>NC_137669.1:16894997-17494997 GCF_963422515.1 Blennius ocellaris
AAGCTAAAAGTGACTTTAAGATAGAGCAATAAAGCCAAGAAAATACTTAAAGTATGTATTTGACAAAGGAGAGGGAAAACTCATCAAACATGAAACAAAGTTCAAATTAAAAAATCAAAAAACAAATTAGGAGGAAAAAAGACAATGAAAAATGAAAGTAAATTGAATACATTAAAAAATTTCAAAGAATGTATTTAGAATAAAATGTTCAATGTGCTTTGGTAAGTGCTGAAATATATTGTAAACATTTGCATCCATTTGAGAATATTGTACCCATGTACAAAGTGCTGCCAAAAACATGTTGAAATAAAATGAGAAAACTAAATTAGATTAATTAACTTTTAAGACATTTAAAGATGAGAAATTATACTTGTGTACACTATTATTAACACACAGGCAAGCTTTGTGGCAGAAGATTAAAAACTCAGCCTTTTTTAAATCCTTGCCTGCTTTTCCGACACCAAGAGACATGTTGGGGGGGGGGGATGATTTCCTGTATTTTTCTGTGAATGTCACATACAACCAATGTTAAAAGGTAGAAATTGTGTCACTACAAAGGATATGAGACTTTAGCAATAAAAAGGAGATGCTTAGATACATGAAAATAGGCTCACTCTGGTAATTAAATGAAGATTGTGTGTTTTCTCAGCCTGTGGTAGTTTGTTAGTGACTCTAAAATGTCACTTCAGCCAGAGAATAAGTCGTTAAGTTCAAGTCCACTGATGAAGGAAAATAACACTTGCTTTGTTTCTCTGTGTTTGCATCATTAGTTTTCTCCTCTTATAAATAATTCATTATTCCAGGTTAAAGGTTTTTTAATCTAAATTTTTTTTAATATATATATATAATTTATTTTTTAATCAAATTTTTTTTGGGTTTTTAAAGCCGCTAAGATATTTTTGTAAAGGTTTTATTGCTATGGGTGTGTGACGCGTTCAATCGATCCGTGTCCGAGTGCTGGCCTTGACGGAGTCTGTGATAGGGCTTGGATGTCTATCTCTTATTATCTTCACCTTCTTCTCCTTGTTCCTCTATATCCTTGCAAATCTGTCGCAAGCGCTCATTTTCTATTCTCTTTCATTTCTGTCATGCACAAAGAAAAGTCTCTGAACACCTCTTTCCCTAAAAGCCGCGAATCTCATTATGAACTTGTGACTCATGCAGCCGGTGACGTTTCACAGCAGGTAGAGGGCTCTGGAAAGTCTCGCCGGAACTTTTGAGAATTCACAGAATGAAAGTGCCCCGCTGACAGGACGCGGTTTAGTGCTGGCTTGTCTGTTGTTTAAATGTGCCAAGAGTGGCCGGATTTAACCTCACATCTGAAGGAAATGTCAAAAGGAAGCAAAGTTTCTCTGTCCAATTAAAGGCTTATTTATTCTCAACATTAGAAAATGTTCTATAGAGATAGTCTCCTTAAAGCCTTAAAGGTTACAGACAACCAGAGCAGTACCACCACTGCCTGTGGGGGCAGTGTTGAGGTTAGAAGCGCAAAACAAGTTGCAGAAGTTCTCGATGAGCTTCAGCCAGTTTAACAGCCTCACAGAGCAAAAGCAAAAGCGGCATTTTCAGTGACTCAGAGCATGAAGGGGGCCATTTTAGTTGCATTTTGATGATTCAAACAATTAATTTGTTTTTTTTAATGGGTGGAATAGGGATACACAACAGACAGGTCACTCGTCTAACACAGTCAGTCACATTCTCTCACATTCACACGTAATGCGTTTAAAAGTTACAAACTAACCTCAAACACATGTTTTTGGACTGTGGGAGGAGTATTTTTACAAAACCCACCCATGCATAGTGAGAACATGCAAACTCCACACAGAAAGGATTCAACCCTTTCTAGAGCTCTCTAATGATCTGATTAATTTCCCACAAGTTCCCCCTAATGATTTAACATGTATCGCTGGGAGTTTATGATGGGGGTCATCATTTTCAGCTCGTGATCAAAGTGAGATGTAAATTATTTTAAATTAACCTCAATGTATTGGTTTTTTTTCATTTCAGAATGGAGTCTACAGAGAAATGTGAAGTAGTGATACAGCATTTTAATGGAAAATACCTGAAAACCCCGCCAGGCATTCCAGGTGAGTTCTCCCTCCTTTGCTTTCCCACATCAGTCCAATCTCCTTTTTTTTTTTTTTTCTGTCCTGGAAAAATCATCACCTCTGCAGTAAGAAACCGCCTTTCTAATTCTATTATGGTAATATCTCCTCACAGATCTGGAGGACAGCTTGATAGATTATGTACACTGTGGTTTCTGACACCTGAAGCTAACTGTCGTGGCTCCAGCAGAAAAGCTGACGGTTGCATCGGTCTTTTCCTCCCTCCCTCCCTCCCTCCCTCCCTCTCTCTGTGTCACCATCTCCTCCTTCCCTCCCTGGTGGTGCTCTTGCTGCAGGCTGGAACTTCTTGGGCAGGAGAAAACCCTTTTAATATTCACGCTCATGCCTCTGTGCTGTTCTTTGCAATCTACTTAAGAGCTTGCACTCTCCCCTCTTTTCCTCCTCTGCTGCTGCTCACTGTTGCAGTGTCCTTTCTCCTTCCTATCTCTTCGCTGTCTGCAGTCACCCCAGACAGCGGCCAAGGAGAAAAACGGGCAGGCAAAAAGTGGGTGAAAGAAAAGAAAAAAAAAAAAAACTCTCTCAAAAGGGGGACAGATGTAGAGACAAGATAGCAGTGTGTTGACACAGAAATGTGTCTTTTAGTTGCTGTCCGGAGAAGCATTGCAGTTGCGAAAGTTAGGAGACAAAGGCTTAAAAATGTGGGAAACAGAGCAGGTCTCCAGGGGAAGAGGGGCTGTCAGGAGGTGGCAGCTGAAAAAAAAAAAAAGTGAGTTAGAAGGGGAGTAAAGATATGAAAGAAAGTGTCGGAGGGAAAGGCCAGGATAAAGGAAAAAATGCTGCTTAAGCACTTTTGGGGCCAGGTGCTGCAGCGCTCAGTCTCCCCCGTGCGTCCCGGCAGGACGTGCGGGCCAGATAGGGCAATGCCGGGGAGATCTCCTTCACCGCTGTGGCAATTTTATTAACAATGCTCACACATCCAACCGGTGGCACAGAAACAGACCCATAAATCGCTCTCTGCCATCCAGTAATATCACAGAGAGACTGGATTTAGAATCTCCATATGTGCTCAGCCACTGCATAGCCGGCAGCCATTAAAGGCAAGGTGAGCGGTTATATTGAAGTTGAGCCGTAATAGGAAACCTTTAAAGCTGTAATATCAGGCTGACCTTCCCCTTTAAGGGTCTATCTCCCCGCTGCTCAAGCTTTATTATTGTTAATGGATTGTTCAGGCCTGTGCCAAGCATGGAGATTTACCGCCCTGATCGAGGAAATCCTTCTGTGGAATTAAGAATGGTTAAGTTTACAAGGTCCGCTCTGGTTCGTTGCTACTGTGGTCCCAGCTGAAGGGTCTATCAAATCTTTCCCCTCTCTTGTTTCACACCTGAAAATACAAATACGCGGCTGGTTGTGGTAAAAGCCTTTATTGTCCCTGATGTTGTTTAAGTTTATAATTGGATTTATTGGAAGCCACAAACATTTCCTTCAGAAGTTATTACTGCTACCATTTTATTTCTGGAATTTTTATCAAGCTTCTCAAAGATCGAACGCTGTTTTCACCAGCACCTGTGCAACGCAAGTTGTTCAAAATCCGCATCAACATTACGTTTTAGCGCCTGTGTTTCTCGCCCCGTTTGACTTTGTAGCTTTTCCACGAGTCGTTTCCAGGTTTTGGAAATTAGGCAGTTGATTACAATGTTAGGTGGTACCGCCATGAATGATCTCCAAAACCTACAAGGTAACATTGTGTTATTGCCACGTTTCTGATTCTGCAATGTTCACTCAGATGTTCAATTCATGAATACTGATGAGAACAAGCTCGCCGGTTCATTGCTTTGATACTTTTTTTTTACTTCCTTTCTACAATTCTGGCATGGTTAACAAATCTCTTTTGTTTTGTTCATTGCTTGTCTGTGCGTGTGTCTGTGTGTGTAAATGACACTGTCCATGTTGACTTGCTGATTCTTAAATGCAGATTTCTGGACATTCTTTTGTTATCAAATTCAGATGTTCCTCTGCAGGAGACCCGGGAGCTTTTTTTATGGTTGTTGCAGAGGCATGGGAGCTGTCTCTTTTCTGTCTCTGTGTGTGTGTGTGTGTGTGTGTGTGTGTGTGTGTGTGTGTGTGTGTGTGTGTGTGTGTGTGTGTGTGGGTGCGTGGGTGCGTGGGTGCGTGCGTGCGTGCGTGCGTGCGTGTGTTGTGTTCCCACGCCATTTCTATTTGTTTTTCTGTTCATGTGCATATTCAAATGTCAGCATTTAAAAGCGGGTACACTGTGTGTGTGTGTGTGTGTGCGCGCGTGCGTGCGTGCGTGCGTGCATCATTTTGGTGGTATTTCCCCAGAGCCCTTTGCTATGCAGGGCAGCTTCTTCATCCATCCTGCTTTGACAGCTCAGCGGCACCCCCCGGGGGGCTCCCACCACACATAGCACAGCAGGAGTGTGTTCGTTGGTGTGCCTGTGTGTGTGTGTGTCTGTGTGTGTGCGCGCAGACGCGCGTGCCTGGCAGTACTTGTGTGACAGCCATGGCTACTACTGCACTGTGTGAGCATTGACACACACACGCAAACCACATACGCACAAATATGGTCACGCACCACTAACTTTGACCTGAGTGGAATGTCAACATCCACATAATGCTAATGAGAGACTTTTTCCTCCTGTTTGGCTTTCATATACACGCACGCATACACACACACACACCACATGCAAAGTAGCTACGGTAGCACACACATTCACAACACTGTCAACAATCATGCTTGTGCATAAACATGCACACACTTCTTGATGCAGCAAGCTCACTCCCCAGCCCTCTCTCACTCGTATCCAACAAGCCTCTGCGTTTGCAGCTTAGCCACTCAATCACACCATGTCAAGAGATGTGGATGTGTGTGTGTGTGTGTGTGTGTGTGTGTCTGAGTATATGGGAGTTGTTCTTGTTATCACTGACCTCCTCTCCTCAGGTGTGTCCAGTGGCAATTCTAAAAGGATATTGAGCTGCAACCTTTCTGTCCCACGTCAGGAAGTAAATATGTGGATGTCAGGTGCCAGGTCATGTGTAAAATCCAACTCACCACTGGAAAACAAATGAAAAGGAAGTCACCATGTTGGGGGGGTTAAAACACGGGGTTACAGATAACAACCCTGAGACAGACGGTGAGGACAAATACAGCAGATCGAAGAATTGTGGAAACGCTAACAGATGGCAGCTAATAGCGGCATGGACAGCCACCATGCACTTCCTGTTTAAATTTTAATGGAGTAACAGCGAACTTCCACGTGATTACATGAGATATTGAGTTGATGTACGGTGTGGAAGGCCGATAGCAGATGGCAGCTAATGGTACTTAACTGCTTCCCTTTTCTTCTTGTTAAGACTGTAATGAAATTATGTGTGATAATGTGTTTGTTAGAATTATGTTTTATGTATATATAAATATGTGGATTTATGCATTTTTGAGATCTCTTCATGTCGTCATGTCAGATGAGAATCGTTCATCAACTTTGAGATCAAACAGTAAAAAAAACAACAAAACATGACATAACTTAACATAACCAACAACAACTTGTTTTTTTTTTTTGCTTGGCAGGCGTAGCAATGTCAATAGGGTGGATTATATTGCATGTTTCATTTCAGCTTCTTTAAACATGGTCTGCTGTCATTCACCCTCTGACCTTTCTTACACTGTTTCAGCTGCGGTGTGATGGCCGGCCTGGTCAGTGCTGCAGCTCAGCAGCTATAACTTTCACTCAGATAGTTGTGTCAGTGTGAATAGGCAATCTTCCAGTGTCCACAAACATTTCTTGCCACATATATGTCTCCTGGATTTATAAGCACCCTTAAAAGAGTCAAATTAATGATTTCTTTTTTCTTTTGGTGACCAGGAGATGCATTGCTGTGTTGTAATACAGTCAAACGTTCTGTGTAAACAGAACAATAACGTTGCACGTTTATCAGCAATAAAAACACAACTGCTGGAACGACATGTTGCATGCCAAGAACTGGAATTGGATTCTTCACTGTGTGTTGCTGCAAGTTTCCATGCTCCATTGCACCTGGCGTATTGATACATCTAATCAGCGATCCCAGTCATGTTTATTCGGGCCGGGCCTGGTTGATATGAAAGGTGCGTAGCAGTCGTCCCAACAAGCCAGTCGCCGAGGCCTGCTTCAGCCACCCGGCTCTGCCCACGTCTGATTGTGATTCAGAGAGAGGGACATGATCGATAGCCCTGATGGAGCACTACAGCTGTTTAGCAATTCTGTGCAATGCGGCAGCCGCTCTCCCCGACGCTCCTGTCGGCTGTGAACGCACATACGTGCACACATAAATGGAAGCTCATATGCATGCGCTGCACATGGCCATGTAGACTAAGTACATGTTCTGTCTGAAAATACATGTACCGCACGACATTTTTGAGTTGAATATATATGTGCATATATTATGCATTATATTGTATGGGCTTCACGCACAAACGGATCCACGCACTCACGTAGACAATGTAGCCGCTCTGAGAAATGATCAACTTTGCGGTTGGAGGTAAGAATAAAAGAGTTATCCTTGTGTTTAGTGGATGTGGATTTACTCAATACACAAAATAAATGGAATTTATGAAATGTGACTACAGCAATAAACTATACTGAAGTGAGCCCAACAGGGACGCATTATGATTTACACTGCAACCCTGAGCGCTGGGAAAGTCAAAGGAAGCGCAGATAAAAAGTGATTTAATCCGCTGACTCCACTGAGCCCCGCTGATTAAAGCCCTTCGTCCCACAATGCATTAAACAGCTTAGAGATGACACCCTATGGTAAATGTAATTCCAACCAGAGATACATTAGCCATTGTTTGGTTTTGGCAGGTGAATAATCTCATATACATACCAAACGTCTGCACTGGCAGAGGAAAAGAAAATGGATATATATCCATTGATATGCCACATGTGCTGGGCTGCTTTCTCTCTGGGACTGAAGTTTCATCGTCAACAAGGGAACGAGAGTTAAATAAACCAAGAGGTGTGTGTTCAGAAGGCCTGGATACAAGGAGTCTTCAGAAATGACAACAGCAGACTCTGATGAATCTGTCTCATTGTTGAATGTTTTGACTATTCAGACAAAGTCCAGATTGAAAATGCAGTAATGCACTCCTCTTCTTCTTCTTTTCACTTCTGTCATTGTTGCCTTCCTCGTTGTCCTGCTGCCAATATGGCAGCAGAGCCGAGAGTCGTTTCCAATATTGTCCAATAGATGCTGGATAAATAATGAAAACCACATCAGGAAGCAGCCACAGTGGCCCTGGGAGATGGAACCAAGCGGAAACATGCAATATGTACAAGGTTTCCTGCTATTTCTCTTAGTCGTCTGGCATTTCTCTCTTTCACCTTATCTGTTTTTACAATTTCTGCTCCTGTCTCTCTTTACTCTCTAACTGCTCTGTTAAACATAAAAATATTTTTCTAAGATCTTACAAAAACTAAACTATATCCGAATTAAATTTTATATTAGATGTAAATACTGATAACATTTACACTTTTCTGGCAGCACTTCATTTCTCTGCTCTGTCAGATCCGAACCCCACAAAGGCTTCTGTGTATCCACTATGCGTATGACTGCTGCTACTCCAGAGCACGGACACTTTAAATAAAACACAGAGACAAAAAGACAGTGCTGGCCCGCCAACACTCGCTATTATCATTTGCGGAACACAGGGACTGTGCCACTGAGAGTGGAGGGGCTGAGGTTTTGCTGGGGGTGCTGTCGTTGAAAGAAAAAAAAGATTCCCTCCCTGTTGGCATCTTCACCAAGGCAACCATGCCAAGATTGTATAGACAGCCCACGGTATTAAAACGTCCCTCGCTGAATTAAGGCAAGTCCCAAATCACTTGGTAAGTCACAAAAAGCCCTTCTGAAACTGTCAGTCATACTCGAGTAATCTATGTTAATTTCTGCCATGCCTCCCACATTCCCCTGGCTAATAACTGGCCTGTCGGCGGGGCCGTTTCTCTCCCTTATGGCGTGTAGATTTAATGTGCAGCCAAGTAGGTTGGTGGCTCCGCTGTCAGCGTGTCTGAGCCACGGTAGCCTCTCCGAGCACGTGGTTCCCACGATGCATCTGTGTGTCGCGTGGGTGCCGATATGTGAATTGTTTGCGGCTAATGTTTTCCGTCCTCTTTTTTGACGGAAACAAAAGGTCAAATCTATTACCCATTGATAATTCATTTACTGCCGCCGCCACCCGCCCTAAACCCGCCATATTTCTGTCTCCGTTTGTGATCGTCAGTGGCAATCAGACAGCTTTTCAATATAGCCTGCCACAGATAATAATTGACCACGAAACCTCCCTTTCAAATACACTTCTCAGGATATTGCATCATAATGAAATCTGTCCTCCGAGCGTGAACCTACCACCCCCCACCTCTGACTTCACCCGCCTCCCATTAGAGACGGGACACACAGGAAGTTATTATTGGCATCCCCAGTAAATCAGACAGCTTCCTGAAAAAAGGATCAATTTCCCCCGATGCACTTTCTCATTATAACCTTATCTCGCCTGCAGACAATAATCTGGATTTGTCACGCTTTGTTTGTTTTGCCACTGAACTGTATCATTCATGAGCGAAGCCAACGGTTTTGCGGTGAGAAATTGGAGGAGAGAGGAGCCTCTCTGAGTGGATCTGTCACTAAAATATAAAGTATTCACCTGCTGCACCTCCCTTCCACAGAAAATAATATAAGCCCTTTGATTGGCTTCGAAGTTTGTTTAGGCGGAGAAGAGGAGCACGAGCTCCTGGAGGGGTTCAGACAGGAACGATTGACTTTGCTCTCCACTCAACTACATCTAATGTGGAGCGAGAGTCAGACCGAAGGAGAGTTACTATGAGGAAAAGATACATAACGAGGGCGAGTAATGGAGAGGAGTACAGCGAGAGTGCATCGGAAAGAAATGGATTAGAGGTGGAGGAAATGTGACAGGAATAAGCGAGGAAGATAAAAGAGAACAGATGGAAAAGGGCAGCAAGGGGAAGAAAGTGATGGGTGGTTTAGGGAGCGGAGGAGAGGGGAATGAAAGTTGGATCAACCTGTGCTTTTGGAAGGTTATATTTGAGTAAAGTTTAGGATGCCGCATCTCCGGCAGACGAGATAAAAGGATGACATTGGCCATGCGACCGCTGCCTGAGCTTGACCCCGTGACCCCGGCCCAGCTGTCCACAATGTTGATCTCCTTCTCTCACCCTGCTCACACCTCTCCTCGCACTTCCTGTTGTCCTTGCTATTATACTTTTCTAATCTCCCTCCCTCTCTCCTGCACCCGTCCCTCCTTTATCTTCCCTGGCGCCGCTGTCTTTCAGCCCTCCTCCTCTTCCTCCTCATCCTCTCTTCTGCCCGCCTTTCTGCACATCACACATTACTGCTCAGGCCTCCCTAATGCTCATCTATGTTACTGGATATAGATGAGTGAAGACACTATTAGTGTGAGCAAAATAACCACCTGAGGCTGCTATTATTAATGAAGAACACTTCCCCTCTCTTCTTTGTTTGACATGTGATCAGTTTGCTCATTGATGTATTCCTTTATCTGCTGTACTGCAAATTTAACAACAGTGTGGACAGCTGACAGTTATGACTCAAGTTTTTGTTTGGTTTTTTCTGTGAAGTTTCCAATTTTCTTTTTGTAAATCAAAGTAGGCAGCAACAAGGGTGACATCTAATTTATGTTTGTTCAGAAAGTGCCTTTGAATGTAAAATGTAAAACCCAGTTATGAAAAACACAACCTGAGCAAACTGAGCTGTGCAGTCATGTGGGTCTAAGAATGGCAATATCTGTCTTTCTACCACTTTAGTCTGGAGTAAAATGTCTGCGCCAGTACTATATAGGCTGTCGAGTTTATGCAGTTGTGCTTTTCATGGGTAAAATCTTCCCAAAACAGGTTGTCATAGACATTTTCTTTACTCCTGGAATGTACAATACCCAGAAGATTATTTATAAGACAAAGATCCTTTTCACATCCTCACATCTTCCTTGATGTTACAAATGTAGAAGATATATTTAGAGTGGCGTCATTTTCAGCTCCTTCCTGATCTGGTTACCTCAAAGAGACAAAATGGTTCAATAGGAAATTCATTGGTATGTTCTTGTAATTTACAATATTAGTAAAGCTTTGTTGATTTTAACCGTCATGGTATCGTTGTCACGGCCTAAAGAGATGTTGAGTTACCCAAATATGACGTCAATCTCCCTTTTTACCACACCATATTATTCGAAGTGTGCTGTACAGTGGTGTACTGGTTAATACTCTCGCCTCATTGCAAGGAAGTAGTTTAAATCTGAATCTCGCTGTAGAGCATTTTTGTGTGGATGGTTTGCATGTTCTTTCTGTGTGTGGTGTGGTTTTAAATAGTCTGGTTTCCTTTTTGTTAACTGGTGAGTCTGCATTACACCTAGGCATGAATGTTATTCTGTGTACAATACAATGATTTAATTAGCAAACTACTTGTTATTTTTGAGATTATCTGGCCATTTTAAGGTAACTAGTTTTCCCAATGATCATCAGTTTGCTTTTTTCCAGAAGTTGTCCAGAATTAATGCACAGAGCTGCTTGAATGAAGCGAGCTCGTGTTTTTATAGATTTTGATGATTTGTCCATACATTGTCTATAACTTTGTACCGCAATAAGAGAGGCAGGGCGCTGCGGCGAAGCCAGGATTCACTCGGTCCAACAGTCCATCACAATCAGTGGCTCCAATACAGCACAGCAAAAAATACACTGATCATCTTTGCATTGCCAGAAAACTAGCAGAAATTCTCCAAATAATCACACAGGAATGTTCCAATTCATTTATCTGATTGGCCAGATTACGCTGCCTTGCAGTGAAAGTTGAGCCAGGTTTCTGTGCACCCCTGGTGGGCTGTCAGAGCAGCCGCAGTGAAATAAGTGAGTGGGCCGCTTTAATCTTGTTAAATCTTTTGGGGTTAATCTTCAGTCATGTACTGCTGTGCAGTTCCAGTCTCCAGTCGGGGTGAAGTATACAATAGTGATTGTATATATATGAAGAAAACACAAAGTAATTGTAGTGTTGTGTGGCCCACAAAATTCACTGAGTGCCTAAAAATACACCTAAGTACACAGTCCATAAACATAAATATTCACAGAAATAAATCAACGGTGTCCAAGCATTTCAGTTTCTGCTGATACCAACTACTGCAGACTGAAAGTCTGCTTTTGTACCAGCACCAGGAAATTAGTTGCTTAAAGACATAATGGCTGTTAAGCAGAATTTATGAGTTTTTTATTGTGGATTTTATTCTGCTACGCTTTCAAATCATGTTTATTATCATTATCAAATATTGTATTTTGTCTGTTTCATTCATCTCATCTAATTGGGCTTCTCTTTATCAGAATGAACTGTTGGGATGTGCAAGTCATCTTGATGGATCTCCCGATTCCAGGTTTTAGCTATCGGTCCTGAGGCAATGCATTTTCTTTCCAAAGAGTAATATCCCGGCTCTCAGCAGATACAGCAGGTCACAGAGCTCATAGCCTTCCAGCCAACCTGCCCATCCTCCAGAATGAAGATTAAGTTTGCTGAGGAGGATAATCATGCTCCAAGGTCTCTGTGGTATGCAAGCAATTCAGCAGACTTGCTTTCTGTGGTTCACTGGTCAACTCCTCTCCATCTCCTGCACATTTCATTATGAGGCACCAGAGTGTCACAACACCTCGGTTTCAGCCTTTATAAATTTCAATTTTCTCCTCCTATTCAGCATGTGTTAAAGGTGTAACAGTACATTTGGAAAATAAGAGGAACATGGAGGTACAGTCAGGTCATCTGATGACCCAGAATTGACTGATTGTATCCTGAGAGTGCTTGCGTAAGGGAAGTAGAATAAAAAAAACAAAAACAAAAAGGAGGCATCAGTTACACCCGGCCACGTCACTGTCACCGTCCCAGGACACAGAGGGCAGCGAGATAAATCTAACCGCTGGCCCCAAAATAGAGCACCAGCCTCCATTAGAACAGGACGCAGGCTGTGTGGGAACAAGCAGAGGTCACCGTGGTCAGCAGAGTTATTTTTGTAGTGCTACCGGACCTCCAGGAGTGGACGCCCGTTCATTCATCCGATCGCCTGCCAGCAGGTTAGCGGACACACGCAGGCACACAAAAAAATGTGTACACACCTCGCATGCCCTGCCAGTGGAGCATCAGCGGGAGTGGGACAGGGGCCATTCAGTGAAATTTACTGTAATGGTGTACGTGCGTGCATGTATATGTGCGTGCATGTGTATATATATATAAGAGCTGCATTTGCAAGCTCTTAAAGCTGAAAGATGATATGGAAACCCTTTTGGTTGCAGTGACTTCATGTCTCGCTCAGACACAGTGTCTCTCTGTCTGTCTCATTCCCTACCTGGCAGTGCATCACGTCATGGTTAAAAGCTCACACTTATTTCTGCTGGTTTCCTCTCCGCCCGTATAGATGATTTGCAGCAGCTTGCAGACATGAATGCACACTTTTTTGCCAATCCCAAAAAACACAGACTCAGACAGCGGAAAGCACACTAAAAAGAAAATTTTCTTATAGACTTCTTTTTTTTTTTTTTTCCTTCCGTCCTTTGTTCTTTCTTGGTCTTCCTCTCATACATCCAAACACACACACACACACACACACCCACCCACAAATACACACACATCAATAGTCCATTAGGAGTGTGTTGCTTTCATTACCTCCAGCTAGGCCCTGAGACAGCCTTCAGAGTGAAGTACAGCGGAGCGGCGCTGGCCGCGATCGCACTATATAGAGGGAGAAGTGTGGTAATTGCCAGCTCTGTGTTCTCTCTATCCTGTGCGTCAGGTGGAAAGTATGAATCTGTGGTATCTGGGGACCACCCCTGCTGCGCTGCACCGCATCTCGCTACAACTGTCGGTCCCCCCACCGGGCACAAGTAATGGGGGGAAAACAGTGAGCTTATCGGCCTCAGAGAGTCTACTGCCACTCTCCCAATACACGCCATCATGGGAATTTAAAAGGAAAAAAAAAAAACAAGCAGAGAAAAACAGCGGCGGAGCACTTAAAGATGTACCCTTCTTACAAATCTCACTCTTCATGTCTTGCTTGTTACACAGCAGTAAATGCTGTTACTGGAGGGGAGCTTCTCTTTTGAAGAGTAATGTTTTATTTGTCTTGTTTCATTTTCCAGGAGGCACAAGAAAGGGTCGGATACCATCACATCTAAGAGATGCTGAAATATTTCCAAGTGAGAACCATTTCCCACATGTGACTGTCACATGATAGTATCATATAATAGTCAAAATAAAATGCTTTTGCTCCTGAAAAGAAGCTTGAACTAGTATCAAATGCTCGTTGAATGTCCCCTGGAAGTCACAAAGTGAAAGAAATTGGTGCAAATCCAGAAGAAAATAGCTTTGTGATGGATGGTGGTGCTGATAGTGCTCTTAACACTTATAATTAATCCATCATCTAGAACCGGCTCTGATTACCAATGCCTTAGTTATTGGCAATAACAGTGTCGTAAACAAAGTAGATGACCATCCATCTGTCTTCTCATCTTCTTTGTCATTGGCTGAATACATTACAAACACAATGTTAACTTTACTAAAATCAATTCCAACAATACTGACGTAAAGTCTCACTGAAGCAGGGCACAGATTAGCAACATTTTTAGGGAGTGTTTTTCTAAATCCAAACATTGTTGTTTTGTGAATCAATTACGGCATCAGAGCATTAAAAAAAACAAAAAAACAACCGAAGCTGGGATTGTATTTGAGGGTGCTCATTTTATAATTTTCTCCATCCTAACCGAGTGATTGTGAGAATTTGCCAGTTGCCATGTCACTTCAGGTTGGTGGATGACACATGCCAGAGAATTGTGCTCTACTTTTGCTTTAACAATAATTACAAGGTGACTTTCTCAATCTTGCATTCGGGCTATCGCCAGTTGTTTTCTTTCCCGTTCAGGACCAGCTTCTGATCTACCGCCACTATGCAGTCTTAGATCCACATGAGCAATAAAGATGCATCATATTCCAATGGCTGGAGGTGAACTTGTAACCAGTCGATGGAGTCGGTCATGCATCATGCAGATTTTATGTAAATAGATCCCATATAACCTACTACGAGGGGGAAGGAAAGGGAACTAAGAAAAGATGGATTTTGAGAAATCTAAACAAGTCTTGGTAAATAAAATGTCACAGATATGTTTAAAAATTAATCAAAAACAATGCCCTTCCATTTGGTCCTACGCAAGCCATTCATCAAAGAAAATGTATTATACCACAAAAGGCATCATTGCTTTAAGGCAAAATAAACAACGATGACTTATTTTCCCTTTGCTGCTGTTAATCATACCTGAGCTATAGAGTGTATAATGGTATTTGTCAATACGTGGCCTTTACCAGCCACCTAACATTTGTAGAGGTGCTGACTTGATGGCCTGTTTCGCCGCTGCAGCCTTTCATACGGCAGCGATGCAGCCACGGCAATACTAGCACAAGGTTTTCCCATTCACCGGGCCCCATCCTGATCCTCTTACACATAGACACGCAGATTTATGAATTACCTTGAGCTAGTCATATCTCTCTTTTAGCCCAAGACGTAATCTTGCCACAGATGCATCCAGATCAATTTTTCAGGATGTCTTATTTGCAGAGCGAGCAGCGGGCCGGCGCAGCAGGGGAGGTGGAGGGAGGGGTGTGTGTGTGTGTGTGTGTGTGTGTGTGTGTCTGGGGTGGGGGTGTACAGTCAGGGTGTATCCAATTTCAGGCAGCAAAGCAAATGGCCTTGGAGATCAAGGATTATACAGCAGGTTTCTAAGTCGAGCTAATATTGATTTGCCGTGCCCCTGGTGAACTCCAGGTTGTACCTTCTCCATGTAAGCTTTTAAATGCTGCTGCCTTAATGGCCCCCCCTCGTCTGCACGGTCCCTGATCTATAAGGCCGCAGCAGCTGACCCCTATAAATATGGCCTTTTGTTTTCTCATAGAAGAATGTAGTACTCCGTGGGCCAATAATTCAGTGGAACTGATTTTTCTGATTGTGTATGCTTTTCAGTTTACAGCTGGTGTTGCACCTGATGCTTCTGAATTTGTTTAAATGAGTGATTTACACACAAAAAAACAATTGTAAGCAGTTTTACCATCAGTGTTTCAAGGATTTTGGCACCCTACTGTTTTCCCTTTAATGCAAACTGGCAGATAAATAGCTGGCATAGCAGTATTTCACATAGCAAGGCGCATACATTAAGAAGACAACGCGTCTCTATTTTGACTCATTTAAACTATTATGTGACTGTCTCTTATTACGGCGCTCCAAAGTGATTGCCAGATATTCATACTGCCGCGGCAGTAAATTTGCCTCGTTGGATCGTCTCCACGATACAGCTGGTACTGATAAATGTCCGACCACCTATATGAAGACTTTTTCCCTCGAAGCTTTACATTTGAAATTCATATCCTTGGCTGTGCTGCGCTGTGAAAGCATTAATCATCCAGTTTTCATCACTTCTAATGCATTTTGATGTGCTGTCCCATACTGAGAAGTACTGTTGGCACCCCTCTGTGACTTCACAGTCTTCATCTCTTTCACTCGTCTGAGGCACAGAATTAAAAGTTTGCTATCCCGCCATTTAGCCATCTGCTCCACAACTTCTGCTTCCCTCCTCTGTTTTCTCTCTCTCTCTCTCTCTCCATTGCACATCCTTTCACACTTGTTCTGTCTCCCTTTCACACACATATATTGTAAAGCAGTGAATACCGTACAGCCACGTTTTTGAAGTTTGGTAATTGCTTTTTGGAAACACAAAGAAAAAGAAAAGCACATTACTTCAAAGTCTGATCATTTGACAATATCCCTGCCCCCTTCTCCGCGAATAGGAGAAAGAAAGAAACAGGCGAGGGGGTTGAGAAAGAGTGTTGGGATCTGGTTAAGTTGTCCAATAGGCCCATTATGAGGTAAAATCAACAGTGGGGGATTGTTGGATGTGTGCTCGTGAGGGGAAACCGTGTCCAAATCCCTTTAGTTCTTACAACCATCATAAACAAGAGTGGATTAGCCGGCAGCCCCCTGCTGGTCTAGTGAATGGATGAGAATGGGAAGTATGAGGGAGGCCGCTCCTCTCCAGCATTATCTAAATAACAGGCCGGGGAATTCAATAAGTACTGGCCTCATCAGACCTCATCAGCTCCCCCAATTAGGCTGCATATCATAGCGGCTGGCGGACGAGTTGCTGTTGGTGACAGATGAGAGCCAGTGTGGCAATGTGCGCTTCCCTTTGCAGCCGTGCTGTGCTGCCTGAAGTTCCTGGCATTTCTCAGGCAAAGGCATTTCTGTGTGTGTGTGTGAGTGTTTGGGAGAGGCGGGGCAATTGGGGAAGGGAGAACTGTGAGCACTGATGAATGTTATCAGTTTACCATCACTATTTACTTTGTTTCTCACCACTAATTTACAGCCTGTACTAATTGTCAGGCCCTTTTGCACTGTGCATCTGTCCTTGATGCTACATTGACGAGTCCCCAATAGCCGACCGAAACTTCACATAAGGACTTACCTTACCTTCACCACGCCGCTGTTTTGTGAATCCCAGAGATATCGATGCTGTGCATCGATATATCTCCCCTCCCACATTACCTCCCTGTGTTTCCCTAAGGGTCAGGACATGTGAAGAAAAAACACCGCTCTCCCACATCGATTGGGGCCCATTAATGCAAACCGAGAAAAACAAAGCCTTTCATCACGTCCGAGATGTTTAGGCAAGGACTTATTCAAAGTTGTTCTACACAGGTCAACCTTTCTCCCTGGTTATCACTCGGATATCGATGTCTCGGAGGGGCCGAAGCTACTGAAGCTGTTTATTTTTCACTGAAGAGGAATGTGTCTCAAACTAGTTTCACGTATTCTTGGTTTTTTATCTGTGAAAACAGAGAGAGAAAACAGCCGAGAACAGACATACTGAGTGACATATCTGTTCATTGTGATCGTTTTTGATCCCTTTTAAAATGCATTCAGTTGGTTGGTTGAAACTAAGTTTGATAAATGAGCTCACAAGAACAACTTTATGAGTGGGTTGCTTTATTGTTTGCATTCACCATGCAGTGTTGGACATGGACATAACTCTTATCAGCAACGTCTTGGCTAAAACACGAGTTAATTTGCTCGTCTTTTCCAAATGCATTGAAACTTAAAATCGATTTTAGATGTTGTAAATCACATTGTAAATGTATTAACTCCTCCCAGTATCTCCTAGACACACCTGATGTTCCTTATTTATGAAGGTAAATGCAATCCTCCCTGTGACCTGTTAGTATATCTGCTTCCATATTTACCTGCTGTCAAGTTTGCACATTTGCACAATTTCCAAAACGTTTCACATATTTAATATTGCCATTGTGTTTCATATGGCCTTGACTCGTCATTTAATGAATAGATCAAGAACATTTCCGTCAAGAGGCGACACTTTAAAATGATCTGCTTTCAGGTGTAATTTTTCAGGATATGCAATTTGCAGTTGTCCTCGAGGTTTAAGGAGCAGGATATAGTTTCTACCTGTGTATAGCCGTATATTAGTATTTGGCTCCTGTGGCTTGGGAATCAGCCAGATGTGCTGCAAGAAGTGTAAAATGGTTGTAAACAGAAACTTTCAGCTGCTAGCATGGGGCTGCAGACCTGTTGGTGAAGTTGAAGGTTCCCTCTACGAGGTTGACTTCTTGTGCTTTTGTTTCAACAATGTGAAAGCCAAACACAGGACTTGGTTTATGTTGATGGTTTACACTATATATTTCCTATAGGACTGGAAACTGTACCTTGACTGCGACTCTACACACATTTCAGGACACTTCAATCTCGCTGATCAAAGAGCTGCCAATACTGTGAGATTTCTTGCTAAGGTACTATCTGATTCTCTCGATGAGTTGGTGGAAAAAGTCTCAGTTCCACTAAAATATGACGGATATATAAGAAATATAGGAATATTTACTCATGTTGCACATTGTGCAGTTTCCTTGGAAAGCTGTGGATATATTCTGTAAGTGCAAAGAAGATGCCACTTTGTTGTCAGCAACTTTTTTGGGGGGGGTGGGGGGAAGACAGAGAAAAAATGTGTCAACGCTGCTTGAGAACAAAGAGAATACCTAAGAAATTAATGAAATGTGAGCCATGGGAACGTCTCAGACACCGTTTGAAGTTCAGACATCCATGGCTCTTTCAGACAAAGCACAAATGATGGAGATAACTGGACCTAACAAGGGCTTTATATTTCCATCAGACTTGACTTTTAACATCACAAAGGTGATTCCTTCTACTGACTTCATCTTCAGGGTTTATTATCACATATGCTTGCTTACATTGAGAATACCTATAGAGATTTCAGATACAGGAATACAGACCACATGCTCAATGTATAGTTAGTGTAATGATATACTAACTGATGTCATGTCACAATAAGTCAAGCATCAGTGAGTATTCCTAACATCCATTACTTTCATAACATACAACATTACTCTTTTTCTAATTTAGGATCACATTGGGTTGGACTTGATCCCAGCCAACCGGTTCAACACAATGGAAACAGACACTTACACTCACATTCAGCCAATTTCGAGCTGCAGAGATTAAGCTCAAATGCATGTTTTCAGACTGTGGGAGATAATCTGTGGCACCCAATGAACTCCCACACATGCAAAGGGATATGGAAACTCCACACTGAAAATACTGAATTGAACCGGAGATGTTCGCTGTGAGGTGAGAGTACTTACCACTACTCCACTTTGCAGAGGAAAAGAAGTTAAAAAAAAGACCAGATGTAACATAAAGCACATCCAAGTGAAAAGCTATTTACATTGCTGGAATGGAAGAGGATTATCTGTTGACAGTTGATACTTTTAACTCATTACTTTCAGTAATGACTCCTAAATCCTTCTGGTTGATAACAAGAAACCAAAAGTATTGATAACTTTCCAAAAATAGCAGAAGAAAACACAGCAGAAGAGAGGATATTGATGAGAGCAATAGATTTTTTGTGAAGGGGAATTGCAGAAAATAGTGCAGACCTTCCTGTGTGTGCGTGCGTGCGCGGCTGCTCTTTTTGAAAACGAAAGAGCAAAGAGAGCTGCACCTGCAGCTTCTATCAAACAGTGGAAAGCTCCTTTCAGCACTGCTTTAATTACAGTCACTGCAGCTCTGCTCGGCTCAGACGAGCCGGTCTCCACGCAGCCAACCAAATCCTCTCACACGTAGCCGCCTTCCTCTGCCACGGAGTCGCCTGATCCCTAATCAGAAGCGGTGCCACTCTTCATCGATCCCCAATCAGTTACAGTAAAGGGAACGCTATGGAATACCCCCCCCCCCCCCCCCCCCCCTCCACCCCATCCCCCCTTATTAGTCGGGTGCCCTGCTTTCATTGATCATAAATCAACGTCACTGGTAGCATTGATCGTCAATCACCCCCAGTGACACTATTGATCCGCCCGGTCCCTCAGCTACGGTCCTGCCCTCAGCCCTGGGCCCACATCGCAGCCTGGCTGTGCCGTATTGATCCTCCCTCAGATACAGTATTGAGGGTCTTTATTGATAATTCATTTATTGTGCTGTAATTTCATTTTCTTTCCTGTCCATGCTGTTGTTACTGGAAGCCCCTACGGTGGAAACCTAGTTAACAGGCGCGCTGCCTTTTGTGTGATTCACCATGCCACTCTAACGGATGTGGCGCCCCTGTTTTTCTCTCCCTCCGCTTGAATGTCATTATCAATTTGCAGAAAAGTTTGGCCTAAAGGTTAAACGTATCAGACTACTTAAACAAGATAATCTAAAGTTTGATTGCCAGGACCATCCGGCAAATCCTCTTATTTAGTAAAATACCAAACAATCACACTTTCTTTTGGGTTTCATAGCGAGGTAATGGTGGATGACTGTTTATAATGCACCGCGAATGTGAAACAGTGCAACTCTCTGAATGTCAAGCAGGGCGGTAGTGAAAAATACCCCGCTCAGCAAAACCTCGGCTTGATACATAAACCTAAATAATTTTTGCCGTAACGCTACAGGGAAGCTGTGTCGGGCTGAGCGAAGGGGCTAATATGCATTCAGGTTTTAGTGCTTCGTGTAAATAACAAAGCCTTCACAAGAAACTTCAACCACTCCCTACAGAACAAGAAAGTACATTGTAACTTTTAAAGCATGCTGTCGGAGCATAAAGGTGATTTAATCAGATGCCACAGACACTGAGATATATTTGCTGTGGCTGTGGTAGATGGGCAGTTGTGTTGAATTACAAAGTGCCCATCTGTATGATTCATCTCTATAGATGGGAGGTTTTCACGGGTCACCGGAGGCGTTGGCAGTGGTATAATACTCTGCTAACAGGGACAGAACAAGCTTCAGCGTCTGCCCACACAGGCAGTGACACAGACAGTAGAAGCACAAGTCAACCCCCACAGGCAGTCCAGCAACAGCCCCCCCCCCCCCCCAACGTGAGTCCGTCTGCCACAGCAGACCATTGAAGGATCGTTCAACCACCGAGAGCTGTGCACTAATGAAGACTCACTTCTTATTGTTAGATTCTCATCCAGTTTAATACTTTAATACTTTCGCTGCAGTCTTACCAGATTAATCAAAGTCGTATTTATGCTGCTTTTTGGATTAAATACAAGCCATTGGAGCTGTGCAGAGAAAACAATCTAGCACTGTGCTACACAGGAGTTCAATTTCTATTTACCTCAGAATATTGGATTTATTATGCAAGGAAGAAAACTTGAATTTGTAAAATCAGTTTTTAGAAAAAGACCACTGCAAGTTCTGCCATGTGATTTACGCTTCCAATTTCTAACAAAGACAAACTAAGGCCCCATTTGCGTGACATTTTCAGGTCAAATCAGAAAACTTTTGTTTTGTTCTGGTTGTCATTTTACACAACAATGCTGCTCGGAGCACAACGAAACTTTTTGAAAACAACTCTCAAAGTAGAACTTTGTGTTTTAATTTAAATTCTACACACCGTCTGAAAAATAACTGTGCTTTCATTCTTTGACTGTGAGTTGTCAGTGTTTGTATCTGTTATCTGCCATTTATTCCCAAGAAGAAGATGGTCAGAAAAGCAATTCACGCCATTCTGTGCTTCTGTAGCTCGATATTGAGCAACCAATGGCTCATTTGGAAAGTTACAAACTGCGAGTGCAGTTTGATCCAATGCACTCGCAAGAAACCTGAAGCTGATCCCAGCTGGTTCATCCAACACATATAAGAATGTTTTAGGATTTTGAGAGGCAATAATAAAATACTTTTCATATTAAATGTAACGATAAAAGCAGAAAAGTGTTATTTGTTACTTGTGATTTCCGCTTCTTGCCCACAGGTTTTACCAGCCTACCTTGGAAAAAAGTTGATAAACCAAGGGAAATCCCAGACATCAAAGTCAGGAAAATATTTATAGTGATTGGTAATAAATCAGTTAATACAATGTGGCATTTTTTAAACTTAAAGGTACATGGTTGGATCTTTAATTATGTTCCTGTGGCCGCTGTAGCTCTAATTTCAAATGCACTCTGCAGTCTGTACTTCTCGTAACCGTAACTCCAGGACTGTTTATGTTATCATAAAATTGTAAAACCACAACTCAGCACAGCATTAAAGTTCTGTGTCTAAATACTTGTTATATGGAGGACGTCCACGGTACAACCTTCAAATCCCAGTCGAGATACAACAGCGAGTCACTCATTTGTGACCATATCTTCTAAGTACTGTCAAACACAAAGTAATATGGAAGAACGTCCAGACATTGAAACTTTTTCCGGAAAAAAAATAGGCAGAATCTCACATTCAATGCACATCTTGACTGTTCCACAGCCACAGAATCAAAGAGGTGTGCAGCCATTTGAATCAATGTTAAACGTCCTTTATATCTCAAAGACCAAAATCCATCTGGCTCGCGAGTTTCGTCTGTGACATATTGGCTCACGTCGCCCGCCTCACATTGCGGTGTTTTCTTAGCAGAGATCGTATTTCAAATGCACTCTGCAAATAGTGTGTTCAGTCTCATGCTGTACTCTTACAATTTTGAGCCGACCACAATGCGGCCACTTGCACTGTAATTGCCAGCCAGGCCAGCTGTGTAAAGCGTCCAGCGATATTGAGAGCTACTGCAGAAACAAAGATGTTGGCAGAGTGCAGCGGCATGTGTGGCTTTAGCATGAGAAACATCTGCCACTGCCACTTAAACACTGCAGCTGATTGTAGGACCCTGCAGCAATCAGCTCTGCCGTTTTAGATGAATGTGGTAAAGACTGTCTAGCTTGTTTAAACCTTATTTCAATACATGGAAGCAGCATTATGAGCTATTCATTACAGTGAGCTATCACACATTCACACTCACATACTTCTGTCTGTACTCTTGTTTTCAGATATTTATTTACTCACCATAGCAACATTAACGTCGGGAGTGGCAAGCGGAATTAGCTGATTGGGCCAAAATGAAGTTCCCGTTTAACGGTCACCTCGGAGCTCGTCTCTCGGGAGCTGACTACCAGCTGGAAACCCGGCGCCTGCTTGGCGCCACGCTGCAATTGGTGCTCTCAAACTGAACCTAAGAGCAGATTAATTCGGTTCAGTACTTCAAGGCACAATTCCATTCAACCCAATGTTTTTATCTGCTCAAATAATTACGCCCTCCCGTGTTTTGAGCAGAATATTTTATATTAATCACTTCGATCATGGCACATTGATTTTTGCGTGTTCCCGGACAACAGCATTTTAAAAGAATTCCCCATTTCCAATAAGATGGTCTCAGTCAATTGTTGTCTGCGGTGTTAAGGACTAACAGAGTGCCAGACGCACGTGGAGCTCCTCTCATCCATCAGTTTTGTTTGTCTGAATTTGGTCTGGGATCAGTGCACTGCGGTGTATGATAGATAGATAGATAGATAGATAGATAGATAGATAGATAGATAGATAGATAGATAGATAGATAGACAGACAGGTAGGCATTGGGAGAGAAGCAGGCAGGAGATAACTGCGACAGAGAGAAATGCGATCGAGGGAGACGGACAGAGAGAGTGAGAGATGGATTAGCATGTCAGAGAGTCCCTACATAACATTACTCTTGTTAAGTGTGCAATAGCTCATCGATCAGGCTTCTACCGCCCGCATCCCGGGCTCTTCCCTCCATTTTCCTTCCCATAATCCATAATATCATCTCAGGTCTGATCCGCCTGGCGTGCTGCAGAAGCCCTCAGTGGAAAAGTCTGAGCAGGCGCTGATCAATAGCCATAGGGCTCCTGTAGCAGATGCAGAGTGAGAAGCAGGACATTGTTGACATCCTTCTCCCTGTGCTCGTCTCGCTCGGATAGATGAGCTACACAGTATGGATTGGGAGTGGGGTGGCGAGGAACTGGACTCTGCCTGTCACTTCTATCTTCAGTGAATCTCTCTTCCCTCTGTCGCTTTCTGTCACCGTATCCTTTTTTTTTTTTGTCTGTCTATGACACCGTGTCTGTCGTTCCATCTCTTGCCTCTCTTTGTGTTGCTTGCCACCATGCTCCCTCTTAGCGCCCGCTCCATTTATTGGGCCGTGTCATTGAGCCATGTGTGCCGTCCCTGTCAACAAAACGGCTGGCAGACTGTCTTCATTTCCATGCTGAAGGATGCGGGGCCAGCGTGGCAGTTGTGAGCGCTATCGACTGCGATCCGTCAAAAATCTCCCTGTGGGGAAGCCGCCGCCGATGCCCGCTTTCCTGGCTGGCAGCGATTCTGAATATGTGTGTTTGCTTTTGAAAATGGTGACATATAAGCAGCCCTGTTGTAAATTTCTTCCCAAAACCCTCTCAGTTTGGCAATCTAACTGTCATGTGTTTTTTTATATCTTTATTTCTAGAATATCATCCATCCCCTGCGTTCTTTCCCTCTTCGATCTTTGTGAGTCTGTCTGCGTTTCCTCCTCGTTCTCTTCCCTCCCACTCTTATTCTCTCTCTTTCCCATAAGACACAGCCTCCTCAGTCTGGGCAGGCAGGTCAAGCTGGCTGAAGGGAATCAGACAGTTGTTGATCCAATTAGAGATCCCCTCGAGCAGCGTCAGAGCACAGCAGAATTCCAATAAAATGCTGTCCACTTTCTTCCTCTTCCCATGTGCTACTCAAACATGTCCTAGCGGTAAAACACAGTGAGTCGTCAGAGGTGATCACGGGAAGTACAAGCCAAGAACCTGTAGGAACTTCGAGACCAAAGCTGTCATTGAGAAGTCAGAAACTTCCTCACACAGACGGACATATTTTGGTACAAGTGGGAGAACAGTTCCTTCTGTTTTCTCTCTGGAGTGCTTTAATGCTTTGGACACGCTGGGAGCAGTTTGACTCCAGACTTTGTGTGAGAGGCCTCTTTTGTAACTGTCTTGATGGTGAAAAGCCGGCTGTTTCGCCGAGCAAAACCTTTCACTCAGCGCCTCTGAAGCTCTGAGGACATTCCTGCATTGATTTCACCATTCAGGCCAAACAGATGTACAGTCCAATTCAGAGCGGCGAATGAATGCATGACACACTGAATGTGATGTGTTATGATACATGTGCTGATTTGCATTCATGGACCGAGCTGTTATTCAGCTGGGTTTGCAAGACCATCCCGGGGCACGCCAGCTCTTTTTGGCTACAAGATACCGGAGAGAAAGCATGCCACGCTTGCCAGCATATAGGAGACAAGTGGAAGAGCAGTAATTACTCGTGCACAGCGCTAATAAGTAAAACTTGCAACGAGCTTTGATTTCAATTGTAATTGCTGTTTTGTACAGAAGTACATCTGCATGCACTTATTGGTGCATTGTACTGGGTGCTAATGTGTCTATTGATGAGCAGAAAGCCATGACTATCTCTTCGGAGCCAAAAGCACAGTGAGGAGTGAGATTGAGCTGAAGCCGTGATGAAACGAAGCGCTGCCTTCAGACTCTCGCTAAATCCTCCCTTTTCTATGTGTATATGTGTGCACATGCCTCTTGGGCACGGCTGCGGTCACCTCTTCTTAAAGTGTTTACCAGTTCCTACGGCAACCCATTAAAAAAAAACAAAAAAAAACAATTAGGGGTTCCCATGGAGCACCTTGTTAGCGGCAGCTGTTGACCTCTGACCAAAAGTATCTTGTGTCTTTTTCCCATCATTAAATGTTCTTTTTTTTTTTTAAGTATCCTTTTACAACTCTTCTTGTGGAGCCAATGTATAATGTGTTGTACTTGGAGCCCGTGACCTAAAGACGCAGCATCAGCAAGCTTGAATGTGCAGTCAGTGGCCTAGTTTATTCTGGGCTGTGCCAGTGATGACGGTGTGTGGCGAAATGTCTAAGAAGGGGTTTTTTTTGTTTAGTTTTTTTATGCTGGCGGTCGTTTGTGCTGTATGTTTGAGGGCTACAGTGGGGTGAATTTGTTCACAGGGTGGGTGGGGTGGCGTTTGGAGGTTGGTGTTGGGCTTGACTCTAAAACAAACTGGCTAGTTTGCTGTGGGAACTGGGGATTTAGTCACAGGGGGAACGTCAGCGTGCTCTGTGTCAGATTCTCCAAATTTCTCCAATAGCTAATTATCTCCCCGAGTGCCAGAGGAGAGGTTTGGAAGAGCTTTTGTTGTTTTTCTTCTAGAGCATCTCGCTCACTTTTCCTTCCCAGCTACGTTTTCCTGGGCTGACTCTGAAAAAGTTTGGTCCCATTGTAGACCCTACAGGCGCATAAACAAGCTCACTTTTATTTGGTTTCTTTTCAAATATATTTGCGTGTGTTTGGCCCCATAGTATCCCTTTAGCCACATAGGCAAACACACACACACACACACACACACACAACGTGGTAAACTCCACAACTGTTTTCTCATTTGCATCGGAGACACCGACCGTAACTAGGAAGTAATTATCATCAGCTTCCGACAACCGTTACAGTACTGACGTGAGGAAATTAAAGCCATAAACAAATCACCTGGTTGGCTCATTAATGCCAAAGTCACATTTCATCAAGTTGAAAACTCCCGTGTCACGAGTTCCCGCCACTTTGAGCTCGCTTCGCAGCTGTCACCGTCTTGTCAGGCCCAACAGAAGCGCTTTCTCTTCTGACTTGTGATGCCGCAATATAATCGAGAACCCCCGGCACCTCTAGCATCTGGGAGCGGAGATTAAGCGGAGATTAAAGCATCAACAGTCCTCTCGGTGGGTGTCATTCTCTGGCGTGACGCGATGAAAGGTCCCGTTGCTCAGCCTCCTGCAGACAGCCCCATCATTGGCCGGTGTGGTCACAGAGCCACGGTGCCACGAGCTGCCAGGCCTGTAATGCGAACGCGATGACAGGAGAGCCGTCAGGTCCCCGCTAAGCCACCAGGTGCAGGGCAGCGCTGGTTCAGTGTTTGGACAAGCCCGCTGGTTTACTGTGTGCCGTACTAGTGCTGAACTGTACAGCTCGCTGAGGGAGCTCGTGTTTGATCCTCTACTCAAATCTTGCTCAGCCAATTCCGTTATCTCCTTCTCCATCTTCACCTTTTTTTTTTGTTCCTTTTTTTTTTTTTTAAACCCTTGTACTTGTGTTTGCACCAGTTTAGACAACTGTATCCCTTTCCAGTGCTCATACCCACAGTCAGCTTCTTAAGAGATTTCGATCTCGCTGACACACACTGAAAGAGGGGATGGACACTGAAGACCCGAGATCCCCAGCCAAGACAGCCACAACTTTCTCATGCTTGCTTCTTCCCTCCCTTCTTTTTCTAGGATCATCTTCTTTCAGATGTGTTTTTTTTTTTTTTTCTCTCCTATGCACTCACTCATCGCAAGTCCTCTGTCAGAACTCATTTTTGTCTCTTTCGGTGCTCACCTGCAGGCCGACTGTGAGAAAGTGCCCTTTGAGAAGTTATCTTTATAGCGACGTAGGTCATCGCAACACTTTCATCGACCTTTTATTGGTAATTATGCGCACAAAAGACTGTTGATAGGGAGACAGCTTTGATGAGGTCACACCACAGAGAGGCCTCTTTATTTTTTAAATTGGATTAGTAACAGTTCTTTCACATCATGCTTTCATGCAGCTGATGATAGACACTTGCCAGCTCTCAAGTGAGGGCATGTGTCAGTCCTTTGTCACGTTTGTCCTCACCGGCGAAAATCCTTACAGTGGCCCGAGTGTTCACACCACAAATCACCTAATTAATATCAAAATCAGCTCCGATTTGAACGGCGCAGCCCACTGCGGTGCTTGCACTGATGGATCCTGAATGGAAAAGGACATAAAATTTCAAATAGAAGAGGAGATGGCTGTTATAGTAAAACACACAGGGATTAGGCGTCAGGAACAGGAATGCCTTCTAGAAATAAGCTTTGGCTGACAGAGCAGTCCTGCATTACCATCTCAGAGGTATTTACAAGAGCGATTACTGTGATTATTATTTCAACAATACACTGCGATGCTCTTTCATGGGCTGCCAGCCTGTGCGGGGATAGGGAGGCCCTGCCAAACATCGCTGGTCTGGGAATTTGTTGAGGAGCTCCATAGGACGCTGAGAACAGAGCGGGAGAGGGGAACAAGAGAAAGAAAGAGAGTTATGGCGTAGAAGAACAGGGGGGAAAAAACACAGTTCAACAAGACTTGTCCTTCTGAGGGGTCACGCGATGCAGTGCTAACATGTTTGTTTGTTTTTCCTTGTCTATTTGCAGCTCCCACGGAGCCTTTGCTTTGCAAATTCGCCGACGGAGGGCAGAAGAAGCGCCAAAGCCAGAGCAAGTACCCACAGAATGGAAGGCCGTGGCACAGAGAAGGCGAGGTAAGAAGCTACATTGGCGATTAAATGAAAACAGCTCCTTGTAGCTGAAAACAATATTTGCCAAAGACTTGAAATCTGTTTTTTTCAAATTGTGTAGGCTTTATTCACATTCATCTTCAATCAGAGCAACAATCATATAATCATATCATTGAGACCAACTAATACTAAGTCCATTCAGTTAAAATTTAAAGTTAAAATTTAAAATTCTAATCTAATTTGACCAATTATGGTCTGTTATTCGGCTTTTCTGAGCAACCTGCTTACATTGTAACCCATGTTTAACCTGAAAACTGGTCACATATATTGGACATAAGCCCCATCTTTGATCTTTTCATGTCATTAACTTGTATAAAGTGAGAAGAGACAGGAGTTTGTATCCCTGAAACTTTGTATTCCACTTATGAACAAAGTTTTAAAGTGAGTTCTGTAAAAACAATTAAAACTCCATAATCACAGCACAAATCTGATTTTTGGAAACTGCTGCAAGACGCACTTCAAAGCTTCAGTAAAATACATGAAGGTAACTTTTGTCCAAAACATCTCCTTCAGTCGTAAAAGTTTCTACTATGAGTACAAAACAAACTGTACATTGACCTCATCTGAAATCATGTAGATTTTAGTTATCAAAAGGCAAAGATCAAATAAGAGCTTAATGCAATTTTACACATCTTATGTGAACACAGCCAATATCCATTAAGGACCTGAAACCTGCTTTCGACCCATATTAGTCATCTGACTTTCCCATTCCAGTGTGATGACGTTATTGGAAAAGGCGTTTGCCGTTGAGGTAATGGTATTTCTAGGAACAGCTCCCACCCCTGCGCACAGGGTCCCACGAGAAGTCAGCTACAACATCTGGCGTGATGTAAATCATTACTGCCTGTCATTTGTGTTTACTTTACAATACGGAGCCGTTAAAAAAAGAGAAGAAAAATACTGCAAATATTGATCAAACTGTCCCCGGATGTATATGCATCACCGAGCACATATTTCCACCACACATCACCAAAAGAGGGGAACCGGAAATTGGATGCAGTATGGTAACGTAAAGACAAGGTAAAAGTGTCTTAGTGGGCTACCTGTGCCGCTATACTGGGAAGGACACACAGAGGAGACGCAGGTAGAGGAGAGCATCAGACTGCGATATAGACGAGAGGACATATACACATGCACCTGCACACACACGTTCACTGGAGCTGACAGTTGTGCTGAAACGGCAAGGTGGAGGGAGACCAGCAGAGATGAAATGTTTGTCCTTCAGAAAACACATGCTCTGTGTGTGTGTGTGTTTGTGTGTGTGTGTGTGTGTGTGTTTGTGTGTGTGAGTGGTGGCGATGCAGCGGGTGTGTGTTTATCTATGAGTTGAGGAGCAATAGGTGGAGTGTTTCACACGCTCGGTGTATGAATGGTTCTGTGTCTGTCGATCATGTTCAGCAGGCCTTTAGCACCTATGAGCCGGCAAAATGTGTTTAACCTAAATCACATTGCTCCATCCCCCTGCAGGCCCACCACACAGTGACAGGGCCAGCTCAGTTGACTCCAGCTGAAGGGAGATGACAGCGTATATATATATATATATACCAGTGTAAGAGTTTATGCTGGTATGTTTCCAAGTGAAGGACAGGATGAGACATGAAATAGAAGGAAATACTCCTTTTTTGTTGGTTTTCTTTCTTTACGCCTATTCATCTCATTTATCACATTTATCTGTCTGGTTTCTATACACCTTTTTTCCAACTTAAGGTCATTTGGCGTTGCAGTCGATACCAGCTGGCTATTGGTGAACACCGACAATCACATTCACGCCTACAGCAAAATTAAAGGCACCAAATAACCTCAAATGCAGGTTTTTGGACTGTGGGAGTACTGGGAAGTATTTAAACTGAACACAGAAAGGATGCCCGTGAAGTGAAATTACTAACAACTCATAATGCAGGCATGCGCAACATCAAATTTGCAGATATTGGACATTGAACAGAGGTGTATAAATCTAAATGCCATCTTTATGCACTTCTGCACAGAAGAAAGATATCTTGTAAGAGTTGTACTCGACACTACTGGTCTCACACACACAAATGTACCCACTGGCGCTCAATAGGATTTCAGTTTTTCCCGTCACAAAAAAACGAAATTCAATTATAAGTTAACCTTCAAAAAACACAGATACACACTTATTGTGTCTTCGGAATAAATGTGATTAAAGTTTCAGTTTGCCCTGGACGATGCAAAGACGCGAATGCTGAAGGTTCAGCCTGAGTGGAAAAACAAGCTTCTATCCCAAAGACCGTTTAAATTCACAAAGGCGAGAGGGTAAAAGAGGAGAGAAATAACTGAGAGACGGGGAGCTTCTGGAGAGTGCAACCAGAGGCGAACTCTCACAGACACGCATGTTATTTCCAAGCTTGTTTACAGTTCAAGTTTTTTGCATCATTATTCAGGTCCTGGTACCTCGTCCGTGTAAATAAACACAGATATTTGCGTAGGTTTTCTGTCTTGGGACACGTTTAAACTAAAATCTCTCTCAAGTGTGAAGGTAGTTTTTCTCCATTTAAAGCTTTTCACATCACCGGACCCTTGTCTTCCCTCCGTCATGATCACGGCGTTTATTAGTCATGACGTGCCTGAGAGGCCAAGGTTCAGCAGCACCAGTTCAAGGCGATGTCTGTGAATGTAGCTCGACATGCGTCAGTGTGCCGTCATTTATTTATTTGTGTTTAGTGTAGCTATCCTTGAGAAATACGGGACCTTCGGCGAAAATGGGAATTTACGATGTTGCGTTGAGCTGCTGAGCATCACAAGCAAATATTTGACGTTGAATCTGCAATACTCGGTTTTAAAATATCCACAGTTTGACTCGAGTCTTGTAATTCTCTGAAAACCCCAATAATGGTAGTTATCTTACCGTGGGGTAACGAAACATTTCTGTTCAAGCTGAAACAGGCAGCATTTAAGGCCCTTCTTCATGAAGATCAAGGTTTAACTAATTTGTCAGATTCTACCAGAAAAGGTTTGTAATTTGACACCAGCTTCATTGATTCCGCGCAAACAAAAATCTAGTCATTGTTCTGCAGTAATTCCTAAATCATGCAGATCATGTCAATATTTGACATTGTTTATTAAAGACATTGCACTTTTTAATTGGGCTGAATTAAATTTTTGAAGACACTCAGTTCTGCTATTCCTACTTTCAGTGTTTCAGAAAACGTGCAGTTATTGAACAAGTTGTTTTAACTCATTTTTTTCTTCATTTTTGTGCTTTTTTTCCTTTTACCTGTTGCTTCCCGGGATGACGTAACGCTGAAGTAATGAAGTGAAAGCAAAGTCTGGAGCTGTAACGCTCCATCAAAGAAAATATGTTGACATACAGACGGATGCACGAAAACATACAGTTTATTCCAGTTCACTCAGAGTTTCATGTATGTATCCAAACATGCAATGAGAACATAATAGGTCCACTTGAAGAAACAAGATAGCGAATGAGGTTTAAATTGAATGGATGTTTCTAGAATTTGTTGCTGATTTATGGGCTCGACTGGAAATCTGCAGCATTGTAGGTGTTGCTTGAGATTACTGATGTTTGGCTCTTCTGTTTTTTATTGATGAGGTGTTTTCTGCACAGGGTCCATTTACACCTGGCTCTCATCTGGCCGGTCAGATCACCTCTCGATACGGCCTCGCTGTGCTTGTTGCATTCAGATTGCGCTGCGTTCTGCTTGGATTTACACTTACATTGTCAATAAAAAGAACATTAACTGTAATATGTCTTGCGCGCGTGTGTGTGCGTGCGTGCGTGCGTGTGTGCGTGCGTTTGCTCCTGTGGCCATTGATCAGCTGTGGGCAGGAGAGATGGGAGATAGGGATCACATGTTAGTCTGTTTATCAGAGCTGAAGCCATTCCTCACCTCGCTCCCGGTGTCAAGCAGATGAAAAGGACCAGCAGCCCCGTGCCCTCCATTAATCTTCCTCCTCCCTCCCCACACTGTATCTTACTCTGCGTGTATCTTCACCTCACCTTCACACTCTTCCTCCGTTACCGTCTTTTTCTTCCCGTCTTCGAGTGCCCGTGGTTTCTCCCCTCCCACACTTGGCCTCTCTGTCGCGTCTTCCGCTGCGTCTGAAGCCGTTCTGGATCCCACAGCAACATATGGAGAGGGAAAGAGCGAGTGACTCACGAGAGAGAGAGAGAGAGAGAGAGAGAGAGAGAGAGGGAGAAAGAGAGAGGCAGAGAGAAGGAACACATTGCATGATCAGTCAGGAGTTACAAGGGGTTGAGTGCTGCAGGGCGGCTGGCGGTGTGGATTGAGAAATATACGACAGATTTTCTCGTAAACTACCCAAAGTGGGAGTCGAGAAAGTCTCTCGCTGTCTCATGCTGATAAACATATTAGTCACTGCAGGGTTTTTTTTGTTTTTTATTTTTTCCGTAGTCGTACACACTTCAACGTGCACGCAGAGGCACAAGCATCATGGGTGCTCATTCCTTTTCTCTCTTCCCTTTCGCCTTACTCGCTCTCTTTCACCAGCGCACACACACACAGACACACACACACACACAAAGTTTCAAAGTCACACTTCTCAAGCACCGACTCCAGGGGAATGAGTGTAGAAGGGAAAAAAAAAAACATCCGGCTTTCCACTCTGTGTGAACACCTGACAGATGTCCGTGTGCATGCGTGCGTGCGTGTGTGTGCGTGTGTGTGTGTGTGTGTGCGTGCGTGTGTGTGGCCACAGTGCAGAAGAAAAAACTGTGAACAAATGTTTGTGAATCATTGAAGCCTAAAAGTACCAAAAGGGCGCGTGTGTGCGTTTGTGTGTCTTTATAGTTGCTAACAGAGTCGTCTTCACCTGTTTTATGAACCGTGTTAAACAGAATCAGAATCATACAGGATGAAAGAGTGACACTTAAAAAAAAAAAACCTGCTTTATTGCCTTGATAAAATACATTTACTTTTGCAATAAGAGGATGAATTTCATTTTGTAAACCCGAGAGCACAGTTGAAAAGATATTAATGCAAAATAATTCTTCACAACTTGCTGAACTTGAAATGATGATTGACTACAAGGAGATGCGACTGAGTCACACTCCGTGGCGTTTCCATAATTTGAGATTCAGCTGTCACCACACTACATTCGGGCATTTTAGCACATCTACAGTAGAGAACATTTATATTTTGGCGAGGCACAACTATCCTCTCTCTTAAAATCCGTCACTTCTGGGAAGAAATCATCTGTTAAATTCTCATATTTACAGAGCAATGTGAGCGGAAGCATGCAGAATGAACCAAAAAGCCGCTTCAGCCTTTGAAAGTTGGGCTTATGGCAACTCCAAGCTTTGTTCACAGCGTCTGCACAGTATATCATTTTTTTATTTTTTTATTTTTTCTGGTCTTGGATCACGCTCAGAGAAACAAATTCTCCGTGTCTTTTCCTTTCCTCCTCGTCGTGACAGAGCCAAAAGCTGACTGCATCAGTAATCACTCACTGGCGATGTTGGGGTCTCCGGGTCAGGAGCTTCTCTGCTGTGGAATTCATCAGCACATAGAAACCAAGGGCACGCCACTTTGGGGAGTCATCAAACTCACTAGACAGCTGGCCATGTCTGCCACTGCTATTGCTGCACATGTGAACATACGCGCGCGCGCACACACACACACACACACACACACACACACACACACACACACACACACACACACACACACACAGTGCTTGTGAATAAACAGAAATGGATGTTCAGTCACACCGACTGGAAACGAAGATAGAAAGTAATAAATAGCTAAGATTTTACGTGAAATATTTTTGAAAGCCTTTTTTTAAGTCGTTATACAAATTCTCACACACACACACACACACACACACACACACACACACACACACACACACACAGTGCTTGTGAATACAGAGAAATGGATGTTCATTCACACCGACTGGAAATGAATATAGAAAGTAATAAATAGCTAAGCTTTTACGTGAAATATTTTTGAAAGCCATTTTTTAAGTCGTTATACAAATTCACACACACACACACACACACACACACACACACACACACACACACACACACACACACACACACACACACACACACACACACACACACACACACACACACACACACACCTCGAGCAGGGGCTTAATCATTCAGTTATGATTGTCTGTTTTTGCTCTCTCAAGAGTTTGGTCCAGGCTCACTGATCCCCTGCCTCCTCTGAGCCACTATTCCCTGAACTGTATAGCTCAGTGTAGGTAGCCCTCGGATGGGGTGGGTGGTGGGGGGGGGGCGGCAATGTTGAAGAAGGGGAGGTGAGGGAGTAAAGAAAAGGAAGGGCAAGAAAAGACTGGGTGTGTGTGTGTGTGTGTGTGTGTGTGTGTGTGTGTGTGTGTGTGTGTGTGTGTGTGTGTGTGTGTGTGTGTGTGTGTGCGTGTGCGTGTGCGTGTGTGTGTGTGGCACGCTGATGAAATCTGCCGTCCTCAGCAGCCTCCCGTTAAAAGAAATCGGATTAGCTCTCCTCTGGGAGAGAACCTTCAGGAATGCAGATGAAGGTTTTGCGGCGCACAGGTTTCTCTCCTGAACTCGAGGAGAGTCCGCATGCACACACGCACACACACACACACACACACACACACACACACACACACACACACACACACACACACACACACACACACACACACACACACCGTCGCGCCAGACAAGCCACTCAGTTTTCTGCTCACTCCCTTCTTTCTCTCCAAAGGGCATTTCTTCATTTCCTCTCATTCATAAAAACATGATTGTGCGTGATTGAAATAGAAAGGGGGGCGTCTTCAATACTAATTCACTTTGTCCTATTGACTAAGCTCTCTCCCACATTGGCTTTGTCACTTGTCAGTTTTTCCAATTTGAAATGAGTTGATTTGGATTTGATTTAATTTATTTTGAGCAAACGGAATCAGTGCCTAAATCACATTATTTCCCCAAGTACAATAAAAGTACAGAAAATTATCTCTGTGACATTGGTGCAAGAATATATTGACAGCTTTCACAGTCACATACGTATCGCACCAGCACAGGTGAAAACTGAAAACACGGTGACTTTACAAGGCTGAGTAGCTGGAATTACTGCAGTTCTGTCTTTTCAAAAACTTTTTGGTCCCATGTGTTACTTTATTAAGATTCAAAGGGCAAGATAATGTTGGAAATGTACTTTTTTATCTGCTGTTTTTTGGTGCACTCAGAGTGATACGCATGTACTGCAAACTGAAGTGAGCAGGATGGCTCTTGGTACCTGTTTGTATGTAAATATATATATGTTTGTTGAGGACAAATACTTAATAAAAACATCTCAACTAACTTTGCATAAATAATGAATTTCCCAATTTTCATTTTTCTTTAAATTGCACATTTTATGTAAAATCGATTTGAGTTATCAGAAATTGTATTATTTAAAGTGATCACATTGCCTTTTACTATCATTTAAAATACATATTTCTCGTGAAACTTTCTCACATGTGTAACAAATTCTTTGTTTCTCTCTCTCTTGCAGACTGGCATGGCGTTAACATATGATCCTGCTGCAATGCAGAATGGGTAAGATCTTTATAGTCAATCCATCCTTGGCACCTTTTAATACACTCACCTCTTGGCTCATAGGACCCCAGTCAATACCTCTGTCATACATAAAGATTAATGTAGTGTCTGCAGTTTGTTACTGTTTGATTAAGGAAATCTATATAGACTTCAAATATCGGTTTTCATTGGTGGGGTCAGGTGAGAAATGGCAAAGCGGAGCTGAGTGAGCTCGTGGGCGCACACGTGTGTGTATGTGTGTGTGTTGTGGTGTGTTGTGTTGAGTTGTGTGTCTTTGTGTCATGACTTAATGGTGCTGTGGAAATAAATGACCCGGCAATGTGTTTTATTTTCCCCTACGGTGCTGAGACAGGAAGGAGAGCGCCGCGGCTCCCCGTCTATCTCCCTCTGGCCTCAGTCATTACCAGGAACCTCGTCACTCCCACTTCCTTAACCACTCACCCCCCAGTGACTCCGAGTCAATCTCAACCCCCCCCCCCCCCCAAAAAAAAGAAAAACTGTCTCATATTACACTCAGGAAAATATGTTAAGGATTGCGTTTCTGCAAATTATACTCCAAAACACATTCGTATCAAGAAACGAAAGCAATGATAACATTATTTGGTTTATTCAAAATTATAGGCCTATATTTAGGCCAGTTTTAGTGATTATACAATGTCAGCTTCAATCAAGTGTGAATGTAAGATAGAAAATGAAGACTAGTTAACCTCCAAAGAATGAAAATAAATGTAAATCAGCCACTTTCCATTTGTGAGCTTCTGTGTGTCTCACTGCTACATCTAAATTCAAGTGCAAACTGGATTAAGAATAATGACGATGTAAATTACTTGCGTCTTATGCATATATATCTAATGCTATTGTGAGACTAAAATTTGCATTTTCTGTTCTGCATTAATATGTTGAATACATTTGAGTTGACACCTTCACAGAAATACAGCAAAAAGAATTATTTAAGATAAAATCCAACCTAAAGAGCCTCAACGTTGACTCTATTTAAAACCTCATATATAAAAACAATTAGTGAGGTTTCCTTTTATCTTTGAACTGAGCCTGAAGATTTAGTGAATTTGCCACCGTGTGTTTTGGTCCCCATACACTCGATATTGAAGGTCGACTTTCACGGAGACAACAACAGTTCAGTGCGGATGCTCCGTGTGTGGCTCAGCTCGTCGAGAAGGTCGTCTTTTAATCCCAAGGTCGGAGCTTCAATCCTCCATCCCCGTCCAGATGTCAAGGTCTTGTTAGGCAAACACTGAAGGCCGCATCGCTCCCAATGGAGGCGGAGCAACGTGCATCCCCATTAGTGTGTGCATGAATGGGTGAATGTGAGTGAAAGCACCATGTATAGGCTTTAGGGACGTCTTTCTACAGTTTTCATTATTTGGTATTGAGATGTGCAGCCCAGGCGGCAGACATCATTTTAAGTTCCACTCATGCTCCGAAATTACCTCGTATGCTATAAACTTTGGATAATGTCTGTTTCAAATCTCGTACTGCTTCTTCAAATTCAGTAATTGAATTTAACTAAATTTGTGTAATTGACAGCACATGAAGTAAACGTTTGTTTTCACGTTTCCTAGAAAGCTTCAATCAGCTGACCGCAGTCATCTGAATATTGGCTTCATGAGACATTGTAGATCAAATTTAAGTGAAAGTATCAGGAGTGGTTTAAAGGTTAAACTGCTTCGAGAACAAGAAAATAATCACAAATGTGTAGTTTGTAGCAAGAAATATACAACACATCCATAATGTAGTAGGAGTTTTACTTAATAATGAACCCGAGAGAGAGATTTGTGGTGCTAACAAATGGGTGTGTGTACGAAGACGTCCTGCAGAGAAAATGTTGCTGGATTGTATTGAACCATCGTGAAGTGTGCTGGTGGGAAATACCCACATCTGCCAGGGGTTTTCCTACCCTGCAGACGAATACCTGCACCGAATCGACTCCACCCTGACCAAAAAACATGCTTCACCTTCTGGTAAGCAGCTTTGTGGCTGAGGATTAATGCTGCGGGAGGATAATGAGCTGGAACATAACTCAGAGCTTTAAAGACCTCAGATCAACTTCACATCGCGCTGAGACGGCGTGGGTTAGTGCTGTAGGTTTCCACACCAAGTTCAGGCGGTCTAATAATGTGAATATTTGATATATTCGAGCCCACATTGTGAAAAGAAAAGATGATCCTTGTGGTCTCACACTTTACGATGCTGCCAGTTCACTGAATGTCAATGTTTTCTCATAGCTGATCTGTGTCCTCCACACACTCTTTTCTCCCTTTACCCAATTCTGACTTTTTGCATTTTCTCTCTCTCTCTCTCTTTCTCTCTTCTCAGGTTCTACTCTTCGCCTTACAGCATCGCCACCAACCGCATGACCTCCATCACGCCCTTCATCGCTGCTTCCCCCGTTTCCACATATCAGGTGGGCCATAATGCACGACATTATGGGTAGATTGCTGTCTTTGTGTGCTATGCGAGGTTGTGCGAAGAGGGAATGCTGGCGAGGGAGCGGCCTGCAACACAGCGTGGGGCCCTCTGTCTTCCTCGCTCGTTGTTTCTTCGAACATCCAGCTGTGCTCGATGACATCTGTTTCGTAGGTGGCCAACACAACAGGCATCAGAAAACAAGCATCATAAAAGGGATATAAAAAAAAAAAAAAAATGGGCTGACAAAGTAAGAAAAAAGAAAGCCACCCGTCAAGAATGAAAGTGCGTAGGAAAACAGTTTCCTCCCTCCCAGTTTCCTGACCTCTTATTTGCCCTCCGAGATGGTAATGCAAATTTCATTTTACCGTTTCATGATATTTTTACTAGCATCAAGCCAGCCCAAACCCCCCTCCCCCAGTCCTCTCAGAGTGAATTTCCACATTCCTCACGGCTCTGATCTGTGAAGTAATGCAACGGAACAGAACAGCAACGTTAAAAAAAAAAAAATTGGCTCTGTGATATGTCAGGAGCGTTAACCATTTTCCGTCACTGCACATTTCACGCAACACCCTTCGCTGAATGTAAGCTTCGGGAGGCACCGCTGCCGTGCCCGCTCGCTCAAACGCTATCTCTTAACATCATCTGGTTTTTGGTATGCAGAAACAGACAGGCGAGGTTAGGGAGCAGAAGAAGAGGGATGAAGGATAGATGGAGAAACGGAAGAGACAGATGGACAGAGGGAGAGAGAACCGGGGAGTGGAGGAAGGGTAGTTCAGGTGGCTGTGATGGTTAGAGGGGTGTTGCTGAAGGTTGCTTTGCCCGTCTTTGAGGCACGCATGATTAAAACTCTGGTCCAGTACCTGTGGTGGAGAGGCAGGGGAGGGAGGGAGGAGGAGTAGGAGGAGGAGCGAGAAAAGTGGGCCAGGGCGCGTCTCTAATCCGCTCTCGGAAGGCTTCCCAAATTGATTTATCAAAAACAATGGCCAGGCTTTTGAGGAATATTAATCCTCACAGTTTCAATATCGGGCAGCTCTGCCGCCGCTTCCTGTAATATTGCCCTTCAGCCAGTCACGGCAGGAAGGTGAGTCCTTCATCTTGTGCCCAAGTACAAAGAGACGTAGGGAAAAGAAAAGTAGGAGACAAGCTAGGCCGCCATATCTTCCAGACAAAAGGAATTCAGCTCTTTTATGATGGAAAGTATTGCCGTTATAATGAAAATCTCAAGGTGCACAGGAATGACTGCCGCTGTAACCCCTGCTTTTATGTTTATGTCGACTTGATTTTTCCTGAGCAGGAGTTTGCAATGGGATTGATTTATCAAACCCGCAAATGACCTGTACCCGCAGCAGTGCTCTGCCGGTCCTTTAAGTCCGTCTCCGGTAAGCTTGAATGATGATTGCCTCTGTTTCCTGGAAGAAATCGCTTTGATGGTCCACGTGACGGGAGCCAGCCCTGGCCAGATCACCACCAGGATTTCAGCTGGTGCCGCCAGCCAGCCATGGCCTGGTTTACATCACTGGCTGTGTCGGCAGGCCCTCTGGCTGGCTGGCTGGCTGGCTGGCTGGCTGGCTGGCTGGGCTACTAACTAGCTATCTGGCTGTCTGGATGTATGTGTGGCTGGTCGGATGGGGGGCCAATTGGCTGACCGTGGGGCCGAGTGACTGACTGGCCAGCTTTGGCTGACAGGCTGTTTTGAATTGCAACACAAGCTGTGAAGTTCAGCCAGAGGTAGGGAGCTTCTTGGGTCATGCACATCTTACCACGTGAGTGCAGCCGTAGAATAACTGCAGCCTATTAAGTGCTGTAATTTAGAGCTGTTTCTTAGTCCTTTAGGGCAAATATAGCTCAAGATACGTCCAAATGAGTTCGGCACAAGTAAACTCATTCAAGTATTTTTGTGGTTTATGCTCGGCCTAATGGCATTTTCTTATATTGCTGACAAATGAGCTGTAGGGGCTTCCCCTCTTTGTCTCAGCACATTGGGTTTCACTGAAATGTTTTTCATGAGTGTTGAACAGGTAACGGAGAATGTGTTTCGCTCTAGTAGTCCAAGTATCTGGTCTGGCTTAAAATGTAAAAGCAAAACCAATTGGGTATTTCAACTCCATTTTGACATGTAGCCAAATGACTTACTGGCTTGGACTGTTTGGAACTTGTATTTCTCAAAAGTCTTAAAAAAAAAAAAAAAGGGATGTTTAACTGCTTTTGTCTTGAGTTTTACCCAACAAAACTTCCACAACAATATTTTATGCCGGGCTAAATGCACTCGGGGGATTATCGCCGCATTGTTTACTACCTGCAGAGAACTGACAAAGAGTTGATATACTGTAGAAGAAAGTCAAAACCTCAGCAGGAATCCCTCCATTGCACACACTCGTACAACAATACAGTGGTTCTGGCACGTGCCACGTTGTGCTTCGTTTTGTGATTTTTGATCCACACTGCATCCAAACTCTAATGAAACTGCTACAGACTTTGTTTTAAACTCATTGTGTTTAAAAAAAACAAAAAAAAAACTCTCGATCTCACTTTTTTAACAGCTTGGGGATCATTTTGGACTGGTTTTGTAAAGGAATAACTGCTCACGGTTTTCATTTCAAATTGGCTTAATTAACTCGATTTGAACCCCTCCCCAGGTGTACATAGCAGTCAGGAGCATTTTAATTCAATAAGCTTAATTAAAACATCACCCAGGTAACTTTTTTTTGTTAAATCTTTAGCTCCAATTATCAAACATGGGAAATAATGCATTACCGTTAGAGAAGAGGATGGTGGTCCTCCACCATGAATAGAGACGTGGACACTGTGACAACCAGAGAGAATAAAGCATCAAAAATGTGATTTATAATGGATTTGAGACAAATGTGTTTTCTGTTTGGCTGCTTCTTTTGTTTGCTTTAGCTGTAAAAACATCCTGGATCACCCGTTTATTCTGCATATTCTGACCAGGAGTGGATTTTTACACGTCCCAACAGTTTTAAAGCCAGCTATACAAGTACAAATAAATCACTTTACCATTTATGACAATTTCAATATGATACCAATTTCTCTTCTCAAGAGATTGGCCAAGTCTGGCTCGAGTCTGAGTCTCGAGACCCTTCTCTTTATTAAATCATCACATGATTGTCATGCAGCGTTGAAGTTAGAAAACACTGACGATAAGTGAATAAAGACGCGCCGTCTATCTGTTTTGCCGTTCATCTGGGGAGAACAAATATTGTCATGTATAAACAAGCAGACTTGGCTTCATGTTATAGAATGGCAGGCCTGCTTAAAGTGTGGCTCCAAATCACGCATTTGGGTTGGCTCAGAGGATTGATTGCTCTTATAGTAGATTATTCCGTGTTTGTCTTTGTTTAATCTGATCATTTTAGTGGGATCAGCCGGCAGTCTGTGTGTTTTCCTGCTACAAGCTGTCTAATTCTTCTATCCAGCTATCTTGAAGCTCTATTTGTTCTGTGTCCATTCCGCCAGTTTCTTGATAATTGTCCGTCATTATACTTTTTAACTTTCATTTGCATTTATAAATAGTCATGTCTCTGTATGTTTTACTCTTGTCGAAGCCTGGCATAAGTGTGGTCTCCACCACTTTCAAGTCTTTATTTTTAGATTAAAAAAGCGACCCTCCTGGTATTTCCTGTGGGTTTCGTTTAAAGGTCTATCCTTAGGAGAACTCTCACCTCTTTTCCAAAAACACAAATTAATATTATTATAACAGAGAAGGAACCTAATTTAGAGGCTTTATGCACAAGTCATAGTTGGCAATAACGAGGCAGGGTGGAGATTTTCTCCCTCCAGACATTAAAATTCTTTTAGTAAATCTTTGGCACAATTCAATATGCGTAAAGTTCATCCCATTCTGGTGCTTTTACCAGTCAAATCATTTTAAATCCTCTGGACTGAGGAGTGTTTCAACATTTTGCCATTTCTTGAGCAGCATCTATTTCTGTCTGTGTGGTAATATTGTAGTTTTCAGACAATACGTTACACTTTTTCAGAAGTTGTTTGGCTGTTCCTGTGAGTTATATTGATATATATCACTATGTACCACCTGTTTTCATTTTATGAAAACAGAATGCTGTTACCATCAAAATAACCTCCAGTTTGACTACTAAACATCTCCAAAAAGAATTGTAATCAAATATTATGACATAAGTAGCAGAAAATTGTAACAGAGCATGAGAAAGAGTTATCACTGTAAATAAGTCTGACTTATATGTGGGTTTTTTTATCTTCATGTAATCCACAAAACTTGGGTTTAAGGGTTGTCACCATCCTGATACATGTTTTGTGTTTCTCTTCAGGTCCAGAGTACGTCATGGATGCCTCATCAACAATATGTTATGCAACCTACAGTAAGTACTCTACCATTCACTCGTGGTGCAGCTGTCCTCGACTGCCCACCCTCAATCCACATCTGACTCCTGTGCAGTATTTCATTGGACTCGCTGAAAGTTTTTAAGAGAGACTTGTTACATGGTGTTTATTTTAGTTTTAGGCCGAGAATAGTTTACAACGGGGAGGATTTTTTTTTTTTTTTATATTCAGGGCAATACAAGCAACCAAAAATACAGATTCTGTCTGGAAAATCGTTTAAGACACATTATTTGTCCATCACAGGTCAGATTTTAAACCGGGTAAATTTTAGTAGCACAAAATCCAGTTCTGATAACCACGTGGATTTATCTCTCCTGAGCATTCAGACACGTCTAATTTTGATTTTGGTTTGGAGTTTATAGGTTGGTGGTTGTGCCAGGAAGCGATTTAGCGTCATTTAGCCGACCGCAGCATGAGGCTCACTTTGGGCCGTTGCCCTGGGTTACTCGCCCAGACAGGAGACTGGGAAAAATTAATATTAATTCGATTTAGCTCACACGGTCTGCGACAGTGAGGTAGTCGCATTGCTTTCATCGGTCCCGAGTCACTCTGATTGGACTGGACAGGATCTTTTTTTTTTTTTTTTTTTGGCGTAGAGCTTTGGATTAAACTGACAAAGTCAAACTTACTATTTAAAAACAAGTTTGTTCAGAGTGTGATTTAATTTTTGAATAAAATTAAACAATCATCAGACAACAGTACACATTTTATAACTTCAAAAACTCCATCCTACCTACAGCAATGGTTCCCAGACTTTCCTCTCGAATATTACATCAACATAAAACAATGGTGGTTTAGTAAATAGTTTCAAGGGTGAATATCGCAATTGATCCTAGTACCATAAATGATCTCATTTGCTTGCTTAGAGGTTTTAACTCATTCTGCCAGAGGCTTCAGTGTTTGCTTGAGGCTTTTCGTGGCCCCTGAAGCACAATCGCTGTACTTTATTCTCGACTGTTCTCACTTTATTCAACGAGAAGGAAACCCGGTAAGAGTCAAGGACAACAACACAGAAACAACTTTAAAATAGCTCCGCCGTATTACAGCTGAATACACTACTCAGTGCTGTTCCCACTTACTCCCTTAGTGGTGAGCGATACAGTGTGCTGCACTATTTTTATAAACTCTGTCTTTTTTAAGGCTTCACGTAAATGGTTTAAAATATGGAATATAAAGAAAAATACAGCATGAAATTGCATATGGTTTTTTATTCTCACATTACCTCTAATGACCCACAGAGCCGCATAATTTACCACATGATTTAATATCAAAGTTCACTACTCTGTGCTAATGAGCAAATGAATATGTATATGGAGAAACAGGTAGCCCCCATAATTAGGATTTATGTCCCAAAGTGTTTTGCAGCAACAACACTGCGTATATCAGATGTATATCAAAAAAAAACTACCCGAAAAGCTCAAAAGTAACTGGCAGAAGTACATTTGCATTATTTCAAGAAGTGGTGAACATTTATCATGCAATGTTCACACTTAAATGAGCTTGGAAGCTCTTGTGAATGAACAAATTTGCAAGCCACAGACTCTGTAGCTGCCGGTCCGGCTCTCGCTCGCAGAAGTGTTCAACCAGCCGCATGCCCCCCCCACCCACCCCACCCCCGCCGGGACCATTTACCACTCAGTCCTACCCAGCTCACTTCCACTCCCGCTGTGGGACCGTGAACGTGTAATCTGGGCGCAGCGGGCTACCAGCCGGACAGACATGCACCACACCCAGCTGCAGCCGCCCTCCAAGGCGCTCAGTCGCTGCTTCAGCTTCACCAACTTCCTGCTTTTACTGTGAGGTTCTCAGCTCACCTTGCCCACCTCTCACCTCCTGTGCTTTATCAGCTCCTCAGTCAGGGCTACACTGTCCTCAGCTGGATCCCCAAACGAGGGTGAAAATCACATTAATTCACAGCCTCACACGAAAGACACTCCAATGTAACTGCTCAGCATAAGATTACTGTCTTTTTAGGGGGATAACATTTTGGTGAATATCTCCAAATGATATATTAAAAGATATTGAAATGTCAAAATGGCGACAATATACTCAACTAAATACCACTATGCATACAAACCCTCGGGTTAGTGGCTCCAAGATGCACTGATTGAAGTCAGGACGTTAAGTCCGATTAATTAATCTAGATTAAAACTGTGTGAGGGCTTGGAGTGAAGGAACAACATTCTAAGTTTGTTGTTCTCAAGAATCCAGTGTTGATGTGAATGCTCTAAAAATATGAGTGAGCTGGAGTATTTGTGTAAAGAATGGTGAAAACTTCCCCTGATCCCTGAGCAAGTCGGATCAGCAGCTTCTCATACTGTTTGCTTAAGGCTGTGGCTGATGTTGTTAGATACAGTTATGAAACATCATAATTGTGTGTGGATATTAGGATAAAATCATTGTAGTTTTTTGTTACATTTAAGACTTCAGATTAGAATATATTTGGAAATCAAGAAAACCAGGAGATTCTCAAGGGTTTACGTCGTTTTTCTTACTAATACGGTTTATTTGAATGTTGCTCATCTTTGGGAGTCATTCAGACTAGTAAGTCATCTGTTGTTATGCCTTGCCTGTTGTCACATCCACAGAATACACACAACCTCATCGTCCGTGTTTGTGTAGCTGCTCATGTTTGTGTGTGCCATATGTGTGGTCCATGCTGCTTCTTCCCAACCAGCCCATACAATGCATGACAGCCATCCATCTTCAAACCTTATGTCACGAGGTCTCTTGGAGCCCTTGGCAGAAGCTGCTAACCAGCAGCCACAGCGTACGGTGGTCTACATCTCATCATGCCTTCATGCCAGCAGTAGCCACATGGCCATATCCATCCCTGTGGCCCCATCCACATTTTGTTCCAGAGGCTCTTTCTGCCACCAAACGGCTGCTAGGTGCTAACCCCAGCTGTCTCGGCCTTCAGTGGATCATGTCTACCAATCTGTCTCCCTTTATGACCCGCACTCACATCGTCTACCAGCTCCGCGCGCAACAGACCACCGTTCACACACTCGCAGTCTACCAGCAGCCCAGTGAATCGTATCAAATTAGACAAGCACCCTGGTTTTGGATGCTTGTGGGGCTCCTCAAAGCATTAAAAACCAATTGATCGTGATGCTAATTGGTGGCTCGCTGCTCACATTGCACGTTAAACCAATGGAGCGTTGTGCTTCTTGTGTCTCTGCAATATGGAAGTGGCCGTGAATGGGTAGGGGTGATATCACAGGTTGCCTGTTAGATAGATGCACTGGAACATTGTTATTGAACCAAATCCAACAGAAAAATATCGAAATGAATTCAATTGAATGAGCAGGACACTAATACTAACTTAACATAATGTAATAGATCATTATGATTCAGGTTACAGAAATGCTACTAATAACTGACATTGTAGTGTCAGCTTAGGTTTTAACCCTTTTTGAGGGAAGTGACCATATTTGATAACTTCTGAATTTCGAGAGTTAATTTGCTCTTTTGGTCTGTGCTCCATATGGGACCAGTTTAATTTTACTGTGTGGTAATTATAATGTGCATCCTTCTTTCAGTTCAAGCTGGGGTCAGTAACATTATTCTGCATTAACAAAAATCAGTTTGAATCAGAGCAAAGGTCGAGAAATTTAAATAGTCACTGCTCCAATTTTCTACTTGAAACATCACACACAGCAAAAAGATTCTTTACAAGGCATCACATGGAGAGGGTGGGATGAGAATGTGAAGTACTTTAGCATCAAAACTATTGACACTGGTTGCAATGAAAAATATATATTAAATTCAGTGTTAACCGGCAATACTGACCTTTTAAACTCTTTTTGGAAGGTGAAGAAAAGGGAGGCAGCTGGAGCTTCACTGACAAGTTCGTAGCACTTTAGTTTGAGAGCACACAAAAATCTGCAGATCTGCCATTGTTGTGACAGGGAAAAATAAGCCTTTATTCAGTATAGTATTCACATCTGAGGTGAATACACCCATGACAAATAGTGTTCAGAAGAGCTGAGAAAAATATTCCCGTGTCAAAACAACAGTGTCTTGATCGCAGTTGTTTTAAGTCGCATTGACGGGTAGAATTTAAATGTGATTAATAGCGACAGATTTTGTGTGGTCGCAGTTGAGACTGAACAGTCGAAAACCAACAACACAAGCAGATGTGTCAGTCTACTCTTATTACAACTGTAACTTTGCTGGAAGCAAGAAACATTGAGCTAAAGAAGCTGTTCGTGCAAAACCTGTTCATCACGGGCGGGAAGACAATCTGTGTCCAGCTGTACTAAATAAATAAGGCAATTATTTTCAACAGTTGTATAACATTACATTGGGCAGAGCATAACATGCACCCAGATCAAATTCAACAAGCACACTTGACTGAACTGTTGTGAATGGCAACATCTGCAAGGACAAGATTCAATCAGTATCAATTATATATGTGACTTTATGTGTTGAATACAAACCAAATTCTCTTCAGGCATCATATCATATCTGCAGATCAGTTTGAAAGCAAGGCCTGTTTTGTTTATTATTAGTTATCTGTATGTCCTGTTTGAGACAAAAGAAAAGTTAGAGTCTCTAATATTAACAGTCTAATAATAAAGATTCCCCCTGGTCACCTGCAGACATGTCCAACTGGAAGGTCAGCTCGGACCTGCTGGACAGGTTATGTCTCTCAGTTGGTTTGAGAACGACTTGAGGCCCCCATTTTCCATTTTCTATACCTGATCTATCCGACGTTAGACATTGGGCATGTTACCGAGACACAATTATGCATCTGCTTCATTTATAGACAGAAAATAACCTACCACCCAGACCAGGTTCTTCCTGCTGCGAGACAAGACTGCAAATAACGCCACTGCCGTGCTGTTAATATATTATTCAGTGGAAATGATAGCTGGCGTGTTGGGTGGCAATAAATCCAACTGCAAATATTTTTGAGCGAGACTTGGCTTATTGCAGAGTAAACAGAGAGCATTGCAGCATGCAATGCACTCCTTCGGCAAAGGTGTTTGTTTGTATGTGACTAGATTAAGTTTGACAAGTCTATCCATACGAAACTGGACTTCATCTCGCAGAGGAGCCGCGACTTTGTTGGTGGTTTCAAAGAGACATTGAGTAGAGAACAGTTTTCAGAATGTATTTATCCCCAATTAATGGACAAGATGCACTCGGCTTGGCACTTGATGGAAAGTGACAGTGCTTTTTTTTTTTTTTTAAGTGGACAGCTAAATGAAGCAGGCCTTGTGTTTCTCTCTCGATCCCCCCCGCTCTTCATTTGCCCGTCGTGTCTCTCAGACCCTGTTTGGCAGTTAGGCGTGGGATGTCAGAACTATGGCCGCGTTCCTTTTATGCTCTGCGCCCTGATCAGCGCCACACAAAGTCGGCAGACCTCACAGACACGGAGAAACCCGACGAGCCAAAGTCCCCATCTGACAAATACATATGTACAGCCCAGAGAGTGATGCAAAACTGCATAAACACATATCGGCGGAGTGCAGAAACACAGTCTGTGTAATGGCAGATCGCACTTAACACACAGATCATCAATCACACACGCACACTCTGAAATTCACTTCGCACTGCCAAAGAGTGTCAGGGTAAGTGCAGTGCCAGCCATGCGCAACATTGCTGTCTTTCCCCCTGACTTATCCATCCCCCCCCCCCCTCCCCCCCCCATTCTGTACTGTATGTGCTTCAAGTGTGCATTTACCGAGGTGCATTGGCCCTGACATACTGGAGGTGAATCACCGAATTCCTCACCGTTGCACGCCAGCCAGCCCTCCCTGGCACCGACTTTGAATAGAAACTCAGTGGACCTCTCAGAGCTAACCCATAACTATCCGCCCTCATCGGATAGGGGTGAATCAGTGCACTGCGTGATACCCATCTCTCTGCTTGACATTAAAAATGCTCGGCGGATTCAGAGGGGGGGGGGAACATTATGTTGGTGTCATGGATTTGACTGGCGAGGCAGAATTTGAGACAGAGCGACTGTCGCCCTTGAGTTTCTTCCAATACTCTCTATCTTTTCATCCCTCTATCCCATCCGCACTCCCTTTCTATGCATCTCTTTTCCATACTCCTTTATTTTTGTCTCTCTTCACCCCTCCTGCATCTCTTTCTCTCCCTGTCTCTCCTCACTCCGCTGCCCTTTCAGAGTAAAACTGCAGCTACTGTGCCAATGCAAGTAAAAAAAAAAGAAGAAGAAGAGAGAAAACACGTAAAATTACATTTTCTATTTATGGTTGAATTTCATACATATAAGAGAGATATTGTTGTCAAGCCATTGAAAAGGAGATTGAGCAGCAGTAATTGTACTGTACGTTTCGGGATATTATCTTGACAAATTTAGCAATAATGGCAAAAATACATTTTGAGTCAAAAGCTGCCATGCTTTGGTGGGCTGGCCTTATTAGCTCACTGTGTTTTTTTAATTGGATTTCTAATCTTCTATGGCTTTTGAAAATAGAGTAAATATTCTGGAGAGACACTTGTGTGTGAAGTGATCCATTTGTCTGCAAAGGCAAGTCAGGGAACCGTTGATAAATGAGCACAGTCCAACCATGGAGGAGAATGGACCTCCCATGAAGACATGACAAATACTGTTACATGCTTCATCTAGCAGTCTGATCCTCTCATACACACATATGTGCACTCATACGGACACACCACCAATCCATCTTAATAATATCTTCCTTTATAAGGACATGTTTGCGGTTTCCTCTTCAAAATAACTTCATTAATATCAGCATTTTGTACACTGTATTACATAATGAACATCATGAACAGCTTGATCTAAGTTATAATCTGGTTGTCGTTAAATGTTGCTGTGTGAATGTGAGTGTGTGATCATTACTGTGCGTGTGTGTGTGTTCACTGTGATCGGCTTGAGTACCCCACAACCATGAACAGGATAAAGCAGTATAGAGAAGGAATGCATTTAGATGGGTATATAGACATAAATAATTAGTAATGACTAGACTGTATGATGTTTTACCGTTGTTAATTTCATATGCAGAATAAAAATCTTTCAGTCCAAAAAAAATTATTACCCAACAAAACAACCATCATATCAGCCCACTCATCCCCAAGTCAACCAACCAAGCCTTTAAATTATACCGACTTTGAATAATATAAGTTGAGGTAGCAATAAATTACATAAACAGTTGTAACTTTGAGGCAATAAATACACAAGTTTAGATGGTTTACAAAACATGCAACATTAAGCAAGTTAGTATGCTGCTCTGAAGTCTCGCTCTGTAATTTTAGTCCACAACGTGCCATACTCCATCTTTTATAAAATGACACATCATAGTCGTGAAAACACTCCTGTATACCTCAGCATGTAAATCAATCTACATCCTCTGAGATATTATAGAAGATGGACAGACAAATTAATCAATAAATGGAAGATGGCTGATCTGTCATCCCGCTCATTGTCAATTCATTGCAAAGGACGAGGAGATTGACAGCAGATGAAAATCATTGCCACGATGCCAGAGGTGAGACATCCTTCATCAGGATCAGTTCCCATTAGTTAATCTGTTGACATACAGTTTGTTGTCCACTCAGTTGCTTCAATTTCGCAGTAATGGTTTTCTCTCCCCTGTAGCTCCTTGTTATGCTTGCAATTAACATTTCCCCCAACCATCAAAAAAGTGAGATTTAAAATGTCTGTGTGATGACAAAGTCCAAGATAAGCTGCTACACACATCACTGTCAACTTGTGAGTCTTCATTCATTGCTATTCAACCGTGGCACGCCGCCTCGGTTAAAAGAAATGAAGGGTTCACATTCCCACCTCAGTCTATGGCACGCTGGGTCTTGCAGACAGACTAAGTTGTTAATAGTAGGACAGCCCCAGTAGTCTGTTAGCCCCAAGGAGGGATTCAAGCTGCAGATTAGAGTGAAAGACCCAGGATGCCAGCTCCCTTTTCTGGGCTTACATGAATAGAGAGGTGCCTGAGGGCATCTGGAAACTGTGGCCACAGTTGGGCTTGGTGAAATAAGACTTTTGGGGCGACATTGTGAACTTCAGTTCACAACAAACCCAAACCATCATAAATAAGTGCACATGCAGTCAAATTCACATGAGAAATATAGAAACCCCACCCACAGCCGGACTACATTTCACTGCAATAACAACAAAAAGTAGTTTTGTGGTTTCTACGGATACAGTTTCATTGCCCCCCCCCCCCCATATAGCCTTCAGGTGCCCAAAGTATTAGGGGGTTCCTGGATTTCCGCCCCGTATATAGTTAAGTCAATCATCAGCAGATGTTTTATAACATAAGGCTTTCTGCACTCGAAATGTCTGACTGAATAGGCTTCGTTTATAACGTTGCATGTTGAAAAACACCCGTGTTGTTCTCGAACTTTTATAGAATTACCCAAACCCCTGTAGCACGAAAGTATCCTGCAGTGTTCACTTCACATTTGAACTGACACAAAGCGCACAAACGCATACACACCAGCATCAGTATCCAAACCACAGAACTTCACGTGGAGTAACCAACTGTCAAATACAGCCAGGAATGTGTTGAGTCAAGAGCGGGTCTTCTTTCATGTGAACAGCACAAGTGATGCTTTGTTTCTGTGCAAGGCTCAGGAGTACAGCCTGAGTCATTGTTTGATGTTTTTGAGGCTTTTAATGTGTGTCTTTTCTTTCTTTTTCCACCCCATTTTCTCATTTCGCCTGACATGAAACACCTTCATTAAAAAAAAAAACCCTTCTCAACAAGCCGGTTCGGATGTAAATTGTTAGCACAGTCGACTACACTGGTTACAATTAGTAGATGTCTTCTTCCCACCAGTAATATATTTGGTTAGGGAAGGTGTGTAAGCTTCCATTTTGGGGCCTCAAGCAATTCCATTTACAGCAAAGGAATGGCCTGAAGGTATTGCAATATCTATACCAGTGTAGATAGGCCATAATGTAGGATATTATCACCTGAAACGGTGATCAACATTGGTAAATGTTTAGCTGTAGGGATGATTGTGAGTGTGATACTCATCAGTTCCAGTCTGATCAAAATTGGACACTCTAATGTTGATCATTTCCACAGGTTACAAACTATATAAACTAGTTTTTCTTTCACAGAAAAAAACTTTTCTGCTCCATTTTGTCAAATGTCACTTTGTGACATCAACACTGGTTATTACACAGCCTTGTCATTTATCTTTTTTTTTTTTTAAGATGAGAGGCTGCTTTCAGTTTGATACTAGCTGCCTGGACGTACTGCCACACAGAATCTGTGCAGGTTTCAATCAGAAAGTAAATTACCTTAATAGCCTCTTGAACACTGAGGAGATCCTTCAGCCTTTAATGGATCAGGCAGTAAAAACATCCACCATTTGTACGATCTTTATGTATTTTCCTCACCTATTTTACTGTTGTTATTTTCTGATCTGCCAATGTAGAAGCCATGCAGTGAATATGAGCTGATCCAAGTAAGTGTTTTAGTCGTTGGACTGTCAATAGTTACTTGTAATGAGCAGCCGTTAAAAAACATTGCGGGTCGTAAGGTTTTTTTTTGTTTTGTTTTGTTTTACTGGATTTCTTATTTACTGTGCATTGTCTGTGGTCATTGAGTGTATATCAGTGTAGTTTACAACCATAGGAGCTGGTATCGCCTCCTCTCCTGTCTGGGGGAGGATCGATACAATCTTAAGGAAGATGGGCTGCACACACAGACAAGCACACAATCTCCCTCACACTCCAAAACATGTGCGAACACTGAAGGACTCTGAACATCAGCTCACATATTCGTAAGAGATCTGTTTGCAACGTCCATTAGCATCCCCCCTCCTTTTTTCCTCTTTCTCATAAACACAGAGGATGAATCAAAAGCATGTTTTGCCTATTTGTGTCAATCTCGGTATTTCCTTTTTTTTTTTCCTCTCTCCAGTCAATCTGTCAATGGACAGACACTCTACCAGACAGACACTGGGAAAAGACACACACACACACACGCGCACGCACTAAAACCCCCTCTCTCACAGACACTCAGTCTCACAAACACAGAAAATCGAAATCACAAATCGGCTTAACTCTCCCTGACACGTCTGTGAATTAAGCCTTTCCGTTGCTCTCCTTTTCCCATTATACAGGCATTGTCAAAGGCTGAATCAGTAACAGGTAGCCCACAGCTCCTGCTGCTCCCCTCTCGCTCCTCTCTTTCTCTTTCCTTCGCCCTCACTTTCTCTCTGTGTGTTCATTAGCCATTTCTCTCTTGTTCCCTCTATTTCCTCTCCCTTTCACCTCCTCTCGTCACTTCAGTCTTCCCCATGACCTCCATCAGCTCCTTCCTTTAATCATCTTCCTCCCGTCCTTGCAGCATGTTTCTGTCTATCCCCTTTTCTCTTATTTGTCCATCACAGCCAGTGTTTGAATCACATCAAGCAATAAACATGGTACATTCTTTTTTCCCATTATACTGCATGTGTGACTTATTTATCGGGTATAATCATTTAGTCACATTTCATCTCGATATTGGAAGTTATTTATGTATTGCAGTATAAATTAAACATGAAGTGCTACCACTGCATTTTCTAGGAGAACCTGCGGTGGTTACAAAACCTCCAGACAGAAAAACATTTCAAATTCTGTGGGGGGGAAAAAAACTGCATTTAAATTTTAACTGATGTAGAAATATGATAATGCTACAGAGTGGGATCTGTTAGAATGGCCCGCTTCCTATAGGGAAACATTCAAAGCAAACAACAACACACCATTCTTCATTTGTGGCGATTCCACACTGACATCTTTAATTTCTTCTCATAAATCCTCTTCACATAAAATCTTTCATTTAATGATTGGTGGGGCCCCATTTAGCAAATACGTGATCACCAAACTGACTTTGCCCATTGTAGCTGTTGGAAAACAAACTGATCCCAGTGTTCCACCCAGTTATTTAGCTTTTTATGTGGAGCTGTAATTCCAGAAAGGATCACATGAAGCCTGCCTTGTGAGTCAGAGAGAGAGAGAGAGAGAGGGAGGTAGAAATGAGAGCGAGTCAGCCGGCTGAGTTTTGAATGCAGGGAGTTGACAAGCAGAGCGATTCTGACAGGCTGTGTCTGCACAGTTTGTTCTCCAATAGGCCCACACAGAGTCACCAGTGGGCTGTGTGCATGCGCACGCTTGCACACGTACTCCATCGGATTTGCGGCTCGTCGCCGGTGTTCTTCACACTCGTGCACAGAAAGCTGGTGCACACAGTGTGTGGAAGGCTCACACTGAGGCACACTTACAGTACACACACGCGCACACACACACACATACGAAGTGAGAAGAGAGCTGAGCGGCACAGAGTGAAAGGAGTGACTTTTTGAGCGCGCCCCTCCCAAGGCTTCACTGCCGGGGAAAATGGAGCTATCATGACAAGAGATGAAAGAGCAACAATGGTTTCATCACTTCCCCTCATGTTTCACTGCACCGTGGAAAAAGAAGCTCCCAACGTTCTCGCCCACCCGTTAGGGAAAACATGCTGTGCATTATTCCAAGAGAGGAGGCTGAGAAATGAGTGACAGTCAGTGAGGGAGGGATGGTGAGAAAACATCCTCTTGCAACAACCAGTCAACCACATAGAAACATGTTGTTGATTCATCAGCAGCAGCTATTGATGGTTGTGATGGACCAAAGACAGAAAATAGTGTATATTGATCTTGAAAATGTCCCAGTGTTCTGTTGCTGTTTATTGATGCTGTCTCGCTTTTCTCTTCTGACTTGGCTGTCCTCACATTGCCGCTGGCTTGACCCTATTTTCTCTCTTCTTTCATTTTTATTGCTTTCCTATTTTTGACAATCCCATCGCTTTTGCCTAACTTTTCATCTTTCCTCTTATTCTCACTTCCTGGCTCATTTCTGTAACCCTTGATAGCTTCAACACCCTTATGATCACCCTGCGATAGACCATCTCCAACTTAAAACAGTTTATGTGGTCTTTGTGATTCTGGCATAAGCCCTGGGTCACAAGCTTGAGTTTTCAGGTAGACTGCAGACACAGTGCATATGTCACTTTGTCCCGTTCTCACTAACGTGGCATTTCAAGCATATCTCAAGGTTATTTCCTAAGGTTCGGTACACAATCCGTCTCAACTGGAGATTTGATGAGATTTTGGTGGGCCAAGCTTACAGGTCAAGTTCACCGAGACCTCAGATTTTCTTCAGAAAATCTTGAGGCAGTTTATCCAAGTCTGGCGTATAACTTTCCTCGTATTCAAAGATACGCTGATTATGTTTGTATTGGCAATAAGGTTGAATTTGTTTCAATGCACTTTGCCATGTTTTAGAGATGCAGATAGAGATCTCGCCGCCTGTTTTTAATAAACTGCAAGGAAATAGTCGTACAAACAGCTGTACACAATAAACACAACATTGGAGGGGAAAAAAAAAACCTTGAAATGGAAAGTGTTGCCTGTGAGGTTGATAACTTGTTTATATTAACATTGCAATGTGACCCCTTAAAAAGAGGAAAACATTGCATCTTCATTATTTATTCAGTCTTTGGCACAATTGCTTTCCTATACCTCAAGATGGTAATTTACTACCCAATTATTAAGTGAGTATCTCTTTAAAGGCCTGCAGTGATTCCCTCGGGTGTGGTACAAACGTTGATTCTGAAGAAAGGTCAGGTTAGGGTTTGTCTGAACGGTCAAGTCGCTCTGGCTTTACTTTTTTGTAAATACACTATATCAGTAGAGTCTGTGCCTAATGGCTTTGTTTACAACTCCTTAGTGGACTGTTATATTGGCTGTAGACAACCTTTAATGTCAAATACCACAATGAGGCAGTGAGTATATTCCCATGAAGCTTTTTTTCCTGTTAATATCAATTATATGTAAAAAATGAAGACTTGCACATCTTCATTTTGCGGCCTCCTTCTGTTCATTTTACCTTTTTTTTTATGTTTTCCGTCCTTCCTCAGGGTGCAGTGATCACGCCAGCCATGGACCACACTATGTCCATGCAGCCTGCCAGCATGATGGGCCCTCTCACCCAGCAGATGAACCATCTGTCCCTGGGCACTACAGGAAGTGTGAGTCCTCCTCACATACCACCAACTTCTCACACGTGCTTTCAGTTGCCATAGTTTCAGTTTGCCGCTTGAAACAACCTGAACGTTGAACGAAAAAAAAAAAAAAAAACAACCTCGTCTTGATCTGCATGTTTCTGTCATTAAAGTCGATTTCAGTCTTTTCAGGCTCAATTGCCGCTGATGCACACACTTTTCCTTTTAACTGACATCCATCATTTTGTATTGGAGGCCGGCTGTTTTGCCGTTATATCACACCAGTGCGGGAATGTAACACAACTGAAAGCCGACGTGTGGGGAAGCCGAATATCAAATGTTAGCAAAGAAAGTGGCGGGTGTCCCTTGCAGTGTTTGTACGGGTCGCGACGACCACGCTGGAGCCTTTTTAACATTGTTCGTGTTGTTCAGAAACGAAGTCCACACTGAGCAGGAGATGGATTTTTACCATTTCCTTTCTAGAAAGCCAAGCCTTCTGAGGCTGTCGCCACATGTGCTCAGCCATGGAGCTGCCGTATCATTTGTTTTAGACTGCATGCATTCGCCGCCAGACAGCAAGAGAGCATATTTCCTCCCTGATCTTCCACATTAAACAGATTTCCTGTGAAGCTTAACAGTGTGACAGGGCTCTCTGTTCTCCACCTTCCACACTTTCACCCTCTAATTTCTGTTTTTTTTTCTCTCACACTTTCTGTCTCCCCCACTCTCTAAATCACACATCAGATCTATCGGCCCAACAGTTTTCCTGATTCCACATACTCACCTCAAGTCTTGCCCCTTACACCATGAACTCTCCCTTCCCTGTTTGCAGGATCAAGTCGACTTAGAGGTGTCACACAGTTCTGAAGCCTGACTTCCTGCCCTAACCCTGTTGCCCCGGGGCAGGCGAGCAGGCGGCTTTGCTCCAGCGCTATGTTTGATCTCTCTATGCGCACATGATTGAAACAGTGCGAGCATTGTACAGTCGCCCATGTGTTTCCAGGTGAGCTGTCAGCGACTGTGACGCCATGTTGGCTCTGTCAGAAATGCCCCTTCCCTAATCTGCCCCAGCTGTGCTAACAGCCAGGATTATAGACAGACTAATCTATGATGATGGCTTCTGATGTTTGACGGGTTGTATTAGAGGAGAAAGTGGGTTAAGGAACTCTGTCTTGCCTTTTTTCATTCCTGGTTTGCCCTCGCCACCTCTCCCCTTTCTGCCTGCTTAGGTTTCCCGAGGCCATGTGCTGTGTAGCATAACTTTTCTATGGTTGAGCGACGCACATGGCATGCCACACTTGATCTCTGATGGGAACTGAGATGTGTTTCCTGTAAAGCCGATTCTTACGCCAGATGTGAAACCCCCTTTTATGCTGCTTGATTGGTGAAGGCCTGTTAGGAACCGGGATCTCTAACTATCCGTGTAGTAAACTGGACGTGACACCGCATACTCTCAGTGCACATTCCTCAAGTTTACACACATGCGGCGAGGTTGTTTTGATTGCCCCCGGTGGTCACGTGACTCAACTTCTGCCACATGCGAGCACCTGCAACGAGCCGCATCTCCAGAGTCAACAACTTATCATGACCGCCCGGCCCGCAGGAGGAGGAGCCACACCTCAGAATACTCTTGGCTGTTCCAGGGCTCGCTGCGGCTGTTTGTGTATGGCTGTGGCTGCCTTCTCCTCTCCAAGAAAAGAACCAGATGTTCCCAGTCTGCCCAAGCTGTGACACTGGTGTGGTGACCAGAGCTTTCCGAGAATGCTGTTATTTTGCAGCATGGATCAGATCGTAGGGATAGGCCTCCAAAAAGGAGTGGTGAGGGGGGAAAAAAAAAAAAAAAACCTCCCCATAACATGGAAGCATGGACCGGTGCCGCCTGATGGTCACTGCTTTGGAATTTAGTAGCTTCACAAGAGAATCTGTTTTCAACGCACCCAGCTCCGTTTCGTGTCTGCCTGGCTCCAGCAACTTGATTACAGAATGCTAAAGAACCTCAGGCCTGCTGTTTATGGATGGCACACATAAACATGCCATCCATGCCGCTCAATGATTTATTCTGCCGTGTTTGGTGCATATTGCTCAGTTACTGATTTATTCACCATCTCCAAGCTCTCGCCACTTAACAGAAGTCTATCTGTCATGCCTCGTGTGCCTGCTCGTTGCTGTACATGTGTGGATCTGCATATGTTCACGGTGTCATTTTAGCATTTGTGTGTGTTTTTGTGTGTCAGCAACACGTTGTTTGACATGACAAGAGGTGACCTTCCTTCTGTGTTCGCCATCCTCTTCCTGTCACAGCATGTAGAACCCAGGTCTCTGTTGTCATGGTGACAGTGGTGATTGGCAGCTCCTGTGTCCCTGGGAGACAGATTTGTATGAAGTGCTTTCCTCTATTATGCGGGCTGTTTCCTTTGGTTTTTCTACGGGGCAGTTTAGAACTGTACATTATTCAGAATCTCCATAAATATATATGGCTATATTTACCCTTGAGTCACACTGAGGAGTTAACTGAGCGTGCAACTCTCTTCCATGTCGTCATGTTGAAGCAGCTGACACACATGTTGATTCCAGAGTGATTCCTGGTGCCACCGAGCTGTTGGATCCTTGCAGGACCCAGAGGGTGATTGTGAGGGGAGGAACATCTCTTTTATGGCATTTTTAAATTTTACAATGCATTTTCAGTGTGTTTAAGAGCTTGAAGGCAGGGATTTTTATTCTTGAGTGTCTGAATATGAAGCACTACATTTAACGTTTAAATAAGATTCTTGGTTGTGTTCACATAGACTTCAGTATCACAGTTATGAGTCTAATCCAGGATATGACAGTTGAATGCAACACAGATTTCTGGTTAATCGAGTTTTTAGTACTTTGCTTGCTGGTGTGCTGTACTACTTTGCCTGTTGACCCCTCACTTGTTTCCAATACACAACAGCAATTTCAAAAGAGAAAATCGGATTCAACTTGGGCTCATGAAAGTATTGAGGATTTGGCTAAAATCATCCGATGTCATTCTTAATTTGGGGTTTGATTTGGAAATATTCTTGAGGCATGTTTGATTTTGTATATGAAGATTGTATAGTAATTTTCTTCTTTACAAATTGTTCGTTAATGATTAGAAAGTACCCCGATGCAACCTTGATGGGCGTTTCCAAGTTCAGTATTTTCAAGAAGATACAAGATTTCTGTAGGTGCATCCATCCACACCTGTGAGGTGCAGTTCAAGGTTTTCCCTGAGGTTTGTCCTTCGATATTCCGATTTCTAACCAATGTCCGATTAGCTTTCCGACTTCTGCCTAGAGTCAGATCAGCTCCAGCTCCCTGCAACCATGAATTCGATAAAGCTGTATAGAAGATGGATGAATGGAGTACTTAAAAAACCTGTTTATTACCAGGACACGCAAGTTATAGTAAATGTACAGCCTGAGGTTTGCTACTCGTTGGTGGCGTTGCCAGATGTATGTGCATCTGTGGAGGCATGACACAAGCTAATTCAGGTACTTTTATAGCTCTTCTGGTAGCTTTTAACTCCAGGCAGTGCCCCTAATAGCGAAATAGTAAATATTAGACTAGCAAAAGTTTGTATTGTAAAAGCCCTCTGAGAAAGAAGTGACTGATCTTGCCCGTGTAAATCTCTGCAGGCAGGGCCTTAACAAAGCCTTGGGATGGAAGATATGAAGAGCTTTTGGTGGTGAAGTGGCACAGGGCTGTGATTCATAGCCGCTGGTGTGCTGCTCCGATAGTTCCCATCGTGTTGGAGCCCCACAGCTAGGATCAATAGTCATCAGAGCCCATCCCCCACGCTGTACTGCCATTAATAACCGACACTGAGTAGCTGGATGCTCCAGCCTTGACCAACTGTTATCCTTCACCCTGCAGATGATACAACACAACAGCGTGTCAGCTCAGACCAAGACGGATGTGGCGACTGAGTGACAGATGATTTGTTTCAAACTTTTTGGTGATGTCCTGTGCCACAATCCGGCCGTGTCAGAAATACAATTTATGGAGAAAATTATGTCAAAAGCTAAAATCCAGGACTCCAGCAGTTCATCTGTGGAACCACTAAACATAAATTATCCTATAAGTCATTGTGGCGGCGAGGTCCCGGCCACTGTGGTAGCACAGTACTTCTGTCTATGCTATGGATTTTCGTCCTGGCGTTGCTGCATTGCGGTGTGAATTTATACTGTAGTTATAGGAGTATGTCATAGAGAGTGATGGTAGAGAGGAGACTTAAGGAGTCTACTCACACCACCCTCGTTAAGGAGCTATTCAGGCCTCCCGTTCATCAAACATACGCACACACCATCTGCTTCAGGCACAGGTGTGTGTGCGTGCATGTGCATGGATGTATACGTGTGATTGTGTGCGCGACCGCAAGTGTGAAACACCATTTATGGCCAATTAGGGATGCTTTATATTACCCAAACCTGTCCCCTGACTGTGGACAGGGAAGTATTAAAAGAGTTGAAATTGGACAAAAATCATCTTTATCACCATAGCAACCCAATTCACTGGAGCTGGGCTTGACATCTCTCTGACTTGCCTCAGCAGCGACTGCAGAAATTTGCCTTTTCTCAACCTGCCACATAAAACGGGTTAACTAATGGTGATGTCAGGAGAAAAAAAAATCTTATCTTATTAAATTTTCTTGTTAAATCTAATTTAAATTCCTTCTGCAGTCCTGCGGAGAAATATAACATTTCAAATGGACATTCTCCCCATGACAGGGAGATTTTGATATTGCTAATTATCTCCTACTTCCATTCATTTGCTTTCATGTAGCCCTCACAGGTGAGCTTGCTGAATAAGTTAATGGGGAGGAGAGGCAGAGACCCAAAGTCCTGGGAAAAAAATTGGTATGCATGGTTTCGATTCACCAGGGAGAAGGTCACTTCAACAATCTGATAGGCCCTTTTAGACGATAGCAGGTTGAAAGAGAGCGGGGGAGAGAGAAGGCGGGAGAGAGTGACAGGGAGGTGAGAAGGAAGAAGGGATGACACGGAGAGGTAATGTGGTAATGTGTCAGGAGGTCTGGATATGCCGCCTCACCCCGTCCCGAGTGTGACAGCCCCGGGGTGCGATAACCTTAAATTCACGTACTCAGACCCACACAGTTGCACATGCAAACGCACACTAACATCCATCCCAGGGCATCCTCCTGGCCATGTGTAGCAATGGTGGGGGAGTTAATCACCCATGTCCATGGCCTTTAGCTGCTCTCATTAGCGGTGAGCGGTGGAGCCGTACCCGATCCATTAGCAACGCTGCCGGTAATGACACTTCACCAGCACCGCCGGGCCCACAGCCAAGAAAGGCTTCGCAGCCCGGCGCAGCCCCTCCATTACTGCCTCATACTGCAAACTGCCGCCACGCTTTTTAGCACTGGCAGGGGGACTGAGAGGCAAAGGGAAAAAAAAAAAAAAGAAAACAGAAAAGAAAGGGATTTTACTTCCCTTTCTCCTCGGTCCGGAAGAGCAGCAGGAAGACGAGGAGAGACGGGGAGGCAGCCTGGTGGCTTTTATCTGGGATCACATCCGCTGGCGCTGTACTGCAGCATTATCGTTCCAAGCCTCTTTGTCTTTGTCTTGATTCCTCTCTCACACACACACACACACACACACACACACACACACACACACACACACACACACACACACACACACACAGACGTATGTGCTCCACACACAGCTGCACATGGGAGATCTCATATGTGCACTTGCACAGTTGGACAGGCCAACAGTGATAAGTCATGTTTTTATGCACAGGCATGTGCTAATTAAAAACAAGTACACACACACACACACACACACACACACACACGCACACACACACACACACACACACACACACACACACACACACACACACTCTGGTAAGCCGTGCTCAGAGGGGTGCACATGTTCACCACACACACACACAAAGAAACCACAGCAAGTTGGAGAAAAAAGGCTGGCGCAAAGTGCCGTGTCCTCATTCATATTGCATGTAAAAGCCCTCTGGCTGTCATGTAACCAAACCTGTGTCACATCTGTAAAACGGCCATCATAGAGCAAGCTCGCACCCAGTTAAAAGCCAGGACAGGCATGACTAAAGGAATATAGGCCACAGGCAACAGACCTCCTGCTTTTTCTTTCATGTCTCCCCTTCTCTCTTCCTCTCTCATTCTCACTCTCCTTCATTCCCTTCAGCTTCATTTTTTTTTTTATTCATCTTCTCAGCTGTGGCCCAGTGCATTTGCTTTCCTGTGAAGTCTTGGTGGGACAGCAGGACATCTCTTCTTCCTCCTCCCTTCGCCCCGTCTCCTTGACACGCTCTTTCCTGATCTGCTCTGCTCCCTTCTGCATGCACACGTATTCTCTTAGCGCCCTCCAAAGGCTGCCGAGGGAACGGCAGCCTCCTGTTCTCATCGGCTGTGCAAGAAAAATACCTTGAATATTTCTTCCGGGGAGTTATAAATCAGGGTTTGATCTCTGAGAAGTGTTTGGTTGGGATTTTAACTCTCTGTGTGTCTTCTGATTGCTATTTCAGTACATGACTGCTGCAGCCGCCGCCGCGCCTATGCAAGGGACCTACATTCCCCAGTACACTCCTGTGCCTCCAACAGCCGTCCCTGTTGAAGTAAGACCTGCACACATATACACGGTACTTACCCCCAATCAAAAGCCCGTCGATGGGAAGACATCATTACCACTAACAGCCCAATCACTTGCACCAAAAAAAAAAAAAAAAAAAACAGTACTCCCTTAACCACCAGTAGACTGAAAGAGTCATTAAATAGACAGATCACATTTGAAGCAGGCTGCAAATTGCCCTCATTCTTTCCAAACAAATGGCCTTGCACCACCAGCAAATAACAAGGATCAAAACTGCAAGGAAAGCACGATGACTCAGAAGTTTTATAGTATTTGGGAAAGACATTTGAAGTGCGGCGCAGACTTTCTCGCTTCCTCGGCAGCTGTCTGAGCTCCTGGCAGGTTTGGGCAGTGCAGCCTGAGAAATGATGAACGCGGAGAGCGGGTAGGCAGGCAGGCAGGCAGGCGAGGTGAGCGGGCCAGCTGTCTGGCGGCTGACAGTGCGGTCGTATTCAGATGGACTATCATTCGTGTATCAGATGACAGGCGCTGGAGTGAGACACAGTGCCGGCAGTGCTGTCTCTCTCTCCCCCCCCACCCCACTCCCCGTCAGCCGGTTGGGGCTGCTAGATAGCTGGAACTCATACATCCGTCAGCTGAAGCACTCCGGTTAGCCCACCAGCCACGGACAATGACAGTTTCCCTTGACAGACCCATTAGTCGCTCCTCCCCCTCCTCCTCTCGGAGTCCCACTCCTCAGAAAGTTACAGTCGTCCTCGTGACGGAGTGGGACGGAGGAGAGGGATGTAGTTGTCGTGTATAGCCCACGGCAGCGCTTGCCTATTTCATCCTCGCCGTCGTCCTCCCGGTGCCGGAGGCGGCGGCGGGGCGTAGATCACTGCATCAGTCCATGTCTGCAGGGCTGACGTATGGACGGGACACAGTATCCTTGAGAGCTTGTTAAAGGTGATTGAGATGAATCAGTGATAAAAGGCTCAGAGCTTGTTGTGAGGAATTCACTGCACACTGCCATCATTAAAGAAGTTTTACCCCAAACAGAGATAAAAGTCTGTAAGAAAAAAGTATGTGCTCTTGAAAAGATTATTTTTGATTCGTGGTACAGTTCAGCATTTGCGATGGAAAATCACAGGAAGCCTGTATTAGTTGTTTGTTTTTGTATTTTCTTCACCCTTTTTTCCTGTTTAATGCGAGTGTAACAACAACAATCAGTTATTTTTATATTGCAGTGCTTGACACAAACATAAGAAATCAAGTCAGCAGCTTTAGTTTAGTTTTTACTGTGTGTGTGCTTTAGCTCATTGTAAATCAGCGTGAAAAAAAATCGTTTCAGGTTAAGCAGTGGAAAAAGCCCAGAAAGTTTTGGAAGTTTTGTCGCAGCATAAATTGACAAGCGAAATAAACTGGTATTGATATTCTTAGGTGCTAAAAAGAAAAATTACTGTAACTTGAATCAGCGTAATATCTCAAAGCTGTCACTTCCGGATCCTGCAGTGAGTTAAAATGTGCAGTCCACAAAAAAAAAAAAAAAAGAGGATATGTAATGACTGACACTGCAGGTTAGGATCGCAGGGGGCTGGAGCCGGTCCCAGCTAACGCAGGGTAAAAAGCAGGAGACACGCTGAGCAGGTTTCCCATTCATCACACGACTAATTGCTTCCTACAAGTGAGTCATGTAACTACTTGCAACACACACCATGATTATCACAGAAGCAGCTCCAAATGTTTCTGCCTGCAGGTCCTTCCATAACAGCAAACTATCTGCTGAGAATCTTTCAAACCCCAAATTGTCGATTGTCTGTTCTGATTGTTGAGTAAAAAATCTGTAAAGATCAAATATTTCCTAATAGTCAGCTCAAACTATAAATTGATCTTACAGATAAATGTGCAAAAAATAGAAATAAAACGTGAAACTCGCAATGAAGAAGCTGCAAATAGAGAAACATTTCAGACTGGTTTGGTGTCACTTTTGTCCAGTGGATGGCAGTAGTGAGCTCTACCAGTTTGTTTTTATTTGGCTACTAAGCATTGAGTCCTTTGTGTTGCGTTCACAAGCATCTGTAAATTCTGCTTCTTCCTCTCTTGTCACACTGAGAACACACTTGACCCTAGATGGACTCACTTCATCACCCTGTGGTAGGAAGTGGTATTACACAGCGGGGTAACCTTAAGTAGGCTGGCAAACTTTAGTAAGCAATTACCATGGCACAATATTAACAAAATAATTAAGCAAAGAATCTTACATATTGTACCTTTAAGTGAACCCAACTCCTCAAATGAACAAGATAGGAGCTTAAATATTTGACAGTGAACACCTTTAGGGCAGTGTAATTGGAAAATGCCTGTATCATATACTTTTTCTGAGTTACAAATGGTAGCTGGAAACTGTGAACGTCAGTCATGAAACTGATTGAACAGAAAGGAGACGGGCGTTCTCAGAGACAGACAGGCATGCAGTGCCACAGATGAATACACAAAGTAGACAGAAGGAGAAGTTTATGAGATAAACCACATACTGTTCTTGTTCTGAGCTCACGCACTCATTATGTGTATGTGTATGCGTGTGTCCAGGGAGTGGTGACAGACGCCTCGCCCCAGACAGTGGCTCCTTCATCACAGGAGGTGGCTGGCCAGCAGCAACAGATCCAGGTGGACAGTGCCGCCGACCATGTTCCTGCTTACTCATACCAGTCCAAGTAAGTCCGCCAGTGAGGCTTCGCTGCGTCTTTTAACCTCGTGGCTCTTCTGGAAGACGTCCCGTTTATTTAAACATCATGTCAGTACAATATGAAGCGCGGGTGTCGAACATGTGGCAATCAGTGATGAAGCAGTCGAAATGAGCTAAGTATTTGTATTTCCGTACTCTCCTCTCGTAGATCTTTCAAGCTGAGTACTTGGGGATTCATTTTTCTGACGTTTCAAATACACACCCACAAAAATATCTGTATTTTCTGCGTTTTAAGTTTTCAAAACTGCCTTGTTATTGCTTTGAACCTCCAATAATGACAGTTAAGTTTTAAAAGTAAAATGATTAGTCATCAATACTTAAGCTGCAGAAGTTTAACTCGCTTTAATTCAAAGCAATGTTATCGTTTTCTATGAATTTCATTTATTACCCATTTCTGTCTGAACATTTTTGATCCAAGTTGACTAATGATGTTTATCCATGCAGAGAAATAGTATTCCAATAGCACTGATAATAATGTGTTTGTGTATGTGTGTGTATGCAAACCCAACACTGTGAAACAGAGTGAAATATTCATGTTTGCTTTTCCTTTTCTACCTGACCGCATTTCAAAACCTTTTTTACTTTTAATTAAGAACAATATATTAAATAATTAACTTTGTTTGTATGAAACAGAAAAAAAGTTCATTAAATGTCATTGTCGTCATGTGATCACATTTCCCAGCTCTAAACAAATAGACCGTGTTGGAGTTGTTGGTATTTGCAGGTTATTCTGATATCAGTTTGCCATTCTGGTTCAGTTTAGATGAAATTGGGTTGCATTTAAAATGAGTTTGACTCTTCTTAGATAAAGAATGTATTTATAGGTATTGTTGAGGTGCTTTTTTAGTTACTGTGCTGCAAACAAAAAAAAGGTCATTGTGTTATTGTTGAACTAAATTACCAGAAAAACTAGATGTTATTTCATCCAGTACCCGAGCTCTCGGATGAATTCTCGTAGTAAACAAATAAGATTTTAATTAAACGTGAAGCTTGCAGAGGTGAGGGAATCTGCGTGAACTCTCCTCCCGTCTGCGGTTCGTTTGAAGCAAAGGAATATTCTTCCAATCAGAATTTACGAGAGAATTTCAAGGTGCTTTTGTTTGACAAATGTGTTTTTGTTAAGCGGCGCAAGATTTGACGCCAACAATAAAGAGGAATGAGAAGCGTGAACCAAGAAACGCGGCGCCTTCGCGAGCCGATTCAAATTATTTCTGGCTGCTGTTGTCGTTCGCTCGTCACTCTGCCGCCACGTTTCTCGCTTCCTGACCCGATCACAGCTCTTTAATGTGCGTCATTTTGCCTCGGCGGGCTGACTGAGCTGTCAGCGCTCCTGCTTTTTTGTGTTTGTAAAATTGTGCTTTGATTTTTAACTGCACCCCCTCCTCTCTCTCTCTCTCTCTCTCTGTTTCTCTCTCTCTCTCTCTCTCTCTCTCTTTCATCAGATAGCATCGGCCTGAGCGAATGTTCCTGTGACAGCGTTGCCTTGAGACAGAAGGTGGCTGCACTGTGAATGTGAGGAAAAGAGAAAAGAAAGAGATTGCTTCCAGATTGCCCAGGCACCAAAAAAAAAAAAAGAAAAAGAAAAAAAAGAAGAAGAGACAATTTTTTCATTTCCTACCTGGCCTACGAGGAGAAAAAAAAAAGAATCAAGAAGGAGGCACAGAGAGCTGAGGAAGGGGATGAAGGAGGGAAAATAACTGGGCACAGTGCAAAGAAGTGAAATAGTTTAGTCTGGAAACCTGCCTGAAGGGCTTGGCTGAAGCTTGAAAAGTTTCTCAAAGAAAATTCTCAACCGGTTTAAAAAAAAGAAAAAAAGAAAAAAAAGAAAAAAAAAGGTGCGGAAAAAATGTTTAAAAAAAAAATTAGAAAATATATTTAAAAATGTAAAAAAAAGGTTGAATGCAGGTAGGTGATGAAGTTTATTTTGTAATTAGATGAGGGGAGTCAAGTTTGAGACACACACAGAGATTGTCTTCCTCAGATATTAAGCTACAGTTTCTTTTTCTGTCCTTTTTTTATGTTCTAGTGTTAAATCTTAGTTTTCTAGATATATTCAAAAACAAATTTGTTTTTGTTGTTTTTCTTTTTCTTTTTCTTGAATCTTCATGGCCTTAATTTGAAGGGCGCCAGAAACTTTTTTTTAAAAGTCTGACGTCCAGTTGGAGGAAAACAAAAACAAACAAAATCAGTCTCTTGGACCACTTGGTGGGTGCAAGATACTGGAGGAGTTGTTCTAAAGAGGAAAAAAAACAGAATCTATCACATAAGCTGTACAGATTTAATAGAGAAGAGCTTTTTTCTTTTCTTCATTAGAAGAAAACTTTGATAATTATTATGTCAGAGGTAACTAAGTGTCAGAAGAAAACAAAATGTCTGTTGGGGAAATAAAAAAATAAAAAAAAGACTTGGGGTGGGGGGGAGATGAAGCTTTGAAGAGATTTTTTTCACAGTGAGGAAAAAAGAAAACATAAGAAAAAACAAACATGCTGCATTGTGGATGCAGTCTGTTGCAAATGCTGAACTTGTTTTTTTATTATCATTATTATTTTACATGGCGAGATTTGCTGTCGATGACATTAGTGCTTTTTATCTGCCACATTTTACCTTTTTTATGAGCTTTGAGATGTTTTTAGCCCGCTTTGCTTGTCACACTGCGAAAAAAAAAAAAAAAAAGAATTTTAAAAAAGATGACAAAAAAAAGATAAAATCAAACAAAACAAAACAAAAAAAACAACAACTACAGAATAATTTCTGGCAGTAAAATAAAAAAAAAAAACAGTAGATTCAGTAGGAGCTTATGGTTTAAACCAATCAGTGCAAAAGCAATAGAAGAAATTGTTGACAATTTCTGTAGTCTTTCCTAGTTGTGGATCAAATGCAGCCCATGGATGGCCATTTTTATACCAAAGATGAAGAGACACTCTGAACCAGAGTTTTTTTTTTTGTTTGTTTGTTTTCTTTTCATTTTTTCAGTTTGGTTTTGTTGTTGATGATGATGTTGTTGTTGTTGATGTTAATGTTGATACTGTTGTTGTTGTTGTTGTTGCTGTTGTTGTTGTCAGCTTTTTTTCTTTCTTTCTTTCTTTCTTTTTTTCGACTTGACCTTGATGGCCGGACCAGTCCTTACTTTTCCTTCGAACATGTTTTCTCATGCTTCACACACGCTTACACACATGAACACACACACAGATACACACATCAGACAGTATTTAAAGACGTGGCCCAGCTGACGGCAGATCGACCGTCGCCCACTCCGTCTCACTTTGCTTTATCTTCACGTCCCGTCCCGTCGGACGACTCTCACTCACACCGTTGGGCGCATTCCTCCTCCCTCTCTTTTCAGATCCTGCAGGAAAAGCTTTCAGAAACAAACTCGGGAAGGTTGCTAGCTACACTCTGTGGATGTCGGCACGTTGCGCTGAGCGTTAGTGAGTTCTGTCCCACATATGTCTTCATCGCATTTTCTCCGTGCTCAAACCTCAGTGGGAGCCTCCTGCTGACGTTCAGCGTGATTACCATGTCATCGCTACATAAGCCTCCTTTGCTTCGATCATCAAATGAGTCATATTTTCCGCATGCTGTCCATAATATTTTTTTATTTTTCTGATAATGATTGCATAAACTTTACGGCTCCTGATCAGCAATGGCTTCCTGTATGTGGACTAATTGACTTGTCATGTGGCAGCAGCTTCACACAGCCATAGAAACAAGTGAAGATTCAAAAGCCAACACCTTTAAAGCTTTAAAAGGAACAGAAAAACTCTCACTTGTACAGAACCCTGTGTGAAAACAGTGGATAGATTCTTGACGTTGCTCTTTTGAACCTCGTCAACCTAAAGTTAGAAATGCTTCAGAAATGTTATCATTTCTTCTCTTCTTTACTGAATTAGGGAGCAGGAAGATTTATTTTGAAATGTCTTGCTTGTTTTGCAGGTCACCTTTATAAATCAATGTGACTCTCGCATGGCATTGGAGAGTTAAAAGGCCGATTGATTGATGATTTGCCCATGATAAGGTCTATGGGAGACGCCGTGGCTTCTCACCAACCATAACAAGATGATGGCGGCGTCTCTTTCCTCGACCCGTTCGCTGAGAGTCAGTTACCCCCTCGGTTGTCCCAATTTGTTGCACAAATAAGCCCGTCTCATGCAATCTGGCCTCTCCGCCCCGGAGCCGCATGAGGCTTTCAGTGACTTCATCTCTGAGGATTGTCGCCTGTGAGACAACGACCATTTCTGCTGGCGCTCCACCGGCCCGCTGTGTGACTGCGCTGTTCGCCCATGCTCCCCCCCCTTCTGCCCAGAACTGGTGGCGTTACGACGCTAAAAGGCCCCCCACTTCACTGGCACCATTAATGTGCCATGGCCAAGGCAGCCTCCTTTGCTCTCATTTTCAGTCACTGTCATTCTCTTCCCGCCGTCCCCCTCTCTCACGCTCTTTCTGAGGTTTCTTCTCTTTATTGGATGGTGCAGAAGCAGAACCACAAACCAATTTCAGTCACTCTCGCAATGAGGCTTGACGGGCCCAATTTGTCTCCCTCTGGGGCAATGGGATCCACTCCAGTGTCCCTCAAAAGACCCTTTTCTTCCCGACAGAGAGGGAGCTTTTTGTTTGGTGACAATTGCAACTGAGCTCTCGCAGTTTGTGCAGCTCTCTCAACCCCAGTGCTGCTGAGCGTGCAGCGAAACGTGACGTCATGCGTGGTGGTGCCCGTGAGTAACAATCAAATTGTACATTGAGTGCCTTTTAACTAAGCTTCCAAATGATTCCAAATGATTGGTGTAATCGTTGATTAAGCACACGAAGGAGCTCGTCGTGAATTGGTCGTGCTGCAGAAGTATTAAAGCTACTCTATGGTGCTAAAGATGAAGCTGCATCTGGCTTCTGCCTTCCTCGTGTTTGGTGATCTCTGTGACAAGCCGGCCACTGGTGATCATTTGGCCATGAACCCGGCCACCTGTCCACTTGACAACACAAAAACAAACAAAACAGGTTCCAGAAGCCATATTTTTTTTTCCTTTCATCATACTCTGAATACCTGTCGTACGTTCTCGTCTTCCATACACGAGCAGAGGCCAACAAGCCACATGCGTCTCTCAGACCGAAGGACTTTTTCGTGTTTTATTGTTCAATCAAATCGACACGTGTCCCTTCTCGCCTTATCTGCTCTACCATTCAACATCTGCTTGCACTCGTCTCGTGGCTGCAATCGGCTCTTATCTCCCAGTGAGTAAATCTCCACGTTACAGGCTAACAACTGACAAATGTTGGGTTTTAGGAACCCGTGGATGTGCCAACTTGGCTCATCTGTTTGCAATTGCTACGTAAGTGTCCTGATGAAAACGACAGAGCTGCTACACTTTGACCAGGTTTAAGCTAGTGTGCGTGTATGTGTGCGTGTGTGTTGGTTCAACTTCTTTACGATTTGTTCGACTTCTTTTATCAACAGGCTTCAATCCAAGTTCTCTAGATTTTATTATTTTGCTGTTGTTTTGTTGAAGAAGTTGGACGTTTTCAAGCTGAAACAGGAGTCACACTGCAGAAAATGCACATCAGAGAGCAGCGTGGTCAACGAAAAGGCCTGAGATTCAAAAGTGACGGCGTTATGGGAAATGGGATGGCAAATATCCACGAGATTATGAAAGACATGCACAGCAAAGAACATCAACTCTATTCTGCTAATGTAGATTCGAGAAAGAAAAGGATGGAGAGGCAGGTGTGTGTTACTGCTGCACAGGACCAATATTTCATGTAGATCTGAAAGATTACCCAACAAAAAGAAATGGCTTTGTTCTTAATAGCACAATGGCATAATGTACCTTTTCAGAATACAAATATCGTCTCCAAAGTGTACAGAGGGCATGCCTGCAATTCTAAGAAGGCTGGAGCAGAAATGTGCTCGCAGTCAGCCCATGTGTCAGCACAAACCAGGAGCCAGGAGAGAAAGTATGTGTAAAAAAATAAATAAATAAAAGAGCGAGAAAGAGAGACAGGAATCATTAGCTCCTGTTGCCGGGCAGAAGTGGGCCCAACCTGGAGTTTCTCTGTCTTAATGCGGTGGTGCGTTTCCCCCCCCCCCCCCCCGTACTGGACTCCAGCAGGTGACCAGCATGACCCACCGCTAATTAGAAACGAATTCTGTCCCTCTCCGACGCCGTCACACCAACGCAGAGTCCTCTCTTCCGCCACACAGCTGCTCATCAGTCCCTTCCTCGCTCGGCCTCGGGGTTTTGTTGTTGACACACCTCGCTGTCGCTCCTCCAGACATCATCGGTCCCGTCGTCTTGCCTTCTTCTTTTCTCAAGTTCACTTTGGCATCCCGTTCCGCTTTCGGCGCGAACATGAAGAGAGTCCAGCCTGTTGCTCTTCAACCAGAATTGCAAGATCTCAAAGTGCAATGTGTGCATGTGCATGAAGGAACCCTGGAGGGGTTGCCAATCATGGGCAATTTTCAAGCATCGATCATTTCCAGAATGTGACAGATCGGATGTTTTTGCTTACATAACTTCAGTGACGGAAGCCCCCAGACAGTCGGGTCATTTCCTCTGCGCTCTCAGCAGGCAGAAGATTGGGGGGATGTTGTTCATCTTGATGTTATTTACCGTTGTTTGCTGCTGCAGTATCTGTAGTAAAGTTTATGCAATCGTACATTAAGAATTTAGGATTTAGTCCCAAGAATATTTTTGTGATTTATCATTTATGTGTTGTCTGGTATCTATTTACTGGAAACGCAGTAAATCTCATTCATCTGATGCCCCCGGTGAAATGTATTCACAGGTTTAGAGGGTTTGTTTTTTTTTACATCCTCTATTTAATGATTGAGGAAACAAAACTGTACATTTCAACTTTTGCTTTAATCTCAGCCTCCTTCGGATGACTCCACGCACTCGACTCGATGACGTAGCCGATCTTCTGCGAGAAGCAGTGATCAGTCTTTCCAGGCGAGGCGCTTACGCCGCTGCCTCTTTGAACAAAACAGTGCTCCCGCCTCATCCCTCACTCATTTCACCATCACTGCCGTCATCCTTGAATCCGACATGCTCCAGAAAGTCATCCATGTCGTGTGGCTCCCAAAAAGCCGGAGCGAAACTCACAAGATGGATCACGTGTCATCCTCCGCCGTCGCAAAATATGGATTCATCGCAGCCATTTGCATTGATTCTCGTCTGTTAAGAAAACAGTAGTTCAGAGTTACTCTTGCAGACTGTCTCTCTACAGTAGTGTAAAGGAGAAGCGCGGCTCAATAACTCATCGCAGAGCAGCACACACTCTCCACACGTATGTGATGCGGTGGGAAAATTGCTCAAACCCCCCCACCCCCCACCCCACAAAGGCGAGGTCCTGTGCTTTTAATTGATGCCTCGGTTCACCTTTGATGAGAGCTATTGATTGGCCACGCAACCCCGAGAGCGCAGCCACTCAGCCAGCCAGCACAGCATTTGCAGAGTTCAAACGTCTCTCCGAGAAACACCGAATCCACTGATTACTAGGAAACGGCCGACCAAAATTTGATCGAGACCTCCAGCACAGAATGCGTGTTGAGCGTGGGACTCGCTTAGCAGATTTTAAAACAAAGAGGAACTATTTATTAGGACAGCAGAGCGGTTTTTATTTCTTTATTATTATTTTTTTCTCTCGTTTTCTTGTTTTCGTTTGTTTTTCACTTTCCTTTGTTTTGGGCGCAGAGGAGGACATGGTCACGCCTCGCACACGCTGCTCAGTGTGTGTGATCTTTGAGAAATTATCTGTACATCTGTGGATGTTAGGGTTTGACTTGGGTTTTATGAGTTGTTTTATTTCCCTCTCTCTCTCTCTCTGATGAAGCTTTCAATAAAAAAAAAATGTGGAAAAAAAAATAGCACAGAGGAGTGCCGTCATCTTTCTATCTGCATGTGAAACGATTGTCTGTTGTCACATGCGATTATTGTGGGGACATTTATTATGCACTGAGCGTCCTCTTGAGGAACACACACACACACATAAGACACACCATCATCCCCAAAGCCTATTATCTATATGACTAAATTGCAGTGGGAAGGAAGAGGCTGATGGCACCTGCTGTGCGTTGACCTTGGACCCTCACATCCTCTCATAATTACAGCCCTTGCAAATGGAGCTAATACCTCTCGATGGGATTTCCCTCATCACAGCTCACATGCACTTGATTGGGCGTAAAGTGGTCATAATCAAAGATGGAGGAGTCTGCCCGAGGAAGAACTGGATCGATGGCAATCAATCTCCCGCTTCACTCTCATTTAGGCCCAATCAATTGCTGTCCTTGTCACCGCCGAGGACACCTGTACCGTCGATACCGCGGCCGCGTCGTAGCCGCCGTCGAGGACGTCGCTACAAGATCGAGGCGACGGGACCAGCACGCCAAGACAAAGGAGCTGTGCAGCTGATGGGCTCAGGTTGAGTGTGTGCGTGTGAGTCTGCGGCTCCCTGCTTGCATCTGCTGATCTGTGAATATACAGAAAAATGCCTTAGTGCTCAGCGGAGATAACTGTCGATGTGGGACATTTACAGCAATTTGAAACATTTTGCTTCCCTGAGAGTCTTCGGAGGCGCTGTGATTTCTCTACACTACACACTGTATAGCTGCAAAATCTGGGGTAAAAATGCAGTGGGATCCTTTATCGAGTGAAATGCCACAGATTGAATCTCTCTCCCTCGGAGCCGAGCAGCCGCCTTATCAGGACTTATAGAGATGTAACAGCCGAGCGCCACAAGGGTGCAGCATACCAACACAGATGTTATCTTGTGTGTGCATTTCACAGAGGAATGAGGGCCTACGCACACACACTGGCACACGTCCATGCATGCACACAACACTGGCTACAGATTAAGGACATCTCCACTGGGGGAGCCTCAACACAACCAGCTTTCCCATCAAGCGTTTTGCCATCTGCTCCCTGTATACGAAGATTAGGAACGAAGCACATTAATTCTACCGATCCAACTTACAAATTGTTTGATTGATGTGTATTTTTCTTGGATAAATATTCTCTCTCCTGGATGCGGCTTTGTGTGTTGATAAGTGTGTCGATTAGTGCGTAAATCCAGGCGATTGTAAATGATGGAGGGGGGGGGACAGATGAGACCAGCATCCACAGACGTGTAGAGATGAGTGAATGTTTTTGCAGAGCAATACAAAACGGTAACACTCTGCTGTTGCCCTGGTGTAATGAACCTAACTTGCGGGTCAGAAAATAAGTGCCACTAATTAGCTTCAGCCATTATTTTGGTTGTAAAGGTTATCAATTTGTAAAGTGATCGGCGCAGACCTGTGGGGGTGACGAGGTTTCACGTCTCAGCCAGTTGAACACAATCGATTTGATTTTAGACCAATTAAAAACAGAGGATTTCGCTAAAATTGTCTTGAGTAAGACTGGGGGGCCTTTAATGACCCCGAGTGTCCACGTGCACTCCGAGCGGGTTTTTCCAATCATTAAATCTGTCGTCATCAGCATACACACATGCACACACACACACACACACACACACACCAGGTGCTTCACTTGCTTATTGAAATGCACTCCATGGAGTGAGATATAATTAACTAGAGGAGTATCTGCACTGATGGGCTAAAATCTAATGAGCACCCAAGGCATATTAGAGAGAGAACAATGGTCTGCAACCTGCAGCTCTGTACTAGCTCTGGGAAGCATCATGTGTAAACAAGCATTTCTCAATTTAAAATTATTTGCACAGCAACTCAATTCTTACCTCGAGGTGACAAATATGACACTTTAAACTCATACTTCAAAAGATTGTGAACTAAAATCTGCATTTCTCTCGAAATGTTGTGTTTCCGACTGCACCTCTCTGAAAGATGGCCCTGAATGAATAAAAGAAGAGACACCCATCAGATAAAAATAATCAATTGGAGAGGGACGTTTGCTTTTATTGCCAACAATGCTGATTTGCCCGTATGTATGTAGCTAAAGGGCCAAAACTAGAGAGAGACTGTTGGATAAAATTGTAAAATGACTAAAATGACTTTAAAAGGTTAAACAACTAAAATGGCTAAAACATCTGGAATGGCTTAAATGTCTAAAAGTGGCAAGAAATGTGAAACAGTTGAAACCACCCAACTACGTTGTAAACTGAAGGAGCCTCATGTTTTACTCCTTCGGTGTATAATTTGTCCACAACAGGGAACATCAGTAAGGTTAGAGAAACTGTTGATTTCGACAGCATTTCTAGTTTATTTATCCTCTCACTTTGCAGGACCGGCCACATTAAGATCAAACTGGGTTGCATGTTGAACTAAAAACACGCCTGAATTACAATCTTGAGATTTCCTGACATTTTTAACTCAACTGTACAGTTTTCACTTTCTTCTGAGCTGAGTTGTTGGGTCACTGAAGCTGATAAAAGCAGATATAAGTCACCGGACTGAAGTCATTTCACCTTGTCGAGCCTCTTGTTTAATTCAACTCACCTGTTTTGATTCAGTCTGGCTGCTTGAATTAGGGTGCAGCTGTTTCCATTAAACATGTCGTTCGGCTCAGACTGCACACTGCAGCGTAATGGAGCATTTCTCAGTCATAGAGCATGATATTTGTCAGGAGTGTAAATATTTGGCTTATGTCTGACTCCAGCTGAAGGCTAATGTAACACTGTTTAAAAAAATATTAGCATTTTTCGCAGCTTTTACATGTAAATATACGATTTTTAGCTTGTTGTGGAGTTTCCGAGCATTGGTGCCTAAAATCAAATGAAAAATGCTGTGTTTTCCAGACTCATCGAATTTGGCGCTTTAGCTTGAATTGACATACAAGGTGCAAACATCTTTGCCAGATGTGCTTCCTGCACCATCAGAAAACAAATGGAACCCCCCCCCCCCCCCCCCCCCCCCCCCCACATCTACAATAGAGTCCCATGTGGCGGCACACTTATTCAGACAGCGGCTCCATTTCAATATTTCAGTGATGAATTACTATCATTGTGCTGCAGGGTTCGGGAGCGCGGCCAAAGCCTTTACAAGTTTTCAATGACATTAGTGGAACAATTGTATCCCGGGAGATGGTGAGGGCTGCATACAAGACATTGTTCCCCAGGTGGCACCGGAGTGGGCCAGTGTCGAGGTTCCAGCTCGCCTCTCAATACACTCGTGACAATAGGTGTTAATTCAGGCTATGGGAAAAAAAAAAAAGAAGAAGCATGACATTAGAATGATTATCCCACTTTGCCATTAACCCCTCCCTGAACAGGGGGGCTGTTTTAAACATATATTTCTCTAATCCCAGTTTGCCCTAGATTGTGTGAAGTGCTTGTGATGAATCTCTCCACACAACTTGCTTGTAACAATCAGTTTATAAATGCATTTAATTGTAGTTGATATATTCATTATTGCTAGAGAGCACCATGGTGGGGAATTAGAACCGTATTACAGTTGTTTGCGACGGCCCTAAAAATTAAATTTTTTGTTAGTTACAAAAAAGAAAAACATTTGTTTAGGAGAGTGTTGCAGTGACATGAGGTGATCTGTTTCTTTGATATTGGTCATTGATATTGATAGAAGCTCATTTACACAGTAAAGAACAAAAAACAACCAAGGAAAACAGATATCAAATAAACTGCCAAAATGCAGATATCACTAAAAATGTTAATTTAGTGCTTTGAATGTCTCATGGGGGCTGCGGCCAATGTTACTTATCCAGTGGGACATTGTTTATGTCGCCATCTGAAGGAATAAATAAGTTCCGGCATAATAAGCTGCTTGTCTTCTTGTACACACTAGTTTATTGAAATATTAACCATTATGGAAACGGCTTTGGATGCTGATGAAGTCCAAGAGAAACAGCAGCTCTTCAAAAAAAATGTAACAAGCTTGTGGAAACTTCAGTAATTTGTGACTGTCTTAGGCCTCGTTTACACAATGTTGTGATATGCATTTTCATTCACTCAATGTTTTATTTTTCATTCTGAAAAGTTTCAAAAACAGATGTCTGTTTCCATGGAAATGGCAGAAGTGATGACACGCGCACGCAGAGAACAGGAAGATTCACTCCCAAAACTGCACGTGAGTCTGACAGTTCATGTCAAATCATTTTAACAGGCTGCACTACAAATATGAACATGACTGAATTACTGACTCGCAGTGAGGAGTGTGATATTGCACCTGCTGGTTTACTGTGGCACAGTAAAACAATTTACGGTCAATCAAACATAACCTTTGTTCGTGTTGTTTGTAAATTAAATCAGCGTTTCTGCTGAGAAAATGTCAGTTTAGTGCGGCAGAGTGCAGCGACTCACCTGGAATTAGAGCCAGAACAAACGCAAGCCAGAAGCAATAAACCAGGATTATCCTTTGAGGTAACTCGCAGTCAAAAGTCAACGTGAAGGAAAACATGTGTTTCCTCAAGCTGCTGCGGCGCAGCGGAAAAGAAAGGAAGGACAGAAAATTCTCATGATTGAAGTAGGTGTCAAGGTTTCGGTGAGCTGGTTGACAACTTCATTTATTATCTGATTCCTTTTTAACAAGCTCAGGGAATTTTCCAGAGTGTGTTTTTGGCTTTCAGAGTTGAAACTAAAGGTCAAGTCTTTTACTTTTTTTTTATTTATTTTTTTTATTCCCAGAATCTGAACTTCACTGCAGTCGCACATGGATTTTTATTTATTTACTGGAGTTGTTGCTTAAAGTCTTGGGGCTGTGTGTGTCACAGAGGGACATGTTTAGGTTTTTCTCAGAATATTTGTTCACTGCCCAAAGTTTAGTTTCGCATTTTTTTCTACTTGGGATATATTGGCTTTTCCTCCGGCCATTTCCTGTCTGCCTAACCCGGGAGTCTCTGAGCCACTCCCTGAAGAGAGATGCTGCGACTGCATATTTCTGCCACCTGGACGCATCGAAATCCTTTAAAATACTCAAAAATACTGCATAATTATTATATGATCACTTCACTTAGTTTAAGTTTTCAAAACTACTTCAAAAACACTAATTATGAGAGTAACCGTTGTAGAGGAAGCATTTCAGAACCTCGCTATTTAAAAGCTCTGATCAGATCAATACTTATATATTTAATATTTAAAGGTGTACAAGAGGATCTTCTATTTCCGGGTGGATCATCAAGACTATTGGTCCTCCCACTTGTCAATCATTCTGGTGATATATTACGTCAGGCCGTCGTACGTGCTCGTCCCTGGGTAGCGTGGATCTATTAGTTTTCACTTTCTGCGCACGCGCGCTTTCAGGTGTATATGGTGAGCTACGCCTTGAGCAAAAACATGAACAGGGGAGAGAAAATAGTTAAATAAATGTTCTGGAGGAAAACTTGCTTTGGTTAAAATAGAGCAGGAGCTTCAAAATATTAAATAATTTCAGTTGATTTTTTTCCTTATAATAATATCGAGTTAATTCTTTAGAAACAGAATCCACATTGGTTTGTACTTTCTTTCTGCATTGTTTTCTTTTACATGGTCATTACCACAGCCACTAGAGGGCCGGATGGGAGAAATAATAACTATCTAAACTTAATACAGCCAAACGAGAAAGTAACTGACCTGAGCCAGCGCTGACTAACTGTCATCAAATTGAAGAGTTTTAATCTTAATATTAAAGCGACAGCGTTAACCTCAATAAATGAAACTAATATTACCGGTTCAGTGTGTTCCTCCAGCTGAAACCTTCAATATTAAACTGCTTTCCTTTGCTTGGTTAGCATCCGTTTACAGAAATCAAACCTTTTTCAGTATTTGTTTCAATTATAATAAACAATATTCCATTGACACTCCTGGTTACAAACATTATTGCAGCAGCATCACGTGAGCTAGATTTTGGACATTTTGGCTTCCTGCTGTGACACAAGCATGTGGGCTTATTCATATTGTACGACTATATTGTGAATCCACTCAGCACTTCTCAAAGAAAACAAGGCGTATGTCTAAGTAATGCAAGATTTATTACATGGGGATGTTAAGTCGTTCAGGACCTAAAAAAACAAAACTTGGCATGAAGCAGAAAACCACTGCTACTGAAGCTGGGGCTCTCAGGTATAGAGCAAATATAAAACAGAAAAATATACCAAAACCGAGGTAAAGACTCATCTTTCACCTCCTGTCTTTGCCCTGCGGTCCGGCAGCCCTGGAGGGCTGCCCGATGAAGGACTAATGGCTCACTATCAACTCCGGGCTACATGAAGTGATCTACGGCAACAGTGTGCAGGTGGATAAACACGTCTGTCTGGTAACATGGAGACGACCACACATGCTCAACCCGGCGCCGCAGATTTGTGGGAATTTAATGAGAATATTGGAGAGCTACCGACACGCGAGGCTGTGAAACAGACCTGCAGTGCACCTCTGCCCCTCCAGATGTGATCCCTGATGTGTGAAGGGAAAAACAGGAGGCATGTTTCAGTAATGATTGAGGGAGAAAAAATCCTTGTCTGCAAACAAGCTGCACTCTTGTGTTAAAAGTAATAGTTTTACCTTGATATAACAAAAATACAACAAAAAAATGTAGAAATAAGTTGACATGCTCTGTTAGACGTGACTGAAAGGCTCAAACAAAGTTAATAAGTTGGCTTTGGTTTGTTGTTTGGTTTGTGAACCTTGTTTATTTAGATGAATGTTACAGTCAAACAAAAATGAGGAACACTTGGAATCAATCAGTTGGCATTCTAGGAAATGTGCTTTTTGTCTTTCTGGCTCAGAGTTTAATGAGGTGACCATCCATCCATCCTTCTTTTTTTATCTGATTCCCCTCCCAGCTGACAATGAGTGAAGGCAGAAGACTGGACAGGTCGCCGGACCAATCATTTCACAATCAGTCGTCTTTGAATATGAATATAATCTCAGAGAGGTGATCAGTGTTTGTACCTTTTCTTTGGTAGTAGGGATATGAAACAAAATCATTTTCCTCAAAAATCTATTCAACATCTTTTTTCCGTTTCCTGAACATTTCTTAGCCAGCAAAGAGCCGAAAGCAGAGCACACCCTGAAAAGGTTGCATATAATAACCCATCAAGCATATAATCCGATGAATACGATTATAGTAATTGTTCAACTATCTTCTATACTTTCTTCTCCTCAACCATGATTTGGATCGAAAAGCTGGGTCAAATCTCAACACAACAAATGTTCTTGCTGTGAAGCAAACCCCTGTACATATCGCAATGTCCACAAAATAACTTTAGATTTCAGTCTTTATAATGCTCTCCAGAAAGGTTTTCCAACAATAATTACAGTCAAGCGGAGTCGACCATCAACAAAGTTTACTTTAGCCTCTAATTTCTGTTATTACAAATTCTACTTTTGCTCCGCTTTCTTCTGTTCAGTCATCTTAAATCAGCCCTGATAACTTGCCAACTGACATATCCCAAAACAAAATGTAAACTGTGGGTTATTACTTTATCTTATCCCGTCCAATAATGCAGTATTGTTTCAAATGTCACCGTCGCTCCTCTTGCCTTTCTCACATCATGACTGTTCAATTCATCTGTCGTCTTGATAACCCTTTGCCCCCCCCCACCGGGCTGCCTGCTGTGAGAACTCGCTGAAAGTAATGCGCGTATACTACGAATGTCATGCCCTCTCCTGCAAGAATAACAATAGAAGGTGGACGTGGTCGGGGGCAATAAGCAGGGGAAATACCGCACTATAAATACATCGCAAATGCTGCTTGTGAGCGTGTGGAAGGCCGGCACAGACTGACTGAGGCGGTTCTGGGGTGTAGTCTGTAAGCAGGGCGAAGGAAATCTTCTGAGCCAGGGGTTCTCGCCCCTGCAGACGCTCACTTACACCGAGCACAGAGATTCCTACACCTCCCACAGCTTAACTTGATATACAGTACTGGAAAAGGTGCGCCCGCCCCCCCCCCCTTCCGTCACAGACGCACATTTATACACACTGCTTAGCAGCGTTTCCTGACTCCTGCAGAATATGTTCTAATCTCCGCAGGGTTATGCTACATTACACATGTTATGGCTGCGGCAGGCTAACCCTCCGCTGAACTACAAAGCGGCTGAACATAGGTGAGGCTGGAGTCAGAGAGGGGCGGCTAAACGCTCCCACATGTGCTCAACATGTCCGCGTGAGCCAACTCCCCCCCCCCCCCCCCCGTGTCTACATTTTAGTGAGCAATTATTTTTGTTCTTTATTATGTAGGAATGTGTCCGACTGGTGAGCATTATCGCGAGCATGACCTCATGCTCGCGTTAGTATTTGTCTGCGCATGTGTCTGCATGAGTGCGCGTGTGTGTGAGCCGCAGATCGAGCCCGAGGACAAAACACAGCAAAACAGCCATCAGCAGAGATTAACTGTCTGAGAGTCTTGGCCTCAGAACTGTCTGGTCTGGTTTCTTCTGAGGGGGAGAAAGAAAGAAAAAAATAAAAAGCAGCTTTTTTTTTCTTTCTTTTTTTTTTAAGTGAAACTTGTGAATCAACACTCCCACCTTCAGAGTCTTTGCGGACATGAATGGCAGCACATGTTTTCATTGGGAAAATGAATCATGTTGAGTCGCACAGTGACAAACCCACAAACTACTCCACGGCTCTCCCCCTTTGGTTACTCAAAGCTCACTTTTCTGGTTTCACTGCCAATAATCGAATGTATTCGCATCACTTCTATGTTGCACTGTGGTGACAATCAAACAGATTTGCAGTGAAGATATACCCTGGTGTAGAGGAATTCGAGGGGAAAAAAATGTTGGTCATTTTATCAACCACCGTAACTTGAAGCACAACACAATGTAAAGGACGCCGGTTTTGTGGCAAAGGATGCCGCTTTAAGACAAAGACTTTCTTTAGGTGAATCATGGAATTGAACCAGTTGACAGCATCCTGTGCCACAAAACCACATTTGCAATATGACCGACAAATAATTTCTTTGTCGTAAACAATGTATTATATACCATTGGAAAGCCTGCTTTATTACCCATTTAAGCTGCGTTAATCATGTAAGGAACATGAATTTGTGGGACGAGCAGCAAAGCTGGGTGTGTGGGCTGCATCTGTGCAGAATCTGCCAAATCTCTGCTAATGCTGAACAGCTTTTCGCTGCTCTTGTCACAAAAAAGGGTTCAAAAAACTGTGTAAACATGATGGCTTGGGTTGCAAGATTTTATTTTGCTTTTATTGACATTAAAAAAAACAAGCAAACTGGAAAGCTCAAGCTGTTGGAAGTCAAGAAAAATAGTCCCCAAACCATCAAAATCGTTCTATATACATTCCCATTCGTGTACGGTAAATAGTCATGTCAATTCAATAAATAGTAAGAGAAACCCCTCCACAATGAACACATGGTATGCTCCACAATCACACCAGGTGTGATGGTGGCGCTTTTTGATAGCAAGTTAAGTAGCTTGAATGAACAAACTGACTAAGGCCACGTTTAAACGCACATGGGTATTTGAAAAAAACAAAACAACAACTGTATTTCTCTGCGATTGGGCACATTTACACATAAACAAAGCAACAACTCACTACAAATGATGATTCCTGAAAACTCTGACCACAGTGGAGATCCGGATAAACTCTGTGTCAACGTTTGCATCTAAAGGAGAGTAGGCGGATATTTATGTGGCGCTTTTTTCACCCCAGGATTTTGATTGGTTATAATGGCTTCTTGCCAACTGCCCCCTATAGGTTTGGCATGCTCATGCAGGGTGTGTGTAAATTAAGATTTTTTTGGTTTTTAAATTTGTAAAGATTGAGGTGGAAATATCCAGGGTTTGTTTTAAACCCAGGTACATGTAAACGTGGCGAGAGACCTTTGCTGCCCTAATCTGCCTCTAATCTTCTCATCACATTATTACTTTGAATAACTAAGTAATCTATCGAACACAAATGTCCTCACTTTTGTGGGTAGTTTGCACTCTGACTCTCAATTTATTTATTTTTTCAAATTTATGTTTTTTATTCAGCCAACGTAAAACTACAATTTTTGTCCTTGATTATTTTTTTAAACTTTTCTCCATAAATCCCTGAGCTCTTCATTCTCGCATCAATTTTTTTCAAAATCACTATTCAGGCTGTATTTCAGAAAATAACTCACAAGAGCTAGCCCAAGTGTGCACTTCAATTATTGAAGTGAGGAAACAAAGATGAGCAGTACTGAAAGGAGTTTTTGTTAATTTTTAGCAAGCTGGAAACACAGGCAGTTTTATAATTGGTAAATATAATTATCTTGCTGATGAGCTTTTTTTTTTAATTGTTTTTATTTTTGTTTTTGTGGCCATATTTTGTCATAATTTTCCAAACTTTAAAAGAAGATTAAAAAAAAATGTTTGTTTGTATTTTTCCTTGGACCCAATGGGAACATCATGTTATTTTCATATTTTTTTCCCTGATGTGTCCTTGCAGTATGAATAAGCCTCCATTTTTTTTTAACGAAACAAAGGTATCTTTTACAAACATGCACCTCCACCTTCATATTAATGATAATTTTACCATGAACTTGCCCGCATTGGTTCAGTGTGAGAATGTCAAGAACCTGCATAATAATATGTTTTTGAGGTCTTGACACATGTGCAGATGAATAATGTATGAGCTGCGTGGATGTGTGGGTTGCGCCATGTAAACTCAGTCTCACTTCTGTCTGGCACAGCATCTGTTAGCCTCTAAAATTCAGCTTTAATGGGCAGTTTCTATAAGAGGTCCGCATTTTCTACTTGTGTTTGGACACATGCCCAGCTATTGTTGCAGTACACAATTAGACCTGCTTTTTTTACTGACCTGGTCAGGACTGTAATATGTTTCATTATTTCAACACGTTCAGGCGCAAGCTTGTAAATGGTTAATGATGAGAGCTTGGATGCTGACCATCATGGCACAACTGGCCAAAACCAACAGATCTTTGCAGAAGTGCCGCACCTACTCTCCGTCAGCGTTTGGCTCGTCTGGCATTTTAATGCTCCTCTTTATTGCTTTTCCTTCTGTTGGTCTGCGTTTCTGCCCAAATGTTTTTGTGTGTGTGTGTGTGTGCGTGCGTGCGTGCGTGCGTGCCTGTCTTTCTTTAACTCCAGATATCATAGAGGTCTGCAGGAGCACAGCCCAGTTGCCATGGTACCAGCTGGACAACAAGTGTACACAGCAGTGGAGATTAAGGCGCGTAGGCTGGAGCTGGCAGCGAAGGGGCTGAAGAGGCTGCGCTGCGTCTGATGATGCTGTAGCAGAGTGCCAGGACATTCCTCGCTCTTTTTCCATGAAAACTACAAAAAAAAAAGATTTCCTGAGGAATTAAAAGAGACAGACTGAAAGTGGAGGAGGGGGGGGGGGGGGGGGGGGGGGGGGGTTAGTGTGTGGAAAGTGCAGTGGTGACATACAGTACGTGTGATGGATACCGATGGAACATCTGGAGTTTGTAGCCTCATTAGATGAAAAGCTGAGGCTGGAGGAGGAGGCACTTACTCATTCGTAGATCTGTATTTGTACATACACCACTTCATTACATGCCCCATGCTTGGACTATAGGCAGAACCTTATTTTACCTTTCACAACCTTCAATCTTTGTGGCATAGATTCAGCAAGATTCCGGTCCACGTGGACATGATCTGATCATGGAGTCGCTGCAGATCTGAAGAGAACTGTTTGATTTTACTGGCTTGAGATCTGGAAAACTGTTCTTGATGTCCTGTTGACTCATTGTGAGTTTGAACTGCTTGGAGTTTTCTGACACTGAAGTCATGGCCGTGCTCAGTCAGCATCTATATTCAAGTCGTGTATTGTGGGCGAGACTTAATTAATACAAAGGGGGACAAAGTGTTCCAGGAAAACACACACCAGCAGCAGCCTGAACCGTTGATTCCAGGCCGGGATGGATCCACGCTTTCATGTTGTTTATGATCCATTCAGAGCTCGTGTGAACTGTAATCTCAGGAGTGGCACCCGGTGTGGTCTTCTGTGGCTGTCCCTCATCAGCTGGAGCAAAGTGCTGCAAAGTGCTGCACTGCAGGCACCTTTAATTGGCCACAAAAGCAGTGCAAGAAAATGCATATTTATTCGTCAGAATGCCTTTTATTTGCTATGTTTTTGGCCCATGTGCCTTGTGTTTGACATCTCTGGCATGTAGGATGATTTGTTTTCTATCTTCTTTAACACATGCTTATTCGTGACGATGAACACAGTCCAGACACAACTCGTAGTGTTGCTAAGTGATTCCAGTGATCTCTATTAATCATCTTAATTGTAACCATTTGTAAAGCATTTTCCCCCACTGGTTGTCGTCTGAGCTCCGATACTAAATGTCCTTTGTACTTTATCAAGCGATCAAAGCCAATACAGGGTCTGCTCATGGTCTGCTCCTACAGAGCAGTGTGTTGTCCGATTTGCTCTGAAATAGGAAATAGTAATTCACAGTCCTGCAGACAGTTCAAAATATTTTGCATACTTTACTTTAACGGTTCCCGTTTTAGCGCACCGCAAATTGTCTCGGACAGAATTAGGCCCACTTGAAAAATCCGAGTCTCTACGGTGAGTTGTAATTTTGTGGGTGATTTCAGGTGACCACACTCTTTCCTCTGGACGGCAGCGGCCAGCAGCAGCAGCAGTTTTCCTGTGAGTACAATACAACAATCCTGCAACACACAGCTGCTACTGTCATTGTTCTTGGGTTCTGTCAAGTGTGGTCTGATAATGCACATGGGGTCAGGTCAGACGGAAAACTCCCCTTTGATAAGGCCAGATAGACACACACACGCACACACACACACACACACACACACTGCATTGAATTACTGTACTAAACTGCAGCTTAAACCTAAAACATAAATTTTGGTCCTGAGTGTGCAGTGAATTTAACATCCTCATTAACACCAATGAGCAAGAAAACACAAATACTAACACATACATACATTATATTTACATGTGTAACAACCAACAATGTAATTACGAGTAGTAAAATGTTATTTTTACAACCATGATTGAGTGTTGCAGTGTATCCTCAATGAATGAATATTGACAATCCCATATGGCATTATTTTTAATAAGCAAACTGGACAAAACCCGCAAAAAAAATAGGCTTTTTTTTCCCTCCAAGAGCTGTAAATATTATTACATGATTGGCTGCAGTTATTACATTTGTAAAGATTTTTTTATGCTAACTTGAATGATGTAATAATGAATCAATATATCTCATTACATTATTGACAAGTTATTATGTTATAGGCCAAAATGATTACATTATTGGTTGAATCCCTCACCTCAACCAAACTGAACCATAAAACATTAATTTCTGTCCGCCCAGTTCCCATATGTGAGTGTGCAACCAGGTTGACGTTGCAGCAGACAATTCCTCATAAATTCTCTTCCTAATATAAAACATCGACTCACAGTCTGACTCAAAATCGATAACCTCACGTGTATCATGGAGGAACCGTCAAACCACGCCATCTGCGGTGCCTCCGACAAGGCCTCCATGCTGAGTTTAGGAGAAAGAAAAGTTTGGCTCACCTGGCAGCTGCACTTAAAGACAAAGAGCTTAGGCAGCAAGTCGAGGTATAAATTGAGCCATAGCGGCAATGCATTTTAATGAGGCTGGACCTCAGAGGATGTCCTGGAAATAAGCGCAGTGTAGACCATTTCCCTTGCAGAGTTTCAGGACAGTGTCGGTTTGCATGAAAATGGGCTGCTGTGGAGGAAAATGGTCTTTTTTTCCCTTTTTTTTTGTGCAACACATTATGCCAGAATATATAGTCCTGAATGAACCGCTGTGGACTGTTCTGCCTACTCCCACTCAGAATTTAATCTTAGCACATTGAAAGCACATTTAGGGGAAATCTTTCTTTGCTAATCTATTATGGCTGAGGCCCGGTCTGCTCCGCTGCTGGAAAGAGACGTATAAATGTTGCAAATTCAATGTAATATACTCGTTGCTTTGAATTTCATGCCTTTCCTTCTGTGGATTTCTCAATCTCGCATTAAAAAAAGAAACCACGAATGCGCTTTCTTGTTAAACCGGCAAAATTTCAACATTCATTTAAAACATTTAACGCTCTTCATGTCCCTGCCTTTACAGCAGTCGATGGAGAAACGGCTTTTACAAAGACGAGACAAGTTTTTTTTTTTTATCCATCTCAACAAAGGTCAACACATCTCTGACAGTGTTGCACATGCCGCAGCTGATTATGTTGTAACACTCTTCTTTTTTTTTCCTTTTTACATTGAACTAACCACTTTCTTTTCCTCAATTGCTGTGATGACCAGATGCAGAAGTGAACCGAATGGAGGATTTTGACTCCCAAACATTCGAGGGCCTGCAGTAAGAGAAGAAGAAAAAGGATTCGGTTAAAAAAAAAGGATTCGGTAAGCTCGTCTTTGATTTACACCTCTAATAAGCACTGCAACTCCGTTGAAGGTATCGTCAGTTTAATTGGTAGTAAAGACATAAACATGTCACACCAAGTACCGATTCTATCACATAATTATGTAGTTGGATGGTCAGAACACCTAATCAATCGAATTGCCATCAGCTATGACACAAATGATGATTCAACTTGAATAATACTTTTGAATCTGAGTATGGATTATTTTCTAATTAAAAACAATACCTATCTCAACCTTTGTAATATAAACTATCCACTGTGAAATGTATCCCCTTCTGCACCTTCATTCTCAATAACTGTGATTCCATTTGAAGTTTGAAGAGTATAAGAAGTAAAAGTGAACAACTGTCAAGAAAATAACACAAAAATTAGCTTGGAAGTAGTTAAAGTAGAAATACTTCATTCAACTCCACGTCTGCTAAAAACTCAATCGTCACATTTAAAACTTTGTGATGAGATTTCATCAAAAAATGATAAATAAATCAGACGCCCTGCTGTCTCTCTAATGCTCGGTGGTAGAAGTGGAGCGGCGTAGTGTGATTTCCTGAAATGTCTGAATGGCGGTGGTGTCAGGAGAGGTGCTAGGAGTGCTCTCTAAGGAAATTCCTCGCGGCGAGATAGCTGGCAGCTGCTTTGTTTGGATAAGCACGCTGGGAACTGGCAAAGAGAAAGACTTAAAAAAAAAAAATGATGGTTGGCTGCAAACACCAAAGGAAAGTTCATTAATTAGCTCTGAAAACGTGTCAATGCGAAACCGGCACGTTAGTTGTAAGCCGTGGATTCGGCGGGCATCAGTATTCAGCGTCTATAAAATGTGTGCATTGGGTATTCACGGCGAATGTTTTATGATCTCCCATCAGCAGCTTGTTCCGAGCCTCATTAGCTGCACTGTACGCTGCCGCAGCACACTGGATGCGCTTGAGGAAAGCCTTTAGCGGAGGGCTGTAATTTTCCTGTCGTCTGCACGCTGCGTTGATGCACGGCCTACGAGGCGACACGCGGAGATCCAATCTCTCCCCGTGTCACGCAAAGTTTGTTTAAAAAGGCAAAAGACAGAGCGGGCAGGTTTTGTGCGCGCGTGAGATCAAAGTCGTCCACAAAAAAGCTGAAGCCTCGCCTCGATTTCCACGGAGTGGCTGAAAAATAAATGCATGTTCACAGTCACGGTCAATTTTCAAAGCAGCGAGGGAAAATGAGAGCCTCTGCCGAGGAAGGAGCCGGCGGAATGAGGCGTTAAATTAAATCCATTTTGGGCTGTTGACGTCACAGCGTCGCTTTGCAACTGCATCTTAAAATGTTTGACATCTCTCAGAACGATGATGGCCCGCCGCTCGGTTGACGCGGGTAATATTGTGGCGATCCAGAGCGCTTTCATACACCAGGACTGGAGATATAAAGTGTGCGTGTGCCGTTATGAAACCATAATGCTTTGTGTGTCACTAATTCAGGAAACAACCCGGGTACCTGTAGGTGCAGAAACATATCGTTCACTGGAAAGAAACTCCAACTTTTCAAATTAAAGAGTCAACTCTGCAGGAATAATGACCCGTATAACTGAACACACAATTTATTGATCGTGGTAAACAAGCTGGGTTTTCGGTTAATGTCGGCTGCACGGCGTTGCAGCGGTGAAGACTCACCTGTCAGCAAAGAAAAAAAATCCAGGATCGAGTGTCTGCTTGGGGGCATTTCAGCGTGCAGTTTGCGTGTTCTCTGGGTTTTCTCCTGGTTTCGGCCCCACAGTCCAAAATCACACAATCAAAAATCTCCTGTTCTCCCTGATCTCCTTGCTGCTCATCAACGCACTGACTCGGAGTCACTCAGTCGTTTAGTTCATTGAGATGAGGTCTAGTTAATAACAGCTTCTCTGCGCTCAGCGCTGTTTACAGACAGATGTCAGCTATTAGGCCCATATTTGTTCGCAGCAAGCAACAAAAAAAAAAAAGAAAAAGGAAAAACAGCAGTGCCAGCACCATTTCTCCAGGAAATGCATCATCTCGTTTGTATAATAACTGAACTTTATACACACACATCTGGGGACCACGTTACAAATATCTTCTTGTCTGTCAATCTCTCTCTCCGTCGTTCGTGCATAAACACAAGAATCCATGGTTTCTCCATTGTCTGGCGATGTTTACCACCACGTGGCCACGGTTCAGCTCCTTGTTCTTATCAGTGTCGGGTCATGTTGGCATTTCCTGCCTGCAACAAGAGCAGAAGGTGGCACAGGATGAGTGGCACTTCCTGTGCTGGCACACCCAGCGTGCATGCACCCACAGGCTCTGGAGTCGGAGGATGTGTTACATGTAGGGGGGGGGGGGGGGGGGATGGTTTGTTAACACGCCCCCCAGTGCAAAGTGCGTGTTTTCTGCTTGTTACCCATGCATCTGTTTTGCCTGAGATCAAAAGATGGCCGTGACAGGGTGACTGGTGATTAGCTGAAGGCAGCTCATTTGCAATTGTGTCTCTTCGCCGGATCAGTGGCCTCATTTAAAAAACGCTGGACGACGAATCGGTGAGGCAGAAGATGCTGAGGAGGAGCTTGACGCGTTTTGAAAATGATGCTCCAGCTCAACGGCGGCTCCCGACGGCCTCCATCCTCACAGGAGGATGTAATCATTTTCTGCTGCGATTTGATCAAGTGAAAATCTTTCAAGAAAAAAAAGAAAAAAAAGATAGCATTTTCATGAAATGAGATGTAAAATTGTTCTATCTATAGTAATTAGCCATCACCATAAGATTAAGAGAACAATGGCTTCCAGCTCATGTTCACGACCTTCAGAGATAAATTCCGAACATAAATATTTATAAGATAAATAATAATTAAACTTATCCTGCTTGTGCATTCCGAAGGGAACTTTGAAGTGTGTGGACTAAGTTTTCCTTCATCTTTCAACATTTTCTCTTCATGTCTTCCATTCAGTTTGCTGGTGTCCCCCGTCACTCCAGCAGAGGTCCTCTGGCTCCTGAGGTGACATTAATATCAGGCCTCTTGCCATTTTTTTTTTTTTAATATATTTTTTTTTATTGTGAAAAAGCTTGTTTGGTATAGAAATGCGTTTCATCTCCAGCCTTCCTTCCCATGGGAAGCACTCTGAGGACTCGTTGGGCTCATCCGGGGAATCTGTAGATGTTTGTGAGACGGCAGCGGACCTGCCCTTCAAACGCTCCGATGTTGACTGTTTACCAGAAGCGGGTTTCTGGGGAAGCCGCGTTCAGGGGGGGGGCTCGCTCGCCGTGTTTGGAGAGCGGCCCGCTGCATGTCGCCGCCGTCTGAGTTTTCTTGATGTGGCTCCTCCCCTCCACCTTTGAAATACTCTGTACAATCAGCCCACTGTGTATTTGGGAGAAGCTGTTAAACGTTCAGAGATCCTAAAGTAGCTCATCATTGCAGCGGGAAAAAGTTTGAAAACGTAGGTCTGCACGCTGAGATCAACGCCAGGAGTGTTTCTGCTGCTGATTTATGGGGATTTTCATACACAAATATCTGTAGCATTTACAAAGTGTTCACGAGCTCGGTGTATCTAATAAAATGGCCAGTGAGTACCAGTATTTATATATATAATTGTAACTACCCGACATTAGTATGTATTGTCACTTGTCTATGAAATTCAATAGCATCTAATATCATGAACAAACAATTCTAATAATATCTAAAATAGTGTATTAAGGGTTTGGTCCTCATTTCGTCCCCATGACTGATCATTTATTGATAGTTATTGAAAAGCATCTAAAGTGCTTCAATACAATGGTTCTGCTTTTCAAAAGGTCACCAAGTCAAAAATATGCATTATTATATTTGCTCTTTGTGACATATTTCTCCAAGTCTTGATATTTTATAAGATATTTGATTATTGTTTACATGTATTCCAATGACACAATTAGATTTATTGAATATGTTGGACGCCATATGGGCAATAAGAAAAACAAATGTTCTCAGAAACGTCTGAAGTTTGACTCAAACGTCACTGTGATTAATGACAGACTGAAAAACGCTGGTTCAGTTTAACAAACTGCTTTTCATTTTAAAGCATCCTATATTATCCATTGTGTCTGATCTTGGGTATCAAGTAGGATAAAGTAGAAAAAGTACCTCAGAGTCAAAGTAAATGTACTTTTCACCAGGGTCGGCCCAGATTTAATGTCGAGCCGGGTTTCATGCATACTGTACGTTTCCATTTGCAACAAAATGCATGAGACCCATATTGAACCATTTTATTGGGGGCAGGGCGCCTAAATCCTCCCCCTCTTTGCTTAAGCAGTCCATTCCCTGTAATCTAGGCTCGGTGAATGAAGGGCATTACCATCATCGCCATCATCATCATCTTCTCTGCTCTCACCACAGGCGTAGTTACAGGCCAGGGCCAGAAGCAGGACGGTCTTTGTGCTGGTTTAACCCGACAAAAGCACAGATTTCTGAGCGATTCCCAAGAAACGGTTTAGATTGGTATAATCTCTTGACATTGACGTCAAAGCATGTCACATAAACAGAATGAATCTACCGTTGGACAATCGATCAACCTTAAAGTGCTTTTCGGGTTGAGGTTCATGGGTGTTTTCTCACTGAACCATATCCACAGAACACCGTTTCCGGTGTTACTTTTTTGACACCGCTTGTTACAAGCTTTAAAGCGTCCTCCTCGTTAGTTTACGTCCGCGTACGCATGTTGGACGCAGATAAGAGTATCTCATTTCACCTCGCAACTTTTCATCACCACAAATAATCCATGCTGAGAAACAGGATGTTGCCTGTCACACAGAAACGGGGGAGTCACATGCGGCGGTATTTGTTCACACGTTTGCTCCTCCTCCCCCCCTCCCCCCCTCTCTCCCTTTTCTTTTGGCACGGTTCGGGACGCCTATCAATTTTTTTTGAGCCTTAAAACAATACTGCTCAAACTGTAGTCATACCAAAGGTTGTAACCTTTGGAGCTTTTAAGATAAACTTTCCCTTCCTTCACGGCATCTGACTAACGCTGAGAGACAAAGCCTGCTCACGGCGGCAGGAGAAGACGAGTGGGGAGGCTGTTGTCAGAATGGGCCTTTCCAACTTCCTCTGCTCGGGCCAATGGCACCGAGAAAACTCTGCCAACTCATTGTGTGGGACCATGTGTGTTTTTTGCACATAATGATATGTTGTTATTAAGATCTTTACGTGTCGTGCCGGACCACAAACCCACTTCCATGCTGCTCTACCCTCATGTTTCCGCAGCCTTTTTTATGGCAGAGTCAAAACAAAACAGATTTAAAAAGTCAATATGAGGCTAATATAGATCTTTAGGTTTCATATCGATATATGAACATGCGTCTAATGTTGCACTTATGAAGTTTCAATTTGTGATGATTAACATTTCATTCCATTTTCAGCTGTTTCGGGACCTGATTTTAAAGGTTCCAACCTTCTTTTTATGCAATTTTTAGACAATGTTGACATTTTTGTTGTTTTAACCCTTTTGGCTTTCTTCAAGCAGTTTTGTGTGGTTTTTTTCCCCCCATTTTTAACCTTCTTTACTTCTAGAAATCCTAGTCATTAAAGTTGTTGTTTTTAAAGCAGCCCTCCCCCCCCTATTTATTGCGGTTTTTAGCTGGTTTTGAGTTGCCTTTTTTAAAGCCCTTTTTAGAGGTTAAAGTCTGTCAAATAAATGTTTGTGTGTAAATAAACCGAAAATAGGATACAATAATCTTTTGACACTAAAATGTTAGTGTTTGTTTTGGCGTGAACTGAACTACTTCACTATTTGTTGGATTGGTTCGGTTGATACAAATGGAATAATCCTGTTTTTGCAATACAAAATTCACAGTGAGAAAATATTCCAATAGAAGAAAAGTTAGCGTAGTGGTTATAGCACTCTCACCTCACAACAAGATGTGGGTTTTCTCCAGGTATTCGGTTCCAAAACATGCATTTGAGGTTAACTGATGACTTTCTGTGCAGCCTGCCTACTCCCAGTGTGAGCTGGGATCGACTCCAGCACCCTGCAATCCTGAATGGACTGAGGCAGTGGAGAGGATGGATGAAAGGATGGGAAGAAAAAAAAAAAAACCTTCTGAATTACTGCCGCCCGAAGGACTTCAGAGATGTCACTGTAATCCAGATGCAGCAGCTTGACCACATCAGATGCGTTCCTCTCGGCGCACTTTCCTCCCTTTTTCCCTCCCGTTCAAACTCGACTTCACCTCTCTCTTCCTGCCGCACTCCTTGATGTGACAGACAAGCATTCTTCTTCAACCTTTAGAAGATCTTTTGAAAGCTCCACTGTGGTGTGGCTCGTTGCAGTTTGACTGTAACACTCCGAGAAATGACGTGAAATCTCTGGGGCAAACGTGGCATCTGAAGGATTGAAGACACACATCCTGAAGCGCATCCAACAGACAGATTGACGTCTAAAAAGAAGCCCTGGAAGTGAAGTGAAAAAAGAAAAACAAAACCCTCGCAGCCTGAAGAGACATTACATATTCCACTTGTGTCGGAAGACACCTTAATAGTGTGCAGCGAAACTGAAGAGGACACTGATTTGTACAATGCCTTGATTGTTTTGTGCCACTATTCTCGCAAAGCAATTTGCAAGTTGTATTACATTTCTCTGTGCAGCGCAAATACAAATGTCTACACTCGTGGGACTTGCAAAATAAAAACACACGTCCTTTATCCAGTCACATACAGAACAGATAGGTAAAATATTACCATAATGACCTTTAAATTCAAACTTTTAAGGTTTTCTTTGTTGCGGTGCAGAATATACGTGGTGAAAATGTCTATTTTCCCCAAAACCGATGTTTTTACAAACTCTATGGCCATTGCTAAGCTATCTGTCATGGCAGCATCTCCAATATATCCGTTTGAATCTTAAGTGTTGTGGCTTTTTTCTCTACTCTTAAGAAATCTGTTTTGTTTTGTTTTTTAAAAACAACCTGTGTTTCTTTGAAATTTTGATTATTCGCTTGGTGGTTTCGCAGTCTGGATGTGGCCCAGCTTTGGCCCATAGGCCTTATATTTGACACACCTGACCTAGATCTATAACCAAATGGAATTATTAGTCACCCCTCACCTGTGTTTAAGCTTCTTTACAGACTTTAAGAAGCAGTAATATATCTGGACTCTGTGTCAGCACTTAACTGGATTAGAAACAGATGAAGTGAGTTTTTGCTCTGAAATTCCCAAAAACCAAAGGTGAAAGTGCCTCTTCAACCAGTAAAAACTAAAAATGTTCACGAATCTGACTTAGCAGCTGTAGTTCAGTTATCTCTTGATCTGTGCCAAATAATTGTTGTGAAACAGTCATATTTATTTTTCACAGTAAACTCCCTCCTTTTTCTTTTTCCAGTAAAGTAACGTCGACTGTGTTGACTCATCCTGCACCCGTGGGAGTTCAATCCACCAATTCTTCCTCCGAGGGAAAGGCGTGCAGCTTGGCGGCGTTTGCTCTGCGCAAACAGAAACGCGTTCTTTAAATATATGGGCTTGAAGGAGCAGGAGAATGTGATGCACGTCCATCACTAATGTCAAATCTGGAACCGAGCGTTTTTATGACCGTACAGACGCCCATTGTTTGGTGTCTGTACACCAAACAATGGGTAACGAGAGGATGGAAATGTTAACATCGATCCGTCCAGCTCAGGGTCGCGGAGGTTCTGAGGCCAATCCCAGCTGACTGTGGATGAAGGCAGGTTACCCCCCCTGGGCAGGTCAACAAATCCATCACAGGACAAACAGAGAGACAAAAACATACACATTCACACCGATTTACAGTTTTAGGGTCGTCAGATACTGTTACAAGGCACCAACAATCCAGGTTTTGTGTGAGGACAGTTTTGTTTTGAAGCTGAGCAAAATGCTATTTTAAGCCAATAATATACAGTCAAACCAGTGTAACTTCATAGAAAGTGTCAAAGTGACCACAATCACACCTATTTGAGAAATGATTGTGTATAAATAAGTATTATTCAGCACTAAAGTCCAGCAATTTGATGTGTTGTTTGTCAAAAATAAAGACTTGCTGAGATGGTAACAGTAAGAAGAGTTCCAAATTTCAACACGAGTAACAGACATTTACTCAAAATGACCAAAATCACATCTGTTTTTGAATTTATTGTTAATATTTTATTCAGTGGGAAGGGAACCACATTTTTTTGTTCGCATCATTTTACCTGCAGAGATGCAGGGAAAGGTACGAACGGACACCCCGCCCCCCCCCCCCCCCCCCCCCCCCCCGCCTCCCCAACCAATGCCCCGTTTGAAATGTGCTGCTTGTTTGCCATTGGTGTTATCTCGAGGCATGCGTCCAGAGATTTGTCATCAGGTTGTTCTGTTTGCCTTTCCACTCGACCAAAGCCGTTTACAGGAATGCCAGGCACCTGCTATTGAGCATAACACCGCTCAGGATGTTTGCCTGCCGCTTGTTTATCTGTGTTTGTGCAACGGGGTGAAGAGAGAGAAGAAAAAAAAGGCATGCTCAAAAAGCACGAGGAACACTGAGAAACTTCTGCAAAGCTGAAAGTAATACTGAAAGTGGCAGTCAAAAGTATGAGACTGTGTTTAAACGAGGCGTCTGTTTCCTGTTGCACTGAAGCTGATAAAGCCATAAAGATGTGTATAAATAAATATGTATATATAAAATGCTGCAGCCCTTTTGTTTGGGTGCTGTGGTCAGAGAGCAGGATGTTATGCTCCTCCGGGAGCCCACATGCGCTGAGGTCAGGTGGGGCGGTGGACTGTTTTGGGCTCATAGCGCTGCCGGATCTCCACCTTGTGGTTTGGACTCCATTTTGCAGGGCTGAATAGCTGCACGGCACACGGAATTGGACAAAACACACAAAAACCAAACGTCCACACCCAGAGAGCGAGAGCCAAAAAGCGGAAACAAAATACGGCGAGTAAGCCGGAGTAAACAAAGTTACTTTTAAGCACGTTGTCAATGTGGAAATGGTGAAACGGTTACGCAATTAACGATCACACAAAGACACAAGGGCTGTCTTTTCTCGTCCGCTATCAGGCTCGCCATAAGTAACACAAGAGGCTGTGAAAGCGGCGGCGTGGCGAGGAGTGTACGTCCTGTGTGGAGAGTTATAAGCTCCGGGGGTCACCGGGTCAGCGCTGAAACCTGACATCACTGCTGGAGTATGCGGAGCAGAAACACACGTCTGCCGAAGCCCCCTCGCAATAGAGCCGTAATTTATGGGCGTTCTAGTGGACTTAACCTCCGTGTGTGTTCAATAAACGCCCACGCCGAGACATACGGACAGACTCTGATGTCATCCTGGAAAAAGCGTCGGCACGAAGAACTTCCCGCCAGAGGTGGGGAAATATGTGGTGGATTGATGTTTTCTCGCAGCGGGAAGATGATTATTTCAATTCGATTGGGCACAATGCATTTGTGGGATGAGCCGCTGGTGTCGCCAACAAGCGCTCTTGATCCTGAACGCATGGAGTCATGTGATGGACATGGATGGTTAGAGGAAGAGTGATTATGTAAAGAAGCATCTCTCCGCAACTCTGATGTGTATCCCACAAATCCATGTTCCTGACAAATGTGGAACCGTATGTAAATGAACGGACTTTCCAATGGTATGTTTCATTTGTGGAGCCGTGAGCAAAGATGAGGGTGACGACTGGATGGAAGATACAATTTGTTCTTTTTAATACCCTGCATTGATCTGATCCCATTCAGTCAACATGTACACACATTTACACATGTTGAGAGCTGTGGGCCAACGCCATGCAACACAAAAAAAATATGGAAAATAATGTTTTCTGCGAGTTTCAGAGACGTGAAGATATAAAACAAAAAGTGGCGGTACATGTGTTCTGTAGTTCTGTGCAGCTGAATAAAGGGCCAATACTGACAAATAAATGATTCATCTTCATAATCTGTTGCTAATCATTCTGAAAAGACAAATATAGTCATGCTGAGCTATGGAATAGTAGTTTTAAAGGAAGTGTCAGATGCCTAAACCAGTTCAATGTGCAGCAGAGGGTATGTGAATGCTGGTTTTGTGATAAATGTAAATAAACTGAAGCAAGCACCGTTTTTAAAAGTGGGCTGGTTTAGTTTACTTTGAGGCTCCAGGTGAAGCTTGTAGTTTTCCAGGGTTTCCAGAGCCTAATGACATGTTGCAGGACCGAGTGAGCCGCACGAGCACGACGCAGGAGGAAGAAGGACAAGAAAGTATAGAAAATATGTCCAACCCCTCGGAAGATTTCCTGTTTCACGAGTAGCGCACATACTGTGAGTCATATAGGGCAAGTCCTGCCTCGGTGTGCGTGTTTATCCTGCCTCCTCTGCCCCGGAGGAGCTGTGAAGGCGCAGCAGCGGGCGGAACCGAAGGAAACGTCCCGCCGTCCCTCTGCTCCTCCCAACCCGGCTTACGGTCCTCCGCTTCCCGGGGACTTGATGAGAGAGGCCAGCGTGTGGTCCGGGTCTTCATGGAGCTGCTCCGGGTTTCTCTCCTCTGCTGGGGACTCGTACTCTTCGGCGGCGTCCTGCTCTGGGAGGAGGCGGGTGAGTCCAACTTTTTTTTTTTTTAAACTCCGCAGAAAAAAGTTGTGAAAGACGCGTCGTAAAAACGCGTTGGGGTTTTTTTTTCCTTCTTCTTTTCTTTCCCCTCCTTATGGTATTAACTGCTACTAGGTGGTAAATTGCTTCCTTTTCGGAAAATATAAAAGTTTCTCACAGGTGGTTTTATTTCGGAAACAGTCACAAAAGACACGCTGGCTCACGAAACTGCTCAGTGCGCAAATCTGACTTAACTTTACGCAGCACTTTTATACACATCCATAGAATAATATGTACTTTTTACTGCTTTTATTTATATAATTGATACACAACTTTAAACTGTGTTGTTGCATTTGTAACTTCGAGTCTTACTGTTACACGGCTTTTAATAAGTGCCACATTAAGTATTATTACGCAAACGCGAAACATTGGGATGATGATAGTAATAATAATAGACATGTTTGACAATAATGCAGCCCAGCTCAGTTGTGTTCAATAACATCCCTAATTAAAATCATTCTTCTCTCATGATCTCATGCTAAACTGACCTATATTCCCTCTTCAAAACATAGTTTAAGTTGAAAGCAGCTGCCAAAAAGTGACTCTGTCATAAACACCAATACACGTGAGTACATATTTATTATGTCTGTTCATTAGGTGCACTTGTACAGTTACGTGTTGCCCTTTGCCCTAAACTTTATGTATTGAGGATTTCCATACCAGAGAAGGGTCAAAATGAAACAGATTGTCGTGGCTTTGTCGCCCAGTTCAACACAACTTCAAACTGTAAACCCACATTTACATAAATACATATACATGAGCATAAATATGATATTGATATATTGTATTTATAATGTGCTTTTCATTAAGGTCAAAGACACTTAACACCTTAAATACCACTTTTAAATAACTGAAACTAATAGAAGCACACACACTCTCTAACTTGTCCCAGAAGGCTCCAGCAGTCTTTCAATAAACACCTGCCAATGATTCCGACAGGTGTTTCTAATAGTTTTACCTCCCCGTTTCACTTAAACGGGAAAAGCAGAATCATATGAAACTCAATATGGAGCAGTCAGGCTCAACCACATCCTTAAAAGAATAAAACTTATCTGATGGTCTCAAGATAATCTGAACTGTACTGCCTCAGTAGAAAACAGACAAAATAGGGAACGACATATAGTAACAAATAGTATCATATACATCCTTACTTGAATATACATGTAGATACTCCGACTGGTTAGCTACTTTATTATGTATACCATCTGTATAATGTCAACAGGTGTTACATAATTGTTGAATGAGGTCAAAATATTACATCAATATAAGATGCAGACATTTGCAAACATTTTGATACAATGACATTCTGGGCAAACTATATAAGTTCCATGTATATGATGTAGTCCTGTTTATCACCAGTGTAAATTACAAGCAGCAAAGTATTGGTAGAGCCTATCTGATGATCTTAAGCAAAGTTGAACATGATGACCTCTCTACAAGCAGAATGGTGTCACCCTGGATCACAGTGCATTACAGGAGCGTTCCTAATGAAGTGGGTGTAAATATGTAAACACACAACCATATAGTCAAACCAATGCACAATAAGTTGGAGGGGGGAAAAAAAGGATCACAAATACTGAATATTACTTAAACATAAAATACCAGGACAATATCTCTTGAGTCTGAAGAGTAGATTCGTCTGTTTATGTGCAGCTTTCAGGACATCACCTGTTGTGTGTCACCGCTTTTAATGTCCTCCTTATGGGTCATCTGCATCTTTGATGTGCAGCGACCGTGCTAACAGGACTGCCCCCCCCCCCCCCCCCCCCCCCCCCCCACACACACACACACACACACTTTACCTTCATGTATCTCAGACTCAGTCCCAATGGCACCAAGTGGCTTTGGCTGCTCCTAATCCTGTTTCCCCCCTCTCTGCAATTATATGTAGCCCTGGGTGACAATTACCACCATTCATCCCTTCCATCGCCCGCCTCCTGGGTTTAAATGACATGCTCTTTCTGAGGAGCTGCTCTAATGATATAATTACTTGGGCTCAGGCACCTTTCTACCTCCACTGGCACTCGGGCATGGCCTATCCCCTCAGTGCTGATTTACTTCAAAACACCTCGCAACACCGCCGGGCATCAAGGTTAGAAATTGCTCTGTCGCGAGGTTTAGTCGGGAAGTTCAGGTGTAATATTTTTTGATGTTTTTATTTGTGGTGGTGGGAGGGAGGGGGAGGAGGGGGGGGGGGGGGGGTTGTGAAGACAGAAAGCAATATCTGCCTGCAATTTCCTGATAGTTTCTTGTGAAAGTGTCTCACGCTGGCTGATTGAAAGGCGGCAGAAACAGGATGATGTTGACGTTTAGCGCTCAGCCTGTGGTGCTCTTTCACACCGCCGGCTGTACAGTATTTCGTTTTCTGCAAGCCGCAGCTTTAACCCCACCCTGTACTCTGGGTGAGTTGACACAGTGGGATTCTTGTGCCAGGTTAAACACACACACACACACACACACACACACACACACACACACACACACACACACACACACACACACACACACACACACACACACACACACACACACACACACACACACTTTCTGTGAGAAATAAGAAGCAAACGGACGCCAAACAGACCGTTTCACTGTCTGCATTAAGAAGCACGCTTTCACTTTTGCTTCCCTTTCTGATCATGCGATCAAGTTACTTACGATGCATCATGCAACTCGGTGTGTTTTTTTTGCCGCCTTTAAGCCCGTCAACTTTCTCTCTCGGGCCGATCAACACTCTGATGGAAGAGGTGGGTTGAGCACACGGCGTGCACATGCACAAGCCGGGCGGCTCACATCTGACGCGTGGTTCTGTGGCTTAACTGTAGCAGCACATCACATGAGGCTCTTCCGTCTTTGATCCGAGTCTCTCTTTTCGGTGTGTGTTGTGTTTCAGCACAGCAATCTGGAAGAAGTACAGTGATCAAGCTGTTGCTGTGTGGGAATCCGGCCTTAGTATCTCATTCTCTGTTTACTCCACAGACTCTTGGCAGGAGGCCTAACTAGGCATCATCTCCATCAAACTCTGTGTTATGTAGACTTGTGTAAAATTTTCTTTTTTCAGACGATCCTCTAACCACCGGTAGAATATTGATCCCGGGACATTTTGGAACGTCCTCTTTCAGGATCATTTCCAGTAATTATGGCTCCGAGATCCTCGCTGCAATCTTGGTTTTATGTGGCTCAGCTTCTTAGAAACGCCATACTGGAGAAGTGAAGACATTTTTCACCTTACGTGTCGCTCACATTTCTCCTGTCTGTTTCCAGTTGAGCTTGTCGTGCGGTTGATTTCTGTTTATTGTCAGTGCAAAGACAAACTGCAATCTGAGTGTTTGGAGAATCTAAAAAAAAAAGAAAAAAAAGTCTCTTTTTTCTCCAATTAATCACTCGCAGATTTTTCAGCCCACTTTTTTTTTTTTTTTTTTCTTTTGATAACGGTACATGTTGGCACAACACCTTTCTAGATGTGGGTGCCGACTCATCGGGCTGACAAATTAGAGACGTCTTTGCAAGAAGACGCATCCTTGTTTCCTTTTGTTTGTTGTTCTTGCCTGTCTGGCAGTTGTCTCCTCAGATGATTATCAAACCCACAGGCACTCATCACACAACCCCGTCTGTCTCAGTGATACGGGTCTGCCTGCTGGCAGAGTCGAGTCTCGACAAGTCCGAAGGAGGCGAATGCCAATGCACAGTGCTCTTGTTGTTGAGACTTCCCAGGGGGAGAAAAAATGTGTCCGCCCCTCTAGGATGAAATACTTTGGATTTTCTTGTGGTCATGTTGAATCTCTGCTTTGACTTACAGGCAAATTCCATAAGACTTCCCTCCCTTTTAATTAAACCGTTTTCTTTTTAGGGGTGGATTTGAAATGTTTATGATGATATATCCCTGTGATCAATCAATATATATAAAAAGAAAACTTGTTTTATCTTTTATTTTTCAAACATGCAAAACAGAGTGGTGAGACTTCTGAAAGGTACACAGTCGCTCACTGTTCCCCCCCCCCCCCCTTTCTTTGGTTTCCCAGAGGCCTCGATACTAAAATTGAAAAGACTTTGCAAGTTTTGCGACGTGCGGGCGACCAACTGCAACGGGAAGGGCACCTGCAAGGTGGGCTGCGAGATCACCTCCATCTGCCCCCACGACAACGACGTGTGTGTCAGTATTTGGTGAGTTAAAAGCCTTCGAAAGAAAATCCTGCATCTCGTGTGCGTGATGTCATCATTCCGGACCGTCGCGTTCTCCGTCCGGTATTTTTACAGCGATATGAGCGCGTCTTTATTGCTTTCTTTGCGCCGTAATATTTAGCACGCCTATTATTCCATCATTCCAGCGTACACACAGGAATGAGGATATGAGGGCTCGATGCATTATTAAAAGCAGGAACAATTTCCTCCCCGGAGCTCTGAAATTGCTTCCCAGAAGTGACCTTTCCCTTTGAACACTTTGTCAGTCAGCATTCTGCCGGAGAAAACAGTTGGCTGGATCACGACGGCGCACGAGCACCTTAGCCACCCATCAGCATCGAATCTGACTCCGAATGTGAGAAGCAGCAGGAAGCAGATTTGTGCCGGTGTTAAAAGCTTAAGGCCGTGCTGCTGTTTCTCATTATATCCGCGACGTAGCGGGCCTGTTATGAGCTGAGGTTAGCACAAAGCTAATGGCACATGGACGGCAGCATCTCTTTAAAATGTCTCTCATAGCCACCCTGCCAGCGCTGCCCAGCGGGGACAGGGAATTTAAAAATGGAGATTTGTGCAGGTTCAGGTTCCTACTTTTTTTTTTCTTTCTTTCTTCTCCCTGAGAATGATAATTCAGAATGTCATAGTTTTCTGGCTTTGACCTCGGTGTTGGAGTCATTTACATAATATTTAGTCCGCAGCCTGCTGAAAGAGACAAATGGGCCATTTCTATCCACTGCTCCATTCAGGGGGAAAAAAAAATCTTCATTTGCACAGCGTAGACCTGTTTACACCTCTCGGTTGCATAATAACACAGACTTTTGAAACGCGGTCTTCTATATGAGAAACTGCAAGTGACACAGTGAGGGTAAACAACAGACTTTTCCGTGTGTGTTTTTCCAAGGAGAAAGAAAGATGACAACGTCACCTTTGATACGGTGTGTCACAACCCGGCTCAGAAGCTGTACGGCCTGGTCCTGGAGGATTACAACAACAGCGAATGTCAAATGAAGGAGCGACACGGAATGGGCTCACAGTTCTTCATCTGCTCCTGCTCCGAGGACGAGTGTAACGAGCACATCTCTTTCAATGCGAGTAAGTTAAACAGTCCTTTTTTTGTTTCATATTAAGCAACATGAGTCAAAATGCACGGGTCTCAAACAATAGATTGCATTTTAGTTCTACTATGATAAATATGACCAATTATTGAGCAGGATGAGGTAAAACAGCAGTCTGGTTTCCATCAATCAAATCTGCATAAGGTCAGCAGGTTATTCAAATGTCCCTCCCTGTTTAGTCTTGCAATACGAATTTGCACCACAAGGTGGTGTATTGAGTCACAGACAAAACAAGTGCACTATTTCATGTAATGTCCATTCATCACAACGGGCAACTGAAAATGATGAGTCTTGGAATGCACCTTCCCTAATTTGGTATCTTTTCACTAGAAATATTTAGGAAACTCTGTTTCACTGCAGCTATAATCTCAAAACACTTTTACAATCACCTGCAGATGGACGAGACATCCATTGTGTTGTCTGGATTGTAAAATGATACTGTTGGTTTCATCAATTTCATATCGTTTGGCTGGTAATCATGTCCACACACAGACTCACACCAATGGTGAAGCTCTAAAACTGAGTTACGGCCGCTCTTGTAGTTCCTAGAAGGAAAGAAAAAAACAGCGACGCGAGAGAGAGAGCTAATCACAACACCAGCGTTTGACCTGTGTGATCTATGAGTTACTTTAAAAATACACTTATTTCTTACACAACTTCAGGTCTGACCTACCTTTTATCTCTCCCTTGGAGGCACACTTATATGGAATATAGTCGGGAGTAAACTTAAACTTCTAGGGTTTTATGCACACATAATTAAGATGGGTTGTTTTAACTTTTTATTACCTTTTTGAAGTTAATAAAATTCGTTGTTTTTTTTTTATATATATATTAGATTCAAATCAGCTTTATTGAGAAGGGTAAATGGAGTTCTCTTTATATAGTGTTTTCCAGTGATTTAACAGTACCCAAAGCCCTTTCTAATGTTTGTCACATTTACCCATTCATGCATAGATTCACGTCACATTGTTTAAAAATGACCAAAATCACATTTATTTTTGAATTTTTTGTTAATAATTTTTCAGTACACGCCATTGAGTAAAAAAGTCCAACGTTTGATGCAAATTTGAGACTGAAAACATGGAAACAAATGAAAACCAAGTGAACAGATATTGTCTGACTTCTAATCTGATCCATCCACCATTTCCATGCACTCCTGAGAGAGATATCCGGCTCTCTGCTCTCCCAATGTGTACCAGCTAGTCGAAACATTGTCTGTCTGCCATCCGGCGCCCGGCAACTTGCATCCAATGGGTCTATCAAAACCTGTTGAAAATGGCTCCCTGCTGTCGATGGAAATAAATATGATGAGGGCGTTGAGATTAAACCAAAACAATGAAATTGCAAGCTGTACGACCAAAACGGTTAACTAAAACATGCTAAATGCTCCTCGGAGCTGCCGACTGTGCCTGTAATTTTCTATGAGTCCCTTCATAGAGATATCTGACCCACTCTTTAGATTGTAACTAGCAGCTTGAGGTGGTGAAATACCCCGGGTGCTGCATCCATCTTACTCTCGAGTGTTTCCTCTTAACAGTGTACGAGGACTGCATTAAGTTGTAAGGGATAAACTCGCGCAGAGTTGCACAATAACGTCATCGTTTCGGGTAAACCGACATTGTTACGGCAACTTCCCATCAGCGTGTCATGTAAGACCTCATGCCTGAACGCTCCCACGTGTGCTCCGTGATGCTCTCCAGATGACACGATGAAAAACAGGTTGGGGAGACGTCGGCTCGTCGACTCCAGTTACAACATTGGCCCCCGGAATCGCAAGTATTTTGACTACAGCATCCCGGCAACAATAACAGTGAGGGACATTTCCGAAGGCCCGGCTCTGCAACAGGGAGCCAAATTGAAAGCATCTGCAGAGTGAAAACCACGTCATGGAAATACGTTCGCTCACTTGTCAAGTGTGTGTACGCACTCTGTAACTTCTCCGAGACGGCGTTGTAATGAAGGAGCTCCAGCTGAAAAAACTTAAAGGCAACAACCAGTAAATACAGATGAATGTACTTCTTATGTCAGCTGCCAACCAGCGGTCCACTCCCAGGAGCATTTACAAGCATTTTCTGTCTTTACTAGAATATTTTTCCCTGAAGGAAAAGATGTATTTGGGACTCAAAACCTGCCACAAAAACCTGCACATGAATGACATTAATTCTTTTTACACGTATGTAAATTTCTGCTCATCCAGTCCAGCTTTTTGCTCTTTACCCAATGCTGGATTAGAGTTGTACTCTGCGACAACTCTAAAAAGTCCTGGTTTATACTTGCGTTTAAATTCCAGCTTGTAGTTAACTTTTCTTACTCTCGGCTAACTGATGACTAGTCGGGATACAACTGATCGTTTGGTACGAAAGTGGAGCCAGGAGGTTAGTTTACCATAAATACTGGAAACCATGTGAAAGAAGCTGAATTAAGTCTCTACACCAGGCCTGCATAACAACACAGCGAATGCTCTTTAATTAACATCGGATACCCTGTTTGTTTAATCCACATAAATATAGACTCCGCTCTGACTGAATACAGCTTTGTGGGATTTCGAATGGTTGCCTGGCAACCTTAAAGAAACGGGACTCGCTGAACGTTAAGGGCACTTGATGGGTTGGCGCCGACTGCGAAATTTGATTATTACTTAAACATTAAAATAGCAAAAGAAGTTGGTGCATGTTGCATATTTGACCGGTCGTTTCACTCGCCAGTAGCACAGAATCTCCATCAGATATCCCTCCAACCGTTGAGTTGCTCGGACTGACAGAGAATAACAAGAAAATCCATAATGAGACACAGAAAATGATGGGAAAAAAACGGACTGTTTGATTAGTAAAATGCAGCTGAGATACCATATGGATGCCTCAAAAATGAGATACACGATGATGTTTAATACTGGGATAATGATGTGATTTACATAGATACACAGACTCTAGTAAATTATGTTCATGCGTTGAGTCTAAAATCTAAAAGCAGTTTGAAACCCTTTCCACAGGCAACGATGGGGAGTTTTATGCAAGAAAAACCAAGAAACAAAACACTTAGTTACATAACTCCATTAAAAAAAAACAATAGGAATAATAGATGACACGGTATAATAAAGTTTTAATAAGAGCAGACAAGTGAGGACAAAGAAAAAAAAACATAACAAATTGTAATAAAATTAAATAAATAGTGAATCATCATATTTGGCTCACAGGTGTGAGACATCAACCTTGTTTCTAATAAACTATACTTTGTTGTCAATGAGCGATTCACCACATGAAAAATGATTTCTTGCTGTTGAATCCTAGATGTTTTAAATAGCCTCCCGAGTCCTCAGACGTGGTGTTAGAGCTCCTGCACGTTTAATATTTCATAAGAGTGTAAAGTCTTGAGCGGAGCTGTGAGTCAGCCCCGGAGGCGCAGTGTCAGGTTTGTTGTGAGAACGAGCTCCTCACTCTACAAAAACCAAAACAAACCGTCTGGGGCCCTGCACTGCATTTCAGACATGTGGTTTCCTGTTTAGGGGGAGAGAGAGAGAGAGAGAGAGAGAGCGAGAGAGAAGAAAAAAAAAAAGAGGGCGAAGCTTGGCATTCGACGAGATGGCTTCTCCAGCGGTCGTCCACCCTGGTCTCAACCTGCCTCTCAACTCGTTCTAAATGAAAACCGAAGCCATTATGAAGCTGCTTCACACTTTTTTTCTCAACCGGTGTATAAAACTGCGGCCATGTCGAGTTGTAATTGTTTAAGAAAGTGAGTTGGCTTGGCTGAGACGACATATAAATGATTTAAATTTAGAATTCCCTTCCCTGGGGGTGCGCCTCGGTTGGGGTTTTCTCATCCAACGTGTTGTGTCTGGTGATGTTTCTTTTTATAGATCCCAACTTTATGAGTGCCACTTCAAAAAAGTGGGCTATAAACAGCACGGGCATAAACTTTCTCTGTTCCGCGAAGCCGTGGCAGCTTTCCTCCTAAATCATAAGAATCAGACGCACGTCATAAAGAAACACAATGTACGGTGGGCTGGCTCGGGGTTTGGAGAAGATTGCGGTAAAGACGCTAAGTTTATCTCCACAGCGAAGGGCTGCATTTGTTTCTTAACTGGACACTGATAAGAATCTGCCTCTGAAGTAATGTGACTTTTATTGCTTCGTATTGTGCGAGGCTGCTTTTAGTTTATAGTCGCAACTAAATAAACGGCACAAGTGGAAAGTGGATGCTTACAGTTGCAACATAGCTGAGTTTGGTAAAAACTTCACAATTTAAAGTCATTCTAATTTAGAAAATATGCTGTTTTATCACGTCAGGTGATTCCACTAATAACACTAAATGGTAAAGTTAAATCCATCTGTATAGATGTCTTGGGTTACGATTTGAATTGATGGTATCATTTAGACAAAACAACAAAACCTTGACTCGGGCTGCTTTTTATTAAGAACAACATTCGGATTGCTTTTCGGCTGCTGCGTTCAGGGTCTCGGCATCTATATATTTAACTTCGCACAAGTTGCTGGATGTCCTTCCTGACAAAGCCCACGGCGGGATTCACACCGTGACCTTCCTGTGACGAGCCTCGCGCTCCAGCCTCAAGGCCACGACTGCATTAATGAGATCAAACACCTTCACCAAAAAAAAAAAAAAAAACAACGACCCCCAAAACAAAACATTTCCCAGCCCTGCCCTCACCTTTCAGTGAGGTTTGGGGCAGAGGTGGGCCTTTACACAGAGGCATCCATGTTTTCGCATTTTTCTCCAAACTAACAATGGCGACGCCACAGAAATGAGTTACTGTTTTGAAGTTGTGTGAAACTTAGAGCGAAGAATTTTCTGAATTAAAAAAAAAAAAATGAAATTCACCCAACATTTAATCTGTGTGCAACAACTCAGTTTTTTTCCGTTATTTTTGTATGACAAAGTGTCATTATTTAGTAGTTTCTCTGAGTATATTTGTTTAAATCTTTCTCATCTTCCTCTCCTTTGTCTTGATTAGCATGTCTCTCGTCCTCTGTTTTCCTCAGACATGGACTCCCAGGTGATTGCCGTCATCTTAGTCAGCCTGGTGCCTCTCCTGGTGATGGCTGTGGTGGTCATCACCTCCTTCTACTGTTACCGGGTCTATCGCCAGCGCCAAGCCCACTCCAGGCGCAAGAAGGGCTCGCCGCTGGACTTCAGCGACGCCCACGCCATCATCATCGACGACGAGGGTTCGGACAGCAGCTCCACACACGCCAACAACCTCAATCACAACACCGAGCTGCTGCCCATCGAGCTGGACGTCCAGGTGGGCAAAGGGCGCTTCGCCGAGGTGTACAAAGCCAAGCTGAAGCAGGGCTCCTCGGTCAGCGAGGAGCAGGGCTTCGAGACGGTGGCCATCAAGATTTTCGCGTACGAGGAATACGCGTCCTGGAAGAACGAGAAGGATATTTTCTCCGACGCGGACTTGAGGCACGAGAACGTGCTGCACTTCCTGACGGCGGAGGAGCGGAAGGCGCAGAGGCAGTACTGGCTGATCACGGCCTACCAGCCGCGGGGGAACCTCCAAGAGTACCTGACCCGTCACGTCATCGACTGGGCCGACCTGTGGACGCTGGGGAGCTCGCTCTCCCGCGGCGTGGCGCACCTCCACAGTGACCACACGTCCTGCGGCCGCTACAAGGTGCCCATCGCACACAGGGACATCAAGAGCTCCAACATCCTGGTGAAGAGTGACCTGACCTGCTGTCTGTGCGACTTCGGCCTGGCGCTGCGGCTGGACAACACTCTGTCAGTGGACGAGCTGGCCAACAGCGGGCAGGTAACGCTCTCTACTCCTCAATTCTGCTTTGATATTTGGCACCACTTTGGCGGCTGATCCCTTTAGAGATTAAAATCAAATAAAGAAGAAAAAAAAAAACAATCTTGTAATAATTTGTGCCCGCTCTTGAGACACGGGCCACTCAAAGACATTCATCAGACCTTGAAACAGAGCCACGCCATCAATCAAAGTTTTCGATCCCGATCTTCATCACCGAGGTCTCGAACTATTTGGCTCGAGATAGAAAGTCCTGATAGAAGTAGTGCTGATGGTGTTCTTAGGTTGTTGTTTTTATTATAGTCGCAAGACAAACAGGGCTTGATTGATTCTTAATGGACTCATTACATTGCTGTAATAGGCCAGGGCTACATTACACTCTGTTATGAAATTGAGTCATTATGAAGAGGCCTCACCCAATGCTGCACAGCACACCTAATGCATTGTAATGCTCTTAATGCATTTGGAGGAAGCTCCAGCGAACACATTTTCCAAGGTGGCAATTAAGTCAAGACAAGCAGCTAGTTGATGAGCTCAGTGATACCTTTGTTTTTCCAATTATTTTATACTTCAAATGTGTTTTGATGCAGATAAATATGAGCTGACATCTTACTACAAACTGCACTAAATGACCGTCTGGCATTGTATCATGCGGGTAAATTGCTGTTTCTTTTAAGATGTTGTACTTACCGCAATTTTCTCAAGAAAATGACTGCTGTTGCGCCGTAGTTAAGCAACACAAAGCAGTCCTACACATTAGTGGTCCTCGGAGGAGTAACGATAAGTGAAGTTTTGAGGTGTCGTCTGACAGCTTTATGGAATTAATCTCTTCATTTTTGCACCGATATACTTTTGAAGCAGGTTTTGTTAGTTAAATGGAGAAATGTGTCTGAAAAATCAAGACTTATTTCCTAAAAAATAGATCATACAGAAACATAGAAAACATTATATTAGTATGCGCTGCAGTGCTTTTTCATAAAGGATTTGAAAATTGTAATATTTAGTTGAATAAACTTCACCGACGCCACCTGTCTCAAAGAGCTCAGCATGATTAGCTGCATTCATACAATCACAACGATGGCTGCCATCGACGTGCTCCATCGCTGGGAGCAACTGAGGCTGTAATGAAACACATGACACAGGCTTTATTGTCCCCATATGGGAAAATAGAGAATGAAACTGTACATTTTGTACAAGATATAACTTCTCAACAACTCCTGAAGAACAAAGTGCACAATACGATCGAAACGTAATCTCTCGCCCACTCTCTTTATTCCTGAACACAAGGCGGATTTTACTCAAAGATATACGACATATCTCTTAAGAATGCGTTTTGTGGGTCAGTTTACACGGCGGCATTTCAAATGATCCAAACCACTGAAAATTGAACTTTTTCAAAACTGCTCCCGATTGGGAACTTCTCAAAAAATGCTCTGAATCGCTCTCAGAGGAAATGGTGAAAAATGCATTTTTCACTCTGGTGGTTTTTGTCTTTTATTGTGTTAGATCCTTTTATAGTCGGAAAAGACATTAACACAGACATTTCATGAAGTAAAAGAGCAGATGTATGTGTTTTTGACTATATCTACTAGTCTTTACTCTGGACTTTATCCTCACTGTCTGCTCCGTCACAGGTGGGCACTGCCAGGTACATGGCTCCAGAGGTCCTGGAATCCAGAATCAACCTTGAAAACATTGAATCTTTTAAGCAAGCTGATGTTTATTCCATGGCTCTCGTGTTGTGGGAGATCATCTCCAGGTGCAGTGCAATCGGAGGTAAGACATTTTGTGCTTCTCATACTGTGGAAATAGTTAAGTGGCTTTAAATTGAAGGAAACGCTGCAGGAAATTTCCAAGTAGGAATCATCACTACACTATAGTCTGACGAATAGCTTGATTTGAAGGCTAATCACATATCATTTTATCACATCGCATGCAAAACAGCAAGGAGTTCTCAAAACCTCCACTGGCTTCATCAAAATGTCTGCCCTTTAAGGTCGAGCAAGTGAAGTGACAAACGAAGCTTTCAAATGAATTATTCATTGACAGGGAACATCAGTGGTTGATACTGTGAGTAAATGTTTAGCTTTTAATGTGTTTAGCTCTGAAGGAATACTTCACGCTGAGAAGAAAATGGGATGAATTCCTCTCCAAAGTTTGTTTGATCGTCCAGTGAGAGTGCGAGAAAACATACGTAAAGTTGGATGAGACGCTTAACGCCACATTTCTGTCCAAATCTATTCAAGTCTGCCTGCCAGCACTTTTAAAACTCACTAGTTGACATATTAGATAATGTTTTGTTGTTCTGTTTCACAAAAAAAAGAGTAAGATTTGTTTTTATAGGGCTTGATTGCCCATAAAGATCCCTTATGTAAACTTCAAATACATTTTTTATCTGTAGGTATTTCACTCAGGACCCTCAGGATCGGCCTTTGACTAGTCACTTTCATTAATTTACCTGCCTACCGATGTCATAAAATAAAGAAAGTAGCATAAACAATTTAAAGTTCAAGAAGTACAAGAGATTATGTGTATGCAGATCGAATGTAGTTTAGACATGCTTTAATTCAGGGGTGTCAAACATATATTAATTTCATCTTGTGTGGGCCGTACTGGTAAAATAGTGCCATCATAACAGGTAGCTAGCTTTCGTAGTTTATTTTATTTAAAATATTTACAGTTTGCCTGGTGGTTTGGCCCGATTGGACTCCTTGCGTCCCACTTTTAGCCCACAAGTCTTATGTTTAATACCCCTGCTTGTACTGTCTCTTAAAAACAGAAATGATAACATTACTGCCATTATCTCTCAGAAAAAGCATTATTTTCCTCAATCATGATAAGTTATGTCTTCCTGACCTATAGTCCTGTACGCACATGAAACATTACCTGTGACCTTTGGTCAGTATTCGCTTGAGATAGTCACCATTTCCTCAGTATATTAGAGTTTTTATAGGAAGTCAATAGCAGCACTGATGGATGAGATTCCTCCTGGAGGCTGTGTAAAATAAATATCCACAGAAATACAGTAAAAGAAGCGCCCCGCTCGCTTTGACCTTCACCAAGTACAAGCCCATCGACTCGCCCAATTAGGAGCTCGGCGAACGACTCCACCTCGAGTCCGAGGAATAAATGTCTGCCACTGTGCAGAAGGACTCACGTTCGAGTCGCCGGCGGCACATTAGTCACAGCGCGAGCAAAATTTAAAAGTGTCAAACTCGCAATCTATCTTGGAGGAGTCCCAAGGATCAGCCTTCACTTAACTAATGTAGCGTTGCTTGTGTTTGTCATTTTGTGGCGAAAACAAGGTCAGGATATGTGCGAATAATAGCAATGGGCGATTATGTGAAGGCGGCCCACCGAGCTGTATTTCATGTCGACAGTCGGCCATTTGTTCTCACTTCCCTTCAGTGTCTCTGTGGTCCCGTTTGTTGCTGTGACTGTGTCTGTCTCCATTGTGTCAGAGCTGTGATTGAAAGCCGGGTTTTGGGTCTGAACATTTCTACTTTAGAGTTTTCCTGTCCCCCCCCCCCCACGATCGCTGCCCCCCCAGGCCTCCTTAAAGTTACTGCAGAGTTAGTTTGCCCCAGAGTGCTCTGAAGTAAGAACACAGCCGACTGTGACTCCTTGTCCCTCGTGCCTTTGCTTCCCAATATGCCTTTCAGTATGCGTTTGAAAAGAAAATAGAGTATTTCCTGTTTTTCAAACAAAACAAAAAAAATCACAGTCCCGAAGCGTTAACTCTTTTATTTCTCGTATGTATGTGTCCTCTTATATACAGTAAGAACGTATAATAGCTGTCGTTGGGGAGGGAAGACGAAATAAATCCAGGTTCACTGTGGCGTCATTTGGTTCTGACTGGAGGGATTTTAGGGAATGGTCATGGACAACAGCCTCATTCATTAATCCCACATCCTCCTTCATCCATTTAACTTTCTCCTCATGAGTTCTTTATTCCATGACTTCATGTTCATCAAGTCCGCAACTACCATGAGTCGATGTTCAGGAACTCTCTGCCTTTCCCTCCGTCTAAGCCCCACACTTTCAACTCGACATTCTTCCTCCCCGTCCCTCAGTCTGTCTCTTTCTCCCTGCCCTCAGGTAGGGGAGGCACCAGTTAATTATTCGCCCACTGCAGTGCAATGCTGTAGACGAGCCATGCGGTTTTACTCGCGCAGACACAGACAGACTGGAATGAGTAGATTTACTACAGAGGGGGAAGTAGAGGGGCTTGCCGTCACACCTCTGCACCAAAGATAGAAACCGCCAGGACACTTTGCGTATTTGTTCCTGCGTTCGTCACGTCTCTGTCCCCGTTTTCCAGACTTGGCAGCCGTCCCAGACGATCAGATGACTGAAACCTGTAGCCGGTTATGGCCAAAAACTCAAGGAGACATTTGTAGTGCTGAGAGGTTAAATCACTGCGCAAACAACAGGCAGCCTCCCCACCTTGATGGACCCTCAGGAAAAGGGTAAAAAGTTCTGATGAGATGCTTGGTTTTGCCTCGCTGGCGGAGATCTGGTATCGATGGTGGGGAATTTGAGCAGCGTGACAATGAAGCTGATGTGCCAACAAAGAATGCTTGAAAGAGCTGTGAGCTTTCAGGCTGCCGGCTTGTTGTTTTTCCCCTGGCGTTGCCACGAGTGGGTGAGTCACTCATGACTCCCTGAGAAGTCGCCTCGCATGAGACCCGAGTATGAGCGTATCTGCAACACGGACTCACAAAAGCAAGTGTGACACATCCCAGGGCGTCGTTATAATGACTGGGGCGAGAGCCCCGGCTTCCTCTCGTCTCTGATGCCACCTGCCTGTGTGCGAGAGTCTGTGGAAGACAGATGTCTGATCGGCGCAGGCAGGCACATACCCACTCTGTCACAGCTCCCGAGGCCGCGGTCTGATCTGAGATCTGCCAAGCAAGAAGAACACAGCCGTTTGTCGGCGGAGCCAGTCAGCCAGCCATGAGCCATCAGTTCGCCTCCTTTATCTTCCAAGACTGTAGGGGGGGGGGGTTGGAGTGAGAGAGGAACTAGAAGATCGACACACCTAAAGAGAGAAGGAAGAAGCTCGAGTCAAGGTTCAGGCCTTTTTTTGGGGGGGGAACATAAATATATATATCTGCCTCCTTGTCCTAAAATGTCTCTCCTATATAATTTAGCTGGTCCAGATTTAGAGCTCGGGAGAAGCCGTGAGGGCGTTCCTCAGGCGGGCGGAGATAATGGTGGAGCAGTGTTGGACGTGGAGCTGCGGGAATGAGAAACGCTCTCGGTCCCTGGAGGGAGAAGGTTGGGCTCGACCGGAGAGGAGGAGGGTTGAGGGGCAGCTGCTCTCCAGATGTCAGACCATTAGCCTCCTCAGAACTGGAGGGCCTAATAGTGCGGCGTGTTTGTGTGTGTGTGTGGGAGGCGACCGCCACAGCACGCATTCGGGGACAGATTTTAGTCTGCAAAACCACTTGATTGAGGACGAATTAGGAACACAATGTGCGTGCCCAAGTTGGTTTTCTTGAAGTCGCATTCAAAGGGAACAAAAATAGTTGGGTTCTTTTTTTTTGTTTGTTTTATTTAATGGGGTTCTTCAATGGTCTGCGCTTCTATCAGCAGAAAAAGCTTCCAGCATAAGTCGCCATATGTCATGATGTAAGCTCCGTTAATGTGCGATGTACTCGCGTACATCTGTAATGCATGATTTTAACAACACAAAACAAGTGTCACAGCCGCCGCAACCTAATGAGAACCAGCGGAGGCGGCAGGGAGTGGATTAGTCAAGCTGTTGTTCCAGACTCTTAACAGACTTTAGCAGACAGACAATGTTATTGTGATCACATTACTAATTTATTTCCAAGAACAATTCATTGTCGAAACTCTGGATTGGCTCGCCTGCATTATTTATGTGTTTAGGTGAAGGGTTTTCAGTTTGTTTAGTTTCTTTTTTCTTCAGTGTTTGTGTTTGCCGAGCGTAATTAGGCAAAAAAAAAAAGTGCTGAAGGAGAAGAAGGAAAAGCTCATGAAGCAAGATATTGACTGGCAAGTGTTTAGACTGTTCGGTCATCTGCATCATCCATCATCCATTGCCAGCTTTGAAAAACAAAATGAGTATAATATTCCCGGGTTGTCCCCTCTAACATACTTCTCTGTGAAGTTTGTCCATCTTTGCAACTTTCCTCTTCTCTCACCGATCCACAACTGCATCAGCCGTCACACGGTTCTCCACCCTGCCTGCACTCCCTTTAAAGCCGGAGCAGTTTTAACATCTCCAGCAGACGCGACTTCATTACCTCTGCTCATTAAGCCTCGACCGTCCCCTCTCTCATTTCCGCCCATTTATCCCCACTCCGACTTAATCCAACACCCCTTCAGTCCAATCAAAGGCGGGGGGAAAAAAAAAAGCACACATTCCTCAATAAATAAGGAAATAGTGAAGCAGGAGAACCAATTTCTGTCAATTAGATATGGTAAAAGGCTTTCAGATGTACTCAAAGGATAGAATTATCTCTTTAACACTAATATCAGCACTTATTTCACAGCTTAAAATTCTCTATAAAAGGGCTGTTAGGGTGATTTTTAGCCTGCATATTTATGTATTTCCATTTCAAAGAAGAGAGGGCGTGCTGCAGATCGGATTGACAGTGTTGGTAATCAATGGCCCTGAATGGATTTTACACCCACTCTCCAGATGTAGGCGACATTTAAAGCCAACGCTGTTTTTTTCACACACAAACAGAATAAATATTCTCAAGATTTTCTTCAGGGAAATGTATTTTTCTTTTATTGCTTCACAGGTTTAAATGGAAAGAAATCACACTACTGCTGGAATATTTTTAGTGTGAAATGTGCAGATATTAGTGTTGCAATGTTTTTAAATAAACAAAGTTTTCAGAAAGTTTCTTTAAATATGTCTGAATAGTCAGAGGCTGATCATTTGTAGTATTTATACTGATTAGTAACTAAATAAGTTGGAAATTGTAGCTTTTTTTTAATCTGAAGAGTGTTTGCTTTGACCATTTATACTTGTGGAGCTTGTCATCCAGAGGCTAGTATTCATGTAGTGTTCTACAATATGACTTTTCAATCACAGACAATGTTCTGGATCACGTCTCACATTTGGCTTCTCAGAACTGAAGATATTAAGGTGAAAGGGATTGTGGTGAACGGGGTTGAAGCACTCACAAACACATTTTCTCACAATTCTACAGCCATGAAATCTGAATAAATCCAGTCAATAATGTAGTAGAAGGGATAACCTACATCCCCACTGAGAAGCCTCTGATCTATCGATGTTGGACAGAAAGGAGGTTTGTGACTCCGCCCATCACTTTTCCCACTGTCACACTGCTCCCATGACTTAATATTCTTGGATCAGTTTTATGCCCCCTGTACTTATCACAGTTCTGCATATTACCTTTATTGTGGCTGGTATGGACGATCGGTATCTCCTCGTGCTGTTTCTGACTGCATGAATACTCGAGTCTGTCACTCAAGACCGACTGACTGAGAAAAACGACTGTACTGTCATGGGCGCTCGTCACAAATCTTCTGAAGGGAGCCGTTTCCCGACCGCGAAGTAGATAAATTTAACAAAATTTCTCTTGGCTGCGGATTCTCAGGCAGTTTCCACAGACATGCATGACAAGTGGCATGGAGAATAGACATTGAGGGTGAAATATGTGCTTCCATTGCAAAATTCACTCCATGTCAGCCGCCGTACGACACACAGTGAAACTTCCTCATTGTTGCTGCGCCTACGTTGTTATACGGCTCTGCAGAAATCCCGTCAATAGGCAGCATCGACTTCTGCAAACCCCAGCAGTCCTCACTCCTCGCCGTGTTGTCTGTTCAATCGTTTCTGCTTGTTCAGAGTTTAATTTAAGTTTTGCCTTTAAAAATCCATCTTCTCTTCTTTTCTTTTCTCCAGCAGGATTGGGCAATCTTTCCATCCTGGAATTCACTTTTTTTGTTTTGTTTACACTGCAAAGTGCTCAGTGGTGTGATTCATATTTTTTGGAGGCTGTTGTTTGGATTAAACACATAAGCATGTTTGCCTACAGTTTACAGAGTGGATATACTATCTTGAATAAAGCCATACATATATGGGGCTCTGTCACAACAAGAAAAGCCACAATATAAATACACGGGGAACATGTGTCGGGAGTTTCTCTTCAATATTGACACGGTGGTTTTGTTGCCGCTTCGGGACAAGACAAGAATTACTTCGCTTGCAAAAAATAGGAAGTGTCAGCATGCGAGCGAAGTCCTGTGTTGCAGTCGACTGCGTCCCAGAGGACTCCCAGTCCTGTCCACAGGCTTCACAACTTCCTATCAGCTTGTTGGTGACATGTGTCGAAAGAAGCGAAGTTGTTTGGTTTCTCCAGCTTTTGCAGACTTTATACTAACAAGTGGATGATTCACTCTCGCAGATGAGCCTCATTACAAGTTGTAAACTTGCTTTATTTCCCCAGATTGGTTGTAAGTGATTGTCTTTATATTGCAGCAGTCGGTGGCCGTGCGGCGAACACACGCAGGCCTTGTGATTGGAGAGTTTACTCCGCTGCTGCTTGCTCGCCTCCGGCTCGACCTGCTTTGTTCTGCTGTGGTGTGCGAGCGGGAGCGGCAGCACAGATTTTTTTTCCCCCTTCATCCAGTTTGCCTTTGTGTGTGTTAAGACTGCTTTATCGGTTAAATACATGATCAGTGACACTGTTTTCTTTGGTGCCGTTGTAGTTTATTCAACATCTGCATGTGTTGAATGTGGGAGGAAGCCAGGACGCCTGCAGGAAACCCACAGAGACACAATTAAACACTAGGAGCCTGTCTTCTGCCAACCACTTTGACAGATCTGATGATGTGAAAATCAGTTGTATATGTTCTTAATGACCCACCTTAAAGATTGACACTGCATATATATATATTTTCTTCTTCTATTCCTATCAGATTCCCGTAGCAAAAAGGGTCACCTGAGAAAATAAATAAATAAATAAATAACTAATTTAAAGATGTGACAAAGAGAAAAGAAAGAGGAAGTAGAAAGAACATTTTAACATTATGAAATATAACAATATGAAATATTTTCAGGAGGGTCAAAGTTCACATTTAGATGGACTAAATAAAAACATTCACGGTTTCTGTTAAGGGAAATATACTTTTATTTGCGTTGTATTTTGTCAGTAGAGGAATTGTTTTGATTTATAAAGAGCTTTTTTTTTGGCCCAATTAGATACATTTAGCCTCCATGCAAATCGAGGGAAAAGAAAGTGGCAACTTTCGCTATTATTGCTTTTTCTGAAGATTGAAGTGCAGGCCCAACTGACGTGAAGTTAATCTTTTTCCTATTTTAGAGTCGGCTGGTTTCATCCTAAACATTTTACTTGCAGTGATGATACTTCAATATTTTCTAATGCACATAGACGAATCTATCACATTTTGACTGAGTGCACAAAGAAGTCCAATAATACTCTGCAATACCTCCTGCTCTCTTATTCAGGTTGAAGCGTACAAAGGGAAATGTGCTGCTTTTGCTTAAAAATGTTCACATTTGTCTTTCTGGGTGAGTAAACTATTCCGATACGGCTATTACCACACCGGGGAGTGATTATTGTGTTCACTGAGACTGACAGTCAAATTTTACAAAATAGCCCGAAAAGAATTTTAAAAAAAAGTGTTCAGGCTGCTGTTCTTTGGTAAAACGCTGTGGGAATCTCAGCCTCCATGGTCATCATGGTCTTCTTTTAATCACTACAAACATTTGTTTGTGAAGTCATTATTTACTCCGACATCGCTCATACAGTTTAGTGCCGCATCAGTCTTTTTTTCCTTTTTTTTTTTTTTTTTAATCTCTCTGATGTGTGTTTTCTTCCTACAAGACCTCCAACGCTTCAAAGAAAAAAGCTGAATGAGATTTGCTGTTTTTACTCAGCGGAGAAATTAATTCATACCGAGGTGCATTTTCTTTGGAGGCTGTCGAGCGGCGGTGTCCGGACCGCTTCCTCCACACCACTCCTTTGAAATCCTGCCCTAAGTAAACTCCCCCGATAAATTTCCTTTGACCGGCACTCTGGATTTTGTTGTGTGAGCGAGCTGACACAAAAGCCGGAGCCCGTGTTGCTGAGTTACTTTAAACCCACTGACGCTGTGGGTAAAAAAAAAAAATGTGATAATAATGTTTCTCTTCAGCAAATCTCCCCCTCGGCCCCTCTATCAGCAGGGCAGGAGTCTTCAGTTGTTTGTGCTGCTTCGGTGCTATTTAAAGTTTGCAACCTGCAGTTTTAATTTGGAGCGCACAGTGAATCCTTTGAGAGGTGTTGTTGATGTGTGCGCTGTGGGGCACTGCCATCTGATCTCGCCTTTCTGTTCAACACGGCTCCGAGGGTCTGCATGGGATCCGCGTTAAAACTTTCTGCCCGTGTATAGAAAGAGTCAAAACTCACCAGTTTGATTTTTGTTTTTATTTGTATTTTTTTTATTTACCTTCCTGTCGTTTTTTTTTTTGTGCAGAGGTGAAAGAGTACGAGCCACCATTTGGGAACCTGAGGGAACACCCGTGTGTGGAAAGCATGAAAGACAGCGTCCTGCGAGACAGAGGACGACCCGAGATCCCAAACAGCTGGATCAACCACTCGGTGAGAGGCGACACACACACACAGACACACACACACACACACACACACACACACACACACACACACACACACACACACACACACACACACACACACACACACACACACGCAAATGCTCAGCCAGTTGTCCCATTTCATTTCAAAACCTTCACAAATATATTTGAATTTTAGAAAATCAGGATAGTTTCCTTTATGGACAGATTTTGGGCCAAGGAAACTGGAGATCAAAGACTTATTTGCAGGCATGCTTTGAAGCCATGTATGTCATCCACGTAATACTGTTTGATCATGATACATAGCAGGAAGAACACTTCTTACAGTGTTCACTTGTAAAACTGTAAACATACATGTGAGCTCCTTAAATCACTTCTACTTAGCTCTTGTTCTGGCACCAAAGACGGTACTTTCTTATCAGCATTGATTCGAAGCAGCCAGTGGTGCTCACCATGAGAGAGAAAAAAAAAAACCCAGCTGGTAGTACTTATTTCTTTGCTTGAAATCATATTTTACACGCATTGTTCGCTTTGGCTGCAATACAATCAACAAATCAGGGGAAAAGCGGAGCCATCTTCTCTGTTGAAACAGGCATTTATTTGTCAGGATGTGCCCACGCACATGGACGACAAATGGACTCCACACACGCTTGTTTTTGAAGTTTCGCATTGGGGAAGATCACATGGTCGGCACACAGTACGTGTCGGCTCACATAGTCCAGAGTCAGTCTGTTTGAAGAAGTGATGGTATTTCAACACGTTCTGCAAAGAACAACGACCGTGAGTAGGTCGAAAAACACGAGTAAATAGTTGCGCAACGTCACGTTGATGAAATTTATGAAAAAGCAAAGCGGGTTTGACACTTTAACTTTGCACTTATATCATTAATAATATCGTGTTTTCGCCCCTTTGCTGTTGTGAATAGTCTTAAGTCTGCAAGTGTGCAAATGACGTGGCCTCCTATTTGGCTCAAATTTACAAACTTCAAATGTTTTGTCTTATTAGTTGTGCAGAAATGAACATGGCTGAAACCAGGTCTTATGACAAAATCCGTTTCTCAGCTGAGCTTCTGCTTCTCTGAGGCCGTCAGCAGATTTTATTTTTTTTTTGTTTGTTTGTTTATATAACTATGCAGGAAAATGTTTGAACTTTTCATCTAAATTGTGTACTTAAGAAAAGAAAACTCTTCTGGGATTGTTTCAATTACAAGTTAGAAAACTGGCAAACCCCAGGAGTCTTTGATCCTACTTTCTAAAGAGAGGGACGAGGAAGAAGGCGACGCGCTTCCTGTCGCATCTCTCTCATCCTCTTTCAAGCCAGTTTATGTCTTTAAACTCCGGGGGGCGCTACAGAGTCCTGACATCTGAAGATACACTTCAGAAAACATCTGTTCCTCATGTCATGAATACTCTTTACTCTGCAAACTGATCAATGGGATCTGGACCACAGTCATGACATTATCTGCTATTTCATGTTTTGAATGCATCAAATTGTATCTGCTTACAGGTTTCTGGTTCTATTTAAGTCTATTCTAGTTTATTTTATTTAGAATAAAAGAAGGGAAAACACAACGCCATCTTTACTCGTGTTGCACACATCAGATAATGTCAGTCGCCATAAATCCAGATACTGATGCATATTTTAAGTACTTTTTTAATAGATTACAAAGTAAATACTAAGACCATTGTATAACCGCTGACAGAATACCAGTGAGAAACTCATCACATTTAAACACATTTTAAAGCTTTACATCATGAAATTTGTGTATTTTAGCCAATTTTGCAATTTCTGATTATAATATATGGAACAAATGTGTAATAGAATAAATGTTTTGATCATGAAATGTTGCAATAGTGAATAAATTAAAGAAGTCTTGAAAGTGCCCTAAAAGGTGTTAAATCAGATTCTGTTGCTTGGTTACAGGTGAACTAGGTTTTTTTTAAGTATCTGCGCTTCAGGGTTTTTTAAGGACTTTTTGCTTTTCCTCCCTACAATTGAACAAACCTATAATTTCTACTATTTACACTCTTTAGAATGGCTCATTTAGGAAGGTGACTGTTATCAACACTGAAGGTTGTCTTTCATTCGTGCTTTACATACAGATCAGCTAGATTCTATAAGGTTGTTTTTGGGTTGTTGTTTTTTTTTTTACTTGTTTTTACAATTGAATTTCTGACTTGAAACTGCGATGGAGAGTGTTCATGCTGACGATATCACATCCTATGCGAATGCAATAATAACAGTCTTTTTCCTTACTTGTGGAATTAAATCAGTACTTTCACTTTTATAAGAAGTTCTGTTTTCAAAATGTCTCTCGTCCCAACTTCTGTAAAGTACATTTTTGACCAACTCTTTGGTGACTTCTCGTCAGAACACAGATCGTACCACGGATTAGCAGATAGGTTGAAACGTGCACACACAGACACACACACAGGGGGTTCCATTCTTTCAGCTCAAGGTTATGTTGTTCTCTCTCGGTCAGACTTGCTCAAAGTCGATCTTATTGACTGACTGTGTCTGTGGTCGGCTGCTCCCCTCGCAGGGCATCCAGACGGTGTGTGCCTCCATAGAGGATTGCTGGGACCACGACCCCGAGGCCCGTCTCACAGCCCAGTGTGTCGCCGAGCGCTTCGATGACATGGAGTACCTGGACAAGCTGTCCGAGCGCTCTGACTCGGAGGAGAAGATCCCCGAAGAGATCTGTGTGGTGGATGAGAAGTAGACGCTCTTACTGGGGACACTGCCCCCTCCAGGCTGGCTGAAGGATCACAAGCAGGCGGCTGGGACCCAAAAAAGGATCAATCCAGAGCACGTTTGTCTGCTTGGGTCTAAAACAGAGGAGCAAACTGGAAAACCATGCATAGGAAAGTGGAAAAGACTTATTTCAAGTATCAGGATCATGAACAAACAGGGAGACGCCATTATAAAGCTTCTTTTTTTTTTGTTACCAAATACATTTGCACTTTAAAAGTATCTATGCACAATAAGTGATATATTTTCAGTGCCTTTCCTCTTTTGTTTGTTTGGACAACATTTCAGGTATAGAAAATAAATGGACTGTGCCTATTTATGAAAAGGGATCAAACGGCAAAATGGAAAATGTTCGGAAGCCACAACACTAAAATTCCTCCCATACTGTATTCAGCTGCATCCTTTGTTTTCCGGGTTGGCCAGCTGGTCCTGGATGAATGTCAAAGAGACCGGATGACAATGCCTCCCAAGACTGGAGATGGAAGTGGAGTTTCTGGTGTGAAATGGAAATTACTATCGGTTAAAGAACAGCTGAGCCGGTAATGTGCAGGGAACGGTGAAATCATAACTCAAGGACTATGAATTGTAAGTTATAGATAGCAAAATCAGGCTGAAAGGAGCAGAAACGTGTATAAATGTGTGCGTGTGTGTGTGTGCATGTGTGTGAGCCTCAGATCCAAAAAGGAAAGTCTAATCAATCAGACCAAAAGAACAAAAGAGAATAGAGATATGTATTATAAGGGCTCTAAAGTGGAGGATCCAATCTGCTGCCCATATGTTATTAAAGCTAAACCTCTCTTTCAGAAAAGAGATCTCTGATCCAAAGCTCAAAAAGCATTTTATCAAAGCAATTTTTGTATAAAAATGTAAAGCCATTATTAAAAATGTTATTGTACTCATTGTTGCCCTGGAGTGTTTTTCTTCTACTTTTTAATGTTCATATATTCTCTGATATCTTTCTGCTCCTCCTGACTTTTTTTTTTTTTTGACGCGAGGTCGTCGTCTGCTGCTGTTGATGCCAACCCGTCGAATATCCCTGATTTGAGCTATTTTGAAACTAGAAAGTTCTGCTATGGTGCAGTTTTTGAATATAAATATAATTGAATATAAATAATAGCTTGTATGTTCTGCCTGCGCGAAGGTTTTCTCTAAATGCAGCTGCTGGTATTAAGTCAAAAGTTGAACGAGATTAAGTGATGGATGGATTTTGTTTTTACTCCTTCTATACACCACAGAGTGAAGTCCACTTTGTCGTAGCTGATCCCAGTCATTCAATTCTATTGGAAGATCCCAAAATCTTTTGGGGAAAAATCTTTTTCTTCCCAAAAAGAAGAAAGTGCTTGGTTTAATGTGTGTGATTTACATCACTTTGTATTTGTTTTGGAACTGTATTACGAAATGCATCACCTTAGAAGAACTCACTACTTTGGCAAGATTTCGCGGAATACTTAATCTTACTTGACACAAACTCAAATCTTATCAGTTTTCCTGGCAGGAAATCCTGTGAATGTGGTCATGCATAACGGCACACACAACATAAGTTCACATTGCATTAAGCCACGCACGTATCGGCAGCGGAAAGGATGTGATATGATTGCACAGAATGTGATAAATGTAAGCATTGTTGCATACCTCTGACAGGATTCTTGCTACACTGGCTGATTGTTCAGGATCAGCTGAGGTGAAGGGTTCAGCAGGTCCCATGCTGTGTTTGGCAGTGTGCGTCAGCAACGTTTGATCCTGAGCTGACTCAGACTGGTGTGTGTGTGTGTGTGTGTGTGTGTGTGTGTGTGTGTATGGTCACTTCAGCATGATGGCTATGTGACCTTTTGCGACAATTCTCACATTATGTCAACAGCAACTTTGTCTCATTCAATATGTATTAACCAAGATGAGTGAAAGCACATCGCGTCTCCTGATTTTGAAGTTATCATCTTTAAATGGCTTCATGGGATTTTGCTCCTTGTCGTCTGTCTGACCTGCTGCAACCTCTTTCAAGAAGTCGGGTTCAAACGCACCCTCAGAGCCTCTGCATATCAGGCTGGCCGATACACTGCCTGTGATAAATCACACCTCAACCCTCGGGTTTCTTTCTACTTTCTAGTTATTCCAAATTGTTTTTGTTGTTGTTCTGAGCTGCAGCACTTTACAAACACGTTCCATCTTCAAGCATTGCCTCTCAAAATCAAACTTTACTACAAATGCACTCAGATACTGAAGAAAGGTTGTTTTTTTTTCAGTTAAATGGTTCCGTGTTTTCTCACAGGGAGATTTTGTTTCCCTTCTTTTTGTGTCGCCCTTACTACAGTTTACACGCTGTATTTACACAGAGTCCACCACGGGCACTCGTTGGTGGAGGCCACTCTGCAGATACTCTGGTCACTGCTGGGGGAAAATACATGCACATGATGAATGATTTATATTTTTTGCATAACAAATGGATTACCTCAGGGTTTCAAAAGTAGCATTTGCCTTCATTTTTTTCCCCCCCAAACAAATAATGTGGAGCCTATTCTCCTGCAGCAAAGTAGCCAGGCTCTCAAGAGAGAACTGCATATTTAAAGAAAGAGAAAGCCTCTGAATGCCCACTGGAGCAAGGTTGTTTTTTTTATTTATTTATTTGTGAGACATTTAGTGTCCTGATTTTTACAGAAGCCATCTTCCAGGAAACATTTAAACGCAGGTGCAACTTGGTTAATAGTGTCGGTCAAGTGTAAAGCAATTACATATACCCATGTAGCACACAGTCTGTCAACAATGATGTATAGTTTCTAGTGCTCTATGTAGTAAATGAATAAGGCCATCAAATTCTAAGATTGAAATTATTATTTCGATTTATTGAACGTTGATATTGTGAACTAATCTTTAACATTTTTCACTTGTTCACGCAAATATTGTCGCTTGTAGTGTATATTTTAACTCCGGCAACATGGGAGCTTGTGTGCACTTACTCACTTGACTGAGCAATGCCACAGAAAATGCATTAACCTAAATTTGACTGCATTTTGTGTTCCTACCAGTAGAGGGAGTGGTGGCTCTACTTGTGAGATTTGTACAAAGACATCATTTGTGCCTTTCTGCAACCAACTGGAATCATGTGCTGGAGTGCAAGATCCAGTGAGCTGGCATTTATGCAGCGAGGGTAAAAGATGGAAGCAGTGCGCTGTGAAAATGAAGGGGCTGCGCTCGCTATGTGACAGGTCTCTCCATTACTCGAACTCTGTGCAACTAACCAGTCACCGGAGTCACTTTGTATCCCAGTGGGACCTAATTTCACTTGAGCACTCACTGTTGGCAAACATGACTTCAATTTTTTTTTTTTTTTTTCCCCCCCTCTCTCTCTGACTGATCCTGTTGAGTCTCTCTCTAAATTATTTCAGTGCGGCTTTTCCCCCTCGCCCTCGCTCATCGAAATGTATCAGGAGGTTGGAAGCTTGAGCCGCCTTCGTTACCGTTTGCTAAATTTCATACCTGAGGCACTGTATGGCTCCTTGTCAGCTGCTCAATCATGACACTGCCTAACCTGATTAACCTCTGGAGTGGGCGGCGAGCGGCGTGCAGAGCTGCTGGCCAAGAACAACTCCTCGCCGCCCGCATGCACGTACAAAGAGGCAAACACTCGCACAACCCTTCGGTGGTCTTAATAATCCGGAAGGAGATGTTCTCCTGCCAAAGTCGCATATTTTTCGTACACGCTGGTTGCCATGGCGACGCCTCACACATCAATCAAAGCTGCTGGGGAGTGCGTCGGTTGGCGAGAGCTATAAACAATTTTTTTAAGCTCCAGTAAGGAGATGACAAGGAAGACAAATTACCCCTCGCGCCGACATCACCTCCTCTCACGGCTCTGTGGGTCCAGTTGATGTCAAAGGCCACTTTCCCCACCTGCCCAGTTGTTTACAGATTGTTTTTCCTCCCAAATACTGATTTAATTTAGATGTTCTCCTGACAGATGACTGAGGAGTTGAAGGAGAGACTTCACAGTGAGAAGAACCTGTTGAAGAGGTTTGGGTATCTGATTAGGAGCCCCCCCCCCCCCCCGATTGCTTCCTATAAGGTACATCCTTGGCCCTGTTACAGCAGCTACCTTACTGGGCTGTTCTTGAAGTAACTCACAGTCTCCCCAGAAGACCTGGACGAGGCTGCATGAGACAGGTTGCTTCCTTGACCCCATGCGGACGAGGTGGATAAAGAAAATCGACAGTTTATCTTCTTGCGGTGTGCATCTTGGCAAGAGGCAGCGATGGCAGCAGCAGGAGTCTCGTTCTTGGAGAAACTTTTAAGCCCTGAGTCAAATTGCACGCAGCAATTGTCCCGAGGATGATGTTGCTGGAGAGAGAAGAGCAGCAGGCAGCCCAGGCCCAGACATGGAGAGATGAGACTGTTGGTGTATTAGGAGCCATTACCCCTGCTGTCCTCCCTGATATTTTTGTCTTATGGCCATGAACTCGATAGTTTTGATATCACTTTCATTTCCTTGTGTCTGAACGGACCATTGTGTCATTACGTGCTTGACTGCGAGGCTTTCAGCCTGCTCGCCAGAACAAAAGCCACCCATATCAAGCAAACGCAGCTGTGTCAGAAATGCCAGTAGGTTTGATATGAAGGGGCTTCTGTTGAGACGACACATTACAAGAGCAGTTTGTTTACATTTCACAATACCCACGGCTCGGGCTTACATTTGTGAAATTGTCTCCAACAAAAGCTGGAACGATTTAGTCATTTAAAACCTACAAGAGTAATGCCAGTCCACTTAATTCCTCCCATCAATCATCCCCTAGTTATACGTATGGTGTGAGGATGATTTGGGACCCATTTGGTTCAGTGTGTCTGTTGGCCATATTAATTTGTCTTTAGATAATTTACCAATTGCTGTCCTGTCCAAGTTAATGCTCCATAAGAGACCGATGTCTAATTGATGTGACTTCACAGACAACTGTTTCCTAAATAACACACAGAAAACTGATAGTGAGCGACGACTCTGGTCTGCTTCGTAGTCTGAATTCACCTTGCAGAAACAGAAGATTTTGACTTTTTCCTTTTTTTTTTAATATACCAATTTGCCACAGAATCATGATTTGTGATAGAAAGAAGCTTTGTTAACGTTAAGCATCTCAAAAAGAGTCCAGTACCTGATAGGAAAACAGATCCTGTTCTAATAAGCTCATGAGAGTGGTTTTGTCCATATTGCATCAGTCATGTATAGACTGCCTGAAACCAACATATCCAATCGCTGCACCGACTCTGCTTTTAGTGGGAAAGTTTTTTGGGTTCACAAAATGTATGTTAACCATCCTAGCTCTTCTGCTAAAAGTAAAAATAAGGCAGTGATTCTGAAGACCTTTTCAATAATGGTACATCCTCTGGGAACACGCTGGACACCGGCAATCACCGGACTAACAGACAATCACCCTCCACACATTCACACCTGAGGCCAATTTAAAGTCGCCCACGAAGCTAACAAGCTAACAACATTGGAATTGGAGGGAGAACTTAGAGTACTGGGAGAAAAACTCAGACAGTCAGACAGAAAATAACCAAACTCCACACAGAAAATTGACCCCGATTCTTCATACTTCTGGCAGTGCTAATGGGCTATATTCTTGTATATTCAATGGCTTCGTGTTAGATCACCTGGAAGAATCGGGTGGAAAAAGAACATGGTCTGGTAAAAAACAAAATTCACCAGCATCTTACAAATCTCACAACTTCAGATTTTTACATTAATTTCATTTCCTTCCTATATTGAGTCATTCAGGCTAAACAAAGCCTCATATCGAAGTAGTCATCTCTCCCTTTTTGTTCCTCTTGAAAATCTTCCACCACTATCTCATCCCTTCTCTCTAATATTCATTGCAAAAGGCCAGCTAAGTTTAACGCTATTTGAGAGCCATGAGTTGCGCTCTGTCAGATGACCGATCGAGGGCAACCAGGAGGAGAATCGATTGGACACGGGCTCAGCACAGAGATGCAGAGTCGTGGCCAAGGGGGCCACTTGCTATTGAACCGCCTTAACAGAGTGCTCTTCTCTTGGAAAATAGACAAGACCTGGCCTTTAATTTAAGGGGCATTTGAAGGGCATTAAGAAAAAAAAATAAAGAGTGCAAGTTTATATCACTTGAATTTGGTGTTGGTATAACAACTTGTGTGTAAAATGAGCTCGAGACATGAGAGCGACTCAGAACCAGGGTGAATTGCCCTTGAAAATCAAGCTAAAAACCTTGTTCTTGGGCCTCTGTGGGACCTTTAAAAAGACGTGGACAGATGTAGTTTGTGGCCACAGCAGAATAATGTCAGCGAGACGACTGTGCTGTCGGCTCCATTTGTTGTGAACGGTGCCGCCGTAATTTTGCCACTGAGGTTTCGGGGCTGTCATTGAAGCGCTATCACATAAATTTGTTGCCTTCTGAATTGAGACAGCTCATGTTGTCTACTCAGGAAAGTGAAGGAAGGGTCATTTGTCAAGCAGAGGAAGCTGGGAAATTGGGAGGCTTACTTCAATTTTCAACATGAGTCTTTTTTGTTGGTTTGTTTTGTTGGTTTGTTTTGTGCTCCTGCACGGATGATGTCAGGCCAGGTTCAACTGTTTTTTCCACACATTGCATTTGGCCTGTCTGAAAGGCAAGTCCCCTCCTAAGACACATCATGCAGAGGCTGCTTACATGGAACCGAAGTCGGGGGGAAAGTTGATAAGGCGGCTGATATTTTGAAGAGGAAGACATGCAAGCCAACAACTCAGTCTGACATTCTGCCTGCAGATAGTTGATATTTCTGTCTGTGGCGCTCAGGATAGTCCCTCTCTCCTCCCTGTCTCTCTCTCTCTCTCTTTCACTCTCTTTCACTTGCTCTTATCAATTCATATAGTTTTTATGCAGCATGCCAATATGATTTGAAGCATCACTGCAGGCACTTTCCGTGATGTCAACAGGTCAGAATCAATCTGGCCGAATGTGGCGAATGCTTTCAGGCTATGTTCAGTGTTGAGATGTTTTTAAAAGTCTGCCCTTGAGGGGAGGAAAATTAGTCTTTCCTCCACAGGATGCACCTTACAAGACCTGAGACAGGTTTTCTGTATTACGTATACAGAGGATTTAATTTCACATATATATATATATACGGTATATGAAGGGGTTGCCTCTTCCTCCTCCTCCGCCAAGATCCTTTTCCCCCCAAAAAAGTCTACCATCTCTCCTCGACACCATCTCAATCTTCACGTTCATGATCTTTTCATGTGCATGAGTACAGTTAGATTGCATAATTCTAAGATAGTTGCACAGAACAGCTATTGTCATATCCTGATTTCTAGTAAAAAAAAAATTAAGTCTAGTTTGGTTTTTCTCATAACAATGCATTATTATTTATCCATTAAATGAGATGAATCGAAATGTTAAAGTTTCACGTCGACTCTATTCTCATTTTGGAGTTGCGATGGATGAAGGTACTGTAATCAAATGAACCGATGTTTTCAATCAAACCTGTCATTGTCTCTGCACAGCGCAGCCTCTTAGAGTGAAATAACTTTTCACATCGTTCACAAAATGACAGATAAACGCAATGAAAGCAACGGCATCCTGAGGCGGACGTGGCTTTTGTAAATTGAGCAAAAGCTCTCTGATCTCAGGCGTTGATAGATTGTGTTGTATTCTGTCACAGATATCACAGCTTGTCGTGCCATTTCATATTTTATCACAACAAGCCATTTTCCCTAAAGATGCAGGCTGGGCCGGGCTGTGTATGGAGTATATGAAAAACTGAGCAGAGCGGTGCCACAGATAATTACAGCAAGCCGAGATTAACAGTCCCATCACACAAGGTGAACGCCGCATACGATCCTGCATCTGCCCGCCGTCCATCACAGTCCAGATTAAAATGTTGTACGGTAGTAAGGTATGATCCATATCATCCTGCAGGATGAGTGGGTTATCTCCACATCTGGTGGATTTATGTACGCTAAACACACACTGTGTGTAAGGCCCCTCGTAGCACCCGGAGGGCCTCGTTTCATGAATAAATCCAGCACAATTATGCCTTAAACTGTGGTTTGTATGTACTCAAACAAACCTTGATATTCTCCCGAATTCATGAAAAATCGCCCTGGTTTCTCCTCATTGAACTCTCTATTACATTTGACATTAAGGGGTACGTGACCCTCAGAGCACCAGCTTTTTGTAGTCCGTGAAAATGGCTGGAGGATAATCTAGAGGGCAAATAGATCTTTAAAGAGAGAAAAAGTCAGATTATGTTCCTATAAAAGAGCAAAGAAATAAAATGAAAGACATTCAGATGAATTAGCTTCGTAAAAATATTGACATTCAAAGCTCATTCTTGTTTCAAAATTACACTAATAGGTATTTCCTTTGTAAATAAATGTAGGAATAAATTGGCAATTTTCTAAGAATAAACTAGAAAATGGATGACATGGTCTGAATTGTACATAATTAGCACTAAAATTAGCTACATACCTGAAAAAATACCCTAAAATCAGAACCCAAAATGGTTACTGACTTAACTAAAAGATGATAATAATAACAATGATAATAATGATAATAATGATAATTTATTTGCACCCCAGTTTATATGTAATGTCCCTGCCTGTCCATATCTGAACATTCAGTTATTTCCAGATTTAAACTTTGTTATATTTGTTGTTTTGTTTTTGGTTTTTTTGGAGTGAAGAATAATCAGGCCTCTGTCTGTAAAACTCATTTGCTTTAATGTGACTGCTTCTTATATCCAGTGTTCCGGTTCCTGACTGGAAAATATCTTCTCAGTGTTTCTAAATGCTGATTTCCATCTGTTTGATTCAGATTATTATTATTTTTTTATAAATTTTTTTAAGATCATAGAATGATTTTTATCTGTGCAATGATTTTGTGCTTAATGCCTATCTGGTATGATATGGGGAAGGTTCTATAAAATTTCACTTAAGCTCTCATTTTGGCCTGGGGCTCGCCCTGGAATCATGTCCCCAAGCCCCATTGGCTGCTGAAGAACTGAAGCATGCTCGGTGTGAAATGACGTGTCACTGATGGGTAACCCTGCGCGCTCAGCAAAAACCATCAAGTCGAAGTTAACTCAGGCCATTACTCGCATTTTTTTTTTCACCCTCTGACTCATCACCAAGACTTGCTCTCAGGATGTCATTAAACAGAGTCGTCATAGAAACCACTTTAGCGCTGAACACAAAGATTTCAGAGTGAACCAAGGCGTTGTTTCAGCGACATGTGAACCGTGACCCCACTGTCGATTATTTGATGCGCGCATGTTTGGAGAGTATTAAACCGCACGGCTCGCTGTTGGCTCCAGGTAAATAAATAGCTCATAATAGTTGGATTCAGCACCTCGTTGGGTCACTAAGTGGTTTTCCTTAAGTGGTCTCATTTCTGTTAATGACTGTGTTGCAGATCGGTTTGTGCAATGGCAATCCCCAGGCACCAGCTAATCATCCTGTTTTACTGGATCACAGTGAATCAAGATGAATGGGATTTCTGTGAAGCCTGCTTTGGAAGTTTTTGAAGCTTCCTGCATTGAAGCAAACATGGCGCTTCCTCATGTTTTCTGATTGAAGCTGGGTCACTGATCGCTCTAGCCCCCGAGGTTGAGCATGGAGATGATACAGCAGGGAATTAGGAGAAAGGAAAGGACAATAACAAAGCAAACACAATCCTATTATTTTTCAGTCCCCGAAGAAAAGGAGGCTGGCGAATTGAAGACTCTCCAAGGTGGGAATGTGTTTGCTCCTGTGTTTTATCACTGTGATGGATTGGTAATCAATCGAGATGTTTGCCTGTTTCCCTCCAAGCATTGTGAGCTGTGATTGACTCCAGCCTGCAGACCCTTAGAAGCTGAAAACAAAAACATGCATGCAGATAAAACACAATAAATCTATACTTCTCCTTAGTTACTTTTCTTTTTTTTTTTTATAGCTTCCCTTATTAATGCAAATGAGTGTTACAGAAATGTCAAGAGTCTGAGAACACGATGTGCTGTTTCCTAGGCATCTTTCACCCCTGCAGTCAAATGAAATACAACATCAGATTTAGTGTCACGTGCCCCACATGTACCACAGATGAATTAGATTGGAAGCCTCCTTTCAAGGTGTAGTTATTTTGTTCTCATCAGAGACAATTTAATGAGATTTCTTTGCTTTTTCACAAAGTGGGTACAAAGCAGCATGCACTACTGAACAAGCGATTTCAGATTATTTTACAACTCAAGACAAATTGCTGAAGCTCCAGCGTTGAGATAAGTCCACAGATAGCATTCAGGATTTCCTGGTTATAACGTTTTCAACTACTTCCCTTTTGCACCCCCCCCCCCAAAAAAAAAACAAACCCTTCTTTTTCAGTCATGACACTTCTTTCCTCTGTGCTCCTATGTAACATGTGAAATGCAGTCAAGGCAGTGAGAGCGACGAAGACAGGCGCAAAAATTGTTTCATGCAAGACTTCTTAAGCTTTTTTGAACAACTGGCCTTTGGCAAAATAATAAGAAAAAACAAAAGCGTAGACACCTAAGAATGCCAAACGCGGCAAGTCTGTAATGTTATTGGGAGAGCAAAAAAAAAAAAAGAGGAGAAAAGTCAAAGCAAATACAAACATTCAACTATGCCTCTGGAGACAGAAGAAAGCAAAGCTGCCCTGCCTGGCAACAGCACTCATTTTGGCTGGCTTTCATCTGGGCTTGGCCTTTTGACAATAGATGCAATTGAAGCAATCTTCATAGCCTGCATTTCTATTTGTTTCAAAGGTCATCTCTTCAGAATCTGGAGGTAGAGGGGAAAGGGTGACGGAGTAGAGTGCTCACTGTGGGATAAACAGGCCTTGATGAGTGATCGAGGAACCAGATGCATGTGTGTGTGTGAGTGTGTGTATGTGTGAGTGTGTATGAAACCATCGTTGAGTGCCCAGACATGCCAGCTTTCACAAGCATGTATATGTTTAAGTCTTTGAGGGATTAATGTGTGTTTACATGTACGTATCATACTTGGTTGCCAGAGTGCGTTTTGTCTTTGTGCCAAGAAGAATTCACATGCAGACGTTCATTGCCAGCATAGTGCCTGCGATACTGTCGGCCCTTATGAAGCTTTGGCCTCTGCGAACTCTTCATACCCTCAAAGCTCTTATCCACTTCTGCCACTCTGTCTACTCTCTCCATGATGACCCCCATCAATTTTCATAATCATCCTTCTACTTCCCTTTATTATTGAACCTTCCATCTTCCCGTCACACCAAAAGCTGTATTTTCATCTCCCTCTTATCTCCGCCTCGTCTCACCAGAAGACAGCCTGGATCCACAACCGCGTTAAGCCGGCTCAAACTTCAGTCCAATTCCTTTACATGAATATTTAATTAGCATTTTTAAATCATGATCTTATGGGTGACAGGGTAGCTGTAAACAGTGTTGATGTGAAGAGTATTTTGGAATTCCGGGCCAGTTTGTCAAGTTTTCAAAGCAGCAAATCAACTTTTCTCCAAAAAATATACGGTGCTGAGGGTGCAAAGGAATAACAGCCTGTTGTAAGATGTCATTTGAAGCATGAAAACCCAAGCACTCAGAAAATGTGAATCCCCATCTGTTTGAAAATTTCCATAAATCACTTTCACCAATAGGTAGTGAAATTAAGTGCAAGGTTCGGAGAGTAAATCTCCATTATTTAAATGTAAACGATGTGTTGGAGGTCAGCAATTAAATGATACTTGTTCAGAAGTAGGCTCTTTTGATTATATCAGGCTGAGAGTGAAGCGAAGTTTGATGAAGCACTGGGTGGAAGGTTATATTTCCATGAAGCAGCATCAGATGCAACAAATGGAATGTATTTTTTCAAAAAGTGCTTATCTGTGACTACACACAAGCAACAGTCGTTTCCCTATGTTTCTGAAGGAACCCCACCTCAGACAAACCAGTAAAATTTTGTCTCTGTCTGAAGGTTGAATGAAACAAAAATGAAAACAAAAAATGGACCAAATGACTCCACAATCAATCAACAAATATTTGCTTGAAACGTGCCAAATAAGTGTATTATTTTCAATGGAGGCTTTAAGTGCTTTGGGGGCAGTTGTGAAAGCACATCCTGATTTTAGAAGAGTGATGAATGATGCGCTCTCGCCTTTGCTGGGGGACAAAGTAATGATGAGAGACATCAATCTTTATTACCTCTCACTCCAGAACATCCAAGGGCAACAGAAATATTGCTCTCACAGAACATTCATCTTCACACACCTGCCTGTGGCTTCCAGCTGCAGGAAAAGCTCTTTAAACTTTATGGATAGTGTTGTTTTTTTAATGTTTTAAATCTTGCCTTGAATGCACATAGCTAAGTTTGACTGGGGTGATGTAGATTTTATTTATAGTTGGTTGCAGAATGAATCAATTTCATACAGTAACAGGGATAATCCGATTCAATCAAAGGCGACACAATTTACTCTGCGACCATTGGTCACTTCGTGTGTCGATCTGAGCGGCTCTGCTCACTGATTGGCTGAAACATACTCAGTACTGCCTTCTCGTACCTGTCGGTCTGTGACAGGCTGTTCCAGCTTCCCGGTGCCCCACCCCCTGGCGTCCCTCCCGCCCCTTTCCACCGGCGTTCGTTCGTGAAGCGGATTGACGGTTGCAGCCTCGGTATGTGGCGCATGAGTGTGCGTTTCGGGATGTGACGCCCGTCTCTCGGAGCGGCGATCCTGATAAAAATATAACATCCGCCCGGGAAGGGGGAGGGGGACTCGGGAGGACTGGATACCTGAGGACAAGCGGGGCACAGCCGGAAGGAGTTGAGCAGCACAGCGCGGAGCGCAGCGGCAAGAGAGAGGGGGGGACACGGGAGCGTGGCACGAGAGAGAGAGCGAGAGACGCTCGAGCAGATCCAACCGACGAGCGCACGCAGAAATGGCGGAGCACCACGCAGCCAGCGACGGCAAGCACAAAGCGCCCAGCGCCGCCAACGCCGGGGGATCGGTGCACGGGAACAGCCGACCCGGCTCCGCGGGTGGAGGCGGTGGGGGAGGGGGAAGGGGAGGCCTGTCTGGCGGACTGACACAGCCAGCCGGGTGGCAGTCTTTACTCTCGTTTAGCATTCTCTTCCTGGCCTGCCTGGCAGGATTCAGCTCCAGACTTTTCGCCGTGATCCGGTTCGAGAGCATCATCCACGAGTTCGATCCCTGGTAAGCTTGCCCCCCCCCCCCCCCCCCCCCCCCCGTCACACTCCCCGAAACATCCCCCGGTCCGACCCGCTCCACGGGACCGATCACTTCTCCTGGAAACATGACGCATCGCAAGCTAATTTTTCTTTAAAAAAAAGAAAAGAAAAAACCCCCCTACAACTTTGCAGTAATAAGTTGTGAATTCAGTTTTAACTTTTATCTGCAGCTGCTTTGTGCACCCCCCCCTCCCTACCCTCCCCTCCCCTCCCCTCCCCTCCCCCTGATGCCCTTGACTCAAACACTCTTCTGTCTGCAGGATGTTGAACTGTGACGATCCCAGTGTCATCTCACCGGTTTGTCCACTTGTTTTAACCGATTCTGTTCAGACGGAAACAATGCGAGGAGCCCTCGGCTGCAAGGTGCAACTTTGTTGCAGGGGTCTGATTCCTCGGTTTCAGCGGCTGAAGTCAAAAATAGTGGTTAAAAGGCTTCATGTCGGGATTATATGAAGGGGGTGGATGGTCGATGAGATTGCTTGAGGATGTATGGAATTGATCCTTTTCGAGTTTGACATGACTGGTTGTTTACTCACTTAGCAGGGAGTGTGGAAAAGCCTGCCCGGGGTCAGGGGGGGGGGGGGGGGGGTCTGTTCTCACAACCTCCAGCTCTGATCCTCATCAGGAGAGCAGATTTGTGCAGAACCCGGAAGCCTGCCAATCCAGTCCCGTCTGTCTTGTGTCATCACAATTGCAGGATTATTCCGCTTTGTAACAGTGTCACATCAGCCTGCCTGCACCATGTTCTTGTCTCTCTCTGTCTCTCTGTCTCTCTCTCTCTCTCTCATATATATATACACACACACACACACACCCTGTGCCATTCAATCAGGTTACAGGACATCCATTCATTTATTAATTTTCAAGGACAGGTGCTCCATCTTACTCAGAGGAACACTTGCCTCTTCAATTATGTTAACTTGATTGTATTTTATAGCCAAGGGCCAAGGCTCAGGGCTGTGTGAGGTTCTGTATGGCTCAGACCAGCTTGATCCTTCTTTGCAAGCTGGATTTTGCACCAGCGACTGACCTTAACGTGGGCAAAGAGAAGCCCCGAGTGCTTCTTTTTTTAAATCTTTTGCAGCCTTCATATACCCGATTAATGCCTTGAGTTCTTACCGATGGCACACTGCCACATTTCACAGTCGCAGTCGGGGCTGCTTCGCTTTGGTCCGGGTTATAAAGTGGCTCCACGTTCCACAGTTACAGAGCTCGAGCTGCACGGCTCGTTGGCAACGCATCACTGTCAAGAAAGCAAAGGCATTCTTTGATATTGAAAAGTTGAAGGAAAAAAAAAGACAACCCTTGTAGCTGTGAGTGGTGGTGTTCTCCAGTTTTTTTCCTCTTGGACCCCAAAACAAAGCAAAGCTTCAGTCGAGCCTTCTGTTGCAGGCTTGAGTGTGTAAAATGAGGAATCCAGCTGCCAAAAAAAGTGATCCACGTTTTTTTTTGTGGGGGGTGGGAACAGTGATTTACAACAGAAATTATTGACCTCCCTTGCTTTCATGGCTTGACCCCCATGTGTAGTCCTGATCAGCCTTGCTAAAGAACAGTTGCCCTACATCCTAACAGCAGCTAACACTCCGGAGAATTCGCCGGCGTGTGTGTGTGAGACAAGTGTGTCAGCCACAGTGCTGGAGGTTTGTATGGATTAACAATGAACCTGACCCCGCTGTGCATCGTTGTTTGCCAAGAATGCTAAAAGGAAATCTATTCAAATATGTAACGTCGTTTGCTGACAATAAAATGAGATGAGCAGCTTTTTATGCCGACGCTCCTCCGCCTCGTACGACTTTGCTGACCTTGTGACAGCGGGGAAAGAAAACCTATCATTTACATTGGGTGAACAATGGCCGGCGTTCCCAGAGATGCATGATTAGCGCCGTGCTTGTACTTTTAACAAGCTGGTAATTTACAACTGCCAGAAAATGTCAAGCTTATTCTGAAATATGCAAACAGTGGAGTTGAGTTTGTTATCTGGTGGACCTCGATTCAGTTTTTTTCTTTTTTTCTTTTCTTTCCACATTGTACTGTTGAATAAGGTGCAAAGTTCAAGTGGGACTCTTGTTGTCTTGTGTGATTCGCTGAAGCGGCTAATTCCTAAACTTTGAAGTGCAATTTCCACTTTTCTTGATCGACTCTGCTTGAGTGAGTCTTGTAAAGCAAGCTGGTTCTCACACTGTTCTTATGGCGGCTTCGAAACTTTTATCTTGTCCAGATGGAAGTCTTTACACAAATCCTTTTTTCTGCTGACCACCATTATTTTCCCAATCTGTTCCCGGTGCTCCTCGGGAGAGCAAGATCGGTCCCCGCTCCATCAGTTTGCTATTCACTTAAGTGTCTGTCCGGAGTGTTGGAGCGCACGAAGGAAAATCTGAACAGAAACAACTGCGAATGCATCCAGGGGAAGTTTTCCTTGGAAGGAGTCAAGTTATTTTCCCCACCTCAGCAATGCGAGGACATGCGGCGAGGACAAGAAGCCTCTTTTGTCAGCCACGTAATGACTTTATACTTGTGTGTAGCAGCATGCACGCACACACACACACACACACACACACACACACACACACACACACACACACACACACACACACACTCGCACTTTCTCTTCAACCCGACGGCATCAGGAGAACTGCCGTTTGGCACGACTGCAGCTTTTGTTCAAGGACTAGTTGGATGCTCACTATGTGTCAAAGCAGAATGTTTGCTTTGTCTGGCTAAAATCCACGGAGCTGATGAAAAGGCAACTTTTTGACAATGGCTTCCAAGGTGGAATTTTTTTCAAAAAATGTTTGGGAGTTGTCAAAATCTACCGCCACATTTTAATGCCTTTATACTTTCACTGGTCTGACCCAGTTGAGAATAAATGAGGTCGGCTTTGGCCCCTGAACTGAAATGAATTTGACGCTTCTGGTCGTTGGCATGAAAATGACTTCACTGATTTCCATTGACGTTGAAACAGAGGCTGCATACCTCTTTTGAAGAGAGATTTGCAGTTAAATTGAGAAAACTGTAGTGGGATTGCCGGCACGCGATCGATGATTGGTTCCCAAGATTGCATTGCATCCATGATGTGCAACTGATTTCATACGTACGTTTTGCCTTCACTCAACCAACGCTTCAGGCAACAAACACAAACCCGACCACATCCGGTTCCACCGTCTTGTCCCGTCGCCTTTGTCTTTGCACAGATGTCTGGTTGTTGAGCTGCAATCTGAAGCTGGTTGTTGTTGCCAGATCAGACACCTGGCCTTGACTGCAGCACCAGAAATAGATGCAAGTCTCCAGATTACTTGGTAAAGTTGAGAGAGCCATTTTTTTCAGGCTGAGTTAATAGCTGTGATTGTGGTGGTTGTGCCTGTGTACTCACTACAGCCGTGCGCCAGGTTAAGAGAGGGTTTTAAGCCCAAGAGCGGTTGGAAAACTGCCCAACGTGCTGTGAAGCTACCAAAGCACATTGTATCACTTCCACTGCCTCTTTTCGGCTCATTCTGCAGGCCCATATGCTCCCTCGCCACCCTCTCTGCAGAATTAGGGGTGCATTAGGTTCATTTTTATTTAGAAAACCTAGATACATTTTTATCTTTTAGTTTTTTTTCTCCTGACATCATGTGTGTCTGAATCCTGCAGGACTGGCTGCTCCTACACCTGGGAGCTAGAACGCGATACTGAATCTCTCCCGCTTTTTTTTTTTTTTTTTTTTTTACTCTCCTGCGTTCTGGTGTTAATTCAAAACAAAAGCAAGTATCAATTCACCACCTGAAATGTCAGCACTTTCTCAGATGCATTGAGCAATTCTCGACTCTCCCAAACAACACTTTGATATCAGTTAACACCTCGGAAAGGATGTTCTATGTGTCTCTAACTGCTTTAATATTACTATCTTTGTTGCTGAAAGTTGTAGGTGCTATAAAAATGAAGTATCTCTACCACCTCAGCTCCCCCCCCCCCCAAATGCTTCTCCGTTGCAGCAGTTTTTGTGTGTTGTCACGCACACGCACAGACTCTCTCTCACACCGTTTTTTCTTCTTCTTTGATTTCGCCATCTTTTTCTCACACCAGAAAACATGACTTCTGTCTCGGAGTAGATTAGGCCATCCAAGGAACAGCTGCTGGCACAGCAACACGTGAGCCGGTGCTGCGGTGTGGGCAAAATAGAGAATAAGTCGCGATTGATCTTCCAAGCAAACGTTTGGCTGGAGCTGTGATCCCTGCCTAAAACCCTTGACTGACTGTCGAGCAGCTTATAAAATATTCAGTGGGGATATGATGTCCAGTTACCTGCTGTAGGAGGATGTTTCGTTTGGCTCGTCCTCGTCCAAAAGTCCTCCTGATTACTCCCACTTACACACGGTTCTTGTTTTTAATAGCTCCGAGTTCCCACAGACACCCAATGGCCATCCCACAGTATGCAGTGATAAGATAATGACTGTTTTGCCTTCGGGCTTTTTTGTTTTTACTCCCAACCTTGCCGTCGAGACTCTCATGCAATCGAGTCGTATCCATTCGGCCGGCTTCTTTACTGCTACATTCAACTAATGGCTCCTATGTGTGATGTTTTTTTTTTAGCAGCCTGAGTAGTTTCTTAACTACTCGACTGTGCAACATTTCATAAACTTTGATACAATAGTCGGTTTGGCTGCACGGTGTTGCTCGGGGCAGCAGTCGCATCGCACAGCGTAGTGAGACGGCGGTCGGGGAAAATAATCTCATGCCGTTCGCGTTGGGCCATCCTGGATGGTTCGATCAGTCCATCGCAGGATAAACGGTGACATACAAACTCGCCGTGAGGTGAAAAGTTTGACCACGACACCACGTGGCCCTCTGAGTCGTATCACAGACCCTGAAAAACACAAGAGAACCAACCCAGTCTATGTTCAGTCTGCCTCCCTCAGAGAACTTTACTTATTTGCTCCTTTCTCCTCAGTCGGGAAGTTTGATGTCGAGCTCCGCCGATGATTAAGTGCTCTTTCCCACGAGAGGCGTCCCAGTGGACCGGTGTGGAGGCACAGCGAGGAGGTCTGTGAATCTGAGCTGTGCTGCAGGTGTGCGACAGAAAAGAGACGCAGATCCGCTCCGGGGCACCGTGTGCATGTGTGGATGAGCTGCTTCTGGCAGGAGGCAGTATCAGACACAGGCAAGCCACTGGCTATGACAAAAGAAGATGTCCAAACAACTCAGCGTCTTATCACTTTCTCCTATTTTTTAAATTAGATTCTACATTTGTGTTTGTTTTACAAAGGCCCAGCCGAGCGCTTGCATTCATATCGGACGCGCGCTAACGGTTCAAACGTTTCGTTTTTTTTTTGTCTGACATGACTGTGGATTCTCTTTCTTTCGCCCTCTATTCTGAGGTTAGGCTTTGGGCTGTGGATAATGCGGTGGGGGGGGGGAGGTTGGGCATTCAGCTCTTTGCCAACCTATTCCAGTCTACTGTTGAAGACAATAACAAAGGGCCATATGCAATATAAAGGTGAAAAGCTGTGGTCAATTCTTTCGCGCTGACTTGAGGTGGCCGATGCCCTAGATTCCAGCCCTCAATTTGCCTGTCAGCCCCCGTGGCTGGTGGGGGCCGTTCTGAAAGCGTTGGCAAGATTGCCACCTAACAAGAGGTGCTTGTCAGCAGCCCGCAGGCCACGCGAGGTACAGATGCCTTGATGGAAGATAATTGCTCTGAGAGGTAGCCCGGTTTGTTAGTATGATGAATTGCCTCTGCTGCATTTCGTGTTGCTCACATGCACATTATAAGCTTCACAGCCAGTTTGTATGTCTTAACTTTTTAATTACACGACGCCGGGAAAGTTGTAGCATCGTTTGCCTCTTGTACAATACAAAGAAGCACGGAGGAGTTCAGTGCAGCACTCTTGTTTTTCATTACAAATTACCTTGAGCCGGTCCTCGGCTCCACCTTTCCAAACCGCAGCCCTCTTGCAGATTTTGGCAGTCATTTACTAACGAGGCTTTAAGAGCATTGTGCTCTGAACGCTTCGAACACCGTGTTCCGAACCTCTGCTCTTTATTTATCACCACGTTAAGGATGCAGATGTCGGTTTCTCCCGTGTCCACTCATTTCATTCACTAAAGCCCGCCGCACACTGTGATTTTCGTCCGTCCTAGAAAAAAGATAATAGAATCAACGGCGGTCGACGAACTGACCAATAGAAATGCAGTGCTCAGAAGCACGACACTGGTGCTACATGCAGATTTGTTTTTATTTTTGCATAATCCCGTCAACTCATGTACATCATAGGCTGGGATTCAGCTTGTGTTTTCATCATGCAATCTGCACACAGCAAACTTCATGTAATGCCAAGCGTTGTTTGGATTCCTGTTGTACAGTGTGGCCATCTGAACTGATTGTTAAAATCGCGCAACCAACTGTCAGAATCTAGAGTTTAATCAAGGTTCACCTCTTGTCACTCTTTGATGAGGAATTACATGTTGTGATAGAAAGTACGGTATACATGCTACTGAAATAGCACAACATTTATCAATGGTATATTTAGATTTAGGGGTTTAAAGTAAAGTCGGGAAGTTCTTTTGACATTTTGCATGTGACAGCAGTGATTTGGTTGCTCTGTTGAAATGCAATATCAGTCTTGTTTGCACAGCGCTGAACAAATCCATGTAAACTTTGTGCTCACTGCACCCCTGCACTAGTAGTGTGCTGCGAATTCGTCTTTATGTCAGCTTTGCTCGGTATCATTATCACATATCTCCAGAATAGCATGAAGCAACTCCTTTCGCATTTGGCACATATCCACCACTTTAAAGTGGCCTCAACGTGAAATATATTTACTCGTAGTAATTGTTCATTTATCTTTTGATATGTGAAAAAGTAATGCTGCCCTAAAAAGGACATTCCACATTTGGCATCCAATACCAATTTGGTATCGTACATGCCTCTCTCGCACGCTGGCCTGTGTAATCCACATTTAGTGCATTTGCCAACTAAGAATGTCAGATCTGTAAAGTCCCCCCCCCCTCCCCAAATAAAAATACCATTAATGTGTTTGATCTTGGAATGGATTTCAGCAGGGAATTGTCAAATTAAGTCTTTAGGGGTGAGGATGTTTCTAGTGGCCAATATTTCTGTTGAAAAATTGGAATACTCGTATAAAAAAGAAAAACGATCAACATTTAGCAAAAATATGTGTATATGGAGACCTTTCAAGCTTTAAAACACAGTTTTAAGCCTCAGTAATTTTGCTGGACATGTTGCTTTAAGGTGTAAATTTTCACTTCATACTTATTTTAAAAATAGTGGTCATAATGATCCAACTTTCTAAGAATAATATTCTTGAAAGTTATCGCTCAAGTGTGCTTTCACCAAGTAATTTTCAGAAAAGGAAGTTACTTATTGCTGACTGCAGCGCTTTTCTTTGTGCAGGCCCCAAGTCTCGGCTGGATTGACTGATGCGTGACACTGTGTCCACCGTGACGCACAACGTGGATCTAAAAAGACGAACCACGATAGCGGAACTGAATTTATCCCCTCCCGTGTTTCCATCTATAGAAAATACAACTGGAATCACTTCACAGCGGTGTGTGTCATGCGGACTGGGAAATGCGTTGGTTGATGCAGTTTTTGTCAAGCTGTTCATTCTGTGTTGTCATGGGCGCTTTGATGCAATTGTTGTTTCCGTGACCACCCAGCCTCCAGAACCCATCCGCCTCGAGGGAGAAAAAAAACGGAAGGCGCAACGTGTCCGCGTAACAAATGCCTTTCTGTAATTGACGGCTCTCCCTCCGAACGCCTGTGCCGGTGCCCTTTCATTTTGTGTTTTGAGTTAGAAATCCTGCTGCTTGTCTGTGTTGGAGGTGTGCCACTGGTCAAACGAAGGTTCTAATGCTTGGAGTTTCCACAGGACCTACGGTGCAGTGAGACATGCCTTCACTCTCCCATCGGCGTTAACGGCGAGCTGTTTGCCACTCTGTTATTAGTTTCCATCGCGGGGAAGTTTTATTCTCCATTTCCCCGATAAATTGCCTTTTGGGAACTTGGGCTGCAGCTGAATAATGCTCCAGTACATAAAAAGTGCAACTGTAAAATACACGGAGGACAGACTGTCATCGTGTTGGTGAGACCGCTCCTGGAGTGGGTCCAGAACACAATGTGACCACCATGGAGACCAGAGGTCACGTCAGCCAAAATACTCTTTGTCACAGTGTTCCTTCTTTTTTTCTTTCTGACAATAACGGATAAAAATTAAAGGTCTGCGTTGTTTTGGCACATTAGATTTCTATGAGAACATCCTCTCGGCAGCGCAGAGTCACTTTCATCAACTCGGTGGCAAATAAATCTGACAAAGTGACTGGAAGCTCTGCCAATGGGTCTTTGTGTTTGATCTGTGAGGAGCTGGCAACCTGTTCAGGTTAAGCCGAGAATAGCTTCATCCCGCAATCCTGAGTTCAATAAAGCTATATAGAAAAGTAATGATATTTCAGCCACATTGATAAAATCTGTATCACTCTATAGCACACATCGCCTCAAAGTCTTTTATAAGGGATATATTACCATTAACTTGTTACTTGATAAAGATTCATGGCACTGTGTAAGATATTGTCTCATTTCTCAATAGAATGTGAAATTCTTCACATCACAGCTTAATACGATATAGTGATATGATTCCTGATAAAATGTGATGACCTTTTTTTTTATTAAACTGTTCAGAGCTTTGTAATGTTTTTGTAAAATATTTTAGTACAATATATTCATATAAAGGTTTTTTTTATGATCTTAGTCTCTCCTGTGTGGTGGACTTGGGTTAAAATCTTGTTTGTATCCTCTATGGTATAAAATCAGCCAACTCTACAGTTATGTAAGGGAGCAGCAGCCAAATACATACATCTTCATTATACTTTCTTTAAAATGTGATATCCACCCACTTTCTTGAGCCGGATCTGCAATAACAAGCTCAAGTCTTAATCTATTTTATCGTTCAACAACACTAAAATGAGTATCAAAATAACAGAGGAGGCCCAACGTAACCTCAACAGTTGTGGAAATACAAAGATGTTGAGCAATAGTTGGTGCAATTCTCTTATCCAGCTGTAGACATTTTTTTTTTCTTAATGCAAATTTATCACGGTTCATATTCATTGGCCCTGGAGTGGATCTGACTCTTAATGCTAATCCAAAAAGATCCTCGTCACAGTTTGAATTGACCATAAGAATGCCATGTTCTGAGTTTTACTTCCACTTGGTAGCATGAGTAGGAGAATTATGACTGCAGCACAGAGTACACAGTGTACAAACCTATGCACTTTTTTTTTTTTTTTTTATCTTCAAGCTGCTTCCTTTCAGGGGAAGCCACATGCTTGGTTTGGTACAAATTTTACACTGGTTCCTCTTCTTGATGCAACCCTGACTTGTGATTCTTCAATGGCTGATTACATACGAGAAGCTGTAGTACAATAGTGGCCTCGAGTCATGCATGTATAACTTGTCTTAAAAAGGTAGGAATAACATACACAAGCTGAGTAATGAAGAATACAGTTCAGGCAGATGATGATACTGATTTTTTTTTGTGTTTTTTTTTTAGATTTAATTTCTTTTATTACCACAGTACACATTGTAGATATGAGACTCCCATCAACACCAGGTGTAAATGAGACTTAGGGTCACCAAGTCAGACGGGAACAGATGCAAGTGCCTGAAAAATGTGTGACCGACAGGTACAGAGGAAGCATGCGGATTCCAGTCACCAGAAATCCGACAAGGTGGAGAAACAGATACTGCCTGCAGTGTTTTTTTTTTTTTTTTCTCTCTCTTCAGGATACAGCCAGATGGACAAGTCCTTTCTTTCCTGCCAGGCTCCACTGCACCTACCCATCGAAGGCAAAACTGCTTACTACAAAAAAAAACAACAACCAGTCTTGAAAATCAGTTGACTTATATTTTCTCCAGAAAGCCAATATCTGCTTGCTTTGACAGTTTTGTGACTCTGTTTGTTTTTTGTTTGTGGGTAGCTGTAGATCATTTTCTGCTCAGACGGCCGTTGGGTATTGGCTCTCGCGCGGTGCTTTCCTTCTCTCCTCCACGTTGTGCTTTGAAGTGCTCCTCCATGCCCCCCCTGAATGGTGTGGGGTTGGAAGTGGGGCCGGGGGGGGACAGAGGGGATCTGTGCTTATCATACATCCCTGTCCTCTTACTGACAGGAGTCGGCATGCAGCTCTGTGGGCGAGCCCACCTGCATACAGAGCGGAGAAGAAAGGAGGAGCGAGAGAATCCGAAGTGGGATGGTCGGAGGCGGGAAAAGGGAGAGAAGGAATTGCTGCCTGCCAGGGCATTAAAACCGGGGGAGGTTTCGACGGCGGAGCCAAAGATTTCATTGTTCCGAAAACCGCTTCATCGGTTTGTTTGTATGTGCTCTACATGTGCACCGTGTCCCTCCTTTTGCTTTGGTGGAGGGAGGCTGATTCGGATTGATCCATTACTTGGTCGGCCTCTGCCGCAGGTTAAATTGAATGCCAGCCGATAGGCTACTTACAGCAGAGCTCATTTTAATAAGATCAGCTGCTTAAAGCATCTCTGAAGCATTACTGAATAGTTCAAATAACTCAGCTCAGCTTATTCTTGAGTAACGCTTCTCCTTTCATTTAAATCCCTCCAACGTTTTGCAGAAACTCGACAGAAACACGCCCCGCTCGGCATGTGCAGTGAGACTAGGTGGATGGCTAAGGCCTTGGTTTAATCAAAACGGCTGCCAGAGGAGAGGTTATTGTTAATGTCAAGTGTTTTTTTTTTTCTTTTTTGGACAAATTCTTATGATTAGTGTGTAATATTGTCGCTGGGGTTCTTTACTCGCTGAGCTAGTTATGTTATATTTAGGTATTTCACATCAAGATTTCCCTTCTTAATTCTGCCAGTGTCATTATGGCCGTTGGCTGAATCCCCGGTTTGGCTGGCCAGAATTCCTTTTGGCACCTCTGAAATGCCTCTTGTTCTGTGTCATTTAGATTCCGTAAAGTCTTTATTGGAAGTCTTTTATTTCCTCCCCTTGTTTCGAGGTAAGGCCCCTGTAAGCCTCTCGCATATTTTTTTGAATTTCTCGCGTGCGAATCAGTTATTCAGTTTTCAAATTGTTTCCAGCACGGTCTGCTCAAGTCTTTTATCATTATGCAAAATAAACGAAAGCCCTGACTAAAGCTAATCTCAGGTGAGGTTATTGCTTTCCCTGAAATGGGGGTACTCAGCCTCTGCCTTCCTCTCCTCTACCCAACACCGCATCCTCCCTCCCTCCCTCTGAATATTGATAAACTCTGGTGGTCCATTTTTCATGTCGCCTGAGTTTTACACAGGTTTGTTCTGGGTGCTTTTGTCGCCTCCCAGATTTGACAGGGTAGTTTGGGAATTGGAGAGCATTCCTCTGCTTTTGCCCTCCACTAAAGCGTGGGCCTCAGAAGTTAAGTTGGTCCCCGAAGGCATCAAGCTAGTGGCTTTTCCAAGCGCTCAAGAACTTGAGATCCTCTGATTACCCTCCTAAGATTTTGTCTGCGTGTTTTAAAAGCTGCGCTGCTCTTCTGGATGAAAATGTGTCATATTTGCTTCTCATATGCTCAAAGAGATGTCACACAAACCGCCGTGTTGGACACGTTCTGTTTCTTTCTTGTGACATTTTGATAAACTGGATCTTACAACCTGGTGTTTTCATAGGAATTGACGTCATCCGAGTGAACAATTTCACCGCAAGCCTTATTGTTTATGGAAGAGGACTGGTTGCTAGTCCATCACAGGGAGAACGCAGGATGACAGGCAATCACACAATTTCACTCACAAGCCTTTCAAAGTCGTCTTGTAACATAATAATGAGACCGTCTTTGGATTGTGTGACGCCACATCACCAGGGGAAAAAAACCCCCAAAAAACTCCACATGCCAAGCTTGAATTTGAGCTTTGTTTTTGTGTCGGGAGAGAGGGCCAACCACTCCATTCCCACTTGAATATTTGGTGTCCGCATTGTCGGAAAACGTGTGTGTTCCACAATCCAAACAAGATTTGTTTTTGTATCGTGATAGCCTCGTGAAAACAAATGAGGGTAAACTTTGCTGGTCGCGATGTTTATACGGTTTTTGTTTCGCAATTTCTATCCAAAACGTCGCCTGTTTTCAATCGAGAATCGTCATCGATTTGTTCGAGGTTTGGTTGTGTAAATAAAGATTCCACAGTTTGATGTTGGTCTGCCCCCCCCCCCCTTGTTTCCCTGCCAGCAGGCAGCTTTCCATTTTGGCTTCTGCGTGTCTGTTTTTCCGGTACAGATGTGTCCATTGTTCATCCGCGGCGTCCGTGCTCGATCCTCATCGGCCCTTTGAGAGGGGATGACTTTATTGTTGCAACCTAGCCAATGGCAAAGCCCACCTGGCGCGACATTGCGGATCATTACGGTCCCGAAAGCCGTGGCTTTGTTTCAGGTTACGAGAACAGCCCCAGAAGCCTGGCAAGGACAGGAGCGGCCTGCAGTTTCTTCCCGTCGGGGCGGAGACAAATGAAGTAGTTGTTGCCGGGGGTGAGTGGGTGTGAGACGGCACAGGATGAGAAATGGCAGATGGGACGAATGGAGGGGTGTCAAGCAGGACAGAATGACAGCTGGAATAGGTTGTCAATCTGTGACTGGGCCGCGGGAAAAAAAAGCAAAACAAAAACCGAAGCAGTCAGCAGGCTGTCATATCATCAAGAGTTATCAAGTATGGCGGCTGGCGGGGAGGCCGAGTGAGCCTCACCCAGCATGAAACGCGGAGAAGGTCGAGTTCCAAGCAAAAGACTGAGGCCTTGAGACCAGACGAGGGACTAAATCCCATTGTGTAAATTACGGCTGAACACAAAACCGGAATACAAAGAACCCAAGTGTACCTCATCAGACAAACAGTTCTAATGTGTAATTTCACGCTCCGTCAGTAAAGGCCGCTTTATATCAGGTAGATATGTGATGTTATCCAGTATTGCAATAATGATGTGATAAATATCAACATATAATTGGATGATTTAAATGTCTTATGTTATTTGTCTTGTCCCTAATTTACACCTGCTATGACTGGACCATTTTATGTATATTTTTTTGCCATGAGTTCTTTGTCTTTTCTCTGCATCTTGCGCCATCATGACGCTCACTGAGCTCTCGGCACAAAGCAAAAAAGCCGATAATTTTGTACTTTTGACAGCTTGCTTATGTCTTTCTCACATTCTAAATCATAAGCCTCCCACAGAAGGTCACAACGAACAAATGTAGGAAATGTGGGCTTCAAGAAGGTAGAAATTTCTGCTTCAATATGGAGGCATTTACTCATTTTCAAAAGCTAGTAGGATTTTTAAATCAGAAATAAAAGGCACGTTTTTTTTCTTTCTTATGTAACCATTGCAACAGCATTTGTCTTGAAACATTTTTCATCACAGTACAGGAAAAAAAAGATTACCTGAAATTTCTGACAAAATAGTTTTTGTACACCAAGACTTGATCGGGGGAAAAAAACAATTTACTACTCAAAGACATGATTTTTGAAAAAAAAAAATTTTCTTTCAGGGAACAGCCTCACCATTAAAAAAAGAGTATAAACCTTGCACTGTGGCATTCTTGGATTGCAGAGTTTTTGTATCAGTGTCAACTGAATAGATCAAAGTTGATATATATATATATTTGATATAGGCACCATTCTTTTTACTTTAATATTGAATTAGTGAATAATTTAAACTAATTCTAACTTTAAAACCAATAAATAGTTGTTTTATGTTTCTCATATTCAATATTTGATTGGTTAACTGATTATGTCAATAGTTAATAATTCATTTGCTATTTATATAGGCTCTGCATTAGTCAGATCTAGTATTGGATATCTCTTGTCCTTGACATTTATGTCATAATACCGGCCATTCCAGAGCTTTTTTAGGTTTCACATTTAAGACTGAATGATCTGAGCAATGGTGAAACCCTGTACTCCACTCCACAAATCAAAAGGACGCTTAAGTCACTTCACACTTGACAAATGAATAACCAAAATACACTCGGCGATATCTTGACTTGTAGTTTAAGTGTGTGAAAAGCCGTTAAATATACCTGTAATTATGAGCTACGGTAAGTAGAAGGTGGAGCAGCTTTTTTTTTTTTTTTTATCGCCTCCTTCGCTTTCAATTCACACATATCTGTGACCTCAATAAGCACTTGGATCTTTGGTAAAAACATTCATATTGCATTTTAGATATCATATAAATATGTTGCATAACACACGATGATTTTTAAAGTCTCACTATGCACAGGAGCTTTCAATGAGTAATTTCAAATATGCAATTATTATTATCTTCCAATATTTAGTTGCACCGGCACAAACAAGACTGTCTAATTTAATCACAGTCGTCATAATGAGCTGGGGAAAGTTTTTATTAGTGCTGGGAGTGAAGGAATTTAATAAATCAAGTAATCACATTTTAATTACATTTTAATTACATTTTGGGATTTGATCCAATAAACACTTTTTAAAAAAAATGTATGATTAGATTTGGTAGGCATCTGAGTCACTAAATACACATCTGTATGTTAAAACAAGAATTTTTTTCATCTTTTTTTTTAACTTCCAATGTCAAGAAGACAATGACACGTTCTTTAAACAAAACACTAGGACTGTTAATGTGACGCAGACGATTTGAATTGTCTTGGTGATATGCCAATTCTTTCATGCGACTGCTATTGGATTGAAACTTCCATCTGTTCCGTCGGATTTCATGGAGGCTATTAGCTTCCTTTCTCAGGAAGTGTTGCTGTATGACATTAGTCAACATGTCTTTAAGCATCAGGATGCCGATAACTGAAAGGAACTTTTTCACGTGCCCCGAAAACATTTGATATCCTTCGTTAGCATTCTGCTCCTAACGGCAAAGAAAAACAATAACGGCATCCTGGTTGAAACCGAAGCTTCCCAATATCACTCAGCGGAGGCAGAGACTGAAAAATGTCTCCACCATGGAAAAAATTACGACCAGATTGCAGATGAAATTGAATAGATTCATTATAAAATGGTTTCCAGTGACACGGGTATTATTTGATCACATTTTCTCCAAAAAGGACGTCGCACCTCAGGAAAGCGTTGGAAGCACAATATACTCTTTTTGGTGCTTTTTTAGGTCATCAGATTAACACGTCAAAATATTCTAAGCTCTCTAGTCCATTGTTTAAACATGCAGATTTTTTAGACATTGCATGGGTCCCCCCCCCCCGTTATTGTCGGAGGCAGATTTCTTCCCTGTGCTCGGTCGCCTTCTGCTGACTTCTCAAACCGATGACAGTTCTGGATCTCTGCATGGCAAAGGTGAATTTTCTGCTGAAACGTAAAACTGAGAAGGACCCAGATTGGAAGCAATCACCTGAAACAAATTAATTGAGAAAGTTAAGAGCCCCTAAAGATCCATTTTTGTCATTTAATAGCCAGTGAGAGACTGCGCAGGTATGGGACTGCTTGGATTGTTTGGAGTCGGGGATGAAAAGCCTCGCGTACGAAGGGCAGGTCGGCTGGAAGTGAAAACCGAAAGCATCTATTCACATTTGACGGGGGTTTTTTTTTAACTTTACATCAGATTATCTTATTGACTCACAGCGAAAGTCCACAGACAAGCCACCTTTTGGATATTGTGGTTGTTTTTCTGGTGGTTTTTTTTTTCCCCCCCGAGCTGAAAACTTTTCAGGTCAGTGTCATCATTTAAAGCGCCTGCCTTCCACTAGCGTTTCACTGCCAGTCAGAGTGACGGAAGGCACAATGAGATGGAAGTGCTTGCAGAGACCAGGTCTCCCTCGTGGAAATTGTGGGCATTGTTGACATGCAGCTAACCTGCCGCTATAAAGAAAAGAAAAAAAGTCGAAGCAGTTCCTTTTGAGCATTGCATGACTCATTGTGGCTCCAGGCTCCCCACAGCAGGCATCAGTGCACTTAGAGGCCATTAGATAAATGGCTTCGTTATGCCTTTAGGACATCTCCGGTATGAAAACCTTCACAGGTTTTGAATGGAATGTTTTGAGGAACCTTATCTTGCTTAACTCCATTAGACGGGTAATATCGAAGCTGCTTTTTTTTTTTTTTTTAGAAATGGCGATATAACGACGGATATAGGTGCAAGAAAGAAGAAATCTGACTATTCTGTGGGTGTATTGATCCTCACACTGAAATCTTTAAGCAAAGCTCCGAAAATGTGTTTTTGTTGCCGTTTTTGAGTTTTTCAGAATTTTTTTTTCCTTTTGTGAGCAGGATGAAAGGCAAGCCGGCCCCGGAGTGAGGTGAGATGTAATAACCAGTCGGACGGCGATGGCAGCCCACATTTTTCCCCAACTGTCTGAGAATGAGTGCAGACAAGAGTTCACATAAGTTCTCATTCTGTCACCTTGAGTCTGCTCTGGCCAGCTGCCGCAAACACCCCATACTCAAAATATCGTTAAAAAAACAAAACTTTTTCAGGAGACTTTCTTGAACGTTTCCCTTCATAACGGAAAAAGGTTGTCTGGTTTTATTTTTCTGCTTTTGCGCTACGAGAAAATGACGTAACACAGTGTAACCAGAGCCTATCAATAAAAATACTTCTGATGTTTATCCAAACACGGAGGACTCATAAAGCCTGGATTTATTAATCAGTTGCTTGACAGTACTGGGAGATTTCCACTTGACCTGCAATGTCACAGACCGCAACATTTTCTTTCAAGGCTCCTTTTCTCATTTTTTACTTTTGCACCAAATTATGCACCAGGTCCATTCTGTTGCACTGTACCTCACATGTTCCCTGTGCTCTATGAACAGAACATATCAGGATGCTGCATGCCACAGCTTAGCTCAAATTCACGTAAATTAAACCGTATAATGTCGGGTCTAAAATGTTTTCTCTTCCCACTTACAGTCTCATCTTGCAGCATTTCACTCTGCAGAGATTCATCTCTGCCTACTCATATCGCTCTTTTATGATGCCTCCCCCTGATCCAGCCAAGTCTTCTGAACAGATTTCCCGAAATTAATAAATAAAGTCATTTCTCCCCCACAGCCATCTCCTACAACTTACTGTGTCCTTGAGACATGTGGCACCCCGGGAGTAGAGAGAGCTTCTGCTTCCAAAATTCTAATCATTGTTGCTTCCCTCCCTCGCGTCTGCCGCCGTGGTCCTTCCACACTTCCGAACCTCGGCGAGGAATGACCCACTTGAATGGGAGATTAGTCTTTGCAGTCCTCTGATATCCTGGAAACCTGCAGTCGTCCTTTGAAGCTCTAGTGTTTCATTGTTTGCCTTTTTGTGCAGCCTGTGGGAGAGGTAAGACGCGCGCAGTTCTTTGAGTCAGCCACTGCGATGGATATGGTGGCGATGCCAACCTCCATCCCTCACGTCCCTCTCATCTTTCGCTTTTTCTCTCCGACAAAAACCGGGTGAAGATGCAATCTATTCATAGGAGCGGAAGTGAACGGGTTGTATTCGCGCCAAAGCGAATGTCGACAGTGTGCGTCTCGTTTTTTTGCTCGTAGTATATTGATGTTTGTGCGGCGACGCGGCTGCTGAAAGTTTAACTTGGACTCGGATCTGAGGGGAGTCGGGTTGTTGTGTCGTCTGTGGCTTGTCACTTTCTCGGCTCGCTTCGCAGTTTGTACAGCCTTCGTCCACACACAGGTTTGGTTGGCTTCTGAAGAGATTGACTCTTGAGCAAAAATCACACTCTCTGATATATACATATATATATATCTGACATAATGTTGATATTTAACTCCAAAGTGAGTTTGCATGTTAGACAAGTGCACCAATACCTAATGCACTTGACACATACATTATGGTCTCACATTTTATTTTGTCTGCATTACATTGTAGCCTTTATCAGCCCTAAAGCATTGTCGGCTCGCAAAACGTATGTCTTTCTTTTTATTTTTATTGGCTGTCTTTCTCACATTCTTTAATTGTCTTTCATTTCTAAACCACCTCCACCTCCCCGTCACTCTCCTCCACCATCAAACACCCTTTTGCTGTTATCTCATATCACACACGCCGGTTATATCTCGAGCTTCTTGCCGATACACGGCTCTGCTCGAAAGAATAAGGGCTTTATTACCGCAGTGGATGCTAAGCCACCACTTGCTGTTTTGAAAAATCAGACGTAAATGATTAAATTATACTTAAAGGCTTCGCTTCCCGTGACTTGCTCGTGGGGCACTTTTCTGTTTCAGCTGTTCTGTCACATTTTGGTTATTTCAGTGCGTCTTCCCCGCTTTCCCATTTTAGCTTGTCACGGTGAAAACCAATAGTACTACTTTGTTTAACAAGTCCTGCAGCATGAAATCTGGTGTGATAGATGCATTTTGAAGTCCCCTTTTTTTTTTTTTTTTTTTTTTTTTAGAGTGCATGTCTTATAAACTTACTGCTGGCTCTTTAGAATTTCCTCTATTGAAAAATATAACGGTACTTTAATTATCCGCATTGCCGATCGACCCCCAACTGGACTCGGCCTAATGCCGCCACTTAAGAGTATTTTAAAATCTCCTACTCCATGTAAATGTTTTAGATTAGAAATCAAGGGCCAGATTTGTTATTCACAGCTGCTAGTTTATTTTATCTTTTTGTTTGCGTTTTTTGTTAACGTTTCTTCCTTTCTGCCTCATCTCGCTGGTTCTTTTGCACGAAGTCTCTGAAGCAAATGTAGGTCATTGACAGTCATCTCCATCCTCAGTCGTCCCCCCCCCCCCATGTCAATCTATGACCTTCAAAGCACGTTTTCCTTTGAGATTTTGACGTTTTACATTGAGATTAAGGGGGATATTTTTGACACTCAAGCGGCGAATGGGAAGATGGCACCTCTCCAATAAAGACGCTCCCAAACCTCATCAGAACGTACAGAATGAAGGAGATCATGAGGCACTTGATGTGATTTCACTTGGGAGAAACGAGTGACCTCTGACGTTAACGTTTCGCTTTTTACATAATGCCAACAATTGAACAAGTACCACAACCATTACAATTTCATTTACCGCGATGACTACTTATCTTGACCTTGAAACAATTTCGGTCCCATTGAAAACTAATGAAGCTACTCTTCTGTGTTTTTCAGGGTTTCTTTTTCTTTTTTTTTTTTAATTCACCAGTTTCAATTGTGTCTTTTCTTCCAACAAGCACGTCTGTGAACGTTATTCTTCCTCTTGTTGCGATCTATCTCCTGACTGGCCCTTGTAGTTTTCCAGAGGTGCATTTCAAAGGGAGACGAACCTGTGGAAGATCCTGTATATCTCTGTTATCTGTCACCCTACAGTTGCATAAAGGTGGACTTCGCCACTGTTGATGAAAAGTTGCTGTATTATCACCATCATCCGAGGGGTTTTGTGTCTTTTCCTGCTGACTTGGCATGTTGATACTCTTAACAGTTGGCTTGACGGTATCGCCCTGACTGTTCCAATACAGCTTGTAATTTGTGGTGACAGCTCATGAAATCATGCATGAAAACTCTTAATTTGTTCTTTTTGTGATTGATTTTGGGCTGTTTTGATTTTAAAAAAAGGCAAATATTCTAACTGGATAAAAAATATCTGAAGCGTTTCCAGTTCATATTCGTGAACGTGGGCTCCCACAAATGCACGTTCTTTACCAACGCTGTACCGTTTGAAAGGGAAATTGGCTTTCGAATGGTATAAGATTTACTGCCAGGATGCGGGTTACTACTAAGAAATCTAAACCATACTTTAATTTTGTTTTCATAGTTGACATGATTCAATGACTGTAAGTTGTGTGTCGGTTTGACTGTGTGCATGAATAATTATCTTTGAACGCGCAACTTGTTTAGTGTGTCTTCTCACTCGGCTCCAGACCTTGAGACCCTGAACTTTAATGGAGTTGTTATAGATAATGGATGAATATTGAGCTGACATAACTTCTATGCTGGTCTTTACATAATGATTTGCAAATTGATTGCCGTTGCTAAGTTTTTCCCGGTTATTTCGATTGTGAACCTTTTGCTCCTTTGGCTTTTTTGTGGCGATAGAATTTAATGCATAATAGTGATATGGCAAAATTATATAAAACGGATGATTTTTGTCAGGATTTTATCACTTTGAGCTCTATAAAGTTTAATGGGCATTTTACTCTACAGTATCAAAAAAGTAATCAGCAGATAAAATCACTATGATTATATTATTGCCAACCAGGCATATGGCAGCCAAGCCGTCTAAAATGGTTTGTATGTCTTCATTTTCAGCACATTTATTGTTTTATAATGGGGCTTGGTAGAATCTCACCAACCACAATATTTGCTGTTTGTTAATTTAATATAAACACTAAATACTGGCGCACAAGTGGTCATCGTATGGATCTTAGTTTCGACCAGTGGGTGTTTCACTCTGAGGAGAATATGTAGGGATGGCTAGTTCAACCCTATTAACACTTTGTTTCAGCTGGAACTTGTTGGTCTGCTCCAGCGGTGATGTTAAGTTAATTTCATTCAAATTAAGATTAAATGAACCTTTTAATCTGAAGCGATGCCCTATATTGTCGAGGCGAAGGTTTAACTGTTCTTTACTTGTAAAGCCGCCAGTTCCACGTTTTTTGTTTTTTTTTTGCTTGTCGGCTGCCAGATTTCCTCAAAGAAAGGCTTTGGATCTGTGCTATGATCTGTAATTTACCAGAACATTGCAGTGAGGCCAAAAGCTTGCGCAACCACTCAATCACGCAAACCTACAAAAGCACCAACCTTCAAAATAACAGCAACAGACAGTTTCCCAGGTCTGCTTTGGATTCTGCAGAGTGTTTTATTATAGTCGTCTATTGGCAAGTGCAAATCTCATTTTGACAAACTCGATAGAGCCAAGTCCTTGGCCCCCCCCAAACTGCCCCGGCTTGACATTGGCCGTCAGCGTGTTTCCTTTAGAGGTGGCAACTATGGACCTTGTGGTATTCGTCTTCCTGTCTGCAGTGGCATCACTCACTTGCAGAGGGAAATCAGAGGGATGATTTGCCCCTTCTGCATTTCTGGGCTGCGGTTCAATCGGGTGTCTTGGGCTGGAGAGTCATCTATCTCTCCCCCCCCCCCATCGCCCTCTCTTCATCCAATAGTCTCTCACACACACATCAAGTGATGCACACCTCGCCTGCAGTCGCTGCAGCAAGAAGGGGCATAAAGTCATTGTGTCGCTCCCTGCCGAGGGTTGGGCTCCTGTCGAACGAGACCCGAGATTTGGCTGCGAATGAGCCACGCTGCCATCTCTCAGGCTTCCTGTAATAGGGTGCTGGATCTGTTTCCGCCTCTGGCTGAGATTTGGAGATTTGCTACCCAGACAAGAGAGTGAGCGGAAGCCTTTGCTCTCATTCACCACTTCAAATCTATCGGGTACGGAGGGAGAGAGCGTGGAGTTTTCATCCAGGATGAGCTCATTGTTGCCTTTTTTATGTATTCTCTTTGCCCGGAGCCCAGTTTTCTACTAAGATGCTATCACTGTGCATTTCACACAGATACATTATCTGCGAGTGCTTGTGCCGCTTGATTTTTATCTTTGCTGAAGTTTCAAAAGTCGGATTAGGGCAACTGTGTGTTTTCGGTGCGGGATGAGCGATCAGATTTGTGCTCACTGGGAGTTTAGAGACGCCATGTTCATATCGCAGCGGTGCTGACCGCTGCTGTGGCTTAGCTATAATGCTGCTCATAAGTAAGCTGTCACAGTTGACCATCATTTTTATGTTGACGATAACCTGAGGCACTGTGGCAGCCGTAGCAGCTTGACAGAAAATTAAATGAACAGTAATGAAGTGCTGATGGGAGCAAATTTAAAAAGATTAGTAACATACCCACGTTCAAAACGGTTAGAAAAAAAAAAAGCATTTGGGTTTGTTTGTTGCTCATGCACTAGACGGTGGGACTGCTTTCTCATCGTCTCAGTTCTTTTGATGCTCTGGGAGCTAAGTAGGTCACACAGCTGTTTTAGGGGACACCGCATGTCAGGAGGTGTATAAAATTGTGTTAACTGAGCTACATTGCCTCAGTTTCGGCATTAGAGACTCTGACGGCATGGCCTCAGAGTGTGAACAAAACTCATCCCTGTGCAGAGATGCATTCGCGATGCTTTGGCCTGAATCTTAAGTAGCGATCCATACTGCTACAGTACTCCCCGTTTGGCCGGCAGCGATCCTTCATCCACGGCACTGGAGACCCAAAGCGTGCGAGCTTCACAGAGTCTGGGGTGACATTTAATTGGAGGAATAACAAAAGGCTCATTGTCTTTCCTCAACTAGAAATTACCACAGACATTTTATCCCCTCTTACTACCACTGAAATCTGTGTCCTTTTCCCGCTCGTGCAAATTATGCATGCAGAGTCACAGTTATGATGGAGTAGCCTTATCTGTGTTTCGCAAAGTTGGAAGCCTCCTCGTGGTGATATCTGTATCCAGCGTGGTTGCTCATTAGATGGCATGGATCATTAAAGGCTGAAACATCAAACAGGCACCCTTTAGGTTGTGTGCATTGAGTTTATGTTGCCAGTTTCAACTGTTTTCATCTCCCACTTTTAGAATTTCCCCCCCATGTTATCTGTAAGCAATTGATTTCATTACCCAAAGTAATATCATTACTTTGTAATATGTTATTTGTTCTTGGTGGTTAAGACACATAGCAGAGTCTCAGTCAAAGTTTCCTTTTATACCGAGTTGCTCACCAAATTGCTGCAGATCCTTGGTGGCATCTTTTTGCAAGTGTGAGGAATGTGTTCTGTCACGCCGGCAAATTGGGCTCAATAAAATTTAAATGGGAGTTAATGCGGGCCTTAAGACAAGTGTTTGTTCGGTCTGTAAACACAGTTCTAACAGCTCAGTCGTAACACCATTTCTGTTTAATTTAACACGGTGGCGAATACTGTACGAGGTCATTTTTCCTCAGCGTGGCCTTTTATGTGCGGTTCAGCGCAGTTCATCAGCCGGACCCCCGATTTCCCATGAAATGTGCACTATACATTCTGGCTCCGACATGGTGGTTGGTGGAGATTCTCTAGAGAGTGAACTGTGGCACCGAAGATGTGCCTCAATAGAGTCAACATGCTCTGCCTTTGCAGTTAAGATACATATATTAAAACTAAAGTTGCAGCCATGGTGTTGTACAGGTCTGGGACAGTAAAGGGTTAAAAGGTATTTTCGATCTTGGGCTGAAAAGCAAATGTCTTAATTTCCATTCTTCTGGACCAGTCAATTTGTTCTGATTTGTGTGATAGCCTATGGAATAATTCTACTTTTGTCACCAGGCTGTCCGTCTCTTCCTTGGCTTTGCTTGTTTGTTATGACCAAATCTCCAAAGGGACATATGTAAATATTAGTTTCGTCAGGTAATTTTGAGGGCAATGCTTTGAATATCCACAAGTAAAACTCGTGAAAGGCGGTTAAATGAAAATATTCATCTCCAAGGTATTATTACCTGGGGAACAGAAAGTCTTCCCAGGCATGGCTGCATGTCTGTGGATTAAGAAGCCACTTGTTGATTTAACGCTGAGGCACTGCCAAGCTCTGCATATCAGACAGGCACGTTCAAATTTCAAAGGGCCGACATCATTGTGCTATTTAAAGATCACTTTGTCTGTCACTGGAAAGTTAATTCTGAATTAATCAGCTCCTCGCTGCTGTTTAAGACGTCTTCCATTGAGAATCAATTTCAAAACTTTTAACACGTCTGTCGAGAGGGGGTTTATTACAGCCTCGTATGAAATCAACAATAATGATGATACTAATATTAAAGCAAACCAAGCTCTGGTATCGGAATAGTATTGGCATCAGCAGATATCCAAATTCAGGTATCGGGATCAGGTCAGAAGTGAAAAAAACGTGGATCGGTGCATCCCCAGCTGACTTGCAGGTGATTCTCTGCACATCACCTTTTTTTTTTATTTTTTTTTTATAACATGTCAAAATGACACTAAATGGCCACTGCTTGCGGTCCAGCATACATTGGCTTCGAATGGAAAGTGATGTCTGAATAGCAATGAAGGGTTGAGTGAAGATGGGGAGGGGAAGGATTTGCATATTCACAAATCTCTGCAAACGTGTAGCATTACAACTGAATCCCTTTTAGGTATTAGAGGATTATCATGCTTGTAAAACTTTCCAAATTTGTCATTTTGATGAACAGAGATTTTTTTTAAGTTTAATAAAAACCATCTGAGAAAATTGAGGATTTACTGAGTCAGGGAAGAAAAAGAAGCTACTCAAAGCGCGCCATATATCTGAATGGCTGCAGTAGGCTGGCCAGAATTCTTGTGCACATTAACCGATGTGGCAATAAGATTTTGGTAGGCTTTACTTTCCTTAAAGACTCCCCTGTGGAAGAATGAAGCATCGCCATGTCACCTCTCTAAGAAAAGAGAAGAGCAGAAGGGAAGGGAAAGTGCACCCCTCTGTTATTTCCCATTATCTTATAGCACTAGAATATGAAACAGCAGAGGCGGCCATGTGTTGGGGAATAATGATGAAGGGACCGCAGGAGTAGAGAAGACAGTGTGTAATTATTCAGGCCTGGCAGTATATTCTGACCCCTCAGGATTTTCGGGAACCATGGTGGCAAATCCATCCGTGCAGATATGGCTGCTTTGGGGCAGCACTAACTTGTGTTATGATGTGGGCACACAAGTCTTAATGATTGTGGAGTTTGGAGAAAGTGGTTCTATAAAGTGTTTCATATCTTCTCCACTTGTTACGCCGTGCATTTTGCGCTGATATTTAAGCCAATGAGGCGTGAATGTCTTAGCAGCTCTCTCTGCTGTCTTAGTGACTCTCCAGCTCATAGCGAAGCCATTATGCTCAAAGGCGGAGCAATAACGATGTTTTGTCCAGGGGAATCTCTTGTATGTAGACGGTGTAATTGTCCACAGCTGTGTCTTTGGAAATCCAGTTTTATGGTTTCATTTTGAGCCGTGGCAATATCTTAATAGAGTTTTAGTTTCTCCCCCCCCCCTCCCCCAGTTACCCCTCTTTTTCTCCACCAGCAGGCGGATGTTTGGTTGAGGAGAAGATGATTTTTAAGCTGTACATGGTTGCGGGCAGCTGCCCTCAGTTTACCCTCACTGCAGGACTCTCAGCCCAGAGCCTCACAGTGGGAATTTGAAACCTGTTTGTGTGCAAGCACTCGCTGGAGCCTTTCATTTAGATTCATTCATAGCCCATGACAAGGTTATTTTGAAGGTCGATGTGAGTAAATCATCAAAAGTGGTACGTCGGTGTTAATTGTCTCCACTCAACTACATACAGTTGTGAGACCAGAAACTCTCAGAAGAAAACCTGTGATGTTGTTTTTCTAAAAACACAATGAAGCATTCAGGCATGCGTTCTCTTTTAGTATGTCTTCAACAGAGATCTGAGCCTGTGATGATTAAGCCCGTAATAATTGCTGCTGCTTGTCCTCTGTGTTTGTGTTTGTGATATCCAATTGATTAGCCACCCGTTATGACAGCGAAGCTCTGTCTGTGCCAGTAATTACTCCCAATCTCTGGAAGCCGCCGCTGCCTGCTGCTTCGGCCCGGCTCTCCCAGTGCTTTCCCCTATTTTGGGTTGAGGGTAACCGTGGGTATTGATAAAAGAGAAGCCTCTGCACCCAGTGGACTCGTTGGGCTAAATGTGGGAATTGGCATGCCTTTCATCCACTTCCTTTGATTCACACAGCACAGTTTGAAATCCAGTGACTTTGTGCTTTTAGGAACGTCACATTTCTTATCTCCCTCCTTACCTTTTCTCAAATGGACTCAAAGTAAAAGTCTTTATTTGCCTTTGAATCAGTCTCGTCTCAAAGACCCGTAACATAATTGCTAATCCCGCGTTTTGTGTAGTGGGGCTCATTGGCTCTGTTGCATGTAAGAATGAGTTTAGAAAAAGAGAGGCTGTGACCTGAAGGGCTGCCTTGGAACATGTGGTTCAAGAAAACCGATTGAGACAAGTTCGCTTTCCCGTAACACTTTCAAGTCGGTGCATCACAAGCCTCCGTCGGAGCCGTTAGTGACCCAGATCAGTAAAGCTGTGCACTGCTAACAATGACCTAAATTTCACATTTATCTCCAAAGGGTAAAGTGCCTCTAATGCCTGCCTCTTTCCCTCCAAAACAGCCCAATTGAGGACGCCTCGAGGAAAGTTCTTCAAATTTGAAACGCCATTAATGTGCGCTCAGGGGAAAATGCCGTGGATTTTAGAGGTCAAAGTTAAAGGTCAAGGGTGCCTTACCTTAAGAAATCTTACACTCATCCTGACGAAATGTCACAGTAATGGTTAAAGTGAGGAAGTAATTGAATTCAATATCCAAATTGTCAAAGGTCAACTACTTTGGTTTATTGTTATCAGAATGGCTATTCTGGCCATTGTGACGGGGAGATACAAAGATGATTCAGATTTTGTCAAAATTATAAGTGGTGGTTGTGTTTTTTTCCACCACCTTAAAGTACACAGACATTCGTATGGAAAATTGACAAAGTTGCATTGCTATTGCAATCGACTCAACGACAATACTACCAAGTCCCAAGAGAACATCGAATGGGAATCTTGCGTTTACACTCATTTGGTTTTCAGTGCCGCCGAGCACCATAGTCGTGAAAACAGACCTTAGAATTTAAAGGATCATTTAATAAGTCGAGAGAGCAAATATTACAACATTGTATACAGAAATCAATGTGATGCCTCTCATTTTTACAAAGCGCATGCCAAAAACCGTTGCGCAACTGCATAGGATGCTGTAAAATATTTCAACTCCTTGTTTCGTCAGTGGCTGGGTGATTAATTCTCTGAGGTAGTGTGCTCTGCATGTGCATAGCAATTTGAAATCATTTTCAAAGGTTTCGCAGAAAAGTGCCTCAGTTCAAGTTGAAGGGAACTGCTGTCAGCGTTTGTTTCAGTGTCTCTCTCCAACAGTTCTCTTTCAGACAGGATGATTATGGGTTTAACTGTTGGAGGTTTCACCATGTTAAACGGGACTTTTCCCAAGCCACCGTTGCTCCTTTGGGAGTTGCCGAAGTGTTTCTATTTGTTTTATTGCCCGGGATTGATGTTGCTTTAAGAAAATGCCCCAAGGTGACTGTGCTTTTCTTTTGGTGTAATGAAAATGTGGAATTTATTGACATTGACACTACATTGCAGCATAAGCATTGACAGTTTATGTAGCCAAATCTCTAATGCATTGTGTGGTTTTGTTTTGTTTTTTTAAGCGTAATAGTCACCCAATGTGTCCACATTGCCGTAAATGACACCCGTATTTGTGCTTGCTCTTAATCTCCGGTGCTAAGAACCACGCTTCTAATTTCCCATCTGTCGTCCATGTAATGTGCAGCAACTGTCACAGAAACATCTGTTGCAATCAAAGTCCTCTCATCAGTTGTCAACGCAACATATTCATCAGACGGGATTTTTGAGAGCTTTCCTTTTGGAAGAGTCATAAGTGATTACGGATAGTACATGTCTCAAAACTGCAGCGTTTTGGCTCGGAATCATGGATTTGCCCCAGGAATCCGAGTCCCTGCGAAATGTTGATGAAAATGAAATCCACCAATTTCATCAGCTCTCAGTGGGTAATCAGCGGACATGTTTGGCTTTTTGGAACGATTTGGGTAGCAGCATTGTGATGCGAATGTCTACAAGCTAAAGCTCTATAAGTGAATTCTATTGTTGAAGTGGATTGATTGGGCGTTATACAATTGAATGTTTTCCGTCATTATGAACGTAACAAGAGGGATCCAAATCTCCGACAGTAGTTCTCTGGCTACAACGGGAATGGAGCATGGATAAATGGATGAACGACTGAATTAACAGGAACAATATCCCTGCCCATAGTCGGCTTGGGTCGGCTTCAGCGTCCCAGAAGTTTACTCTTGATATTCCTTGTTGTAGAGTCGCATAAATACTTCTCTTACGCGCTGAAGTCTTTCTCCAGTTTCATGCCCCCTCTATGTTCTCTGTGAGGTTTGGCTTTGGAGCTGGAAAACTAAGCCTCATGGCAACGCAGCTCACATGAAGGAAAGCTTAATCTTTTAAAAGACCAGTTTGTTTGAATTCTGACAGACTCGACCGCATTTCTTCAGTCTTGCAATCATGAATATTAAGTCTCAGATAGGAGCTGCTTGATCAAGGTGCTATCAGGCTTCTTCTTCTTTTTTTTGGTTGTTGCTTTAACTTGCCGCTACTTTACATTTTGCACCCGATTCGCTTAATGAGGCGATATGGGTGCCTCTTTTTAAAACACACATACTCTCTTTGCAGCCCGGAGTGTTTTCTTCACAGTATTTCGCGTGGTGCTAAACCAATACGTGTTTGGGTTCAGATTCTCATCGCCTGTAAGTTCTAATCAATACCAACCCTGGCCCAGTTGGTTAATTGTGCGCTCCGCGGCCACCTCTGAGTAGGGTTATTGAACGCAGAAAGCACAGTGGCCTAATGGTTTTGTCATTGATGAATTCCCTGCACATCAGTGTGGCGTTTTACAAGTGTTGATAATCTCTGACCCAAAGGACCCACCGGGGGCCCCGACCTCCAGTACCTGTTCCCTTTTGTTGCACCAACGCAATTCTGTGCGCCGTTTAAAACTAAGCTTTCCCTCTCACTATATGCTCAGGCACGTTTCACTCAATCCTCTTCTCACCTCCTGAATGTGCAATTCATTAAAACACACTGGACTTTTTGTGTGCGTTCAGCTTTTATAGACAGAAACGAGTTTGTCGTTGGCAGAAGCAAATACTCGCTCGCTGTCGTTTGTTGAGATGCGTTGTTACATTCTGTCCGGCCCATCTGCATATATAATGGATGAGAAATGTCAGCATCAAAGAGGTTTATTTCTGTGGCTGCACCGAATCCCGGCGCCAATGTATCAGCTCGGTGTTACAGGCCATAAATGAAAACTCCTTTGGGTCACAAACGGCGTTAGACGACACTAAATCTGATCTATCCTACCTTCCGCTGTTCCGCTGTGTATTACTTTTATTTTCTCCGTGGCGTTGATCATAAATGTTTTCTTCCGCAATAAATGGTTGATGCAGTGCGATGCTACCTCGGGCCGGTGTGCACTGCAAACGGTAAAACAAAGCTGTTGTTCACATATCAAGTATCGTTCTTGCTTACTCGAAAGAACCTCAAGTGTAACCTTTGTTTGGCGTTTCTAGTTGCAATGTCGAAAGGCAGGCTTTTACCAGAATCTTACTTCTGTTGGTGTTTTGTGTAAAAAAATTTAAGAATTCAAAGTGCGGTTTTGTTTCCCCCCTTTCTTTATAAACACAACTGGCTGATAGTCATTGCATTTTTGAGGGAAACTGAAATCTCAGAAGCTCACTTTATTAAATAACTATTGTGCTGTGATCGCACTATTGCGATATCAACACATGGAATAAGGTTCTCACATGTGATTGACCATATGATGTTCTAAGCCGTAAGAAAAAGAGCACTGTTATTTGGTGGAACAAAGACGAGGACACCATGGACATGAGTATTTATAGCAAATCTTATCATTATTCAGTATACTATATTTGGCAATATGTATCGCATGCAGCCCTTAAACTTTGTGAGGTTTTGCCGCTCTGTTGTTTGCTGCAATGCATCAAGTTGACCGTCATCATCACATCATAATTGATTGGATAACACCAAGTCACGTCTTTGCTGAAATCACCAACTTCTTGTTTTCATAGGTTTTTTTGTTTTTTTTTAAGCTTTGGAGTGTGAAATGATTTTGTGTATCCACTCCACTTCCGAGTCTCTGAAGGGACCCCTGCTGTCGCGTGCCATCCGCAGGTCGCAGGAACAGCAGGTCTACGCCTCGTGTCAGGAGGTTAAATGCCCATCATCCTCTTTGGACCATGTTTCCGAGTGTTTGTTTATAGCTTCTGAAGTTAAAGTACTCCTACCCCTAATTGAGTTTTGAAACTTTTCTCCTGGAACAAAGCACAGGGGTGTATTGTGTCATTAATAACTTGAATTACTAAGGTCATTGTGCGATTTCAGTGTTCCCCATTAATTACGGAGACTGTGGCAGCCCAGCAGAATTTAATTTGTACCATTACATTTTCTTAACGAACCTTAGGAATCTTTGCATTTTCCATAATGATATACAGGCACTGCGGCGTTCTTCCTCATTGCCTCATCAGAGCATCTTTTACTCCATCAGTTGAACAGATTGATGCATTTAGCTGTAAAAAAAATTACATAATTTTGTTCTGTGGGATTATGTTTAGCATCCTGGCATGTCCACCCACTAAAGTCTCACAAAAGCTTGTAAAACGCTGAACTTTATGCAGTGCATCGTGTTCATCCAGGGTTTTACGTGGTACATTGTAATCACTGGAGAAATGATGCAACACAGTCCAACACCATAGGTCATTAAAACCATTGATCTGCTGATGGATCAAATAATCCCAGCGACTGAATAGGATTGGTTAGGCAAAAGAAAATTTGAATAAAGATTAATATGGATCTTTTGCTTTTAAGACTAGCCTTTGTATCAGAAATTCAATCGCTTCTCCTTTGTATTGAGCGCCAGGTCTCCTCACTTTAGGCGTTTAACAAGTTATAAATAAGGTTTTATGTGACCAGCCAGCCAGACAGTCTGTTAACATTTCGTTGAATACATACGATATAAACGCCTGGCCAATGAAGGTTTAGTTTATCTTTCACAATTTTTACATTTTCAACCACCTTGTTAAACGTGCTCCTCTTTTCAGCCATGTAGATTCAGCGTTCTCAATAAATCAGACAAACGGTGCACCTTGGACTTCCTCGAGATTCTTTTACCGCAATTACTGTGCTCACCGTGCCTTCTCGACCCTGTTTGGATCATTTACATTTCAGCACCGCTCATTGTCTGCTTATAGCTTGTGTAAGCATTTTGTCCGGCTTGGCTAAGAAAATGACCTAATTTAGGATCGATTGTTCTATTAGGCCGGCAGGGTATTATACCGTGCGTCTGGGTCATTGTGATAGGTATTGCCAAGTCGTTTACGTGCAGGTGTGTGAATAGAGGCCTTTGTGTGTGTGTGAAATGATAATTAGGATGTCAATGACGGCCTCTATAAATCTGATGTCAGGGAAATGAAGAGCTCAAAGCCTAACTGCCTTCAAATACCTCTGACTTTGTATTTAGCACAAAAAAGCTACATTTTTCAAGACTGAACAAACTTTGAGTCACAAGGATTTTTTTTTTTTACACATTTGCTCTTCGTGGAAGAGACATTGATGCACTTGCTCGCAAAAAAAAAAAATCCCTTCCATAAAGCTGCGCTCCATTTCATAACCGAATAACTCTGCTTCCATCAGCCGTTTTGAACGCCACACTGATGTATGTGGGAATCTTTATCCTGACTGTCGGATGTGGGGGGTACTGGAGCAAATAAACAATGCTAGTTTATTGAAACTGTGTCTTATGTGCAGTCTGAGTCTGAGCTGGAGCATGGTGATGTTTATTAAAGCCATTTCCAGAGGCATGTCAATATTAATGTCTCTTTAAAATGCAAATTGATTTTTTTAGTCTTATTTTTTTTTTAGTTTGAATTCATTAGTTTCAACAGGCAGCAGTTTGGTTCTTAGCACGCTGACATGCTGATCTGACATCCCACCTAGGCACAATAAACGCAAACCATCTGCTTTGTTATTGATGCCAGCTGGATCTTCCAGAAAAGTTTCGATTAGAGGGTCTGTGTTTGTATCAGTCCAATGCTAATTACCAGTCAGAATACATATTTAATCACTTCATTTTGCTTTTGAAGTTCTGAACTCAATGTTTTATTGTTTGTATTTTTTTATATTTTTCTCAAGTTTTCCCAATTTATTTTTGTCACATTATAACCAATTATTCTGCCTATAGAAAGCAGTTTATTAAACAGGTTTCTGTGTACAGGTTACTTCTCATGGTTCACATTTTGCACTTTGCTCTCGCTTCTTGCAGGCGGCATGATCCACACATAAAATAATATCCCCAACAGGCCAAGATGCCTTATGCCGAGCAATATGCTCCAATTCCCCTCCATGATGAGATGCTCAGTCGTATTCCTGCTGGCCATTTTTCTGATGTCTGTGTTGGTTTTTTTTGTCTCTATATCACCACACACTCAAACCTTTCTTCGAATCTTAGTGTGTCTGAGTGAAAACAACCTTCATAATTTATAAATGCTGCAATCAGGAACTGGTCCAGCGATGCTTCAGCCATGTGGGATCAGGGATTAATGCTCAACAATCCATTGGGTGGAGTTAAATTTGTATTTAATGCCTCATTTAGAGTAGTATCGGAACTAAATGGCTCTACCTGGATCTCATTTTCCGGAATCTTTTTATTTATTTTTTTAATATCAAACGATGAGCTCTGCACTCAGGATTCAATTGGAATAATCCTCTCTGTGGTGTCAGCGGGTATTCACACATTTCAAATTAGAGTAAGTATTTTCTTTTCCTTTTTTTTTTTTTTTTTTTCCTGTTTGCCTATTTAGGAGTTTTAGAAATGGTTGACCTGGCAGAGTAATTAGCTGCAAATTTGGTGCTTATCTCCTTAATGATACTGTTCATGTGTTTTTGCTGCTCTGGTCGGTGTAAACGACCCTCCATCAACTGAGACAGAGCTTCGGTAAACATATCATATGCAGGCAGGCTCATAATCACGGCCAATATGAATCAGCCAGATCAACGCAGTCCCGATGCATGTGCACAATGTTTCCATTACACATCCACAGAATGTAATTATCTTTAGTGCATCTCCGAACAAACCAGACCGTACACAAATGCATGTTGCATTATCTTTGAGTACACATGCTGATAGGCTGTAACTCCTTATCTCACACAGTATAATGTCTCATCCTGACATTTACCGAGGTCTGTATGGGGGGAATTGCCTATTATTTCTCTTCAAACCAGGTTTCCACCAAAACACCCCTTTGTAAAATATTGGTTACTATGTTCTCTGATATGGTTTCAAATAATCACATGCACTCATCCACTTGAAAATAAAGCAATGTCTCCGCTGGATGATATGCTACGACGCCTAGTAGTAGCGGAGGCCCAGCTGCACACCTGGCACTCTTAAAGCTTTGGCCAATGTCCAGTCGGCCAGTTAGTGTGACCCTTCCCACCAGTAATAAGGTGTTCACTTTTGGACAGTAGAAGAAAATGACCTATCAAGCATGTCTCTGATAATTTAAGAAAGACAATCGTATAAAACACAACATTTACTAGGCTGCAGATGGCTGTAATCCTATTCTTCAACTGCCTAATGAGAGGAGCGCAGTTCTACTTCTATAGTCTGAGGTATCTCTGTTGCTTTGAGAAACTGCTCCTCAATGCTGTGCATCCTGCAGAAAGTATCTATTAGCCCGACCTGCAATCTACAAGCCATCAGCTTTCTATTGTGCCATCTCTGCAGCCTCAAAGGGAGCCTGAGCATATATTGTTGCAGTGGCAGCGAAGCGCTGGAATCAGATGTTATCTCTGAAGAATACCCAGGCTGGTTTTTTTATCTTTGTTTTGCGTAACACAGATTGCTCATTTGGAGAACTCGAGCCCTTTCTGTTGTGCGTTGATCCTCATATAGGAATATTAAACATTACATCTGAAAAGGACGACATTTATAGCTCTCATAGTGTAAAAAATACGAGGTGCCTATAGCCACTTTTTAACAACTAGGCCTTTTAAAGCAAGCCGAAGCCACCAGGACTTCCATAGCCTTGCATTGCCACAACTATACATCTTCTTTCTCATAGCATCTGTAAAGAAACGAGATGCCATGCAGTCTTTCTATTGTATTGCTGGAAACCAGAAAAAAAAAGTGAATGTAAAATATACTTGATGGAATGAGGCAAATTCTCAATTGCACAGCTTATGTATTCATAGATTTGTCTCTGAATAAATCATACATTCTAAAAAATATTTGAGGACAAGCTACTTTGCATTTTGATTAGGCCTGCGCAATATTTGGTGGAATGTGCAATATTATACTGTGCTGTTCAATAATGTGATAACATCATTTGAGTTAAATACAAACACTTATGTAGATGATGTTGACGTATTCGTGCTTTGCAATTCATTACTCTAAATAACTGCACTTTCTAATTCACGCCAGCTACGACTGAGCCCCATGTTAATATATGCCAGCTCCTTTGCCATGCCTTCTTCCCACAAGCAGAAAGCCCTCGTCGCTCGGGGGGCTTAGGATTGCTTCCTCCACCTGACACTGCAGTGATCACTTTATCCCTGGTAAATATATTTAGCTTGGGAGAAGTCTTTCATGTCAATTCTGCAGTTTGAATACTGCGAAACCATGTATTCTCCTCCTCAGCCTTTATCCTGTCATTGCGCCAACATCCAAAATCGGTCAACAGTGCCCGTCGATTAATTTAAGCCGTTTGTGTGAACGTCATAATTAAGGTTGCCAATTCAATCCATTGGTTGTATTCTCCAGTTTTTGTTTAAATTTGAAAGATACAGCTTTCGGGAGACTGCTTCATTGTTGTCAATCGAAACTCCTCCGTTGTTTGAAAGCGGAGAAAACAGCCTCTGCTCCCATGACTTCTAGACCTAATTGCACTGTATAGATTTGCCTTTTTTTTTTAATGCTTCAGATGTCTCTGAATGATTTAACATTTTTCCCTTGGAACTGGCGAACTCGCAATGCGGTTTTATTGCAACTTAACGTTTTAAACAAAATAGCATATTATGGAGAAGCGTTAAAAACAATGATAACGTTAAAGCCAATAAAAAGTTCTTATGAGTACCATAACGGCAAAGTAACGAGGGGAAATGGAAATACATTTTGGCCTTGAACCAATGAGCTTTAGTGCACGCTATGGTCGAGGCCACCTGTGTGTAATTTCACCGAGGAAGGACATCTTTTATTTGGAACCAGATTAAAAAAAACAAAAAAATACTCCATCCCACCATCTGATAGATGTCTCATTGTGTGTAGCTAATATTGCCTGTTGCCCACTTACCCCCAGGTTCTCTAAGTAGTCTCTCATTTACAGGTTATTCATTCAGAGTTTGCACTGAGGTGTCTAATTAGTCATGGTAGTGATTGCACCCCCTGGAACCAGAAGTCTTTTTAGACATTCACCATAACGTGGACCAGTGGGGAAAAAAGGCAATGATGCATCTGATTATGCAGTCAATACTGAATGAGGCATTACTGGCTTGTAAACAGCGATGGAGCCCACTTAGTCATGCTGATGATGATGGCCCTGTCTCAACAGGAAGCTGGTAATCAGCAAAACGGACTTTGATTAAAATGAATTATGATGCCTGCAGGGTCCCCAAGTGATCTAAAGAGCACAATGTGCTACTTCTAATTTTATTTTGCATTTCGGATGTTATCACAGGAACTGATGGAGGAGGGATTTTTCCTTTTATCCTCATAGGTACCAACCCTGAAGAGTTTTTCTTTTTTTTGGGGGGGGGGGGGGCGGCTGCATGGCTGAGGCTGAAGCTCTCTTGCTGGTTGTCAGAGGTGCGGCAGCAGTATCACTAGTCATCATGTGCTCTGTGGCCCGAGACCGTATTGGCAGCTATGCATTAAATTGCTAATGTGCCTGGCAGAGCTACATTATCCGCCCCATCAAAGTGACAAGGGCAGAGATAAAGCACTCCGTTCAGCTGTCCATGAGATCATTGGAAATTGGGTTTTGTGGATATGGCTCGGCAGCGTGCAAAGTTGTCTTTTCGAATGCTTTCTTTGAATTCGCTTTGTTTCTGCCTGGCTGATTTGACAGCTGCAGAACAATGAGGCAGTGGTGACTGGCCAGTTCCTGCGAGCAGAGTCCCTCTGTGGTAAAACTCTCACACCTGGATGCCTCTGCAGCTTTGCACTTTGTAACATTTTGCTTCTTTGCACGCCTCAGTATGCAAGAAAATATCCACACATCAATGGCGTCTGGAGAGCAAAAGCTTTTTTCCCCCCCAGTCGAAGTGTTTCATTGACCAGGCGAGGTTCTGCCTGAAAAGGTGGGATTTAACCGTTGCTTATTCTTATGGACTAAACTGATACTTAATGACTGAAAAATGCAAGGTGAAACATTTAAAAGCTCTGGAAGGTAAAGAACTGTAACAGCTGTGTGGTACGGGCAATCGGGCACGGATGTCTGCCCGTACAAAGTGAACTTGGCTGGGCATGGCTTTTGAAAGTCTGGCTTTATTACATTGTCTGCTCTGCTTCCCCATTTTTATCCATCAATCTCCTAACTTTATTTAATAAAAGGCATAACAATCCCTGCAGAAAGGACTGTAATAACTGAAATGCAAGTACAGCGGTTGTGTATTCTTCTCTGAGCGACTTCTGTGTTCCAGCTGAACGGTTTGTTTGTCCTAGTCGGTTCTATGCTGAGATTCAGACCTGCAGGCCTCCGGTTGTTGAGTAATGTGATTGCCTCAGGAGCCCGGAGGAAAAACACTTATGTCAGCTTCCTAATAGCTTCTCAAGATCCCTTTAAGAAGCACAATGCCCGATAGTTTTTGTCGTATTTTGTTGTTTTCTTCACCACTTTTGTTTCATTTGAGAGATGGCTACAGAATATTGTGCTTGTCGTTTCCGATCAGCCACTTCTACTGAGTCACTTTCAGGAAAGATCTGATATTGAACATGGCTGCCAGATATCGGCTTGGAAAAGGCATCTGACATATTTTTCTCACTTAAATCTTCCTGTAAACCAACAACTTAAATCTGACTCCGGTAAGAGGTTTGAAAACTCGTATAGAATGACGAATGTGTTGTCACAGCGCGCTGACCAGAAACAAGAGTCTGCGTGAAAGGAGAGAGTTGTAGCTTCAGGTGAGATGATGAGGAAGAGGAGGACATAGAAAACCAGGCAGACTGTGATGATTAATGAGCTTCAAGTCATGCCTGCAATTTTAAACGCGTCGTCCTGGCAGTGAGAGCAGGCAGAGCACACTCCACAGCACAGCAGCCCCGTGACAACACACACAAGCATCACCACACCTGCACACAGCCATAAATTAAATATGCCACTGGTGAACCTCAGGTAGAGTTAGGTGAAACTAAGAAAATGACATGTTTCCATTTCACTGAAACTATAATCACTTCGCCTGGATCATCTGAGGCGACACAAAGTTGTGGGCAGATTATCCGCTGCTCTCATTCAAAAGTTTAAGAAGAATTTATGAACGTTTGACAGTTTCCCGAAGATGAATTCATGAATTGGTATTCTTTGAAATGTTTGTTTGCTATAAATGCAGCAGAAGTTTCATACTGTAACAATACTTAAAACCATGACATGTGTAATGTACAGATAAATAATCACACCAGCGTATTTCCACTGCAAACAGCATGCTTGTCGTCTGAGCCTATGGTAGCAGACATTTAAATGTGCAAAACCAAATGGTTTTGTTTGCAAGGAAATGCCTTATTATTTACGTTGTTTGGGGTATGCATCCGTCCATAACAATGTATCCTGCTTTTACCATGCTCTCTGAATGAGTAGAGTTGTATGATATCCATGACTACGCCACAAGGCACCACCCCCTCATTAGCTATAGTTGCTGCCTCTGAAAATGTGCTAAACATGTGATTCACCGCGACATTGTCGACTTGTTCGTTCTGCCGCTTGACAGTATTCCAGACACGTCGGCTCACCGCCGCCACAGTGTATCAAAGCTCATTTTCAGTGATATTCCTCATATTTACTTCTTTTTCTTTTTTTTCTCCCTTCCATTCCCATGGTTGTTGAAAAGGAATCTCTTTTCTAACACCAGACTCATTTTATGTCTTTGACACCTCGGCACATGCCCGTGATTTCACTGGAATTATCTGTAAAATAAGCAGGCTCTGTTGTGAAAAATGCCACAGTATGTGTGAAAACCCTTCATCTCGCGGTTTCTTTTTTCAGCCGCGAGTTGACCCGAGAGTCGTTGGCATCGGCACAAAAGCTCGCATTGTGAATGGCGGCTTTATCTCCTCCATTCTAACGAGGCAAAGTCTCCGCCGCAAAGTCTCCCATTCTTAACGCCTTCAGAAAGTCTGTAAATAAAGTCGTCTATTATTTTCCAGAGTTAATTGTTTATTTTCTCGTGACAACTTCAGCATTTTGACAAAAGATGGCCTACAGATGGAAATAGATGTTTATTCAGTGCACGTGTGTGGTTGTTGATGCCTTGCTCATAATCTGCTGTCCTTCTTGTTCATTTATTGTCGCCTCAGGTTCAACTACAGATCCACACATCACCTCACCACCAATGGCTTCTACGAGTTCCTCAACTGGTTCGACGAAAGGGCGTGGTACCCTTTGGGCAGGATCGTCGGTGGCACAGTAAGCGTCTCATTCCTCACATATCTGTTCTGTTTTACTATTTATCACTTCCTGAGCACCTTCTGGGGATTACAGACTTAACCGTTAAAAATAAGATGCCCCGAACGGCACTGTGACATGTCACGCTGGTGAAAGTATGCACAAAACCTCTGTGTTTAATGTGATTACAAATGATGGAGATGAAGGCTCCAAGCGACACTGGCATGGATAATAACTGAAGTCGGGACTCCCATTTGGTAATTTTCTCAGCTTTTCCAAGAAGAATTATGTGAAGCTTGCAAGGTTCATTAACATTTTTTTTTTTTCTCTAATATACTTATCATTGTCATTATTAATCACTTGGTCTGTATATCACATAAAATGAGAATTATTTTTTAAGGTGACCTCGTCAAGTCTGAAGTGATGTATGTGCCCTGTGCATTTAAAGAAGTTCTCTTTTGATGTGAGATGATATCAATCAACAAACCTTTTACACTATAGATGCTTGGAACATTTTATATGGAAACGGACTCTAATAATTATTTAATCTCAAGAAACACCACAAACTGATCTTATGACAGTCGAATAATGGATGATGTCGAACATGTTTTGTTTAACCTAAGCTTGTTTTTTTTTTCACACCCTTGGTTGAGGTTTTTATGGCTCATGCCGCTGCAGTAGGTTGTTTTCACTTCAGCAAAGTGTAGCACTGCGATTCTCCGATTGCGAGAGATGTCCTGCTGTTTGTTTAATTACCCACTGACCTCCTCGGTCAACTAGCTTGCTTTGCATCGGCCCGTAAAGTGGTTAAGATGAGAGTCAGCATCTGGAGCCCGAATCTATGGTACTCTAAGAGATTGCCCCTTTTAAACTTGGGAGCCAGTTTCTGGCCCCTGTGAAGGAGTACAAATAGGCTTGTTCCCTAATGAGGGAGGGGGCGGAGCCTCAGAGTGACAGGTGAGTTGAAAAAGCAAATGCATACCGAGCAATATGGAATGCCGGAGCATATCCAAGGGAGGTTGTTCGGAGCTCATACATACTCAAGCAACAAGGAGAGAAAGAGCCAACCGAGGCATTGTGAACATCTGAAATCTTTTGATATGTACATGTGGAAATAGTCCATGGTCTACCAGTTGGGGAAGCAACCAAGAGCCTCCTGGGGGCATCACACATTCACGTAATCTGGCAACTGCCCAGGACATTCCTGTTGTAGATCATCAGCATTTTGATAACACTCTGTATCTAGGACCCAGGAAGATGTCGACTGAGCTCGGAGTAGGGAATGTTGATGTGGATGGGTAGAACACTGTTCTTATATACAGTGAATTGATATCATAAGCAAACTTCTCTCAATAATTGTTTTTTTCATTCAATCTGCCATTTTTCTGATTGGACAAACCAGATGCTGAATATTGACTAATATTTACCTACCGGACACGTTTTTGTGCTGAGGTATTTATTGTTTGCACAAATTGAACAAACACAAGAGGTTCATACACTATTAAAGGATGTGGCCTTTAGTGAAAGGAACTAAAGTTTGAATATAGATCAAAGAGATAACACCACGACTACCGTATTTCCCATTATGAGTTTCTTTTCAAAAGTTCTAAAGCAGAAGAGATGCATACTGGAACTCTAAAGATAAAACGAAGCTCGTGTCACTGATTCAACACCGCGCAGCACCTGGGCTGAAACGAGCACGAGAACAAATAAGTGAGCACATTGCATGAGGGTATAAATGTATCCAAGCAACACTTATGCATGCCTGCCTGCTCATGTTCCTTGGAGAGGCATTTCACAGGTTATCTGGGGTTAGGTGAGGTGTTTCGGGGAGGCCATAGAGCCTTCTAAGCCTCTTGGATTTAAGCCCCAATCCAGTAGCAATAGTGAGCTATTCACTTGACAGATTCCCCGTTGGGTGTCATGGCATCCCCCCCCCCCCGTGCACACCAGCAACCATGATTGTGGGGAAACGGTAAACCTTTTCTGTGGAAAAAATACAACATGTTGATTTGCCTCGATTTATCTACCATTGCCTGCTCCTCCTCCCCGTATCTATCCTCTCAGCTCTCTGCAGCTTTCCATCCTGTGAGGCCTTGTGTGAATTAAATACGTCTGGCCTATCCATCACCCTCTGTTCTCTTAAGCACCCCTCCTGCTGCCCCGTCTTTCCGCCGAGCTGCTCCGCGGACACACCAGGGTGGTACTCTGAGCTGTAATTGCACCAGCTAATGATGCATCAGGACTACATAATCCCGATCCTCAGCGCCAGAGAAATGCAGGAATGCCTTCCAACATGTTTCCATTATTGATTCCAGCTAAGATGTCGAGACGGTGCGACCCACTGTGCCTGAGATGTGACACCGTCCCCACCCCCCCCGGTTTCTTGCTTCCTATCTGTGTAGAATAAAGTCTGCTCTTCAGGCTGATTGGACCTTTTCCTTCCAAACATTGAGACAGCGGGGCATGTTAACGCTTCGCATCCCTATCAGCTGCTCTTATCATTACAGCAGCGGACCGCCAATCTGAGGCAGGTGCTGCACCGAAGCCATGCTACACACCATTGTTTGAATAATATATCTTTCAGCATTGCACCAGAAACCCACGGAATTGTATTCCATCCATTAGCATTCATCCGTCATAAGCAATTACCATCAGTTCCTGGTAATTGCTTATGACAAGGCTGGCTTGTAATAATGGATGTGCTGGTTCTGTGACAGTACATGGATACTTAGGTTAGGTCTTGTACCAAGAGGGTGGGAGATGAAGCTCATGATTAGAGTGATAATCGGAACTGCAAAGTGTATAGTCTTAAGTTAATTTTCATGACATTAACAAGATCCCTGGGCTGGACAGTGTATTGTGTTCCTCATACAAATAAGAAGCAGGCCCAGCTCTGGTCCAGCCTCCGCCCACTCTTATTGACATTTCTATGAGGGATGAGTAAAACAAACTGCAAACCACTGCAGAGTAATTCACACATGGTTCATTTTAAGCACCTCACCGTGAGCCGTGTACGTCTCTTCCACGCCCATATTTAGTTTAACCTAAAAGTCACTTCATTTTCCAGTTGAATATTACTTTAAATATTTGAGCGTTCTCGGGACAGCACTCTCGGGCTCAACGAATCTAACAGGCACAATATCTTTTGCTGTATCAGAGCTTTGGATGCTGGAAGACAATAGGGGCCATTATGAGTATTTTATAACCCACTTTCTAGTCTAACTGGTTACAACTTCTAGATGGTTGCCATTTGTCTTTAAAGTGGTTCCTCTGAGCATTTTTTTCTGCCCTCCAAAAAAAAACATTTGAGTCGCAATCAAATTCCTTTTTATGGTCAGTGAACAGAGAAAACAGTATAATTCACCTTGATTGGAAGTAGCCCTGGCACTTTGGAAATAAACCTGTGCTGAAAAAGGCGACACCAAAACACAATAAAATGTACATTTAGAAAGATATATTTATTTCTTAAAGAAGAAAAGAGCCGGTTAAGAAGTTTCAGTGTGCAGCCCGCCCATCCGGAGTGATTTCGTGTCCTTGTCTTGCGAGCATTGAGCTGGGTGGCAATGAGGAGAATGACTGAGGCGATTTCAGTCGGTATAATTTGTAGAGTGATTCTCCCCCCTCCAAGGCATGTCTCGCGCTATCTCTCAGCAATTACAGAGCAATTACAGAGGTCATGTTGTCCTTGCAACATTGTTATTATTTTGAACATTGTTGGCAGATGATTGTTTCTGCGCCACTGGCACCAAGACGAGTGACTACACACCTTTTTTTTTTTTTTTTTTTTTATTATTCGACATTAAAAATATGTCCGCCCATGTATACCGAGGGCAAATACTTACACCACTGAAATCAGTGCATGAACAAAGCAACACGTTGCAGTGAAGTAATGCGGTTGCACCAAAGAGATGCATTGCAGCAGCAAGGCCATTGCATCAGCTGAAGAAAGTGATGTCAAAGGCAAAGTGCTGGAGCTTTTTTTCCCCCCCCTGACTATCCCTTGGAACAACAAAAAAAACATTGTATGCAAAGCGAAACATTGATAAACTGCGGCTCGTTTCTCTCTGCCATGCAGCTCCACTTACACCGTGAGAGTGCATCTCACTGTTGCACAAGGTGACATGGTCCTGCTTCACTGAGAGCATTAGTATTTTAGTTTATGGTCGGTCAAAGTCATTAATCCACTTTTGGAGGAGAGAAAGCCCCAACAAAGACCCGGTTCCCACTCGATTGATTGTTTGCACAAATTGAACAAACACAAGAGGTTCATACACTATAAAAGGATGTGGCCTTTAGTGGGGAAAAAAAACAACCTAAAGTTTGACTATAGATCAAAGAGCAGTGATTGCCAATATGTCCGTGGGGTCATCAGGTGGGAACGTCGTTTGATCACATTCAGTCTAGTTATATCCCACGACACCTCCAGGAGGCTGAACGGTGATCTGTCATCTCGGATCCACTCCTCCACACTGCTCCGACATTTCACACTTCAACAAACCTGGGCTGCTGCCCTGGCTGATTTCTACATACTGCACAATATCCTCTTATCCAAATGATCCCAATTGCCGAATTCCTAACACCTGAGGAAGACCATATCATGGGTTAGGCCTTTTAACTGAACTGCCATACATTTCACATGCAACTTGCATTTGCCCCTTGCAAATTCAAGATGGCAGGATTTTAAATAAAGGCAATTAAAAAAGCAATTTAAAAGCAATTTAGTTAAATGAGAAGAAAAACTGACAGATTCAATCAAATTTACATCCAAAGAACATAGCATGCGCTGAGAAATGAAAGTGCCATTTTATAGGAATAAGGATTCCAGCTTAAAGGACCTGCTGTGGTCTACAGTGGACTGAAAAGAAGTGAATGTGCAGATGATGAATGACATTCTAACTTAGAGCATGTACAGGCCTTTCATACTAATGTCTCTATATGATGTATATTGTGTAAATCTGCAAAATTGAACAACTTCTCGGAATTGATGTACATGGATTTGAGAGAGCCACGGTAGAGTGACTTTATCCACAGAAATGTTTATAGCCAGTGGCTTTAACTTTTTTATGTTTTGAAAAAAACATTAGAAAGGATGACTCGATGTTCTTTTGTTCCACCTGGAAAATCTAATCTTTGTTTTTTTGGGGTTTTTTTTTCCCCCAGACCTGGCAGAATAACAGCTCTCCGAAACGGAAAGGATTTTATTTTTCCCTGCGAGTTGAAACTCACTCTTTCATCCGTCTCATGACCAACGGACCAAATGTTAAGATAGCTCTGAATGTACGATCGAGAAACAATACAGTAAATCCTCGGCTTGTCTCGAGTCCAACAAATATTTGGCGATCGATAAAGTTCCCAGTTGACATCTTGAGGAGAAATTGCTCTCTTCAGCAGACTCAGCGGCCAATTCATGTTCCTCCCAACCTTTAACATCCTTTATCTTCACTGGGAGATGCTGAGGCACGATTGGTTGTCTCATCTAAAAAGGTAGGGGCCCTGCCACTGACTACAGGAGCCGCCACACTCCAGTCCGATACTCAGGTGCGTAGTAACGGCAGCTCATGGAGTAACGGAAAGCCACTTACTCTGTCGGTTAATTGTGAGAAAAAAAAAACCCCATTCGTCTGCGTGATTGAGGCAGATCATTTCCCAAACACAGACCGGCTCCACAGAAGAAGGGCATTTTTTATTTCACGCCCACACTGCTTTCCAACTCACTAAATGAACGTGTGAGTGCTCTTATTTGCATCACACCTATGCTTTTAAAACATTGCAGCAATATGGACTGAGTGCCGGGTTCATCTCAGATCGCAGCAGTCTTCATATCGCAAATGCAATTCACGGGCCTTTTTGTGTTGAACTCAAAAATAACTCATGAATTGCAAAGTTTTGTTCCATCATTGTTTTTGAAAAAAAACAAACAAACAAAAAAAAAACTGTCTGGAGCCAGCCCGTTAACTGCGTCAGCCTCCTTCCTGAAGCTGAGCGATGGTCGCTGACCCCTTTTTGCTCCTGGTAGAAACCATCAAACCACCCATGCAGCTGTTGCCAAGACTCGGTCAGCCACATTCAACCTTTTTTACTGGGCCGCTCGCCCTCCCTCCAGCTCCTGCAGCTCACTTTCTCTCAAAACTTCTTGACTTTATTATACCGCTCCTGTCCGCCTCAGCTTTCTTGTAATATTTTTCTTTCTCCAAATCCCCTACACCTTAATTCCTTTCCAGAAAAGAACCCCTCAGTTCGATTCGACATCCTACAGATGAGCCCGACAGCACCAATTAATTGAGTTTGATTGTGTAAAGTCTCTAAGCACTCTGATCGCTCACACCATTTATAAAACAGATGAGCTGATATCGGATGGTAAAACCTTTCTTCTCTGACCGGTCCGGCTGCCCTCCTCCTTTCCGCTCACCGCCTGCTGTCAAACTCCCCAGAGGACGACTGTCAGTTGCTCTTATTTCCTGAGCCTATAGATAAAAAGGGAAGGCTGCTCTAATTTGACAGTCCATGACAATAGGGAGCTGTCACACCCATACACCGCTCTTTGTTGCCACGAGGACAAAGCCTCAAGCGCATTTTTTTTTTGGCAACCGCTTTTGTCAGTTTTAGTTGATGACATTTTTATAATCGGCAAGCTAAGTGATGCCTTCTTGAATGGCAGTTTAGAGGAAAGTGTTTGAATTATGTACAGAGATTGTTTTGTTTTGTTTTTTTAATCAAGCCAAGTCTCTTTGTAAAAACACTCTGAGCTATGATGGTCTTCGTCGTACGCTGAACATTTTAGGGACCTTGATCCCCCTCCAGAGATCAAAATGGCTGATAGTCACCGGTTTAAGTGTTGTGAACAGCAGCACACTGCTCCATTAGACAGATTCCGACTCTCGGAGCCAGGAGGCAAAAGACTTGGTTTGTTTTTTCACTAAATTAGATTTGGTTGGTGAAGCTGATGTCTCCCTGGCACCAGCTAATTAGAGACCGAAGGACCTAAGTATATTAGCAGTAGTGTATAGACTGCAGCTCCGGTGAGCATACATGGAGGAGCGCTCGCACGTTAAACACGACTTCATTTTATCAGACGGCTGTAACGGGCTGAGACAGGATGTATTTGTGTATGGAGCGGTCAGGGGCAATAGGCCTCCCCTACTTACAGTCTGGCTCAGATTCACCTTAATGCTATTTATAACTTCCGGTAAAGAAAACACTGCACACAACAGCCGTTTATTCCTATGATCTAATTCAATAATTGGTTTTGGGGGTTTTAAGTACTTCAATCAACAGATTTACTATCGTTCTAATGTGTAATAGTTTAAACATGGCAACCTTTAAATAGGTACACTGATGATGGCTGTACATCTAATGGTGCCTTCATGCAAGAGGGAAAGTTGTATCTTATAAAATTCCCACTTTTGAGTTTGGATCATTCACACAGCGCTGCACTTGTATGATGAGCAGAAAAAATGACAGACATCAACGTCACATAAACACGTTAACGCGGTGAGATGTTTCCACTGTACTATTTCTTATAGTTGGTGAACTGTGAAAGCAATTCCACTGTAGTCTGTCTATTTTCATTACGGCTGCTATAAAGGTTGTTGATCGTGCATTTATCCAGAGAAAAGACACCTCAGTGACGTTATATGTGAGGTTTATTACTCCCTCATAGTGTTTTTGTATTTTCCTCACTTAGAAATCAGATTTCTTCCTACTTACTAGTTTCTAAATAAGCATGATAAAAGGTAATAGAACTAATACTGACCACACCATTTGCACAGGGGCTTGACTATAGTAGCTATTTACAAATCAATTTGACTTTATTTTTAAAAATATTTGGGAGTGGGGATTTTGCTCTGCTCATTATTGCTAGCAGTAATAGAAAAACAGGACTATTTACTGGCTCTGGGTGAAGACTTGAAACAATCCCACTGTTCAAACTGAACATTTGGAAACGGCCCGGTTTAACAAGAAAAACCTTCTCCAGAAGTTAAACCTTATCGCCGCCATTGTTTGCTTCTCTGGTGTCATTTGGCTTCGAAGTCATGCTTGTAAGACCAGCATCAGGTAAACACACCCTGCAGTTTTCCAGCTTCACAGACCCAGGACGCAATACGGGATGAAGCCTTATCCTCTAACCAGGATAAGGCTTCATCCCGGATAAGCATCCAGGATTTAATCGGGATTAGCTCTTATCCTGGGTTCAAAATCAGGATGTGATGTTTCCATATGTGCAAACCGAAAAAAAAAAAACCCACATCATATCCGAGGTACTGATGCCCCCGTATACACCTCAAATTGTTTTTAGTCTATTAGTTGAATTAGTTGGAGTTTGAGCTGTGTGGTAATTTGAGTGTGAATGAATGCTTTGCTGTGTTTTAATTAATTATCTATCAGTCTTCTATCGCGGAATTCAGCGGCAGGGGGGGAGGGATGATTCGTAGTAATGCTCAAGTTAAATGTTGTATTGTAGAAAATTAAGGCTCATTACAATGATTAGACTTGTCTACCACGTGTGTTGACAATAGGCTCACATTAATTGCTGATCTAATCAATGAGTGATGGCAGGGACATTGATTGGCTTTTAATGTTGTCGGTGAGAGTAAAAAAAAAAAAAAAAAAAAAAAGAATCTATCCTAATCAACACAAGAGACATGGCTTTCTATTTTGAATTTGCAATCAACATTTCTGTCTGACAGACCCGGTCCCCAAAGTTTTGTTCTGCGCACAAATTCTTCTCAAAGTCTTTAATGTCACTTTCACAGGCCGTGTGAAAACATCCTGGATTTTCTTCAGCTCTCCCCCCCACACACACACACACACACACACACACACACACACACACACACACACACACACACATCAACAGCAGAAGTAGTGAGAAAATGTGGAAAATTGAGCATATAGAGTTGTTGATTCATCCCACAGTGTCTTTTAATCCTTTAGAGAGGAGAAAAAAATCCTAATGAAAGGATATTTGAAAAGATGAGAGAGAATCTCACTGAAATGGGGAGGGGGGAAACCTGCTTATCCCGAGAGTAAAGGATGATGACAGGAAATACAGCCCCCCCCCCCCCCCCATCCTCCTGCAGGCGATGGGATCCAGTTTTAATTTTGACACCTGGTGATGGTTATTATTGGCTTTTGTCAGATTTTAACAAATTTCTTTTAATCATGGAATCGGCAGATGTTTTAGTTGGGTTTTGTCAGCGATATTTATAGTTTCCTATTTGCATTTTTAATTTTCTATCTTTTTTTTTTTTTTTCTTCCCGAGGCTGTAGCTGTCACCATCTCTTTTTTTTTTTGTTCAGTTACCATGGTTACAGGTGAGATTCTCATCTATCGGGAGGTTAGTGGAAAAGCCGGTCCTTGTCTCTCCGCTCTGTGATGATACAACAGACTCTCCTCTGTAAATCAGCTCAACACCGCCATTAACAAAGAGCAGCAAGCGATTCAGAACATGAGTCACTCACTTGTCGAGAACGCCGCTCGCCATCAGGGTTATCGCGACGAACATATTCCAACAATTGCACGGAGTCGCACGTACATTTTTTCCTCGGGAGCGACGCGGACTCGCGCGATGGCCGCATCGTCCGAGATGCCCAACTTCAACCGTCGCGCGTCGGAGTCGCCGAGAGGCGTTTGAAGTGGGTGGCTGGCCTCCGCTGATGTGCTGCCGACCGTTTCACAGGAAAGGCGCAGGGAGTGGAAATTAAAAAAGGGAAATGCATTATTTAGCCAAAGAAATTCACTTCAAATCCCACCGACTTGTGCGATTTGTGGGAAGGAGCAGTTCAGAGATGTATTTTTCGGGGATTGTAGAGTTTCATCCAAGTCAAATACTCGTTGCATTTTTAATGAGACAGACCTTTTTAAATGTATTTTTCATATTCTTGAGCTACGTGAACTTCAGAATTGTGCTATCTCGGTTCAGTTGACTCTCCACAAAACAATGATCTAACGCAAGAAAAGTGAGACTTTATGTACTTTTTCTAAAGTGGAAAGTCTTGTATATGATTATCCAAAGAATGTAAGCCTGCTTTAGGGTTTTTTTTTTAAGCTGTTCCTTTGCCACTTCTTATCTTTTTGTGTTTACTGTTTTTATAACCTGTCATATTTGGAGATGGCGTGCGTCACACTGATAGGTTTTCAGCTAATCCTCTGGGGGAAAAAATAATTTGGAAGGTCAACACTGATAACGGCAAACTGAGTGTGTTGTATTGATTGTGGTGTAGCGTTATAGTTGTGCACTTTATGATAAAACAAATCCTGTAGCAACAGTGACAGTGTGACGGACTTGTTGACGCCACAGTTTAACTAAACACCATGTCCATCCATCCATCCAGGTAAGTTAGATGGATAAAAACCCATGCAAGCACAGGAAAAAAATTGCCAATCCGAGACTCAAACCGTAGCTATTCCCCCTGTGAGTTTAGAGAGCGAGCCACTATACTGCCACTGACCTGAAACATGTGTTACTTGCCTCGTTGTGGAAGAAATTAGGATTTTCATTCGTATTTTATAGAGCCGAATCAACACAGAAATACTATGCTGTTGTTTCATTCAGCATTAGCAGGACCCCCCCCCTTTGTTTTTTATTTTTTGTGAATCTGAGAGGCATTCAAGGACAGTTCACACCGTCAGTTCTTTGTGAGGGATTTTGGAGAGGTGTTTATGGACGGTTGAGTGTGAGCCATTTATATCTTTGATGGTTTTGTAGAGGTGTTCAAGGACAATTCTGGACGCCGGTCATCCGCGTTTTTTTTTAAAAACAGCTCACGGGCCAGTATACAATGGATGCAGTTGTATGAGAGAAGTAAGACACACACTGCCTGAAAATTGAACTTCATGTTTTGGCTCGGGACTTTGATTTGGCAAATTTCTTCCTCTGCCTCATTGGGGAGTTAACTAGTTATATAATGAAGGTTGTAATGCATTCATCCCCGAGTAGGTACAGGCAGAACTGCCTGACATCTGTGACATTCCATCCAACCCAACAGTTCAATCATTTCCCCGACGTGGATGAATGACACCAGTTTCCTCTCTCTCTCTCTCCTCCTCTCAGGTGTACCCCGGGTTAATGGTGACCGCGGGTCTGATCCACTACGTGCTCAACCTGCTCCACATCACCGTCCACATCCGCGACGTGTGCGTCTTCCTGGCGCCGGTGTTCAGCGGCCTGACGGCCATCTCCACCTTCCTGCTGACCCGGGAGCTGTGGAACCAGGGCGCGGGACTGCTGGCAGCCTGCTTCATCGCCATCGTCCCGGGATACATCTCCCGCTCCGTCGCCGGCTCCTTCGACAACGAGGGCATCGCCATCTTCGCCCTGCAGTTCACGTACTACCTCTGGGTATGTACCCTTCAGTCAAAGCCGCAATAAAGGCGAGCCTTTATTGTACCCCCGAGTTGTAAGATGGAATCTTTAACGTCCGGCCACTAAAATGAAGCGACAGTCGGAACTTCTTTGTGAGGGATCACAATCGCGTTCTGTCATGCTGCATCTTGTGCAGATTTTAAATCTGTTTCGGCGTGCTCGGGTCTTTTGTTGCCTTTCAAGGGGACAGGCTTTATGTATCTGGAAAAAGGAGCCTGTTTTCCAGGTCTTACTTTGCTCAGACGTTGAATTATTAATCCACAGCCTTGAAAGGCACAAAGCCGGGCATCTTTCCCGACCCAGTCGAGCCCCGCAAACTGCAAGAGGCGCTGAAAAACCTTCCCAATAACACCTCCTTTCAGAGTAGCATTGAGGGGAGCTCATGTTAAAGGTTAAGCAGCCCCTTCACCACTTTACCTCGCCTCTCCCTAAAATATACAAAGCAAAGATGGCAGCTTCAGTGCAGCCGACCTTGAATTTGCGGCAATGCTGTTTTAGGTTTTTCATTTACACTTTGTATTTTGTTTCCCTCCTGCAATTAAAGTATAATTTGCCAGGCTTATCCTTGTGCTGCACAGTAAACCCTCACCCAATCAAAGCAGTCCCTCTCACAAATACCGAAGGTTATTTGAACATTTGCCACGTTGCGACACATTTTTGAAATGGTTTTTCCTGGGTAGGTGGAAGGAAGGGACCTTTTCAAGCTGAGACTTTTGCTTCAGTCCATCCACTCCTTTCAGTTGCATCAGCATCTGCCTCACAGCCCCACAGCCAGCGCGCTACGGAAGCATCCCTCTGTGTGGAAAGGGGAGCTCTGCTTTGCAAGCTCTTTTATCGGCATCCCGTTCTACCTTGCTATTGAAGTTGACCTTGAAAAAACTTTTTTTTTTAAAATGTATTCATTCTGTATTGAGTTCTACGTGCTCGACTTTCTTCCCCTCAAAAAATATGTGTAATATGTATTCAGATTCCAAGAATGATGAAAACAAAAGCGTTGCTATTAAACCAGTTTTCACCTGACATCAGAGCTGGTTTGGCAGTAATGGAAATTTTAATAAAATGACGTATTGTGAATTGAACGTTGAGGTGCTGGGAGATATGTCAACTAACAGAGGCGAGCGAATGAAGGGATTGAAGGTGGAATAATGTGGGTCAGTGTTTCCCTAAGGGCAGGTTTAGAGCGGTGCAGAAAGGGATTTAATTGTATAAGTGAGCCGTCATGCATAATTTAAAAAATGTACATTCATTTTTGGAAATGGTCAATTGGTTTATAAACCCCTTTGTGCAGGTGTTATTCACTTTAAACCTGCTATAAAATCTGTGTGTTCAACTGGAAGCATGCAAGCGTCCAGTTGGGAAGTTTGAAAATGATTTGGGATTGCTGCAGGGTTTTTTTTTTTTTTTTTTTTCAATTACTGAAGGATTTTCTCTTTTTCAAGTTTATAGAAATGCAGACATCCATATAGTTTACAGATGTATAGTTTGCCAAATCTTTTTATTCAGGTTTCAGTCTTTTGGACAAGCCTAATGACTAAGACTGAAACTTGGTGTCCGGCTTGTTTTGTGTGAGTTATGTTTTTAATTTTGTCTTCCAACTTAAGTTCTTTTAACGCCGTTTCCTGTACCTTAAAGATGTTTCACCTGTAGATTTGATATGAAAACCAGGAATCGGCTTGTCGGTTATCTTTCCATTGAACTGTAATGAACTATGGTGACTTTATTTGGCATTTTGAATGAATTATTTCCCTTTGAGATATCAGATGATCTCATTTACATGAATGATCAAGTGATCAGTTCCAGTTCGGTCACTGGATCGTAGCAATCCACATGAGACCGTGATATGTGTACCTGATCCCACGTCCGGCTTGACTCAGAAGCCTGCCAGTATTGAAGATGGATTTGTTTTCAAGACTAATCGAGCTTAAGAGTCTGATCAGGGAGAAACAAATACAAAGCAATGTTCTTCCCCCCCCCCCGAGATCCCAGCACTGAATCCCCCCACCCAGCCAATTTTCTCACTCTGTGTACGAAGCGCCACATGTTGACGTCACATAACAGCCGTGCACTTAAAGCCCGACAGTGGGAAGCAATCCGATGTGCAGTTTACACAGACTGTGATGGGATCATGAACAGTTTTACACCACCACCTCCAATCCCATCATAATTTAGATCAGTGTAAACAGAATCAGTGCTATGCTGTACCTCTTTGTGCATTTTCGTTTTGTGATTTATTTATCCAGGGATCTGCAGTCAAATGGGATGCATGTAAGAGGGTAACTTTGAAAGACATGGATCTGTTATATTTGTGCTAAGAGGGAAATGTCAAAATAACCGTCAAGGTTCATCGAGTCTGTGCAGATTCCCTGACTGTGTGAATATCGGTGCCTATCGTGACGACACAATGGACAGCCGTCCTATTCATACAAGGCCTTGTCATCCCGGTGAGGGTGATTTCATAATAATGGAGTTGCCGGCAGAGCTGGAATGTATAAAAATAGCAGTTTGTAGCCCAGCAATTGGCACACATTCACAGTTAACCTGTGGTGGAGCAGGTGTCCGGTGGAAATGGCCAGGCACTTTAACCGAGCACAGATTTGATATTGTGAATTTCATCAGTGTGAAAGAGGAAAAAGCCAAAGACTAAGCTGAGTGACTTTCACAGTTCTCATTGATTAAAACCATCGACTACTAGCAGGCTGCCTGCAAAGCTTGTATGCTACCTTATCGCTCAAGTCTTTTTAAAATTACATTTTCCATGTGGGCTGTGCACATACATTTTTCAGTTTTGACGAGACAGAGTGGAAGCTGCCATTATTAGCCAACATCTTCGGCGTCAAGCTTCAAAGACGGACGATAAGAAGAAAAGTGCTAAAAGTATATTTAAAAAAAAAAAACAACCTCTCTTGGTTTATTTCCTGGTTTTCTTCCCTTTTAATCTGCAGTAGCTTCGGTATTATCGACGAGAGATTACTACATGATAAAATGCCGCAATTACACGGAAGCCCGAGGCGATTCGCGCACATTGGCCAGATGTCCGTTATCGACTGACTGCTCCCCTGGTTCTGTCCGTGTAGCTGGTTCACATCCAGTCGAGTGGAGACCAAGGAACATGCCAAATAGAGGGGTTAGTGCCATATTACCAGATCAGACGTGGGGAGAAGTTCTTTTTACAGCTCAGAACGACGTGAGGCCTGCAAGACCTGCACAATTACGCAGATGCATAATTGGTGGCAGCGCAGCTAATCAGCAGTCAGGAGAAATGTTCTGTTGTAGCTGATTGTCGGGCGAGTCAATTACTGCACAGCATCCCGTAATACCGCGGAGCCGCACCTATCCTCACTGCGAACGCAAAGGCATATTTCTCCTCATCATAGCAGATTGTTTAATTAGCAAACATAGAAACGCAGGTTAGTATTTGATGTTTCCCCGTCTCCTGTGTGTGCGTGTGTAATGACGGCCATACAAATTAAGCTTAAGACGAAAACGTATTGTTCGTTAATGTGGGCGAATATACATATTCAAAGTTAGTAACTGTATGAAATGAGCAGTTACAAGAGCATATCCTCAAGCACAACGTTTCATCATGTTTTCTATGTTCAATTAAAACCTGCAATTTAGATTGATCTGCCTCCATTATCACAGTCAATTTACGATCCCGTTTTTGCTAAGGTGATTCATTTTAGTGCCTCGATGCAAGTTTTCCCACATTTCCAAATGTTCACTTCCCCGTGAGGATGAACAGTTTGCATTTAATTACACATCAAGGTCTCTGTGGCCATGACTGAGGAACTTTGGACACAAATTGTAGTGAATTGTTAAAGAAATGGATCGCAATTAGACGTATGAAGTCTGTCTATTTCTACCAGCTGACATGACGCTTGTCTTTTGATTGTGGAAAGAATCCATTGTGTAAAAGATGTTACGCTTAGACCACGAGGGTTTAGCGATACACAACCGCGATGTGTTCATTAAGTTTAATACCCAACAGGTGAAAGGTCAACTCAAGGACATAATGTACTGCAAGAACTCTTCAGGCATGCACCACTTTTATAAATAAGAGTATAAGCATTTACATGTGGCAACTTGCTGATGCAGAGTATATGAATACTTAATGTACAAGAAACAATTCTTCAAATAAATGTTTTATTTCTGAGGCTGCATAGCAGTGCACTCTCGCCTCATAGGGAGGGGGTTGTAGGTTAGAGTCTGGTGTTCTCCAGGTATTCCAGTATAATTCCACAGTCCAGAAACGTACATTTGAGGCCAATTGGTGACTAGTTATCAATTTGAGTGTCTGTTACTGTTTGTCTAAGAAAGCCTTCGCCCATTCTTCATTTACTGATTTACTACTGTCACTTCAGCATTCACTATTCTCAAATATGACATTGCTGATCTAAATTCATGCCACTTGTAGGCACACTGAATAAGTTGCGCTAAACTTGAATGTTTATCCAGAAGCCTTTCCTGGCAGAATGAAACTGTTGTGCTATTGAGTTGGAAATGACTTTGAATCACCAGTATTGTACTGCAACTACTTTCCAGCTTCATCCATATTCATCCCGTCCTTTCATCTTGATTTTACACAAGTCTGGTTTAACATGAATGTCAATTTCAACCGGTTGTTGGGCTGAGCCACCATGCAATTGTTTTTTTTGTTTTTTTTGTTGTTTGGGGGAGAGGGGGATGCAAATGTATGTAATATAGATTTTCTATGGAAATATCCTACAGAGGTACAAATGTTTGGTCATAGGGTTTATTTGCTGAATAGCAGTGACACCCAATGTTAAGGAAAGGCTAATTAGCAGGAAAATGGATCTTCCCGGGCCGCCCTCATCCAAGGGCGGCTCTGTATCAGGCATCAGCCCTCGCTCTGCTCGCCACAGGCCCCCCCCCCTGAGTGATAACAGTCACTCATAGGCTATCTGTCCCATTTCCATTTCACCTTCAAGGCGTCGTTCTGGCGTTATGCTCCAGTGTAAAGGCTGGCCGCGCATTGCGGGCATTCACCCAGGCAGAAGTAGTGATGCAGGTATTTCGTCATGCTACGCCTCGCCGCTGTTTGTCACAGTGTAACAAGCTTGGCAGTGGAGTCGCCGCCGGCTCGGAGCGGGGCCTTTTATCCATCCAAGGATTCCACCATCCCAGTTTATGTCGCTTTGTCAAATCATGCATGGATGCACCTCTACATGTGATTTCAAGGTAGTATGAGTCACTCCACTACCGTGTGCTCTCGGGGGGAGCTCTGCGGCCTTTTTTTTTTTTTGAGCTCGTTCGCTGTCACTGATCTGGCATTGACCTGCAGTTTAGTATCCAGGTGGCCGCCCGAGCACCCCTTTTGTGTCTACAGTTTAAGTCCTGATACAACACCGCCGGCTGCGTCTGGCTCAGCACAGTGAAATTCCACTCACTGGGAGAGCAGACTTCCTCAAACATCGAGAATATCTGCAAACCAAACATACCCGGCTTCTGTGTATACATGTGTGTGTATACAAGCTTTTACATAGAAATTTATGTATGAGAAAAAAATATATAATCCGCACAGAAAATGAACTCCTTTTAGCGCTTAGGAGGGAACACAATGTTACAGGCACTGCAGAGATTTTTAAATTGCATTTCAAGGAAAGTGTTTTCCACTGTGCAATTTGAGTGGGAACGCAAGCTAATATTGTACTGAATAACAAAAGTCCAATTCGGAAAGAAGCACATTTTGAATGGAGTGGGGGGGGGGCCCACAAGCAAACATCAAACGTCAGACAATAATGGGATGACGAAGCCAAGCCCTTCACAAGACACCACAACAAAAAGACAACCCCAGTTTTGCTGTGTTCGTTTTGTGAGAGAATTTTTTTTTACAAAAATGGCAAACGAACGAAGAAAAGCACAAATTTTAGTGGAGATGAGTTGGACAATAAGGACTGCAAACTCAGCAGAGAGCTGAAGTGGAGTGAATTTTGCCGGAGGTGAATTTGAGGTGAGCCGTGGCCCTGCACTGAATCTGGATGAACTGAACGAAGATCAAATATTCCCTTTTCTTCATGATACTGCGGTTTTCTGTTTGCTATGGGTGGTCCTGGTGACTAAAGTAAAATCTTAATTAAAATCATTACTTTCGTCTGAAAGAGAAATGGTCAAACTTTAGCACGATTTATATATGGTCCACAGAAAGTGTGTTTAACATATTTTTGAGAACTTGACATTTTGAATTGGCAATGTGTTCCAGCTCAATATGTTTTATCACCTTCATTAAGTAAGTGCATTATCGTTGTCGTAATGAACTGCATTATTATCTTTGACTGGGTAAAATCACAAAGTCTCTGGGTAAATGATGTCAGATTGACCAGAGTGTGTCGAGCCAACTACTCCTGCTTTGAAATAGGACTATTTCAAGAGTATCATTGTGAAGCTTGCCGTGCATTTACTATATGATATTTCCATTCTTCAGTCACACTTGACTTTTTCTTTGCTGAATTCAGCTTCCAAGGAATTGTTTTGAAACGTTCTAAAGTTAATCAAATGGGTGGCTGAAGGTTTCAGCGTCGCCATTTATGTCTTTGACGCTTGTCCAAAAACTGTGGCATAACTATTTGTCTCACCTTGGCGTGTGTATCAGGGTGTGTTAGGGACATCTGCTTGTTTCTGCATCATTGTAATGGCCCCTTGTCATCCCGTGTGTGCGGACAATACATCTCCAGAGGAGGCAGGTGTTCCTCGCGGCAGCCATCGCCGCCTCTTAAGGCGACGTGTCATCAGCAGAGGAACAAAAAAAAAAAGAAAGGGAAGCACCCCCTCTGCGCACATACCACCACTCGTGCTCTGTTCTATTTGGCAAGGACCCTGAAAAACAATCATCCCAGCCATGCTCCACTGCTTCCTATTATCAGTCTCATTTACTCACATTTGTCTTTGCGTCTTCCTTTCCTCCTCTCCTCTTTTTTCCCCCTCCATCTCGTCTTCCTTTAATTGCCTTTGTCCCTTCCTTTGTCTCGCCGCGTTTTTGCTGTCTGCCTCCCCTTTCCTGTTCCTCCCACCTGGTTCTCTCTCTCTGTCTTCCTGTATCTCTTTATTGGTCATCCATTCATTTCTTCCACCCTCATCCATGTCTCCTCAGCCCCCCGTCCTCTCCTCCGCATGGCAAAAATTCTGAGTGCCATTTTCTCAAGTCTCAACCCGATCTTCATTATCCAGCTCCTTCATTTTTACCCGCTAATAACCCATTCAGCTCCGCACTCTTAGTGTGTGTGTGTGTGTGTGTGTGTGTGTGTGTGTGTGTGTGTGTGTGTGTGTGTGTGTGTGTGTGTGTGTGTGTGTGTGTGTGTGTGTGTGTGTGTGTGTGTGTGTGTGTGTGTGTGTGTGTGTGTGTGTGTGTTTACACCCCCCCCCCCCACCAACACCCACGCGCACTCACTTTCCATAATCTATAATTGAATCCCCTCATACACAGGAGAGCTGCTCTTTTTAACTCCATAAGTCTTTGTAAAGTACACACACACACACACACACACACACACACACACACACACACACACACACACACACACACACACACACACACACACACTGGGTTTCACAGCCTCTCTCGCGCTAACCCCGTGCTCCATGCTTACATTGTTGTAACAGTAATTCCACTCTTTCTCTCGGCTCACATTTAATTAGCCGGACTGGTATCACACTGTGTGACTTCTACGTCTTCACAAAAGGGAGCGGCGGCCTGGCGGGCGCTTGGAGGAGGGGGTACCGAGGCACCAGTTGAACGCAGCCCCTACACGCGCCAAATGGGCCAGCACAAGGCTGCACGCTAGCTTTGGCCCAGCTTGAGTGGGAATATTATCCGAGTAGAACACGCCGACCCTTGTTTGCCTGTTCTGCTGAGATGTTTGTTGTCGGTCTTGAACAATGGAAACAAACAGCGAGCGCAGAGCATGCCTGGGAGTTCTGGTGGCACAGCCTGTAGCCGCGTACGCGATGCTGGTCAGCCACTTTCGGTGACAGATGCAATCTGTTGTGATCCAGTGCAATAGGTCAACAGTTCCCACTTCCCACACACATTGTTTTTTTTCCCCACATTCTTATGTCGAATTGTACCAACATGCATGAAAACTGTTGTCATTCCAGTTTTGACACAACCTCCTGAACCAGAGTACTGGATCACATTAGATTGTACAAATGTACAGAGTGAACATAACATATTTTTCGAATTATTTGACGAGTCAATGCCAAGGTGTCTATTTATTTCCTTGAGCAGATTTGTTGTGCAGTAGCAGCAGAGGACATCTGCAAACACGCAGACCTTTTAAAAAAAGGGACGGAACAAGTACAGAGGAGCAAACGGTTTAACAAAGAAAGACATGAGCGGGATTTCTCATCGTGACAGCGACTTAAAGGCTGATTAAGAGTTCAGTTTAAAAGACCATTAAAATTCCCATATAAAACTTGTTAAGAGCAAGATGTCAGGTTCTTAAAAGCCAAATAAAATCAAGAGTTGAGAGCAGAATAAAAATACAATAGAAATCCATTAGAATGCTAATATAAAAGCCTGTTAAGAGCGGGATGCTTGGAACAAAGAATATACGAGGAATAAACACAAGCTGGGCTCCCAAGAGATAAAACTAAATAGGTAAATAATAGGGAGGTAGATTTTAATTTGTAGAATGGAAAAGTTAGACATGTAATAAGGCTTATTTGAGAGAAATGACAGCAGTGACAAAGCTGTATCTGTTTGGACTTGAAATGTCCAATTAGATGGAAGGTACTAGAACTCACTGGCTCATGGAACGGAGGCTTGGGTTCGCTATTGATTAAAGTGGCCAACCACTGCAACTGTCTCTAAGCACAGCAACCACTTGGCTTTAACATTTTATAATAATATTGACAGAAGTCTGTTCATAAAGAGGAAGATTTTCATACAATGCCACAAGAGAAAATGCGAGAACAAGCTCTGTAACAGCATGATATAATTCAAAAACGGTCATCCAATAAAAGGGCTTTGCAATTATAGAGATTTTATAGAGAAGCATTTGTAACTTTCTCACTATTTACCAAGACCCCATTTACATGACATTGACAAGTGAAAACGGAAAAATAATTGGGTGGCCATTTACATGACAACGGTGCTCGGCCACTGAAAATGTAATTATTATAATTAATTTTTTTTAAAGGCTCCGAAGGTAGAACTTTTCAAAAACTCTCTCTCTCTCTCTCTCTCTAGTAAAGAAAACATTACTTTTCTGAAGGTTTGCTTCTGAGCATGTACACCACGGCTGGACTAAACAGATTTTTGCACCTGTCAACGGACAAAAACAGCAATGGCGGCCTCTAGAGTGTCATGACACCCAGCAGATATTCTCCCAGGACCTGGTAGTTTTAGTTGATTTACCGGAATTAGGCCAACTTGATCATCTCTCCATATGCATGTCCATGTTCTCGCCATTCTTGATGTTTATTACATTTTGCTCTCTGTACATGTGTGTGGTTTCATTAAGAATATTTAAAGTATTATGCTTTCGTATTATCAGTCAAGTTCTTCTACATTTTTTTTAGGTTTTTGCTGATTATAGTGATTAAAGAATAGCAAAGATGTGCTGTGAAATACTTCTTCCTTTTCAATAAAAGCAAATCAGTTTTATGGCATCAAATACACTACTCTTCTTTGAACCATAAATTCTCATTGCCACGTCATGGGCCGGTCAAGGACGGCCAGAAGGCTGAATAATACTCAGGTCTGGTTTTATAGATGTTGGATAATGTTGCTTTGTTATTCCGTAGTTGAATAAATCTGTCCACTGTATTCGATCCAAGGTTATTGTGAAGAAGATGGTTTTTTTTTTACTGTCTTTTTCCAGTCATACAAAATCAACTGCCGTCTCAAATTTGACCGAGCTTTGACTTCACGTGAAGGAAAATTGATTCCTACAACATTGTAAATGCTTGGCACTTCTGTTGACAGAAAGTCAATGCAATATAATGGTAACCTGCAATATAACATGGGTGTTTGTGGTTACATGAAGTGAAGCTCAGCCCTTTCTTGTAGTCATTTCAATGATATATGGTCTACTTGGATGACTTTACAGTTTGTTTCAGTTTAAATTCTCACACTGTGTGCTAACTTAGTGAATATCTGTGACGATATATCTTGAGAGAGAAACTCAAACACTTGAAGGCAAAGTGCTCTCCCAGTATGCTTAATGTACAGACTCGTTCAGCTTGCAGAAAAGCAACATGTAGTTGAGACTGTAATTATCACTGAGGCGTGTGGGGGGGGGGGGGGCAGGCAGACGTGAGCTCCGGATGGGATTGAAATCAGTGATCTGGGCATGTAATATTAAAACCAACCTATCTCCCCTGAAGACAAGATATCTCATCTGAGAGCAGCTTAATTGTGCTGTCACGGCAGCCTAAGCAGAGCTGCATTTCCTTCTTCCACAAACAAAAGTAAGTTCGATTCCCTAATGGGAACAAATGCAAATCAGATCAGCGCACTGTAACGTGCGCAAAAGGGGAAACAAGTTGCTCCAGGACTGTTGGTTGTTATGTCGATGCACCTCACCGCTTCAAAGTAGAAACGACGCGCTCAGGTGATTGATTGGCTGAATCAGCAGTTTGCTTGAGGCTGTGTTTTTGAGGCATGGCGTGACCACCGTGGTCCAGTAATCAGTGGCTTTCCTCCTCAGGCAGCGCTGAATGCAATAAAGCTTCCTGACAATGTTTCCCACCCTCGGTCTCGCGGGGGACTCAGAGTTTGATCATCGGAAAGGTCACCATTAAATGCCCGCCCAGTCGTGTGTGTGTGTGTGTGTGTACTTGTGTACATGCAGCCATGTAAATGTGTGTTTTCAAATTTTAATGTGTACACTTTATCAGCCCGTGGCTCGGAAGATGGTGCTTGTCTACATGTTGTTGCCACTGGTCCCGTCTGAATCTCATCCTCTGCCTCGCTCTCTCTCTCTCTCTCTCTCTCCACTGCTGGCTTTTCCGTATCAGCTATAATTATATGATACTGAAGCAACCAAAAAAAAATGGAAATGGAAATGCCTTGATTTTATTCAAGGGAAAATTGTCTTTTTTTTTTTTTTTACAGAAAATGTAAAATGCAGCTTGTATTCTTCTGGTTTATATACAGCAAACATACTGATGTGGCTCTTATATAAACCGCTGCTTTCCTTTTTTCTTTTTGTTTTAGGTGAAATCAGTGAAAACGGGCTCGGTATTCTGGACCATTGGATGCTGCCTGTCCTATTTCTACATGGTAAGGAACACTGAGACACAAACACACTGAATTATATTCCGTCTGTCGACAGGTTCATGCTGACTGAAGACAGATTTATTCAGTTACAAGGAAGCTTTGACATAAATGAGTTCGGCGGCTTGTCCATGGATTGATTTGTCTCGAAAGATGTGAATGTTTTAGACCTTTTTCTGTGTTTGGTATTGATTGGAATGAAATGCATTCAGAAAAACATCAGAGGATGACACCAGAACATTGTTATTGGGGTTTTTTTGTTGTTGTCTTGCAAGGCATGCACCGTTGCCATGAGCCAGGTTTTGGGCAAGTAGCAGCCCAAGGGCAACATGTAGCCCTCTGACCTCAATTTAGTTATTTTGGTCCACTTGAGATAAAAACTGCGCATCAGGAAATTTTTTGTCATGTTGTTCCTCTTCTTTACTAGCAAGTTGACTCGAGCTGACTGGTAAAATCTATGACCTGACTTTTCTCTAAAACCGTATCCAAACAATGTCTAGGTACATTAACTTGAGCAGACCCAAGGACAAAAGAGGCCAAGCTTTGCCTGTAGGTGCTACAATTTGAAATGATATTACACTTTTCAACGTTTGCAGCGAGTAACCAGTCTCAATGATAATGCCCGTGAGATGATACTCTGTCCGGCATTGACATGACAGTGTCTGGAAATTGGGAGGGGGGAGTTGAGCCAGTGTTTTGTGCATTATTTATAAAGCCAGGCACAAGCCTATCAGGGGGCTGATGAAAGATAAGATAAAAAGACACTCCAGGCACTCTTCCATGGATCGTGTGCATGCGTGCACGTGTATAGATTTGTTTGAGAGCATGTGTGCCCCCCTATGAAAATCTCCAGCTCCTTGCTCATTCCCGGCTAAATCTCTGTGGCCAGCCACGAGACAGATGTCAAATGAAACAGATTAGCGGAATCCGGCTCCATCGATCCCACTGCATCCAAAGCAGGGACGAAAGGACCGGCGAGTAAAGAGGGGCGAAAAGTGGCCAAAAGATAAATAGAAGTGGAGACAAAACCGAACTGAGACGGACAGAGACAAAGGGATGGAGAGATGTGAAATGATAAAGGGGACAAAGGGAGGGTGAGAAATACATCATCATGTGTAACTGCCATGGCGCCTGCGAAGGGAACAGCCAGTCTCCACACTTCAGTCTGGTCCTCATTACTACCACTTCTTCTTCACTCATGCACGTCATCTCCTTCCCGATGTGAGGTTTATGTGTCTGTGCCGTCCCCGCAGCCCACCTCAGTCTGCAGACATGCGAAGAACAACAAACCACCCTTGTAAGTCTCCATTAACACCATCAAGTCCCTCGCTGTCTCGCTCGGTTCTAGCGCACAAAGTGTCGCACACCCGGGTTGATCCGGCCTCAGTCTTGACCACCCGATCACCTTGTGTTGTCAATTTAATCAGTATATAGCCGAGGCGACATTTTCCCTCGGGGCGTAATTGAATGCGACACTTGTGAGGCAGATGCAGGGCGGGAGCGCTCCCCTGCCTGGATGTTGGACTAATCAGAGGAGAGAGAGAGAGAGAGAGGACAGAGAAGGACGGGATTAAGAAGAGGATCAGTGCAGTTGGACACACTGATGGACGAGAGCCACGGAAAAAGCTCTCTGTTCGCTGCACAGCATCCTCCTTTCAAACCTCCAGGGGCGAGGGTGGAGTGAAGGGGAAAAGCAGGAGAGAGCACAGATGAGCAGCACAGTCCCAAAGTGAAACCTTCCCTCACTCCGCTGCAGCAGAGGAAACTGTAACATCAGGTCATGTCAAAAGATCTTTTGCTTAATAAGAAGGTTGATTGAATGTTTTCAACACAAGACCCCCCCTTGTTAGCCATGCTAATGACCTACTGGGTGGTCGACGTCCGTCACCGCTATTGGGCGATGGGTTGCTCGGTCTACCTCTCAGTTGGGTATATTTTGGTCTGGAAGGGAATCAGTTTCCAGTTGTGTAGAATCTCTGACAGTGTTGTGATTTCATTATACTGCAAATGTAATGCAATCTCTTCTCCTGTTACGGATGAACTGTAGTCTTTGTACAGGATGTAGCCCCGAGTGATCAGCATCGTATGCAGGCAGACATAATGATATGGCGCAAAAAAAGGATCCATTGAAAACCTTTCGGCCCCCTCGGAGACTGAATGCACTTGAAAGCATGGCTGATACTGAAGAGAAAACTGTCAGACTGTCAAGAGTCGAGTCCACAGACTGGAATAAGTATTTTCAAGTAATCTTATATTCAGTATATCACCACGCCATGGTGACCTTTCAAGCACAGCCGCTCTTCTTCCTACAAGGAAAGCACATTGGGACGCTACATAAACAAACTTCCTGTGCGGGGTCATCTGAAAGATTTGTAGGTCTATATTGCTCAGCAGTGAACAATAATACAAACCCACATAGCAACTAACACTCTGTAAGAGCATGATGGAAACCACTGCATAACATATCATCAGTATTGAAATCATCCCTGGTACATTTTAAAAAAAATACCAAGAATCAAACATCAATAAAAAATAGCAATAATACTAGTCGAGTATAATTTTGTACATGTACAAAATGTTATCTTTAAAACTTTAACATGAATATAATCTGTTTCCAGCATGAGGTCTGGAATTGCAGACACTGATGTGAAAGCACAGCAGTATATTTGTAATCGCATCGAGTCTGTACAAAACCTGCATTACACCCAATGCGTATGAGAGTAAGTGTCCTCGGCTGAATTGAAATCCACTTTAAATGAAAGCAGACAGTTTGGACTATTGGCGATGGTGTAATTTGAAGTTCGGCTGCCACATTTTCCAGGCATAGATGATATGTATTTGAAGACCTTCAAAGCCTTAATCATCCAGATAGTCTTGGCTGGTATTTGAAGAAGGCCATGTAAATACTAACACAACAACACTCATTTCCATCCCCTGATAAATGATCACGACACCAAACCGGAGCGTGTTGGAAAACATCTGCAAGCAGGCATGCATGCGCCCACACACACACCCACTTTGTTGAAGCCTCACATTGATGGACAGGATTGGCAAGCGCCGCACCTTAACCTCAAAGGGCCCGTGAAATCGATGTCAGAGTGGCATTTGATTCTGGAGATTTACGTATTTAATTACTTTAAAAGTGGAGGGGGCCTGTTTCCATTCTTGATTGACGTTGTCAGTAGATATACTATAGTATTTCTCTATTATTTCTCTTTATACGGCATCTTCTTGTCTGTTTCTTAGGCTATTGGCTTTGTTCCAGTATACATGCACAGCACTGCAATCCATTCTTTGTTTTGACTTGGATTTTTAAAGTCCATTTTTATTTGGCTTAATGCACTATCTATATATATATATTTGATTTTTTTTTGTTTTTTAAGGTGTGTAAATGTAGTATTTGGCACGTGTTCCTGTTTCCAGTCTATCACAATTACAGCAGAACCTTAACGCAACTCTATACTTTTCCATACAAACTGTACAATACCTACAGTATTTGTACCCGATGCATCTTGGACCACGGAATTCTATGCGACTTTCCCAAAGTCCAAGGAAAGTGAGGCATGGCCCTGCACATACACGGGTACACAAAGTAAAGCCTCTCCGTTGCTTGCCGGGTTCTCTGGATTCTCTTCACAGTGGCCTCGTGGTCATCAGATAAGCCGGGTCTGAAATTCTGAGTGATAACAGCTCAATGACTTGGCTCTGAACATTTTCTGATTCCTGCCCTCTGCTGTTAACCCCGTCACTCGAAAAGAAGGCCAGAATGTTTGAGCCGCAATTTCAAACAGTGGATCTCACGCGCACACACGCACACACACACACACACACACACACACACACACACACATAGAGCATTGGATTCGGTTGCAAGCATTCATTTTCACAAGGTCTTTTAATGTGACGAGAAGGACAGTTTGACCCATTCTTGTTTCATTGTGCTTTTGAAGTTCGAAGTAAAATGGCAGTCAAGTTGTTTGTCCTGAATTGTGGACACTGAGTTCAACTCTCTGCCATATTGATGTTTTCATTTCTCACTCTGACTTGTTCTGGGCAGAACTAAATGAGAATGTATTCATCTGTATTCATGGTCTGGCGTGAAGAATTGCATAGACCTTCAGTTGCTCGTATCACCATTTTGATTCAGATTAAAATTGTACCTGGGCCATGTCAACATGTCAACGATGTTATTACCGTCACTGTGATCTAATAGAGCGGCTGGCTTTGTTCAGCAGAAAGAATAACTGCCGTGCTGCAGAGCTTTTAGCGTGGCTTTCAGCTGTGTTTGCATATGCGATGCATCTCTTTTGGTTGCGTTGACACTGGCAACAAAATATATGTACACAAAAAGCTAATTAAACAACTGGCTTGACAAATAGTTCCCATGAAACTTCCACAGCAATTGTTTTTTTTTTTCTTTTCTTTTCTTTTCGGCGATTTGCACTCCTTGGATTATTGTGATAATGATTTTTCCCAGCCAAGCCTTACATATATTAAATGTGTACATGAGGCAAAACAAGAAAATATGTAAATCAAGAAAAAATCATGACGATAATCCAGTATTCACATTTTGTGTATTTCGTTCAGCTGCTCCTCAGTCACATTCATGCATTCACACACTGATGGTGCCGACTGCTCTGCAGTGTTTTAGCTTTCAATTGGGAGCAATTTGGGGTTCATCATCTTCCCCGAGGACCCTCAGGCATCGGCAGAGATGGAAATTGCCCCTCCAACCTTGTGAATCAAGGACTTTTTCAAACAACTCTTCCTATGAATGCCACATCCAGGAATTTGCGGAAGCATTCTGAACTTCGGCTGCTTTAAACGTGGGCAGGTCCAAAAAAATACAAGAGGGAGCGTCTTTGTGAAACCTGGCAAGCTGAGGACATCAGTCGGAAATCAAAATGAAGTCCTGGCCGAACAACATGATCTGCTCAAGCTATCACATGATAGAGGTGTTTTTGAATATTGGTCTGACTTTGACCTGAATGGCGTGGTCGACACGATTGCCGCTGCTATTAGTGCAGTGAATCTGCGCAAATGTGAAACGGAACAGGTCTGTTCATCGGTTCTCTCCCGGGTTGAATCACAAGCCCTGCTGTGATTCAACCCGAGTGTGAAGGCTGTGGGGACGCAGAGCTTTTAAAATACCCAGCACCGGGCGCCTCAGAAGGACCGTGTCGTCACCGCAGACTATCGTTAATCTGCACAGTGGAAAAATTCCTGCTGTTGATTTGACACTTTTTTGGCCGCTTGATATTTATCTCCACCTTCGCCACAAATTTGAACTGCGATGGCTCCCATAGTCCGATGAGCGGAAGAGGAATAAAGTATCCGATGTTTGTTAAACGCCTCGTGGAGAGGGGCTTTCAGTAGGTCTGAATAACAATGCAATAATAAAAAGACAAACACCGTGGTCTGTAGCGGTAGTCATGGAAACATGACTGCCGGACAAAGCACCGTTTAGCCGCTACAGCCATTGAAACGAGCAACGGAGGACGAGTCGCATCTTCAGTGTCTTTCCCAAGGACACTTGGACGTGTCGGCCAGCCGGGATGGTGATGAAACAGTCCAGTCCATCACTGCTCCAGATAGCCTCAAATTTATACCGCATCATTGCTTCCTCGGCGGGCAGAGATATTTTGTCTGTTGAAAGGGAATAAAGTGAAAATTGTTAACCACCACGAGAATTCTTTGCGCTGCGATTGTCCAACTCCCCCCAAACAGAACATTCAGCCCCTCCCCCTCCTCTCCATCAGAGGTTAATGACAACCCTTCGAAAAAACGTTTTCTGACTTCTGAGTCGATATTGCTCCTCACTAATGTCGGAAGGATCGATATTTTAAAGACCTCTTTTATTAGGTTTACCTCCCAGAATCACAGGCCGTTGTGTTTTTAAACTCCACAGAAGGCTGTGCTGTCTTTTCAATCCTTTTCAATTTCAATCCACATGTTTTGGGGGGGCATTGACACTGCAGATGAGGGTATGTTATGGGATGATTTTAAGTACATGTGCCAGATGAGTTTTGTTTTTTAACACTCCTCCACACTTCCTTTCACTCCTACTCTGCATCTTCAGTTTTCCTGAGTTTTGTCATGCTCCCGCGCACACACACACACACACACACAAAAAAAAAAGGACACGGTGTGTTTAGTCGAGTTGTGCAGCTGGTCGCCTCGTTCGCTCGCTGCTCCCTCTATGTTGTGTTTTCAATTAGTTTCCAGTCAGTCAGCGTCACTGACTTTATCAGCCGTCCTTGTGTCAACACTGAAAATGAGTCTTAAATTGAAGTCATAGCTGGTATTCATTCAAGTTACGGTTCACATGCTACTAATTGGCTGTCACCATATGAAAGAACAGATGCAAATGACTGCCAAAAGATAATTGCACCGGCGAGGAACTTATTTAGATCCCCCCCCCCCCCCCCCCCTTTCACTCTGCCTTAATGTGGGATATTAATGTTTTTATCAATTAGACATGACGGGCAGTTTTTTTGGGGTTGTTTTTTTTTTTTTGTAATAAATAATGATCGCTCTTTTCATCGCTCTTAGCAGGTGCAATGAGGCCCCTTTTGACAAGCTGTTGTGGATAAAGGCTCCAACAGTTTGTGTAAACGTATTCTCTGCTGTTTAATTCACTGCCTTCTTGCTGAGTTTTCTCTCACTTTCCCTCTGCCGTGCTCTCTCTGGAGTCTTTGTCTCTCTCCTCCAGCCTCTTGTGTCTTTCTGAGGAGTGCTCTCACCGCTCCCATTTGCCCTTTTCCGGTAGACAAGAACACGCAGTTGAAAAGTTGTCAGCCATGTTTTTTAGCGGCGTCGTTTTATGGCCCACTCATCCACATCCAGTAATGCGATGCTTAGCAGGCCACTAAAATGGTTGAGGTGGGATTTTAGTGGTGCTTTTTAAAGTTATTGGTGCATCTCAAGTTGATTGTCTGGTTTTTATAGATTCTATATATGTCAGGTTTTCATGGCTGCCTGCTTATGGTGTAATGGTGAAAGGTAGTAAGACTTTACATCGTTTAAATGAGTCTCTTCCTGGTATTTGAGAGAGGTTTTCAAACTGTGTGGGGCAGGAAGCTTCAGTTGTAAAAATCTAGGATTCTGGGGGACACCATTTCAATTTCTACTTTTATTTTTAATGCATGATGATGAGTTCAAATGATAAATTAACTTTTTCTGCAAAACTATAAGTGATGCTTATGACATTTGCAGACACTATATGAAGAGTATTTAACATTTAGGCATGTTTAAAATTTGAAGTGTCCAACTACCCTCAGACGAGTCACTTTTTATGCCGTATGAATCCCAATAGTATGTCGATAGCGATGCAGTGGTTAACACTCATCTCATAATAAGAATGTTTGCGGCTCAAGTCTGGCTCTGGAGTTTGCATGTTCTCTACCCAGGCTTGAAGAAAGCATTGGATGGTTGAATGAATCCAAACAGCTGTAAACGGTAATATCATTTCAGCACAAGTTTAAGGCATTTTGAAGATGAAACAATGCGCAGATTATCAGAGTAATTGGAAAAATAATTGATGATTAGAATCATTGATACGAGCCAAGCTTCCATTTTCAAACCCAGGAAGAAAATTTAGAGTCAATGGCTGAATTGGAAATGTCCAGCAGCCTGATTTCATCGCACATTGCCAGGGATTAAAAATGGATCATTGTGCTGGAGCCCTACAGGAGTGTGAGGCTGCAAACCCGACGTCACGTGCTTGATCAGCTCTGGTTGTCCATAAATACGCTTTAGGCAGTAACAGAAATCTTGACAACACATGACATCAAATACAAGACGAAAAGTCTTTTCCCAGAAAGATTCTCCCGTGTTCTTGCTGGAGGGGGGGGGGGGGGCTTTCGATATCTACAGAACCTGACATTTCTCTATGTCTTTGTGTATTTTCCAGGTGTCGGCGTGGGGAGGCTACGTGTTCATCATCAACCTGATTCCCCTGCATGTGTTTGTGCTGCTGCTGATGCAACGCTACAGCAGAAGAGTCTACATCGGTGAGGCGCACGCGGCGCATAAGTTATTAAAGCCGACGCTAACTTTCAGCATGCGACTTGATATTTGAAACTCCCCCACACTCGGCGGCAGCTGAAACGGAGCCCGTATTCTCACTCGTTTTTCCCCCTCGGCGTCTCCCCGATGTCGTCGCCTCTGCGTTTGAATCCGAATCGAGTTCAAACACCCTGTAGCCTCATTCCTATGCTCACACTGTGCAGACTTCCACACACCCACTCAACACTGAATACAGCCACCTAACATCACCCATCCATCCAGTTTTGTTTATCATTTAGTCATCAGTATCATTTTGTTTATTTGACCACAGGCTTTATTTTTTATTTTTTTTTCTTCAAATTTTTGACTTCCAGGGTGGCCAAAATTCTTGCCAAAACGAAAATGTCTCTAGATTACATTAAACGGTCAAATCTCATCACATTTCAAGTTGACAACTCCACATTTTAACTTTGTTTTGGTGGAAGGAAGCACCAGCGGCCACCATTAACCCCCTGAAATAATTCCAATCTGAAATCCTTTCTCTCTCTCTCTCTCCGGAATGCTGCCGGCAAAACCCTTTGCATGTTTTCACAAACTCTTAATATGCCGTTCATGCTGTTGATATTCTCCAGCCCATGAGGTAGCGAGCTTCCGCTGTATTTTCCCAGTACTTTCAGTAATCGGAGGATTAGAACGGTAATGAAAAAGGACTGTTTGTTGTGTGCCAACGCCGCTGCTGCACACTTCAACCAATGGTCTCAAATACATTAACAAGGCAAGGAAACCCACACGTTCACTCTTTACAAGACTCACCTGTTAATTGAAATTCATGTAAAGTAACTAACTTTAAAGAATCTATAAAAAGAAACAACATTCTGATGCAACATGATTATGTTCATCCATAGTTCAGAGGTTTTCAGTGTTAAGCTGCACTGTAGAAAATGATACAATAAACACGCGGTGAAGAGACGTTGTGTGGTATGACGTTAAAGATGCTTCTCCTTTGCACTGCAAATCGGCGTCTTTTCTTATTTTTATCATTTCTCTTGAAAAATGTAATTATCATTTTCATGTCGGTAATGGCCTGCACTCTGAAAAGATTTGCCCCTCGGTAATCGAATCTGCCAAAATGATTTATAGCCCTCAACTTTTTTTTTTTTTTTTTTGACTGTGGGAAAAGAAGTCAAGTCGTGATGGAAATTGTTTGTTTAATGCAACTTTTGATCGTAACTAGGTTGAGAATATCATGAGAAGTTCGTGGGGGAGTAATGTTTCTCTGGAGAGCCGACTGTGGCTGATTATCCATCCTGTGTTTTATTGTACCATTTCATTGCAGTCTATACATCTATACATGTTTGTAGGTTCTTGTTATATTGCAATTGTGATTTTGCTCTTGCTGCTGCCTTGCGAAATAGATCTTCACCTTAATGAGACACCGGGTGAAATAATGTTGAAATAAAAATAGGGAAAAATCACACAGAACACCCTGCAGCTCTACGATTCTTCATACCCCTTCACCATCTACACATCAAGTTGAGCCATTACCCAGCAGCAGACTCTCCTGATGTGGTCAAAATGAATGGTACTATGTCAAGTACCATCTCTGCATGATTATCCGTCGCAGTTGCGGTAACGACAAAGCTGAGAGCTTTTGAGATGAATAAACATCCTCTTCATCGTGAAGGGGATCTGACCTACCTCTGCTCCATCTCCAAACTCGGCTCCACGAAGCCGGGCTGTGAGATGAGCTGGAAAATGTTCCTGTTTCGCAGCCCGAGGATCAGCCAACGACCTCCTGCAAATGAAAGATGCACGTGCCACAGATTCACACGTCAGAAGAGGCATTCAGGCACCCGCTCTGCGGCTGTGCCTTCCCTCCACGCCTCATATACCCCGTCTCGTTTTCAGAGCCAGGTGTCTCCGTCACAACCAAGTAACGCACAAAAAAGAAAAATAGAAAGTCCTTGTTTAATAAAACGCCTCGCAGTCTGTGTTCCCTCTCAATTCATCTCGCTCTGTCTTGAGTCAATAGCAGCTGTGTGAAGAAGAGATTGCTGAGGGCGGTCAAAACTACTTCAAAAAAGAGGCACACTCTTCAGGAAGAGTATGAAATCTTAATTAAGCTGGTGCGTCTGCGAATCGGTTCCCCCCCCCCAGCTACTAAGGTGGGAGTTTCACTGTTCTCAGCACCGTCGTCTCACTCCAGGCCTCCCCGCCACACTGCGCCGAGCCAGCTCCCATTTTCTCAGTAAATGACATTAGATGAGGTGTTTTATATTTACTGCCTCTGAGGTACAACAGTGAAAATCAATAGGCTTTAAATACCTCTACTGAGGTAGATTTCCCTGAGTGGGACCCAAACTGGAGTGAAGGAGCAGAACAGCGTTGCTCCGCTTTATTTTGATTGTTTGGATGCCTGCCCTTTCATGTACAGGTTCTAATTAAATATATTGTGTTTGTTGTGTTTTCCACTTCACAGCTTACAGCACCTTCTTCATCGTGGGGCTCGTGCTGTCGATGCAGGTTCCTTTCGTCGGCTTCCAGCCAATCAGGACCAGCGAGCACATGGCTGCTGCCGGTAAGTCCCACCCTCACCGAAGAGCAAATTCCCTACTAGAACATTCACCATGAATGTCGGTTTATCCGACAATGCACGCAGCAATCCCTGGAAAATGTTGTTTATATTCAAAGATGTTCCTCAGTCGTTCTCAAAAGTCGCAAACGGCTGAATATACCTGCCAAGTGCTCTTAGTAGTAATACCACGGATGACCTGTGGGGCAGCGTTGTGCAGTTTAGCTCATGTTCGACCAGTGTAAATGACAAAGACGGCAGTACAATGCTTGAAATGCAGGTCGCAATTTAGACATGTAAAGAAACCATATTTAGCCTGTTCTTCCTGTGTCTTTCTTTCAATCCTTTACACCGTTCACTCTTTTCTAAACTAATATTCAAGTCATGCTTTTTTTTTCTCAACCAAATGATTTTACTTGCCCGAATCAGCTCCTAGTGCTGCTCACCACCACTGATGATTGACCTCCATCCCTTAATGAACTGATCATATTGTTTCACCCTCAAAGAATTATTGCAGCGTCTTTTTCCCTCCAGCTGTGTTGAAGCTTCGCTTCCTGTATAATTCAGTCGAGCTCAGAGTTGCCAAATGAGATTTGGCAGCTCTGGGAGCTTAATTTAACTTTTTTCCTTTTTTTTAAATTACCCATTTTGTGCAAATATCTTTAATGCAGACTCATATATTCGTGTTTTTGGTTTGTAAACACACAAGTGGAATTTCTTTGTACTTGAGGCAGCTCTTATTAATATTTTTATGAGTGAATGAAAATGTTTTTCTGCAATCTAACCTAAACAAACTATTCAGTTGAGGTGAGATGTTGAATTTGTGTTGACTAATACAGACATCTCTTAGCTTGAATTGCTTTGAAATTGTTTTTCATCTCAGCTCTCTATAGAATTTCCTCTTTACAAGTCAAACAACGTAATTGAGCAGACAGTCTGTCTGGATTTTATTTGTCTTCTTAGTCTTCTTCTTTTTTTTTTTCAATACAAGGACACACAGGGTGCATAAACAGTTTCCGTTTATCCAACCTGCCACAAAACACCGGGCGGAGAAGGTTAAGGCTGACTGCCGTCCTCCATCTGGTGAAAGTGTGACTGTACAGTGGCTTGATACCCGAAGCACCTGCCAGTGGATGCACACTGGATCCTCTTGTGCTCTTCGGCGTCGGCCACGCTCCGTCTGCAGGCGAACGTGAAGAATAACATCCACCGAGACAGAAAGAGGCAGCCAGCTTCGCGTGTCGCCCATATGGGTTCAGAACTTTAAGTACTTTTCATTTTGGCTTGTGGTTAGTTTATTAAAGCTTGTTGAGTATCACTTCTCAAGAGTGTGCCCATCTGCTGCCTGACAGCATGGACGGGTGCGTGCGTACACAGAGGATTGTTGCATCCATTTACAGCTGTTGGCAGCTTTGGGAAAGCAGCGTCATCTTTTTTTTTTTTTTTCCCGTTTCTTTTTTTTCCGTTTCCTTTTTTCTTGAGGGATTCACTAAAGACCGCAGCAGGTGCATATTGAAGTGTCCCCGTTTTCCTGGGCGTCTGCAACACAAACAAGCGAGATGGGAGCCTTAGAAGAATGTAGCACCCCCCCCCCCCCCCCCCCCCCCCCCAAAAAAAATAGAAGCATGACTTCTTATCTTCAAGTGGGGTTTTTTTTCTATGTTGTCTGCGTAGCAGCTGCTTGCAACATCTGGCGGTTGCGTTCATGGAGCACAGCAGGGGGGTGTGGGAGGGGTGGGGGGGGGTGGGTGGGTGTGAGGCAGCGACTGAAGCCACGGACTTGTCGGTACCGTGGAGATGTCAGCCCTTGAGGCAGCAGAGCGGAGTGGCAGGTAGTGACAAGCATGTTGGCACAATGGCAGCTCTCCGGGAGACGGTTCGAGGCTTTAACCTTGAAAGTGGGCGACACCTCCTGTGGGCGGGCGGATCGCAGGGGAGTCGGAAGGATTCACAAAAGGTCCGTTAAAGGATGTTGTGTGATGAAAGAGAGAGAAACCGGGCTACCCTCGTTTCAATTTTTTTTTTTTTTTTTTTTTTTTTTTTTAAATAACGTATCCTGAATCCGCCAAACAGAGAGACGCGCTGGAGAAAAGAACGGCTCCGAGGAAAGCAAAAGGATGGAGGAGAGAAGTGTGGCCGAAGGGGAAGGGAACGAGAGAAGGGCTTTTATTTACACAGATCTGTCTCATGCATTTGAAATCTGTCGTCCTGCGGTATTTGTCTTTCACTTCCCCGGCGAACAGCCGGAGGGGGGGGGGGGGGTATCGCACGCCGCTTTGTGCAGGATCCTGCCAGGAACGACAACAGAGCTTCTTAACCACGCAAAACCCCCGCTTTGTTCGCCCGCAGGACGACGGCATCAATCAGAGCCCTCCTCAAATATTCCGCCGTGTTTGCTCGCTCCTTCATTTGTCTCTCTGCCTCTCCCCTCAGGTGTGTTCGCGCTCCTCCAGGCTTACGCTTTCCTGCAGTACCTGAAGGACAGGCTGACCAGACAGGAGTTTCAGACGCTGTTCTTCCTCGGAGTCTCTCTCGCCGCCTGCGTCGTCTTCCTCACCGTGATCTATCTCACATACACAGGTCCGTATGCCCACGACGCACAACTTCACACACCGACGCACCCAGTGGCTCATTGTCGACATAAAAGTGCTCAATCTGGCTCTTTGCATCCAGCAAAGTCAAATCTGAGAGTTTCCGTGGCGGCTTCACCTCGGCGTGACTCCGCCGTCGAGCTTTCTGAAAGTCAGATGAAACATTCACATTGAGACGTCAGCTGGTGCTCCGGGACTCTGCGTCAGACATTTTGCTGGCAGTTTATAGGCCAAATTAATTGGGGGGAAAAAATTCTCAAAAGATTCATTTAGATTTAAAAAAACCAAAATCAAATGAAAAATCATTGGCTGGAACCGCTCTCGTAAGCAGTTATCATCAGTCAGCAACCAGACTTGGCGGATGAGGGGACTTCTCGTTATTCAGTATGTATTTTGCACAACATAAACAAACGGCTAATTCAGCATGCGCTAAGATCAGAAAAAAGTAACAATTTGAATGTAAAAGCAACCTAAATCGCGTTTTAATTAATGCCCCACCACCAAACCGCTTTTGTTTAATACCGGCTGATAAACAAAGACTTTGTTTCAGTTTTCTCTGCTGCGTTTCCTCTTCATCGCCCACAACAGTACAACAGATATAATATTGACAATAATGACAGTTTCCATGTAAGCCAATCCTGCAGTTTCATCGTGTATCGTCTGAGAAATTAGGTTGTTGACAACAGAAATTTGCGAGCACAACCTGAGAAATGTAACATTTGATTCATGTAAAGTCTGCGGTGATATTTTTGTTGGAAAAAACCCTCCCGCTGCGTTGCGTAATCACACATGCAAATCAAACACTAACAATGCAGATGTGGCATGTCCTCGTGTAGTTTGAATGTCTAATTTCATCCTAATAAGATTGTAATTTACAGATAATAACACGGAGGATGGTAATGAATTCACTCCTGTCTGTCTATGCGTCATTGAATTAGCATAATATGGAATAAGCTGCTGCGCGTTTGGCTGAGATATGGTGAATAACTCTCCTTTTGTGCAAGGATCAGTCGTCTCTGTTCTGACACTGATCCCGATCTGGGATTTCAGCCATATTATACTTGTTTCATTTTTTTTTTTTTAGTGTACTATCCACTATCCCCTGATGGTCTGACCTGAAGCCCTCTCCAGCTGGCTGCTAATCAGCCCTCTGTTTGTCAGAAAATTAAACCTGGTAGGCAAACGATAAACAAATCTAAACCGATACGGATACTGCAGCCACGCACATCGGGGAACTTGTTGAGGACTTGCTCTTTATCGAATGGCTTCTCGTGTGAATCTGTGGCGTGTTTCGCCTGGCCCGGTCGAACCCCAATTAGCGCAACCAGCTGGTCGAACTTTGTCACTGTTAATGTTTCTCTTCATTATTTCACCGTGTGGCCGCGGAACATCGCTCGGGGTTACAGTTGCAGGTTATTGACGTTATTTGTCTCCTGGTGAGGAGTTTGATTCAGGAGGACAGATACAGCAGCCTGCAGACAGAAACATTTTGATCTCCGTTACAAACGGTAAATAAAAAGTTGTCGGGTCAGACCACAACATCCACATGTACTGGTGCAGTAAATGCCAGTGAATGTAAATGTTGGTGAAACAGATTTCAACAGGGCCATTTTTGAAAATCTTTTTTCTCCCCGTGATGAAGTGTTAAAATGATGGATGGATTACGGAGAATAACAATCAATTCCTTACACACTTTGTTTTTGGAAATACACTCGTTTTAAAAGGTGTATGTGTAAACTGTAAGATGAGAGCTTCAGTACTGTCTGGAGTCCTGCTCATCATTGTTGTAATGTTTTCCGTTTCCAATGCCGCGTCGGAGCTGTTTACTGGTTTCACGTGTCTCCCGGTGAAGTGTTTGGACCGAGAGGGGGAGATGCATTCAGACTCCAGACATACCTTCAGGTCAAGCAAGTTTTGTACTTTGGAAGCGTTGCTCTGAAAATGCCTTCCCACCACACAGTTCTCTTTTTCCTTTGTTGTGAAACAGTGTGTTACCACAAACTGTTCCCCTGTTAGCTTCAACAGACTGTAAGATGGGAGCCGACAAGCTCTTTCGTATCACCTTTCCTGTGTTTATTATTTATCATCTTATCAATTTCAGTGCTTCAGCTTCAACTGTTGTTGCTGTTTATTGATTTCATTTGGTTGACGGACAAGTCGACGTTATGTTTTATTTAAAGGCGGCACAAAGTTTTGAAAACACAAGTACACGATCGTCATGTGAATTTCCGCGCAGGAACCAAATGAAGCTCCAAAGACGACATTTTGGCCACTTCCTTCTGGATCTGAATGTCAAATCAAGCACATGAGCGTTCTAGCAGAAGTCCTTCCTGATGGAGCCTCGTTGAGGGAGTCACAGCGCCGATCGACAGTGAGCTATTGATCAGCGGACTGTTGGTTCTGAGCCTGTTTTCTAAACCACCACACAGCTTTGTGTTCTTTAAGACAACAACCTCCGACTTACCCGTCACGTCTCTACGGTCGCTCGGCATTCTTTACACACATTTCATGGAGTTTTTATGATCCTGTGCCCATCCAAAAGAAAACTGGTTTTGCTTGTTACAAATGCTTTGTTGAAAATCCCTTTCTCTCTTAAAGACACATTTGTGAAATACAGTTTTGACATTTATGTTGTGAAGAAAGCTGAACTTGAGTTGAGAACGGTCCACTACCCTGGGTGTATTATGTATAGATGGTTATTGGAGTCACTATGCACTTAGAGAAATAATATGGCAGAAACACAAGGTTTTACTTACTTTCTCAGGTTTCTGTTGGAATCTGCTTCCACACGCCAACACTTTAATGTGACTACATCTTCTGCACATTACATAAGAAACTATCCGCACAGAAACCAATATTTTTTTCCGTTTACAACGTCTATACACGAAAGAAACGCACTCCATTAAGCATAAATATTTGACTAGAAGATGAGCGGACATCCGCCTTGGTTTCCGTGTGCACACCTTCTTCTACTGTGTAATATTTATCAGCTTTATAAAATATGAGCGCGCTGCTTCAAATACTCGCCTCACTTTGGCCGGCTTCCTTTCAATTCAGATTCTTGTAAGCACGGTTGCCAGGCTTTCACTCACGCACATTTCCCAGCGCCCCCCGACCCACCGTCCGTCCGTCCGTATGCACGTGCAGAAGTCCGCCGGCTTCATCTGGTAAACGCTGTGATCTGTCAGCCATCTGAGCGGCGTCAGTGGAATGCCAGCATTGAGAACCAGAATGCGCGTGATTCACTCCAAAGTGCCAGACTGTTTCGTCTACATTACAGCAGCCCGGGCGGTGGTGTTTTTTTTCTTCTTCAATATTTTCAACTCGGAGCCAAATATCGATTGTTTAAATCAGTGTCATCCTTCAAATCACCTCCCTAAATATCTCCATCTCACTCTTTAATGTTTCCCCACCCCTCTTCTCTCCGGACCGCTTTGGTTTAAGGCTCCGTAACTCCATATATAAAAAGTGCTCCTTTTAATAAATAAAATGTTATCGATTTCAGCATCACTTTGATTAAACACATTAGTCACGAGCCCTTCTGGAGAGTCACGGAGTGGCATGGCGCAGCAGCCGCGAGCCCGTCCCAAAGTGCGAAGCGCGTGAGCGAGGCGTTTGTCGTTCCCGTCTGCGCACGTGTGGATGTGCGTGCGCGAGTGACTCCGAGAGCCCCGGGCAACAGTTCAGAGCTGGAAATGTATTCCAGATCAAAGCCCGACCAAAATAAGACATTTGTATGCGCACATAAAATGCCCTGTGCAGTTTCATTTGCAGCTTAAATGGTTTCAGTTACATTTATAAACAAGTCAATTTCAGTAATTAAATAGCATCAATAGAATGTAATTTCACCATTGACACTTACCCCACTGCAGTTTTTTTTCTTCTTTTTTCTAGGTTTTCAACTATAGAGGACAGAAAACATGGCTGCATGTCATAAATATGAATATTTGCCACCTTTGAACGCTCCATTTCAACTGCTATCCTCACTATTACAGTTCAGCACTTTTTCAATCCAACTTGTAAAACTGTGAGAATAGGTTTTTTAATTGAATCTGCCAAGTTTTGAATAATACGGTGAACATATCGTCATTAAAGTAATAATTAGAAATAATTTCCGAGAGAGAAAAAAACAAGGTTTGCGGCTGCTCTGATTACCCAATCTGTTTTTGTGGCTATCCTCAAAACTTAGAAAATGACTCATAAGTTTTTAACGGCTTTGACAAAAGAGATTCATAAACGCATTTAATTTGCATAAGCTTTGCATCAAAGAGAAAATGTATTTCCTTTTTATTTATTCTTTTATATAAAGCACCCAGTTTTGAAACGTCAGTCTTTGTTCTCACCTTCCTCTCCCTTGTTCCCTTCGGTACAAAGTCAGAAATCTAATTTATCTGCGACAAAGGAGACGTCGTACGTATCAGATGATATTAAACCAGTGGCACATTTCATCTTTAAATAGTGTCAGAGCTTTATTTCCAGGCCACCTTAATGAGCGTGGGTATACAACAATTAGTTTGTTTCGCAGTTATTATTTTCTCATTCTGAGCCCACATATTTTATGGTAATCAACAAACCAAGGAAGTTTAGTGCGTCTGGAGTAATTGATCCGTCTGCGTCAGGATACGAACGAACATGTTGGATCTTCACACAGAAAAAAAAAAAAGCTTTGAAAAAATATTTATTGGCTTGTTATTTTTCCCCTTGTTCTTTTTTTCTTGAAAAAATGTGAACAGCCAATAGTTGAGATGGATTTGTCTTTTTCTTTTTCTCTTATTTTTCATTACTCTTAATCGTATCATAGCAACATCGTGTCGTCGATATAATACATTATCTGTGGTGTATTTGCTTTAGTAAACTTTTTATTTTCTTGCTTCTTTCTTTGTGTCTGACCTTTTCTCACCCAAGAAGGGTTTTCTGAGAGATTCTGGTTTAGTTAGTTCAGGATTTTAAAAAAAGTAATACATTTGTCGTTGGATTTCTTGGCGCGGTTCTGAAAGCTTGTGCGACTCTTATCGCTACGATCTGCATGAACTCCCTGAATACATTGGACATTGTGATACTAGTTGCATAATGTAGAAAGCCTCTAACGGGAGAGTAAGTAAAGCTTTGCCAAGGTTGGTTTGATAACCGCAGAAAATCATACTAATATGGTCACTTGCCTGATAAAGGATTAATAACAATCTCTCCCAAATCACTGAGTTAAAGTGATATAAAGACAGAAATGTGTTCTTTCAAACAGAAGCTTTAACCAGACGAAACAAAAAAGGATTTTAATTTTCAAGCTGTGAAGAGATGCTTCAGATCCCTCCTTGAGTAATTAAGAAGAAGTCTTTAAATGAGCTTGTTTCTTTTTTTTAAGGTTTCCCTAAAATCTGTTTTTTAACTCGGAAGAAACAGAACACCATCAGATTAAATTTTTTGCAACTCGTCAGTAATTCTACACATTGACTCTCAGCACTTTATAAAAACTTTTCCTTGTTTATCTGGTCATTAATATTTATCATTTTTAAGATGAAAATAAGACCACAAAGTTCATAAAGTTGCTTTCCAACAGAATATTTGCGATTTATATGTTTTTTTTTTTCTAGTTTCGACTGAAAGCCAGTCGACAGACTCCAGACATCCATTCTTTTCACCCTCAGGCCGTCTCCGTTACGCTTCTCATCCTGTAGGTCAGATACTATGTTGTGCTGCGTATTTATTTAAAGTGCACAGTTGGTTTTAAGCTCTCACTGTGTGCGACTGCCAGCTGAGCCAAATTCCGGATATTGACCGAGCACTTTGCTAAAAAAAAATTGCCGCGAGCTCCAGCATCATCGCCGTCCGTCGTCAGGTGAACGCTATTCAGCGGGCGCCTCGTCGCGGCCACCAGCGCTCTCCTTGAATCAGACCATTTGAATGGAGAGCGTGGCACGACGAGCCTCTCCTCATCGATTGTCTTCTGTTTCCAGGATACATCGCGCCGTGGAGTGGCCGTTTCTACTCTCTCTGGGACACCGGGTAAGCTCTGCTGACCTTCACACTCTCCCGTCGATGGAACACTTGTTCAATCGAGTGCATGTGTGCATTTTCTCCGAGCGCAGTAAACCCGCCACCCCCACCCCCCCAACCCCCCACTGCAGCATCCCACAAGACAAAACAGCCAAGCACCGGCTGTTGAACTATTGTCTTTCTTCCAAAACGGCGCCCGGCACCCCGTGCGCTCCAAACGCACAGCAATATGTTTGATTTCCACAGCACTCTGCTGACTGAAGCAGTATGAGGTGTTTTTTTTTTTGTTTTGTTTTTTTGCAGTCTGGCGACGATTCCTCAACATGCCGTGCGTTTTCTATTTCCCAGCTGCAATCACAAAAAAGAGACAAATACTTAAGATCATATAGAAGCTGCTGTGTTGCCGCATAAACGCTCATAATGAAGAACAAATGGGGGAACACGGGACGCGAAATAAGCGCATTACTCATCAGTAGTGCTAAATTTGTTCGTGTTTTACCACAAGCATGAGGGGGGGAGCTAAATTATCTCTTTTGCCTCATAATTCTGGAGTTAATCAGGAGGATCTATTGTATAATTTGTCTCGACACTCCCATAGCGCTCCGCTCGGCATGAATTACATCCTGTCTGTCTTCTCCCTCCTCCCAGCTACGCCAAGATCCACATCCCCATCATAGCGTCGGTGTCGGAGCACCAGCCGACGACATGGGTGTCCTTCTTCTTCGACCTCCACATCCTGGTCTGCACCTTCCCAGCGGGCCTCTGGTTCTGCATCAAGAACGTCAACGACGAGCGCGTCTTCGGTGAGTCGTCACATCGTGTTAGTCCGCCTTGTTGGAGTTGACGATGCATCTCCTCCTGTCTTGTCCTGGTTGTGCGCTGCCCTTCGCCCAAGGTGAGCTGGGATTGGCTCCAGCAAGTTCAGTGGCCAGTTTGTTGTTTTTTTTTCTGCTCAGCGTCACACACTCCCACCAGTCTGATCAGCCACTGATCCGCCGCTGATTTGCCCTCCGTTTGTGAGGACCGGCTCTTTATGGAGTCCTCCAGTCAGCGTGGTGTCTGACACCAGTAAATTCAATCTCATCAGCCCGCAGAAGCTTTTCTGCTGCCAGAAGCCTGCATTGCTCTCCATTTGTGTCCTCGTATGCTCTTTATTTCCCCATAATCCACCAAGGATCCCACAATTAGTTTCTCCGAAGACTCGATTACAAATCGGCAGCACTGGCCGCCATGAGTCAGCAAAAGTTCAACGTCCCAGCAACGAGATTTTAATCTTTTGGGAGATTTTAAAGGTTTGTCAAGTTTTATTTTAGCTATCGTTAGTTCACCCTGGATGGAAATATTTTTTTTAATTTATGAAGTTTGATTGAAATAGTTCCGCTCTCTTGATTGAACTGCATTGAAATTTTTCCTCTGACTTTTTCAATGACAGTCTCCCCTAAATGGAAGACGTATCAGATGTTTTTCAAAGCATCCTCACTCTCAAAGGTCCCTGAAGTGAGACCGGAGGGTGCAGGGGGGACGTAGCAAATCCACGCATGAAGCATTTTTGTTATTCACTTTCTATTGGCATATTGAGTATTAACAGAAAACCCCACCCTTCCCTGATGAGTTCAGCTTTGTTTCGTAAACAGGCCGTTGTTTGCGGTCGGAGCCCCTCTGAAGATGTCGGCCATCTGTCCAGACTGAAAACTCCCAGCAAGCCACGGCGATGAGCTGCTATTAAATTTCATTGAACGCGAACTCAGCCGGGAGTTTCATGTCCAACCGAAAGCTTGGAAGCGTTCCAGCTGTCCTTCATCTAATATTGTCTGCAGAGAAAATAAATGGCACTTTCACTTTCACAGCCACATAATTACAACATTACAAGTCATTCATTAATTGTCACTTTCTCTGCGATAGTCCTTTAATCACCAGTTGTTCTGCTGTTAGTGTCATTTTTGTGATGTATTATTTGTTAAAGGAGGAAGAGTATTAACATGCCCGGGAAGAATGTGGCGATTAGGAGACCTGTCTGCTCATCCAAGGAATTCCCCACATCAGTACAGTAGCTTCTCTGAGCGAGGCGTGACGGCTCTCGGCGTTTAAACAAACAAATGTGAGACCGCAAAACAAGTCTACGCCGTCCCGACAGGCGAGATCGAGGGCCGTAAACCTTTTGAGTGCTTTAAACACAGTCTGTTTCTCCCTCGCACTCAATCAGACAATTAAAGGAATCGATCGGCGCCTCACTTGTTGAACCGGGTCGGCACTTCTCAAGGGCGCCGAGCAGCCGCTGCTCTCCGCTTGTAGATCCGGGCTTCGCCCCGGCTAACGTAGACTGATTATGCCGTGTTGCTCTCACAGCTTAATGCCTCTTTTCTTGTCTTTATCTCCCTCCAACATCTTCCGATTCATTTCCTGTCTCTTCTTTACATCCTCACTGCCTCCGTCCTTGTCTGACCTGCAATTTCTTTGTTCCCCCTCCCTCCCGGCCACGTCGCCTCTTCTCTCTCTCTCTCTCTCTCTCTCTCTGTCTCTTCCTCCCCCTGCTTTGCAGTGGCCTTGTACGCCATCAGCGCCGTGTATTTCGCCGGCGTTATGGTGCGTCTGATGCTGACTCTCACCCCGGTGGTGTGCATGCTGTCGGCCGTGGCGTTCTCCAGCGTCTTCGAGCACTACATGGGCGACGACACGAAGAGGGAGAAGCCCCCGGCCGAGGACAGCAGCGACGAGGACGACAAGAGGAATTCTGGGAATCTCTACGACAAGGTGCAGATGAGGAGAAACCATAGTTGAAGTTAACTTTTTTTTTTTTTTTTTTACTGTAGTGACGGGTCTTGTAGCAACAACGCTTCAGGTTTTACTCACTATGCCATGATGTCAAAAAAAACAAGTAAAGCCACAAAGAATAAAAAAAACAACAACCAGGTCAGATTTTTACATTTTACAAGTCTCAGTCGCACAGTTTTATGACACCTTTTGAGGTTTTGGATTTGTCAGTCTCATATTTGTCAGCTTCCCTCCTCGCTCCCCACCACTTTGGGTAAACTGTGATTCAACTGTGATTCAGCAGCAACTGTCGGAGGCCGGTGCCATCATTTCAGCCGGCTCACTTTCAGACTGTCGTCACGCTGAGTAAAATTGTTGTGTTATAATTCTTTTCCTCTCTTGGCGCTGCCCCGCAATACTCCTCAATGAAAACGAGCTCATAAGAAGACTCATAAGATCAACAATTACTGTAAAATTCTCAGCATCTCCGATGTTGTGGAAGCCTTAAATAGATGTAGAATTAATATGAAGGCAGTTTTACATAGAAAGGATGATTGTACAGATTGTACACTTTTAACGTGGGGACTTTAAAATTGCAATAAATATAATAATGTACTTTTTATCACCGCAGAGTTGTTTAAGTCGTTTTAGTTCAGAGGCCACGTGCAGCCAGAATTAAGCAGACTAGTAAAAAGAGCATAATATTAAATAATGAGTCCCAATTCGTATGTTTAAAATAAATACAACTACCTTCTGAAAAAAAGTCCACATTTAATTAAAAAAAAAAAAATAAATCTCATAATGCGTAACACAATAGAAGACATTCGTACTCCACAGGACTCGGATCATGTTTAAAAAACATATAATAACCAAAAAGTAGCTTTTATATTGGGGTTAAAAAGAAAAAAGCAAAAGCACTCAATCATTTCACCTCTTTTTGATGATTCCGCAGCAATAAAATCAAAATAAATTCTGTTGGTTTCAGTCGTATCATTGTCATAAAAGGGTCACGGTGCTGAATTCATACAGTGGCAGCAGGAAACACCTGGTAGCAGAAACACTAGAAAACATTTTATTAACAATTCTGCAACCACGAAATCTGAATTAATCCCGGCACCCTCGTAATAAGAGGGTTTAATTTCCCAGCAGGCGAAAATGCTGCAAATTGCCTCAATTTGTGCCTCATTTGGCTCTGAAATCTGAAATCGCGTGGAGCGCTTTGTTTCTCTTCAAACTGCCGTTGCAGGGTGCACAAATTCACCCTCGCACCATGGCTTTATGCAAATGTTTATACTAACTTTCAGTTCACCAGTTTTGAAGCCTCTTTGTTTGACACTCTTAGTTTACATGAAAAACAAAAAAAACAATCCCCACTCCAGCTTCTCACATCTTAGATAGTATTGAGAAAAGTCACAGGTTTCAAAAGCTTATCGTGCTTATGTTTGTGTGAAACAATGAGAGTACCAAAGTCTATTTTGTTTGTTTAGAAAGAAATATATCAAACAAGCTTTTTTGCTTGTCCTGCATCTGAAAACTTAACAAATTTCAGTGAAATGAGGATGTGGAAGCCGCTCAGCTGTCAGTATAATCCTACTCTCATGGTCACAGTATCACTTTAACTCTACCTCGGTTATTTATGTCTCATAGATAAACGAAGGGATCATATTCTCTGCAGTACAATTATTGATTTCAAATTCAAACTAAAATTAAAATAGAAAGTATCCAGATTATTTTACTCAAATTAACAAAATGTTGGACGTGGGCAGAAAATACAGCTAAAAAAAAAAGTGCAACAACATAGAAAATTCAATCTAAGCAAAGTAACTAGGTAGCTTATTGGTTCAAAACATCCAGAACCCCTTTCCCTCCAGGAACTGAATATTAACCCTAAACACCTCACTCTCTCAGAACAACAAAAAAAAAACGTTTGTCGTGACGAATTGTGTATTCCTTCCCTGTAGCTTGCTCCCTCCGGTACTCTGCAGCCGTTTTAAAAAGTCACCAGCCTTTAATAAAATATCACCAAGCACAACTCTGGGGTCCCTTTGTGCAGTTTGGCACACAATACCAGATTAGATCAACAGTAAAATGTTGTGAGTTCCGTTTACCTTTTCATGATCCGAAAGCCAATGTTTTGTCACCATCTTTGCTCACTTGCAGCCGGCGTTTAAACGTCCTTGGAAATAACTGGAGCTGCAGTCATCTTCTGCCGCTGTAAAATAATATTAACTCATCACAGGGTTCATCTCACAATTCTCACTGATGCGTCTTCACGTGGTACTCCCAAAAAAAAAAAAAAAAAAATTGAGTGTGCTCTAAAATCCTTTCTTCAATTAGTTGGATTAATAATTTATTTCTCCTCAATAATTCACGTTTCCTGAAAGCTTCATACTTTGCAGCTGCAGCCGCTCACGGTAGAGTTTGTCTCCCCCTGCAGGCCGGCAAGGTGCGTAAGCACGTGTCGGAGCAGGAGAAGGCGGAGGAGGGCCTGGGGCCCAACATCAAGTCCATCGTCACCATGCTGATGCTGATGCTGCTCATGATGTTCGCCGTGCACTGCACGTGGGTCACCAGCAACGCCTACTCCAGCCCCAGCGTGGTGCTCGCTTCCTACAACCACGACGGGTGAGAGCGAATCTCAAACACACACACACACACACACACACACATCCTCCCTCTGCAGCGTCTGTGGGATGTTAATGACTGCGAGGCGTGAGGCGTACAGCAGCGTCCCCCTGGTTGTAGTTGATAATGCAGACGGACACACTCCCGCAACCCCGCATGCAAATCGCCACATATGTGCACACGCGCCGGGACGCTGGAGTGTGAGGGCATGCATTTTTCATAAGCGGTTTCTGTGGAATATTGATAGGCGAACCTGTGAAACCATTGTTTGACTTGGTTTTTCTGGGTCACGGAAAAACATCAGCGATCCATCTCCGGGTTTACAGAACGCTGATGTGTTATTCTCTGTAAAAATTCCGTGCAGCTATAATTATTCTCGGGGAAGGAACTATTGAAGGCTGAGACTAAATGGTAGACGCACGCTCTCATGCATTTATTAATCATACTACGGTGGTTCCCAGACAATAGCTGAGCCACGCCACGGGGAAGGGAGCAGAGTGGATCTGACACGTACACGCCCCCGCATCCCCGCACTCGTACGAGCGCACACAAATGTAATGTGATTAGCGTACCTGCAGTTAATTGCCTGCCTGGCTTTATGTGTGCTCCCTCGGCTCGAGGTGAAATTAGGACGCCAACACTTGAAGCGAGAGGTGTTTTTTTTTTTTTTTTTTTAACACCGCATTAACGCTACGCAGGCAAGACGGGGCTCTATTTTCAGACATCGTGGCCCCTCCGATTCAAAGTCTTAGCTGAAATATTAATAGCCTCCACAGCCACATGCCTGTCAACGCGGTTACCTGTCGACTTTATCTCTCGGTTCCTCTCCTCCCTCGTTAGGACACGCAACATCCTGGATGACTTCAGGGAGGCCTACTACTGGCTGAGGCAGAACACGGACGAGCACGCGCGCGTCATGTCCTGGTGGGACTACGGATACCAAATAGCCGGCATGGCCAACCGGACCACGCTGGTGGACAATAACACCTGGAACAACAGTCATATAGCGCTGGTACGATATATTCTGTGTGACCGTGTGTGTTTGACCTGTGATGGACTGTCCAAGGTTTATCGACGATCTTCACACACAGGCTGATTTCACCTTAGTTTGGCCCGACCGGTCAAATAATCTATAAATACCACTTAATTTCAAATTCTATCGGTTTGAATTTCCTTTTTTTTTTTCTCTCTGTTTTTGCTGTCAAATGTAGACAAATGTTTGTTTAGCCTGTTGAAGCCCTGCAGCTTTCTTCTCTCTCTCTCTCTCTACCTTGTTGTCTCTATTCCACATCTTATACACCGGAGACGCAATTAGACTGTTTGATGGATCTCCGTTTAATGATCCCCACTTTTTTCGCGGCCCTCGCGTCGAGGCGCCGCCCTCTCGCGAAAAACGGCGAATCCTCACTCTCGCCGTCTTGTCCAGGTGGGGAAAGCCATGTCTTCCAATGAGAGCGCGGCCTACGAGATCATGAAGTCGCTGGACGTGGACTACGTCTTGATCATCTTCGGCGGGGTGATCGGATACTCCGGGGACGACATAAACAAGTTCCTGTGGATGGTGAGGATCGCCGAGGGAGAGCACCCCAAGGACATCAGGGTGAGTGCAGCGGTGAAATCGATGCTCTCTCTCCGGGGAAGCTCGCCGGTCGTAACGGCGAAGCTCCGGGAAACGACGGGGACGCATAAACCCCGAGATGAGGTTTGTTATTGTTCTGAAGCCATTAAGACCTGCAGCAACAAGTGCGTCGCTCCTGATGAAATGCATGTCGGTCTGCAAGCAATAGTTGGATGAAAACACGTTGCATCATGCTGTTAAAGGTAAAAAAAAAAAAAAAAAAAAAAAAACGGTGATAAAGAGACGGATAAAAATGTTGCCTCATGTCTTAAAGGACTTAAATTCCAACATCATCTCCCACCATCTGCACTGAAAGAGTGTCGCGTTGCTGAAACACTTGTTCTCTGGTTAACTGTCTGACTCTTTGTTTTTCTAAGGAAAAGGCAGCTGCTCTGTGACTGAGAGAAGCTCATGGCACCTATTTTATAATTCAGCATAATCATTCATGAATTATCCCGAGTCGATTGAAGCAATAAGCTGTAAAGACGGACGGAGCAGCTGTCAGACAGCGAACAGAACGTCAGAAAACTTGAGGCTTAGAGGTGAAGCAGCAGAGTCTGTGACTGAAACAGGTTTGAATCTGCAGGGGCTTTATCTGGCAGCCCAGTTCAGAGGATGGGTCAAATGCAGAAAGAAAAAGAAAATCCCCAATGAATCAATAAAAAAAAGCTATTAAAGCTGCTTCAGATTTTTGACTTAACTTATCACCTCAATGTTTTTCAGCAGAAAAGCCACAAATATAGTTTTTTTTTAAAAATTAAAAAATTTATATAAACAAGCTTTTCAGCTTTAGTTTATTATTGTTTCATTTTTATTTTAAAGAAGCGTAAACAAATATTCATTCTGCACATAACTTTTCCAACAGGGATGTTTACAAATATTTTATCATCAATTTAGCTTTAAAAGGCATTCAAACCCGACAGTTTGTTTTTAGCCGGAGGCCATAAATCTAACTTTTCTAACGCTTCAATTTACTTTGTACGAAGATATAATCTACAAAACTGTTGGACTTTTACAATTTTTTTTTGAAATGTGCTTCATAAACAAGATATCGAAAAAGAATGTGTACAGTTGCAAAACTTATCTGAAATGTTATCCAGTTGATCTCAAGACAACAGCAGCAGCAAAGTTTTATAATTGGATCAGTTTCTTCGCACTTTAAAGAAATTACACATGACTTTGTAGATCCCCAATCAAACTCTTATCAACAAGTATTTCATCTACGTGTGTTTTTTTTTCCCCACACAGACGGGTTCCACTTTTTCAAAATTGCTGTGACTCAGTTTATTAGGTCCTCGTCTCGAGTTAATTCAGCGGCGCTGCAGTAAGCGCTCCCCTCGCAAAACGTTAAAAGGTTCACTTGTTGCCGGAACTGTTTTCCTGCACTCCCGACTCGTATCGCTCATATTTTATCCGCCCCATTCCCATCGCGGCGGTCGGCAGGAGAGAGCCGTGCGTAGAGCGAGGCGGCGAGCTGAGGGGAAAAGTCCTGCGTCATTAGAGCTTCTGACAGCAGGTGAATATTACCTCGTTGCTTTTTAATAATACGCTGCTGAAATACTCACAGCGGGGCCGGAGACGCACAAAAACCTTTTTTTTTTTTTTTTTGTTTTGAGCTCAATTTGACTCGCTGACGTGTCGGAGGAAAATCCCTCCACGAGTGACTGAAGGAGCTCGTTAGTGTCAAGCAGATATTGAGCACAAAATATCAGCAATTTAATGGAAAGTTAAACTCAAGAAAGAGGTGAAACGTATTTTTTTATGAATGCAAAATGCTGAGAACATGTCTTGTTTTCTTCAGTCTGGATCCTGAACTAAAATGTCTCTTTAGAATTAAATAAATAAAATGTCAAATTAACCTTTAAATAACAACTTTTTGCAAAAAAAACAACCTAGAAATATTTTCAGAAAATATATTTAATCTCTGTTAGAGCCAATAATGTAATAACTATGAAATATAATTTTTTTTTTTTACAATGTTTATAGCCTTAACCGATGACTATGTCTGATCGAAAAATGTTTCTTTTGATGAAATGATGTTTCCTGTCACCTGCGAGTGAAATGTTCACAAATAATGTTCGCACTTTGCTATAAATAACATAGAATTCAGAACTCTATGTAGTTACACACAAACATTTCCACCCTCAGTGGACAGATTGAAAACTTTTGAGTTTTCCAGTCGATAAGTAATATCTTGCATCATTATGCTACGATGGAAACTCTTGTGGTATATTTGCCCCTCTTGTTACAGAGTTAAATTCTACAGTATGCTACCTTTGTCCATAGAGATGAAGAGAAAACAATTCTTCTTAGATTTTTAAGACTCGCCTCAGCTCTTATTATCGTATTTGTATTATTTATTGTGACTCTGCCCTTTATGAAACTCGTCTAGCGGGAAGTAAGAGGTCCCATGTTGCAATTTGCCGTGCACAAGCAGACTATTATATTAATTTTTTTCTATAATTTAGCTCTTAGTTCTTTTTATTTAATGTCCCAAGGGGCCCATTTAGTTTCCAGCATAACATGCAGCTACAGAGTCACGTGACGAAACACAAAGTTTATGACTATTACGTCCAGTTAGTGATGTTTTAGCTTTTTACCTTTCATCAGGATAGTCTGCATATTTCTTATTCTTTTTCTGTATATCCACAGATTTCGATTAGACATAATCTAAACGACAAACTGTGAGTTGGTGATTATTTACAGCAGTAATCTGAAATTCCTGTGATTGTGTGAGCTTGAAAAATGCGACCCTCATTAGCAGAGGACCAAAGGGCGACCGAGCAGTTATTATTGGAGGTTTGGCTCGTGCATTCGCAAAAATGTAATTCGAGTTTTGATCTTTAATTAAAGAGGTACATCAAACTTGTTGAAAATGCCTTTTTCGACTCCAGGGGTCGCAGAAATAAGTCATTTTCTCACAAGCCATAAAAGAATTGAGGAGGAAATCTGGATTTTTAACTGAGTGAAACTTGTCAAATTGGACGTACGTTGAGTTGGACGCCCTCTTTGTTTTCCTGTCATCTCCAGGAGAGCGACTACTTCACCCCTCAGGGGGAGTTCCGGGTGGACAAGGCCGGCTCGCCAACTCTCCTCAACTGCCTCATGTACAAGATGTCCTACTATCGCTTCGGAGAGATGCAGGTGAGAGTTTTTTCATCATCCCTGATCAGCCGAGTGAGATCAAGCCCAGGCTGGAGAGAGATTTTTTTTTTGAGTTCAGAAGGTAACAAGCAGCTGCTGTCACCACACATGAATAGTAGTGCTGCTACAGTTTTTTTTTTTTACCGGAAGATAATGAGCCGCTGCCACCAGCTAAAGGTGAAACACGTCTTACTACTGTATGTTAAAGCAGAGCGGGCTGACAAGAGACGGGGGGGGGAAGAGAAGCTGCCGGTGGAAATATGAAGGATTGGCAGAGGCTTTGAAATGCGCCACGGCTACTCCTGGCAGGTAGCAGAGGAGAGATGAGAGGACGCCTTCCTGCCAGGTGCTGTAGATGTGGCCCGGCCAGCCAGGAGAATCAACGCCGCCGCCGCCATCCTCTCAGAGCTGTGAGGAGCTCGCGGCGCTCGCTTCCAGTGGCGGGAAAGAGAGACGGCGTGACGGGAGCGAGGGAGCCCCGCGAGACGAGGAAGGAGCCGGAGTTGTGGGAGTAGATTAGATTTATGGAAACAAGATGTGACAAGGAGAAACCGGAGCTTAGGGGACGACGGCGGGAAGAAAATAAGTCGAACCGAAGTGCGGGGTAGTTACAGTTTGTGCTGCTGACTCAAGGTTAAACACACAATGCATATTACAGCACTGGAATGAATAAAACCTACCCGCAGTCGAGCGCGCCATTTATTTCCTTTACTTCTAAATGACAAGCTGAGCCTCCGTGATAAATACGTATCTCGGGAATGAAGTTTTGAGGGGGGGGGGCTTATAAAAATGCACTTCTTCACACTCTTCGGCCTTTTAAAGCAGCCGGAGAGGAGATGCAGAGATACAGGGACACAAAGGGGCGGAGTGAGTGACGCTTGGACAGAAGAAGAGAGGGGAACAATGGGAGGGGGGGGGGAGGCCGATGGACACGATAGCTGTGAGAACGGAGGTGACAAACATGAGGGGAAGGCAGTCTGAAGGATGAGCAATCAAAGGCTTTTCGAGCAGAATAACGGGAACAAGAGGTTGAAAGTGAGTCACAGTGTAATGGAGCGGCTGCCAAAGGGCGCCCGCTGCAGTGTAATCACTGCGCCATCACACCTGCTATTTATTTCCAGTCACCATCAGATTGTTCTTGTGTTTTTTTGTTTGTTTTTTTTTTACAATTGATCAAGGCCTTTGGACATGAGACAACTCAGACAACTTTCCCTCTCGTTCTGTTTTTTTTTTCCGTTTTTTTTTTACAAAGTTGTGACACTTTGTGACTTCCCTTGGCGGAGAGTTTGCGGGGAAATAATGACAGCCCTCCCGTTTGTGCAGCAGGTAGTCGCCTCGGTTTTGCATAATGAGCTGGAAACTGGTAGAAAACAGCGAGTCTGCTCGTGTTTGTTTGTTGAATTGAATACGGGGTGTGCTCTGCCTCTCCCGGCGTTCCAGCCGTCGGGTAAAATCCTGCACAAGGACAATCGGAGTGGTTTGAATCCAAATGATTTCGCCGATGCAGTGGTGGCAGTTGTGCACAGATTAGATGGGGAACGTGACTGAATTTCAGCTCAGGCCGTTTCGATTCATGTGGATTCGAGGCTCCGCTTTTCCCAAGATCACTTTAACTTTCAGTAACAGGAAGTTCTTCAGTGTTACTGAGTGTTTTTGACTGCACGAGTCCTCGGGGCTGGTGTATGGATGCAAAGCTCTTTTTTTTCTTTTTCTTCTCCCTCCTCTGCTTTTCTGGCAGTTTTTACAATTTCTAGATATTATTAAATGGCCTGGGAGTTTGTGCGTGCCAAATCCTGTCCGCAGCAACGAGGTAGGAATAAAACGGGTTTAACAACACTGGGGAAGGTTTCTAACAGTAAATCAGAACCAACCGCCACATGTATAGTAAATAATTCTACTTCATTAGATCGTGAAATAAATGCAGTCTGAAATGTAAACCCGGTGCTGCAGCCGGTTCTTCTTCTTCTTCGAGTGCATGAGGCCACCACAACGTCCTCCTGCCTTAAACGTTTAGATTTTTCACAGTGAGAAGTAAACTAAATAATACAATTGAAATGCATTTGCATTATATTTACAACAGAAACGCACTAAAAATGGGAACTAAAACCTTGTGAGCACCCATTATGGAATCTTTTGAAGGAGAGCTATCTGGCCTTTTTGGTTAATTGAGGCCAAAGCATCCACGTATTTCTCTTTAAAATCAAAGTGCACATGAAACGTTGGATCTGCCGTCTTCGGTGTTTTCGGTCACAAACTCTCTGGAGGGTCCAGACATCTGAAGTGCAGCCGTCTTTACGTCCGTCTGCACGATCAGCCGCCTCAAAGCTCGGTCCAGTTAAAAACAAGAAACCTTTCCGTGTCCCGCAGCTGGACTTCAGGACGCCGCCGGGATTCGACAGGACGCGCAACGCCGAGATCGGCAACAAGGACATCAAGTTCAAGCACCTGGAGGAGGCGTTCACCTCGGAGCACTGGCTGGTTCGCATCTACAAGGTGAAGAGTCTGGACAACCGGGAGCCGCTGGACCACAAGCTGCGCAGCGTCGTGCCCAGGCAGAAGTACACCTCCAAAAAGGTAGACGCCGGGGTTTTATGCTGCCCTGCTCACGGCCGATCATTCATTTGATCTCACACTCCTTGTCAGATGTATATTCTATCAATATATGGCTGCTCTGAAAAAGCATTTTCGTTTGAAGACTCCTCAGAATCAGTGTTTCTATATCTCTGATTCTAGTAATATGTTATTTTAAATGGTCTGCAGTGTTGTTGGCACTGTAGTTGTTCCTCTGACAAGTGTTGTTCACTCAGTATCTGTCTCATTGTTTGACTTGTGTTGGACCAAACCGGTCATAGTTTCATGCCGGAAATGCACCAAAAATTTGATATTTACATTCTTATGAGATTTACCACCTTTATTACATTACACTACAACGCATCTTTATTATTACAAAACACTATAGGTTGATTTGCAGAAGGAAAAAAAAAACACTTTCCAACACACTAACGTGGATATTTTTCATCATGTCTGTCTTTTTTCCCCTGAGCAGACGGCCAAGAGGAAGCGAGGACACATCAAGAACAAGCTGGTCCTGAAGAAGGGCAAGAAACTGCAAAAAAAATAATGGCGACGGAGAACTTTAGGAAAACAAACGTGAAGAAACCTTGAACAACCAATGAAGAAGAAGAAGAAGAAGAAGATGAAGAGTACAGGGGGCCGTTTACCTGGCACTAGTTGGTCCGGGCGTCTGCTCGGAGCGCCCTCGTGTGTCGAGGAAGTGTCACATCCGGCTCGCTCCAGAACTCTCGTCAGTTTTATCCCGAGGACGTTGTTTTTCTTGCTTTTCTTCTCCGTTCTCTTTTTGTTTTCTTTGTACTTGAATGTGTGGCGAAGGCACAGGGCTCCTCTACCTGTCTTTTTTTGTTTTGTTTTGTTTTGTTTTCATGTCAGTAAACTGCTTCTCAGCACAGGGATGGGGGGGGGGGGTGAAGAGGACACCAGTGAGGAACATTTTGCACCAAAGACCCATCGACCTTGCTCCGTGGCTCACGTGAACTCGATACCGAGAGCGAGGCGGCGCCGCAGCAGCGAACGCCTTGGATTTGGTTCCTGACACGTGTACAGAGGACAGTATGCGGTATGGAGGAACGTCCCCCCCGTGTCGGCACAGCCCAACTGTAATATTAACCTTTTTATCAGCATCATCATCTCTTCCTTTGCATCTGCCTGGCTCCCCGACCCTCAAGTTTTCACAAGAAAGAAATCGGCCTAAAGTGTGTAAATATGTGATGTAAAGAAAATGTCTAAACGGATGCTAATATATTGGATCGTCGTGGTGATTTTTTTCTTTTCTTTTTTTTTTTAAAATATGCAGTTTTTGATTTTTCTCAATTTCTTTGTGATCGTTTCTTTTCTTTGTATGACAGCAAATAGATCAGTGAATGCAATAATTCTTGTACAGAGGGGTTTTGAGATTGTGTGAAAAAGATTTTTGAATGTGAATTTTTTTTTTACACCCCCACCTCCCCTCCCAAATCTTTTTTTTTACTTTCTTTCTTTTTTGTGGTAAATTGCATAGAATGTAGGTTTCTGCTGCTCGGGGGGGTTTTCAAGACAGAAGCAAGCAACTTGTGTGTAAAAAGTAGTGATAATAAATTGGGCCTCCCATCCTGCAGGGGGAGCTCTCTAGTTGAAGTGAGCAAAGCCTAGTGCCTCATCGCTGGTCATCCTCTCTGATCCTTGAGTTGTGGACTTTGTGTGTTTTTCTTTCGGCAGTTTGAGGCTGAGCTGGCGGAGAGCTGGTAAACAGGAAGTGGTGCTAGACGAGGTTTAACAGACTTCCATCTCTGCCTGTAACTTCACACAGATCTCCAAAAGTCTCTGGAGCTGCGTCCCATTTTCACACTGTGTACTCAGGCTGCATAAACACAGAACAGCAGAGAGCATTATCCATGCAACAAAAACAAAAGAAAACAAAAAAAGAAGCACTCTGAGGGCAAATCATCTCCCTGTCAGCACATTTAAATGTAAAATCACATTCTTTTTCCCCATTACAAAACTTTAAAAGTCGTCTAAAAAGTTTTGGCTGAGCAGCAGCACTATTCATTTTAACTTTAATAATTAATTTAAAATATTGAATAATTATACCTCTAAGACCGTTAATTCAAAGCACATTTTCTTGATTTTATGAGGAAACGCCAGATCGGCAAATCACAAATCTTTTCATTTTTTTTAGCAGAACTAATCAATTTGTTTTATTTACTGATGAATCAATCATGCATTTTGCAGGAAAATGTGCATCAGTTTCCCAGAAGCCCTGGGATAACGTCTTCAATTGTCTGAAAGGATGTGTGAATCTGAAAAGGAGCGTTAACGATTCACAGGAAATAAAATTGATTTTCAAAATGCAACCTGAGTGAATAATGAAACTGCTGATTGTTAAACGTCTGTTATTCACTCGGCTCAGTCTATCAAAAATTAATCACAGAGAAGTCAAATAGACAAAGTTGTTTCAACTTAGCTGTTTTGTGGAATCGTGTCGGTCTAGTTTTCTATTAAAAAATTGTTTTAAATGATTCCTCCAGTTTTGTTTTCTATATTTTATGTTTTCTATATTTTTAGTCAATATTTAACGGAAAACATGCAAGAAATTAAAAGAAGCAACAACTAAAGAGTGTTTAAATTGGAAACTCCCGCAGACTAAATTTCCCATGATGCACGTTGCTTAAATCAAAGAAGCTCTTTTGATTTTCTCCTTTTAGACAATATTTGAACCAAGAAATCCCAGCTACATTTCCCATGATACATCTCTGTTTATCATCTTTTGGATTTTGTATGTTTTAAACTAGAATCCAACCACATAATTAGTTTATGAAAAAGAAAAAAAAAATCAACTTTTAACTGCTGCAGACGGCATTTCCCACGATGCATTTCTGTTTGTTAGAATATTAAATCTGTAGGAGTTGATGAATGATTGTAGTTTGATCTGTGGTACACAGTGTGCAGGGGCCTCAGCTCTGACGGGGGCCGTCGTCTTCTTCTTTTGTGGGCTTTGTACTGTTCTGCGTGTTTGGCTTCTTCTGACATCAGGTCTAAAACAAAACGTGTGTGTGTGTTAACTTAATTTTCTGTTAAATGATTTACACGTCGGAACAAGATGTTGCACGGCTGTACTTGTTCAGTCGCATTTCTCTGTACTTGTTCATAAAGTACATTTTACCAGGATCAACTTTTTTTTTTTTTTCCCGTCACATGGTTAAAGTGAGTGTGAGTCTTTGATCTGGCTGCGTTTGATCTCCTGAAAACTTGTGTCCGTTTCAGGGCTTCAGACGTTCTACATGACGCCACATTGAATGATTTTGTCATTTGTGGGCGGACTTTAAAGAAAAGAAAAAAAAAAAAGCCTTAATGTGATGTACAGTTTGTTTCTCCTCTTTGTTTTTGTTCGATTTCCGTTCGGTTCAGTTCCTCTGCTGAGTGCCGTCTGTTCCTAACACTGTCTGTCCCCCCTCCCTTCTTGTCCCTTTGCTCACCTTCAAAGTTTACATTTTTACATCTGTTGTTCTGTTCGGCCATCTTTAAATATACACTTCAATGAAAACGGTCTGCGTTGTTGTCGTTACTGGCCGCACTCTGCAGATGTGATGTTAAAGCCGTGTGGACGCAGTGTGAACCACTTGATGGCAGCATTAGACTCTGGATGGAGACGCTGGTGTGCGAGGGAAGACTTCAGTACTGGTGAGGACAGATGGCGGGCTGCAGGCTGCCGAGGTAAAGTGCACGTTTCACTGTTCTGACCTACATAACCTCCAGTGAAGCTTGTTTGATACGACGGATTCAGGAGACGCCTGATATTGTGTCTTTACAACTACATACACAACAAACTCATTAATAGATACTGACCTCTGCAGATTCCGAGATTGACTTCGTCTTCACAATTTGAGGGATCTTTCACCAAATGTGTTTCGAACACACTTTGTTGTTTTAGGAGAGTATAGTCTGAAAAATCTCTTTTTTATGTTTGGTAGATTATTTCTAATCAATTAATAGTAATAGTTTATTGGATCAATCAGATACATAGTGCAACAGAAAAAAAGAAGTTCCCGCTCTTAGTATAGAAACGTAAACCAGAGCTGAGCAGTGTCATCGTTGTATTAAGTATTCCTGCAGCCGAATTTAACATATTCGTCCACAGATTCTGACGGAGTCGGATCATTATGCTGATATTTAAGCAAAAGATGTTAGAGAATGCAACCGACTTCATACCAAATCTACTGTATGTTGTAGCGTGCCTTTAAAAGAGGACACTCGCCGCCTGAGGAGCGACAGCTGAGGCACCGTTTGATGATATTACACAACAGATTCGGAACCTCATGGGGGGGAAAAAAAAGCATGTTTAATTTAGAAAAGGTAGAAGGTCTTTATTAATTTACAGTCTTCTCTTCATCCACAGTCACCGTTTCCTTCAGCGGCTCCTTCCTGACTTCCTTGTAAGGCCAAAGTCTGCTCCTTACTAATATACTGATATCATGGAGTTACACCATCACAGTGGAGGCTACCAACTGGCATCTGGGAAATCAACCGCGGCCAAAATCAACAAATATAGTGAGAGAGAGAGAGGAAAAAACAAAACGGAGCCGTCTTTCTGAAAAGGTGGAGACGGTGTGAACACAAACCGGATGCAATAAATCCAAACTTCATCAGACGTTGGTAAGAAGTGAAAAATATAAAGTCGTTTTAGAATTTTGGAAAAAGTCGTGGACAGGTCGGGATGCTCGTGAATGAAAACACATTTCTGGAGTTGCAAAAGAGTTTCCCTGCTCATTTTAAGGTTTTCTTTTAGAAAAGGTAACTGGTTGTGAGCACCCTCGTTTCCTCTTCTGGTTTATTGTCCATCGCCGCGAATGGCATCACAGACGATTACCTCCTCATCTTCACCGGCGCAACCTCAGAGTAACACCCCCCCCCCCCCAAGCCGTGGTTCTCCAGCGAGCCGCCGTATCTACGCTCATCAGGAGGGGGCGACCTGAGGAGCGTTACCTCCTGGGGGGGGGGGGGGTTATTACACAAGTGTCATGTGAGGGGTACAGATACAAAACAGATTAGAAGACCCAGGAGCTTTTAGCCACAAACAAACAGCTGTTTCCTTTTGGAAGATAACAAATGTGACTAAACCAGCGAGGTAGTAATGGGAATCGTCGGTCCCGCCGGGAGAGAGCAGCATGAAAAAAAAAGCTAAAACAACATGACAGCGCGCACGTGTTTAAGATGGGAGAGTAGCATACTGGACTAATAAAGTGTGGCTAGATACATTCATAGTGCAGACAAAACAATCAGGACCTTCACTTTCTAATAACTTGCTGTAATATAATGTATAGAAATATATACGAGCACGTCGTCTAAAAGGAGCACATCTGGAGTCGGATCGTTTTTGAGGTGACGGTACTTTCCCGTAAAGCTCTGCGGAGGAGGCCGCCCTGATTGGAAAGAGCCACAGTTATAAAACATGGGGTTGGTCTCCATGGTCAAAGTGCTTCTCAAATGAACTCTGCTACAGTTTAACGTGATTCAGGAGACGCCAGTGAGGCTAAACTAAAAGCTCGGAACCGAACATCAACGCTGTCTGAAAGAAAACACCAGTGGCAAACGTCGTTAACTGTGCGTGTGCAAAAAAAGGCCTTGGCAAGGTGAAAAATAGAAATACTCTACTTTGAATAGTAATACTATCAACTGTTTATAAAAACAAAACCCCACAGGATTCTGTCCCGAGTCCCGAAACCTCCTCTTGGTCCCTTTGGCACCTTTTTCCTGTTTGTGTCACGCAGTGAGTCTGAAGGCCTGTGGGGGGCGCCAGTCCTGCTCTTGGATTCCCGAGGAGCCGGGTCTGGATTATTGTCCGCGGGGAAGAAGTCACTCTGATGTCAGGTCGACTTCCACAGCGGCTTGTTGTAGATCCAACCGTCTCCCTGTGCGAGGAGGAAACAAACTATTATTTCGGCGTTTCTTTTGTAAAAAGTTTTCCGAACTCACTCTCAAAACATTACTTTAAATGCAAAACCTTTCAGGAATTAAAAATAACAACACAAAAACGATGTGTTTTCACTTGTCACGTGTAAACAGAGTCAGTTCACGGTCAACGAGATCCTCCACCTCCAGTAAACAGGAGTTTAGTGAAATTGAGCTCAAGCAATATAAAACATTTGTTTCCTGACACGGATAGAAACGACAGGTTCAACTGGTCTTTTACTTTCACCTCCTTTGTGAAAAATGTGGGCGTCCAGAGTTTGTTCTCCGCCGCTCTCTGCCTCTCGTCCCCTCGCTGACACTCCTCCAGCCGGTGCTTGTGCTCCGTGGCCTTGTCGATGTTCCCTTCCTTCAGCGACTTGGTGACGTGTTGCCATAGCCGCCTGCGGAGGAGGAGCGGGTGGAGGAAGGGGGGGGGGGGGGGGGGGGTGAGGGGTGTTTAAGAACTGGCTCATGCCCTTGGAGAGTGGAGCTGGGCCTACCTGGACTCGGTCCTTCCCTGCTTCTCCACCGGCCGCAGCTTCTTCCTGGTGACCGGCAGCTTGGCCGTGTCCATGACTTTGGTTTCGCCGCTGCTGTAGGTGAACTCCAGCGTGCCGTTCCACTCGCCCTGTGCCTTGCACACGATGGTGTTGGTGGGGTTGTGTTTGACCTCAGCCGTCACTCTGCCAGGGTGAAAAGGAAGTGGACAAAGACTAGATTTTAGTCTCAGAGTCACTTGCAGTGGCAAAACCTATATACATGAGCCTCCATACGGACTCTCCTCAGCCTGCGCAGGATTGAATTCAGTTTTTATTTCGCTTCAGGGTAGAGAAACATGCTGAAGGATTTCCACTTCTACTTCTCTGTGTCACTGAATGCTGCTTTTTCTGCTTTTCAGATCCAAATCCAGTCACACAGCAGTTCCTCGCGGGCCACTTGAAAGTTGCTATTGACTCTTACAAATCGCATAAAGCTTCTTTTCATCGTTTTGTTTTACAGGAAAAGTGTTTGATCATTTAGCCAATAATCACTGCATATATAATGTAAAATCCAGTAATTTAATGAAAAGCAATACCAGTCTGAGTTTAAACGCATTATTACAATTTAATAAACTAAATCACTTAAAAAAAAAAAAAGCTGTTTTGTAGCTAAATGATGGGGTTTGCTACAGGCTTGTGTAAATAACAGGTTTAAAAAGGTTAAAATACTTTTGCAAGCTAAATATATCCGTGTTAACTTGCCTTATCGGGAGCTGCTGTACTAAACCGATTTATCTCGGGGATCCACGCTGAACGAGTGTTGTGAAAAACAAAAACATTTTCGAGAAATTGTATCTCTGCTAAATAAATACTCAATTAAGAGGAGCTAACTGATAATTAGTGATGGAGATTATAGAAATTAACCCACAGAAAGAATTGTTTTCACGCAGCGGCCTCCGTCGGCTGCGCGACTTCATCTGCCTGCTATTTATTTATATTTAATAACAGTCCGCCGAGCGCCACTTCTATTAATCTGATGCTACTGTGCAGCGTGAAGCAGCCATCAAAGCCTCGTGGATGAATAAGTTATTTCCCCCAGTGTGTAAAGTATTAATGCGTGAAGGGAACGGGGGGAGGGGGGGGCTCACCTGTGCACCTTCCCTCCGTAGAAAGGCTTGGTGTGGAAGGTGACGGTGGCCGAGTAGCCGCTCTTGGCGCAGTTGATGGAGATCTTGCCGCCGAGCTCCACCCAGGGCACGGTGAGGATAGAGCGGGCGTAGGCGCACGGCAGCGTGAAGACGTACTCCTCGTCGTGCTCCAGCAGACACAGCGTGCCTGGATAGGGAAGCAACCAACACGTCACACATGATTCACGGTGTGCAGCGGTTCGCTTTCTCGCCTCACGGGGAATCTGTCCCTCGTTCGAGTACCGGCCAGGTTGGACCCGTCCAATCAAAGGTGAATTAGATATTTCTGGAATCGTCTTTGTGGAATTGTTGGCTGCGCGGCAAGTTTGTTTCAAATGAACTCCGTCTGAACTACAGCATTGGCAAAATGTTGACTCCTCTGTGTGCACGTAAAATACATTATTAAGCTTAACTTAGAAGCTGTAACTTTATCTGTGTCTTTTTCTGTTGCACATATTGCAAAACTGAGGAAACTCTGACTGAGGATTAAATCGTCTCCTGACTGCAGCCCATCTACTGAATGGTGATAAACTGCGGGCACATGCAAGTCTTCTGCATCGCGCCGGGTTCACCCTGCCTCCCCGGCTCTCGTGTCCTGCAATACTTTACGGTTCTTACATCACCGCCACATGCTCACAACAGACTGCTTATGCAGTCATGTTTCACTGCAAAACGCCTGCGGGGGGTGGGGGTGGGGTGGGGGGGGCTGCATGTAGCCCCATTGTGAGTTGGCCAGCAAGTTCCAGATGAAAATTTCAACAATGGTGCAGAAACGTTCTGCAAGAGGCTCGGCCAGCATCAGGAGTAATTTGTGTAAAATGGGAGAAAGATGCCTAAAAATGGGGTTAGGATGAGCTGATACCGCGGTAATTACCATGTTAATAAGACACAGATGAACTAATTGAGGTTATAATCTAGTATTACAGATACATTTTAAATACTGGGATACAGATATGAAAAAGCAGAGCAACAACAGGGTTCTATTTTGGAGTAATGACAAATTCAGAGAGGGCAAATAACTATATGCTGATTGATTGATTACAGGGTAGTTACTGGATTGCCAGGCTCACAGTGGGTTAGTTACAAAGAAAACAATGGAATTACTTGGTAAGAACATGTTAATCTAAGGGAGGAACTGGTTCGATTACAAGGCAACGACATGGTGTCGCGAGGGCTTAGTTATGAGGGCACTTACATGGTTCAATGGTGGGGTAACAGTGGTGTAGTTATACGTTAGTGTCAAAGTTAAAAGAGAGTAACAAAACTACTAAAAAGAGAAAAATCCATTTCAAGGCAACAAACTTTTATAAAATTCTAAGTTGTGGAATCAAATTTAATCTTTTGACTTTTGAATTCTGAGTTGCCGTAACTTTAAATTCAACTTTGTGAAATTTTTAGTAAATAGTACTTACTAAATTCTCATGTTGTATCAACGGAAAACTGATCCTTGCATGTTGTGGCAACTTAGACATTAGTGCAACATTTACTTAAAATGTTTCTTGGTCTTAACGTTTATGTTGCACTTCATCATGAAAACCACAAATCACAACAGATGCAAAATCTAGAATAGAATTTTGACTGTAAAAACCAGGTGAATACAGCACAGTAGGGTTTGTGGTGATATGCTGATTTTGTGAGGGTACGTGAAGTATAAATTTCTCTGCTGCGTGTGCAGCGATCAGCTTACGCTACTGACTCACTGTCAAACCGGATTTGGACCCTTCGTAAAAAAAAAAAAAAACAACTCCAGAATCAGCTGTCATCGGTAAAACAGCCTCCGCAAACAAAAACGTCGCCCGCGACTCGATACGTGGAGCCACGAGGACGGAGCGGCGCGGCGTCACGACCTGCCGGTCAGAGCGGCGAGTCGGGTCGCGTGTCAGTCGATGGAGGACTTCCTGTGTCTCTGCTCAGGGTGACTCGTGGTGCTGACGCAGAGATCTGCTCATCGATCCCTCTGGGAGACGTCTCAGCTTCATCACACAGTTTGATATATTTTCATAAACAGTGAAATGGAGACTTGCACTTTTGTTTTTTTTTTAACCCTGCACAGAAACACAAGGTACAGAAGGTGGAGAGATGAACTTTTGTTAACTGCAGAGTTTGTTTCACGCATTTAGTTGCTCTTGTCAGCTTCAGGATTGGCCAAAGCTGCCGCTATTTCACTAAACTCCTGTTTACTGGAAAAGAAACAGGCATCGTGAATGTGAGTCTGTGCGACTGTATTTAAAATTAACACACCGTTGATGAGATCTGCCTGCAGCTATTTGCATGTTGGTTTACACATAAAGAGCTTGAACATCCGCATACTAGAGCATCTTCCTCCCACCCAATGACGCAAAATGTCCCTGCCAATAGAAACTGTGATTATAAAGTGCAGTTGTGTTGTGGCCTCACCTTCTCCCACCATGGACACGCCTATCGACATCCCCATGAACTTGCTCTTGGTCCACACGTGTGCGTTCACGCACATCCTCCTCTCGCGACACTCGCAGTAAAACCCGGACACGGGGGGGTGGTGGGACACCTGCTCGGCCACGAAGCGGACCCGGTAGCAGCCTCCCGGCGAGTCGTCGCCCTGCTGCGAGTTGTTGGGGCCCCTGCCGGGCTCCCGGGCCGAGCCCTGGCCGGACCGGACCAGAGGCTTGACCCTCTCCCGGGGAACCTCCCAGGAACAGTGGAAGGTCTCGCCCAGCACGGGGTTGTAGGGCTTCTTGGCCACGGCGCCTTTGCGGCCCTCGTGGAAGGCGGTCAGGTAGTACTCCACGAAGCGGACGATCCGGTCCTCCGGCGTGGCCCCCGCCGTGATGGACAGGAACATGTCGGGGTGGGCCATGAAGTTGGCGTACATCTCCAGCAGCGAGCGCTTCTCCAAGATGAAGGTGGGCAACACCACCTGGGAGGGGGGGGGACAAGTAATTACAAGATTACGCGTCTTAGATTCAACTTTTCTGATTCTAAATCTCAAAAAAATAATTTTTATCTTGCAGTTTGAAGTGATAAGTATTAAAACAATGTGTGAACTATGCTTCATAGTCTAAATACTGATTAACTTGTATGTTGTGTGGAATAAATTACCTTAAAAAGCTGAATATGGATAGAAGTTTGCAAGTCGAGAACAAAAATCCCAGATGAGAAGCATGTTGAATATGGCAACCAAAAAAACACACAAAAAAAGTTCATCTAAGGGGGATGAAGTGTGCAAGAGCGTCTTACACGTGTGAGGTCCATGCCCAGTTTGAGCTGGGACAGCAGGTGGAGGATGATGCTGCGCTGGTCGTCCAGCACGCCCAGGTCCTCCTCCTCGTTGTCCTCCGTGTCCGTCACCTCCTCACTGGGGCTGATGTCCTCCAGCCCTGAGTGGTGCTGCCAAAGACAAAACACATGGACTCTCGGTTCAAACTCTGAAAACAGCGGGCCTCTGGATCCAGATGTTTCCCGACAGAGGTGGACCACGGAACCAGTGCTCATCATTGGTGGAACCTCTTCTGCATTTATTAGCCGATAACAGAGTTATCAGGACGAAGGTTCTGACTGAAATTAGGAGCCTAGGGTTGGACTTTTGCTGTAATATCTGATAGGTAGATAAAATGGAATCCCCGCCATTAATGCAAATAAATGGGGGCTTAAAGTAACTAATGCAGTAGTTTATGAAAAGCGTGAATATTGGATTCGTTTCGAGATTGTGTGTTCCGAAGACGTCTAAAAAAGATCCAGTGAAAAAGCTGAGAGCATATATTCCACGGCTCGGTGGGACTAGTAAATCCACCGCGCCGCTCACTCACACCTTTAAAAGCCACGAGGAGGAAGACCAAGACATTTTTCACCGGCAGAATTCGCTTGCCGATACCGGCGATAAGGTCACGCGGCTCATTGAGGAGCCGGTGAGAGAGGCGAGCTGTAAATGCCATTTACCGATTATCACCACTTTCCCGCACGGGCCCGATGAGCCGTGTGGAGGGCTCGTTCGCTCTGAGAGCCTCCTGCTCAACGCCGCCGCCGGCCTCCAGCACTGACCTTCACAATACTTGGTCAGAGTGGACAGAAGTTACGTCCTCTGTTTAGACTCCGCCATTCAACTGGAAATGGACATTAAAGAAGAGCTGATGTCTTTGATATCTCCTGCTGCATCTCGGGGCAGGAAGGAAGGGAGAAAAAAAAAAAAACAAGAAAGAGGGTGATGTATAATGCAGAAAGTGCTCCTGAGCCTGTGGGCAACAACAACCCTCTGCACCGCCCCTCTGCTCTTTATCCTGCTCTTCTATCCGCCTTTCTGTGCGATTTGCAATCATGGATCCTCTCTCCAACTTGTGCACGTTTTATTTTGGCTAGAGAGAGAGGGGGGGGGGGGGGGGGGGGGGGTTTCCTGCAGGAGACTTGGAGATGTGCAGCTCCTGGCAGCGTGATTGCACTCACAGCTCCTGTAGAGAGTGTGGAAGAAGCAGGAGAGAGATTTCCAGGACCAGAGTGGCTGCCTGTCACCTGAATATTTCATTCCATGCATGCATGCCAACAGCTCCACGCACACACACACACACACACACGCACACGCACACACACACACACGCACACACGCACACACGCACACACACACACTCTGAACACAGAAAACATTCTGCACAAAAGACACAAGCGCACTCAGGAGGGAGCATGCTTGAACACACACATACAGGAGTCCCTGGAGCTGCTTGCTTCTGCGAGCAGAGTGATATATATAGAAGTGAGAGGGGGGAGGAGGGTCTGTTATGATTTCAGTGGCTCTAACTAATTAAAGAGGCTCCTGACAGAAACAGGAAATTACTGCTGAAGAGGTCAGAACATCTCAGAGGAAACGCCTCAAGTGGACCGAGAGGCTGGCATTAACTAAGACTTCCCAACGCAGGTTTTTTTGTTTTGTTTATTTTACCAGAAGTGGCTGTTAATGTGTGTGAAACAGTTAATAAGTGGAGGGACGGGGGGCACTGATACACATGTGGTGAAGAAGGAATGTAAAAGGTTTGCTCTTGTCTTTAAAAAACAAAAAACAAATCGTTGGCTTGTTTACAGGAGTGTCCTTGATTCTTATCGCATTCTTAACAGTGACGCTTCCCTGTTCCGCCTGCAACATGCTCACGACATGAAAACTGTACAAAACATAAACATTTAAGTTATGCAATGACCACTGATTCTGCAAAGCGTGTGATGGTGAACGGGTGAAATCTGAGTGAGAATTGGATTATGTGAACTGATTTACAAACATTAACGTGATCAGAGGGAGGGTTCGATGTTTCCACAAAGCCAGATTAAATAATTATGTTAATATTTACAGAGAAAGGCACAAAGCAGACAAACAAAGCTCAACTTATGTGAGATCGTTGTGGTGAAATGAAACGAGAAGTTTGCTGAAAATCCCGTTAATACAACTCAAAGAGACGAGTTAATAGCTAAAAATAAAAGGTGCTCAAACATCTTAGGTATCATAGACGATCAGGAAGCTTTATAAAGTCTAATGTACGTTGGTGCCTCTGTAAGTCGGCAACAAACTAACTTTTTAGATTTTATACTTGATCTTTTTAAAGCCTTGTAATTTGGATTAATTCCGATTAAGCCTCGGCTTCCTGCATCAGTGTGACGTCGATCACTTTGATTTTTTTTTTTTTTTTGTCCACCATTTTAAAAATAGAGAGGAATGTTGGTGGGGGAAGTTACATAACTCCCCTGCAACTTTGAAGTTTTTATATTAAAACACACAAAAAGTACAAGAACAAAATAGTGTTTCATGCTGTTGTTGCTTATACTGACAATAACTAATGTCTTGTAAAGTAAGAGAAACTGTCTGAACCCAAAAACATTGTTTCAAGCACAATTTTAAAAAGTTACCACAATAAGAGGAGGAAGGTCAAAGGCAAATACTATACATTATAATAAATCCTTGAGTTTGTTTGGTATTCTGTCACAATCTGGCCCCCCACTGGTGAGAATGACATTTTCACAGAATGTTTCTTAGTTTTTAAAGCAATGCTTACATGTAAGTTTTTAATATTTCTATTTGGTCATCAGTCTGGTGTTAAAGTTGTACAAATTGCTGTTATATTCCTGTAACTGATGTTCTCCTGTGCAATATCATTATATTTCCACACTAGTTGCATTGTTTTGGGTTTGAGAGCGAGGCGAACATATTTGTAAACTCTGTAAACCTTTTAATTAATTAATGAATTAGCAGAATTCAAAGTCTCACAAGGTTGAGTAAAATGAAATTCTGTACTGGATGCCTGTAGTCCAACAGTACTTATTGTTTCACTAATTAAATGTATAAATGCATTAAGGAACGATAACTGTTTTTCAAATCACCTCGGTGAAAGTGAGAGAACTTCTCTATAATTTCACCTCTTTCAAAAGCGATCAGGACGAGTTCCCGAGGAGCCGAGCGTGTTTACCACAGAACGAGGCCCCCGCTGGCGAGTTTGTTCTATAATTTATGAAGTCAACAAAGGCGCTCGGCGATGGCAGAAAGAAAAAAAAAACTCCTGCTTCCTCCTGCTCCACATCGCTGATGTTCACCGCTCAGTCGCCGCCCCTCCAGGCGGCAGCTACACTCCTCACCTCAAATTAAAAACAAAAAACATGCAAAGACACTCACGCTGCATTGTTGTGTATCCACAGGCTTAACCTGCATAAAACTGGATCTCATCTCCAAAAGGGGGGGGGAAAAAAAAAGGGGGGGGGGGGATCAGTGGAGTGGCCTCAGGTAAACGGCTCCAACAGTCACATCCAGAGAGGAAAGAGAAGAAGCAGCAGAAGTTAAAAGCTTCTTCCTCCACCGACAGGAAAGCTGCTGCACGAGGCTCCAGTCAGCGTGAAATCCTATTAAAGAGGTGTTTTCTCAGTGGAAAACCTAAATCTGGCTCATGTGAGGTGCAGCGAGGAGCGGCGAGGAGCGGTGAGGAGCAGCGAGGAGCAGCAAGGGGGCCTCTGGAGGAGGAGAGAGCGTCGCCTCCCTCCTCGGCTGAATTTGCTGACTGACTGAGAGCAGCTCTCTTACTGGAGTCCCGGGTCTGACTGGCGGAGAGTCTCTCCCCTCGCAGCCACTCCAGAAAGAGAAACACGGGGAGGAGGGAAGGAGAGGAAAGTCCCAGTGACGTTTCCCCCATCTCCTCCACCCTCCTCCATCCATCCATCCTTTCCACTCCTGGTGTCTGCTACAACTTCCCCTCTCCTTCTCATTAAGCGTTCCTCTCCTTTCTAAGCGACTCATTCCTGCTCTCTCTCTCTCTCTCTCTCTTCCTGCACCGTCATCCCAGTCATTGTTCCTGTCATTCACCCTCGCTCTGCCTCATCTCCTCGTTCACGCCATCCAGTATTCCGTTTCATCGCTTCATGGCTCCCTGTCGCTACTTTTCAGCCTCCTTCTCCTCCATCAGGATGTTTTCCAGCGTTAGAGGGTGTGGGTGTGTGTGTGGGACGGGACGGGACGTGACGGGACGAGTGGGCTGGAGCTCCCACTTTCAAACAATACTTCACCGTCCCACTTTCAAACAGGCAACAACCCTTCCATCATCTGTCCCCCTCATCATCATCATCATCGTCCTCGCTTCTTCATCAAAACACCATCTGATGGAGAGCGATTAGCGTGGGAGTATCAAGAGGCAGGAGTCGCCCTTTTTTCAAGCTCCGATTTTAACGCGTGTTTACTCACAGGATGCAAATAAAACCTACATGATGGTGGAGCGTGTGGTGTGAAACGGGCGCTGAAGTCTGTCTTTGTTCTCCGTCATGTGAGAGACTCCAACATGATCAGCAGCTGATCAGGAGGAGGGGGAGGAAAAAAAGGAGAGAAAAAAAACCAAACCCCAGTCGCTGTTTTTGAGCCTCAAACTCCCGAGAAAGAGATGAAAGCGGTGTGATTAGTGAACAGGATTTCACTCCTCTACAGTTCAGAAGTCGGTCATTTGCGGCGAGCACACGCACAGTGTTATAGATTACCAAACACGGCGCGTTAATAATGCATGCGCAGTAACTGTAACTATGCAGGAAAGAAAATATCCACTACAGCTGCTCCTTCTGTGAGCAGCTGCCACAAAAAAAAAAAAAAAAAAAACAAGCCTCAAACTCGTTCAGCCGTTCAGAGTTCACTCATTCTGTGAAGCTTCAGGAAGGATTCTCACGTGGCTGGTGACGCGATGTGAAGGTGAAGTCAGCTTCAACATCCAGAATGAGCTCTTTCAATAGATAAAACCGTGACCCAGGGGTCAGGTGGTTTATGTTAAAAGTCGCCATGTTGGAAGACAAATGCTGCCTTTCCACAGGATTCAGTGTTTGACAATTATCCAATGCTTTTATTCTTCTTATTCTCTTTCTCATCGATGAAACTTGGATCACTGCTGCACTGTCACTCTGAATCTTCCCCATGAAGACTGAAACAAATAAGGAGACCTTCTGAAGGACGTGAAGATTAAAATGTGCTCATGTTTGGGTTCAGATTTTAAAAGTAACAAATTTCCTCTAACAAAAATAAACAGTTTCTATTTCACCTCATTATTACTAAACTAAGCCCTTGAAGATATACAACTGTTTATCAGCTTTAAATAAAACATCAGTTTCTCCAGTTTGGCTCTTTAATAGTAAAAATGAATGTTTTTAATAATAATTGAGGTTCTTACATTGTCTTATTGACGTATTTCTCCAGATGTGCATTTATTTCCCACTTCAAATGAAGTCTTGTATAGGTTCTCGTCTCTGACAGGATCCAGTTCATTATTGTGGCCTGTTCCACCGCGTGGCTCCCGTTCGGCCTCGGGCCTCGTCTTCATCGGCCTCGTCTTCATCGGCTGCAACTGTAAACCTTCAACCTGCCACATCTCAGCGTCTCCATCATCACTTAGCGGGCCCGAATCCGTGACATTTACTGCAACAATCCCCGCATGGCGCACGCTCATCCTTTATTTAAGTGAGATAGTTGAATAAATTGATGGGTCGACTAAAATAACAGCCGTGTGTGCGAGTGTGTCTTTTAGATTATTTTTTTTCTTCACTTTTTAAGCTCCACTTCCTCCCGTGTGAAATGTCAGGGATGATTTGAATGTCATCCGCCAGGGAGTTACCGAAAAGCTCTTGAGCTGCAGCTTCTGAGAGCTTTTTCTCCATTTTGGCATTTATTTCAAGTGACACGTGTCTGTTTTTACACGCTGCCTAATAAAGGTATATTACTCTTTAACAGTGACTTGATTAGCTGCATTAAAGCCACTTGCAGCAGTTAAGAAGCTGCTTTAAGTGCCTTTCGGATTGGATGTAATGCATTTACTGCTTACTCAAGTAAATTAGCTGAGGTGTGTGTGTGTGTGTACATGCGTGTGTGTGTATGTGTGTGTGTCAGCAGAGGAGTGACATTAATGAACAGTGACTCCAGTGGAGGCGTCACAGCATGAAACCAAGGAAACAAATAAGTGTACGTTTATCCAGTTGCAACATACAACTAACCAATGACAAAGTCAGAAACGTTCATGCAAAACAGTTTGACAAACTATTTACAGTCATTTTAATTCACAGATATCTGGAATTATATTACATTAAACAAAAGAACTTGCTGCCATCAAACTTCTCGCTTCAATTTATTTATTTTATTCATGTTTCCTTCTATTTGCAACTTTATTGTTTTATTTATACACATCACACTAAACACCTTGAATCATGGTAGAGAAGACACAAAGTATATTGTGCAAAAAAATACAAAATCCAGAACTTGAAGCTTGTGTTTTTCTATAGAGAGATAAGAGGAGCTTCTAATACGCAGGTGTCAGAGTCGATCCAGGAAACTGGATGTGGAGGTTGAATAAAGGACGGATGAGAGAACAGAGAGTGACTCGGGGGTTTGTTTTCCCTGCTGAGAAAACGCTGCTGCTCATTATTGTCTTTCTGTCTTTATATTTTTTTACAACGTCACACCTTTTCTCTCCTGATACTAATCCGGACAAACTGACGTTCTGTTCACACACAAGTGTAATTCAAAGCATCTCCCTTCTCCCACAACATAACTATAAATCAGATATCAAAAACACAATATTATCACGGCTGCTGGTGTTTCCATGATCCATGTGAAGTGACTCAGAAGAGCTGCACAGAAATTCAGAGGAGTCCTCTTCCGCCCTCTGCTGGTTAAAACTGGGAACTTTGATCTATTTATCTCAGCTGACAAATGAAGGGGAAAAAAATAAGGCACTTTTTTTTGTTTGTCCCAGAAAAACGTGAATATATGTCACAGAATGGATCGTTGTTTTACTACTCACATATTCAAGGGCGTTTCTAAACCATCTGTGCACCTTGGAAGCCATTTCATTAAGTCTTGGTTCCATCCTGTCAATGTAGTTTAAGGGAGTTTGAAAACCCCTTCTAAACAATATACAACAGATATTAAGGGGCAACATCAGAGACAGTGACAGTGTCTAAGTAAACATTATTTTTCATTGATATGTCCCAACATAAGTTCTCTCTAATTGCCGCCATCTGGGCGCCTCTGCTCATCATAACAGAAACTCTCCTGGCTTATCTCTCCCTCTCAGTAAATCAACGCTTTCAGCTTCGAAAAATGCAGCACTCGAGAGAACTATCGGTGATGACTTGGCATCCATTTTTCCAGTTTCTGCAAAGAGCACATTGCAATGTAGGACAGCGATTCTCTCGTGTGAGAGGAGAGGGAATGATGTGCCGCCTTCGACAGCTTAAATATGGAAAACTGCTCATGTGATCTCTTCACTGCAACCTTGAAACACGTCGAGGCCAAAACAAGGACAACGTGAGAGGAAGAAGAGAGTAAAACTAAAATTGTAAGGTTCAGAAAATGAATATTACACAACTGCTGTCTGATTTTGTTCACGCCGGGCAAAAGCAAGTCCATCCGCACACAAGTGCCACGATAAACACGTGTTTTAATTAAAAAAGGAGGACGATCAAGCAACATTCCCTGTTGTTCTCCGCCTTCCCCCCCCTGTCCTTTACAGCAGCAGTGATACTGTGGAGGCATCCTGCATGTGTGAAGGGAGATCACTGGAGCTGCTGCAAACACATGAACCCACCAGATTTCTGCAAGCACCAGCAATTTCCCCTCCGTTTTCCCCACAGTCACGCACCGGCCCAGCGCTGACTCTCGTTGACTGCGTACCGGGACTGAATACCAAACACCATGGAGGTGCTACATAATTCAAACGGCCTGGCTTTATTATTCCAGCGTCATGTATTTCAGGACTGCTTATGAGATCACAAGGAAAATAGTTTTTAAAAAATGTTTTAAAAAGTGTACAGCTGCAGGAATGTTGGAAATCATTTGAGTCGTGCAGGTCAATTTAGTCAATAGAGAAGATTGATGGATGGATAAACTTTAAATTGCTTTGATATGAAGCTCCTGAATGATGCTTCTGCATCTGCAGTGTCTTTCTCTGCCACAAGATGGCAAACTCTCTTCCTAACCGCATCTCAGTAAATCCACTGTCCCTCTTCCATCCTCCAAACATCACAATTGATCAGGAATCTATCCCCTGCACAACTTTCCAGCTCTAACGGGGTTATTGCAAAGTGACACGTCTGCCTTCCCTCCAAGACTCTCATCACTACTACAGCACAGTGTGGACTGTCAGCCAATGCTGCTTACACAGCAATACATGTGTTTACAAAGAACAAACTGTATTTTCATGTGTTACAGTCTGGATTTATTTGAGATCTAATGACACTATATAACACACTTCAACAAAGCCTTAATTAGGATTTTTATTGCGTTTCATCAAACTCCTTGAAGTATGTGGTAATTTTCAGTCCCATACAAATCGAATGATGGATCACAGGATGAGAATAAACATAAATTGGCCTAGCATTGACGAATTACCGTCTGATAAATGTTCCGGCCACTTGGTGGCAGCATAAGGTGGCGCGGTGGAAAGATGATCTGCATTTAGACTGTAGGAACAAGCCTCCGGGTCTGAATTCATTTTCTACCAACATTCCCTGGTTGTGAGTTAGTACTGTCTTCACTGCCTCATTTTAAAAACTCCCTTTCTTGTCAATTTACTTTGATGAAATGGACGATTTGAGCATTTCTCTGACAGGACTCACAAAGCTATTAAAAAGTTTTCTCGATCAACCTGCTCACAAGTTTGACGGAAACAAAGCGACTGAATGAGGATCGCCAGGTGCAGATGATATGAAAAACATACGAATTTTGTCCATTCTGAATGGAAAGAAAATCCCTTAATGTAATGATTTGCAAATAATATAATAAAATAGGAAAAGATCCTTCCATAAACAGCAGAAAACCTGCAAAAAAAAGGCTTAATTTCCAAGAAATGTAATCATATTTATGTAATGTTGCATTATTAGCTGCAGTTATTACATTAAGAAAGGAATTTCTAATATTCTATGACACTATTGGCAGGTTGTTACGCTTTATTACATTGAAAAAGACCAAAGTTATGCATGTATTAGCACCTTATTGGTTGTTACAAGTCAACAATGACAATTATCACTGCACCTCTGTAGAACCAGGTTTTCACTCATGTGCCAATAGAAACCTTCCATGAACTTGACAGATTCGATGGGACTGCACTGCTCCAGGTTCACTTCTGCCGTTTGGGCTCTTATGAGTCATTTTGTGGTTCGACTGGAGAGTCGGCTCATTTTCAGATCCGGCGTCCGTTTAAACCAGCGCTTCCCTCAGAGTTGAACAATATCGTCTTTTGACAGTCAAAGAGCTGGTTAGGAGGCGACGCTGAACCCATTAATCTTCATCTGGTTACTAATAGCCGAAGTCTCCATTATTGCACCAGGTTTGAATAAAAGTACGGCAGAAGCAGACTCGTGTAACAATAAAGAGGTTTGGCTCTGTGCTCTGGACCGTCGCTGCACGCCAGCGTAGAACATATCTGCAAGGAAGTGAGAGCTTTTAATAAGGCACAGAAATTGACGTCGTGACTTCGGGGAAGAAAAGACTGTAAACAAACTGTGGCTGGAAAAAGAAAACGTACAGACACCGAAGGAGGGAAACAGTGAATCTTTGGATTTCTTTGGTTGTGCTATGCTATGCTATGCTATGCTATGCTGGTAATATTAGTAGCCTACTAGTTTGATATCATCGTAGTACTTGTATTATTGCTCGCAATAGTACAGAAAGTAGTAGTTGGTGTTGTAGTGGGATGTTATAGTAGTAGTAATAGAAATAATAGTAGTAGAGGTAATAGTAGTTGCACTAGTAGTAGTACTAGTACTCCTTCCTCTACTACTCATACTACTGGCATTTCACTATTACGAGTTGTTGTTGTAGTAAGCTTCTAGTAGTTGTACCACTACAGTAGCAGTACTTAACAGCTATCACTACTACTACAATTACTAGTGTGCACTACTACTAGTACTAGTAGTAGAAGTTTTAGCTAAGAAGTTATATTAACCATATAAGAAGTACAGAGGTGTTGTGGAGGTTTTCGTCTCACAGTTAGAAGTTCTCTTTCCTCCACAAACATCCAGCAGAGATTATTCCTTTAATGATGCGATTATTCTCATTTATACAAGCGTATTCTGGACCGCTGCCCCTTCAGCACCGTGGCTCTCAGATTAAACCGTTTCTACCGGGATCGCGAAATATGCTCCAGCTATTAAAGCCAAAGCTGCTGCTGCCGTCGGAACGCTGACGGCAGATGATCCTTTTTCCAAGGTGCCATGGAAACCAGGTTCACACACCAAACATCTCTGCTTTCAACGGCAGCTCGGCTTTAACCGATAAGACTGGAAGCTTTCATTCCACAAGTGCTTTTCCAAGGGGCTTCAAAGAGAATTCCAATCCTTCCTTCAAGCTGGAATTACCGTAGTCTTTTTGAGAAAATAATCAGCGTTTTGAACTTAATCGTGGACGTCCAGCGACCAGTGTTTCACCACTGAAGCCTCAGCCGGTGTGTTTCCATGTGACAGCCAGCGGTCCAGACAGACAGCCGGCTCGCAGACAGTCATGACTCCATGAGCCCCCCCCCTCCCCCCGGGACGGACTCTGTTCCTCTGTACTGCGTGACCCACTTCACTGACAGCAGCCCTGTTCAAACTTTCAGTGGAGACGAGAGCTTCTCTCGCCGAGCAACAAGGAGCAGCGTTAATGAGAGGATGGAAAGAAAAAAAAAAGACAAGTGGCTCCTCACCGGGGGTCTGCAACCCACCGCATGGCTCTTCAGCCACGGCGTGATCGCTCCCTGGAGCTTTCGGAAGGTTATATGTAAATAAACACTTTCCTCTTGTTTTGTTTGGTTTAATTTGCACAGCAGATGGAATTTTAAAGGGGGACTCTTTATCTCCTGGCAAAGAAGAAAAATAACAAGCAAGTGTGACTTGAATAGGGTAAAACTGGTTAAAATAGCTCAAGAAAAAAGAAATCTCACAAAGTAGCAAAATTTGCTAAAAATGACTGAAAAGGAAAAACGTATAGCAATCGTATAAAATTTGCACACAAAAAATATCAAAACAATTAAAACACCTAAAATAGCCCAAAAAAAAGAGGTAAAACTACCAAACTTGCGAATGTGCAGAAAAACTATTTACTATGGCTGTGGTGCGCAAGCCCAGTGGCAGCGCTTCGGAAAAATTGCGTCCCCCCCCCCCCCCCCCGTTTCCATGGAGACCGATTTCGGAAAAGTTCCACCCTGGGAGCCATTTCCAAAAAGCTGCGTGTTCAGTAACTTCTTTGTTCTGCTTTTATAGTAGCTCAAAAATAAACCAAACACTGACTGTCGACTCAGTTTTATGCTCATCTAAAAGTTTCACAGCTGTATTTTTGTGAATGAAGAGAGAGAGACGAGTAAATGTTTTTGACGTCAGTTCCTTAATGCAAGCACATAATGAAATCGTTTTTCCAGCTGAGGCCCCAGAAAATTAAATAGAAAGAGACTTTTTTGAGTCCAACAAACAATAATACCTTTGATTCCAGACATAAGTTTGACTCAAAACAACAGAAATATTCATCATGACAGATTGAAAATATGTATATTTTCTAAATTAAAGAATACAAAAAATCCCACAATATGGTCCAATCCTTGTTAAAAAAGTCTGTACGACATCGATCTATCTGGAATTGACCCTTTTTATGTGCAGCATATTCTTCTTATGGGAAAGATGTGGCTGTGGACACTTTAGCCGGGTGAGATGAGAATCGAACCACCAAAACTGAGGTTTGAAGAAAACCTTTGCTAGCTGAACCAAACAAACCCTGTTCATGATCGGAGGCTGCGCAATGTCAACACCAGTGAAAACACCCTCAGAACCAGCAACACAAACAGGAAGTGGACAGATAAAAGCAGAAATAAGAGATGTGACCAGCTGAGAGCAGTGAGACGCTCCCCCGAGACGCCACAAAGCGAAACCAGAGCAGGTCGGCGACCTGGGAGGTGACGGCCGACAACGTGACGTAACGTTTCTCACCTCAGCACCATGGGAGAGACTCCTTTTCCTGAGGGCCGGAGAGGGCTCGGCTGATTGTAGAGGAGTCAGACCCCCGTTCTTCCACGGCTCCCCTGAGGGCGACTTTGGTACAGTCCACACAGGAGCACCATCTGAAACACGACAAGGCGCCGGCGTTCAGTGAGGCAGGGCGAGGCAAGGCGGCGGCGTCTGGGAGAGACACCCTGGGTTCAGGGGTGAGACAATCATCAAAACTCATATCGCTCTCAGCCAATATTCAAGTGTGCGCCGCCCTGAATGAGCGTAATAATCCTGCCCGGCTCAATCAAAGGTACGGCGGCGACTAGAATGATGATTGGCTTTAAATCCAGGCCACCAGCAGTGAAATATTCTGCACAAATATTAGAAATCAACAACCTGTGTCTGTGTGTACCCTGTGTCACGGCGCAGATAAAACTTTAAAGCTGTTTTTTTTTTACAAAGAAAATACTCAGCTTCAGGAAATGAGCTGTCAGAGTTGATGAATTACCTTGATGATCTATTTCTGAAGCCAAATTTATGAAAGACTCCTGTGCAGTGAGAGGCTCCACGTCTGACTGCTTTTCAGACCTTTAACCAACACAGGACTGTTTCACAATAAAACGTTACTAGAACAGTTTTGCATACGCATAGAATTTAGCTTTTAAAAGATATTATTGAACGAGGAGGCAACTTTTTGTTGTGGTGCAAAAACATTGATGGAAAAGTTATTCAATAGTTTTGACTGCAGTTCATGTTTGTGACAGATTTTGTGTGACACAGATGTTGGCTGATAAATAATGATTCAACATTTTTCTTGAACACTTTATAAACTATTTAGAAGCATAATCTTGTGTCATTTATAATTTTTCATAATATCATTATAAGTTTTCAGGCTCACATCTGCCCCTCCATATTCCTAAAAGTACTCTCAGAGTCTTATATCAGCATTGAAGAAGAACCTATGAACACATTTAGATATTTATTAAAGTATATTTCAGGCTTCAGTTACTTTTTAATATAAAGTTGCCTACTTTTATGAATAAACTCACCAGTTTAGTTAATCCCTTTTAATTCACTTAGTGTTTTATTCTCTTATAATCTCACTAATTAATAAACATTTTCATTTCATTAACCTTTTATTTCTTTATTTTTCTAACAATTTTAGTATTTCCCCATTTAATTCTACTATCTATGTATGCAAATACTATTTTCCTTTTATTGATTTTGTTAATCACTTGTGAAAAACTGATGAAAATTGATTAATTGATTTATCTATCGTCCCATTTTGAAACTCAGTACAATTAAGGGTGTCACACTGAATGAAATCATACATATTTTATATATTCATATTTTAATTTTTTGATTAAAGTCTTATATAATTATATGAACTGGTGCTGGTTTCAATCAAACTAAAACTAAACCAAAACCGGAACATAAAGGCCGATTAGCAGGGAAAACAAGCGATTGAAAATACCTAACATCTATTAGGCACTTATTTCGATCTCATCTATGGGGCTTAAGTTGTAAAGTCATGAGACACAGTTAATTAAATTCCCTGAAATCAGATAAAGTGCGAAACTCGGGAGGAAGAAGAGCTCCTCATTAGACAAACTGCTTCCTCAGAAATAGACTGAACCTACCGACTGAGGTGTTCCTGTATAAATAGACTAATCAATAACTGCTTTTAACATGATGTAATCTACATAGAAATATCAGTTACCAACCTGCAAGCCTCCATTTATTCAACGTTTTCTAACACAGGATTATCTGCCATCTCCTCGGGGCTTTAATATTCCAGCTGCGGGTCTGATTTCAGAGTGCAGGTAATGGATCCGCGCTCCTCTCGGCTCCCTCCACTCAAAATTGGGTTAAAAGTGTGATTCGCCGAGAGGCACTTCTTTGATACCCATTAGTGAGACGCAAGGCTGTGCTGACACAGGTCGACATGCCGGCGGGCTCCAGGCGAAGCTGCCGGCACAAAATGTGCTGAAACAGGCCCCCGGGGCCCCGTCTCCACTTTGGTCAACTGACAGCTTGACTGACGGGAAGCTAAAAAGTGCGAGTGAACCTCGTCCACCGACGTCAAGACTCATGGAGAGCGGGGGCCCGAGCCACGGGGGCTGTTCGGCCCAAAGGCCAGGCAGGGGTGAGAGAATTTAATTGAAGCGGATTCTCTCTTTTTTTTTTTTAGGAGGAGGAGGAGAAAGAAAATATTATTTTCAAGACATTTGGAGGTTAATGGGTTCCTCACAGGAAGTAGTTAATGTGTCGATGCTGTAAATCAGCCAGGTGACAGAGATTCAGGCATGTGCAAAAGAAAAACAGCAAGAAGTCAGTGTGTGTTTTTTTTTTAAATATTCAAGAAGAAACATGTGCACACTGATGAAGGTGACACTGTTGAAACAAATCACACGTAAGCTGGGATTTTTTACTTTGAAATTGTTGAATTTGCAGCTTATAGCAATCGTCTTCAGAATTCTAGTCTGAGCCTCTAAAAATCTCAAGATATAACTGAGTGCACTGTCAGGTTAATTGTCCATTGTTATTTTCTGTTTTTTGCAGAACTATTTAAAAGTTTTTGTTTTTTTTAAATGTCCTAATTGCTTTTTGTACTTTCTAAATATTATTCTTTCAAAGGGAAGACACGTAGCTATTACTGTTCTTATCAGTGCTGTTCATTACTGGTTCCAATAGTTTTGATGTAAGCACTATTTTCAAGATGTTTTCCACTTTAATTACCTCGTTCCAAAATATCAGAAATGTTCTTGAATTATTATTTTTTTTATAAACATTTTTTGGTCATTAGATATTTCATGTAATTTAGCTTGAGAACTTTTAATTATTCCAATAATGAGCAGACCTCAGACATGACTTCATTGAATTTGCTAAGTAGGTAGTAATCTGGCCTATCGTGTTAACAGCGAATTTATAATTACACACACTGTTTCGTTAGGTGCATTCTTAAATGTCTATTTACAGTAAAGTAAGAGATCCCGAATCTTTTCCTGCTTTAGAGGCTCAAGATGTGCAGGTCTGGCTCTTTATGTGACGAACGGCAGCATCACAGCAGAATCCGAGGGTTTCGGCTCACACCTTGTCAGGTTTGGTTAAATTCAAAACAAACTCTGCTGTGATTGCTGCATTACTGATGTCTCTGTATGAACGCCGCCATCTGGACCCCGACGCTTACGAAGCGCTGCATGTTTGCAGCAGATCATACGAGACGTTTGCAAGGGACAGACTCCTGCTGTTGTTTGGACTACTTTATGCACTTCATTAGCTTTTAATTAGCTCCCGGCTGGTAAAAAAACCAACAAAAAAAAAATACCACCATGATGATGCTGTCAGCACAGCACACAATGTAGACAACAAAACAAATCTCAGTAGTTTTTGTTATTTTTTTCCCCCTGAACTTTCATCCAATCCGCTAATTTATCTGAAGTAAAATTTTTATGTCATTATTTTGTTAATGTCAACCAACAGGTTAATATCATAGACAATGTTTAGTTTTTTTGCCTGCAGCATACTTCCTGTTGCACATGGCTGACGTCTGCCTGGATACCGTCGCCGGGATGTCGCCGTAAAGCACCAGAAGTAGAGGCACTCTGGGAGCAGGTTCATGTTGAGACCATTGGATGAAGGCATGCAGGTGGGTCGCATCAAACAAGTGGAGACGCAAACATTCATGCAGTTCATGTTTCCAATGGTTTTTTGGGGGATTTTCTTTTTTTTTTAATTCTTCCATTTCTGGGCTTTGATATCAACCTTGTAATGCGGCCTCGTCCAACTTTCAACCTGCGTCTTCTTCTTCTTGTCCTTTTTTATTTCTCAGTCAAAAAAAAAACAACCGGAAAGACATGCTCTTCATCGCTCATTTAAATTTAGGGTAAATTAAGGAAACTTCTGCTTCAAATTATCTATTGAAGCTGCAAGGGGGAATTTCCTTTATGGAATTAATTTCCTTAAAGGAAAGTGTTGTTTGTGTGGACAGAGGGAGGGTGGGGGGCTTCAAGCTCTTTGTGGCGGTGACGGGGCGAAAGGGGAATCCAAAAAGAGCTAAAACGAGCAGCAGAGATCCTCCATGACATCAGCTGATAATTTGCTGTCTGGTTCTCGACTGGCAGGTTTTTGATTTTTTTTTTCTTTCATGGTTTAATTATGAAAACCAACTCAAAGAAGTTGCTCTGGTTTTGTTGTCCGAACAACGGGACGACCCCCCCCGGAGGGGATCAACATGCCAGCCAGACTCCAAATCTCATGCTGGAGACTTGCCTGCCCATGCAGTGACATTGCTTCTCCCATGTGGGCATAACGACACCATTCAACCAGCCAACCGACCAACCAGCTCCTCCCTTTATCAGCGACATCAAACCAGGATGCTGCTCATGCCGGTGAGCCTTCTCTACCCATCTACCCCGGCCAAACCCAGGACCCTAACGGTGACGCTCCTCACTGAGGTGTGGGGGGTACATGCCGGAAGCAGGGAGCAGCTGGACCCCGACAGGACTGATCAGCCAGGCAGCGGAAGGAAAGAGGTTTGTACTTGCGGCCCGGCGGTCCCACTCCACACCACCCCCTGTCTGACGAACAGGTACAGGGCAGGGTGGCTGCTGGCGCAAAGAGAAGACCGACAAACCGTGAGGAACGGACGGCGTCCGGATGAAAAGCTCCACTCACCCAAAACCCAGAGACGAAAAAAAAAAACAAAGGAGGGAAGAGGCGACCACAAACCTGCGAGGCATAAACGATGGCTCTGAATGGTTTGCAGCTCACACTTTTGGGCGCCATCAGGTTGGATTCACAGCGGTTGTGGTAAATGTGACATCTTCTAGTTTTTAATCCAGGTTCAGTGTGGAAACAGCTTTTATGTTACGCTCAGTGGATGCGATTTGCATGCCAAGCCACTAGTTGGTGTTGTCGCTTCATAATGCAACAGTGAGATATAAACATTGAGGCTCTTTCTTTGTCGTATAGGCGAACTCTGTCTGTCATATTTGAGAAATGTGTCTCCATTGAGCCGGACGATGGTGTTGTAAAAGTACACTTTGTTGGAGAAACGATAAGTCAGAAGAGTGAGCAGAACAAACACTCAGGACTCCTCTGTTGTTGTCTACCGGTGCGTTTCCAAAATGTTGCTCTCTCGATTTTAAAAAGAGCCATTTTTCAGAGAGAGCTATTGTTGTGTCGACGAAACGTTGTGTAAAAAGCTCTGAACAAAATCCACACTGAAAAGCACTCTCGGTGGACAGAATGAACAGGGAAATTTGTTTTGTCTTCAAGGACCGTGAGAAAATGAGAGCCTCTCCTGGCAGCTCATTCTCAGCACGTCGTCGGAGAAAAACTGTCGGGAGTGTGGGTATAAAGACCTTCAAAGACTCACAAAAGTTTGATTTTCCTGATCTTCCTGCTCCAATATATTTCCTTATATTTCTCTATTTCTTTAGGAAGTTTCAGTCTACGATGTGAAAACATGCTTCTATGCGTTTCTGACGATTGTGTCATCAACAAGCGTTTAGCTGATTTCCTAAACTATAAATACGTCGTATAAAGAAAGTGAGATGATTTTATCGGAGGCACGAACACAAAGTCAAAGGTGATGAGAGGCAGAAAAACACCATCTGCAAACTGAACCACAAACTGAGGTGAGAGTATAAATAAGCTTATAGGTTCAATTTCTCAGTTTGCTTTACAGATTCACGAAGATGATGGGAGGGAAATGTCAGGACAAGCCACTGAACTCAGCTGCCTTCCTAAGAAAACACATTTAAAACACCTGTCATGATATTTTGGGGATGTGAAAACAACTTTTCAGTTCTTCCAACTAAGCTTTGGTTCAATTCGGAAGCAGTGACCATCGATGAAATCATTCCTATTGCTCCTATCATCATCATCATTCTCAAGCATTTTTAACCATAACATTTGAGAGTGTGTAACGTAATCCACTCTCAACTGCTGTGAATGGGAATGAGCAAGCAGCAAATTTTCTTCAGAGCCACCTTTCAAGCCTTCAGGAGAATTAGTTTGAGCTACTTCGACAGTGTTTTTAGCGGAGTCCTGCTTTAAGTCAGCATCACTCCTCCTTGTTGTTCTACAGCAACTTGCAGAGCGTAAATGGATTACAAATAATCTTTTTTGGGGGAAAATAGGATTAGTCCGACAGCATTTGATGGATTTCACCTCATCTCAACACACTCATACTGGATCCAGTGTCTCCACCGTCCACTTTTAAGAAGTGCTTCCCTGGTGTTACGCCAATAGAACCACCCGTTGGCTGCAAATGGTTTCAATTGAAACAACTTTATTGGATCCATGGAGATCTGGCACAGAGAGGGTTAAACATGGCAGAGGTCTGACATTTTAGGCACCAGTGTGGATTCCTTTGGCAAAGACTTAATCCTTTGAGAAGATTGAGGAGTGCATAGTAGAAGTCATTGTATTTAGATTCGCTCACTCACACATAAACCCTGTTGTTTCGCACACGTACATGCTGACAGTCCGAAATGCTTTCAGGGCTTCTGTAAACGTCTCTGCCACTAACATTCACTTTCATACACACGTCACATTCATGCTTGTACTCGGCACAATTATTAGAGTTATGATCGATTGGCATTTCAATGTAATCGACGACATTGAAGAGACAGGAAATAAGTGAGAACAGCACAAAACGACAAGTACAAACAACGGCAGAAGACACAAACGGAACAAATAAAAACGTTTTAAGACAAGAAGTGCAACATTCAGCAACATTTACTACAAACATTCAAATTCACGGTAGCCATCAGGCACGGACACGAGCCACAGTCGAGCTGCCCCAGCGGGGCCTTGCTGGCGGAGCTGGGCTCTGGAAAAAACAAGGAGATGGGGGGAGACGGAGGGGTCGGGGGCTCCAGTAGCAGCACTGGAACGGGGCCCGGGGCGGACTCACCGGAGGGCGCTCCGTGGCCGGCGTGGTTGCGCTGGGAGGCGTGGGACTGAGGCGGCCCCTGGCCGTGGCTCTGAGTCTGCTGGAGGATGTTCAGGCACTCTCCCAGGCAGCTGAGCGTGGCGGCCGACGTGGCCTTGAGCAGCAGCAGGTCCTGGTCCAGGCAGGACAGCGGGCCTCTGGTGGGCAGAGAGTCAATGGACTGGACCAGGTTCTTCTGTTGGCCCTCCGCCTGCGACATCACCTGTGAAAGATCCGTGACGTACATGAACACACTGCGACGTTCCACAAATACAACTAATGACGTTGGGACCAACGAGACATTCTAGCTCTATAGACGTAAGGATTATAGACCCAAGACAAATCCACAGTCCATAACAGGACCAAAAGCTTAGGCTGAATTGTGTCTATGAACATTGACACAGAGAAAACATTCAAACTTTACACTAAAAGGTCCCAAGCCTGGACTCTGACAGGAAAAACTATTCCTGTGAACATTTGGCAACAGCACAAATCCTCTGAAAGCAACTCAGTTTTAGATTTCATGACTTATCTTAAAATAACTCAAAATACGGTTTAAATAAATAAAGTTTTGCTCCAAATGTCTATCGCATTGAAGCCCTTCTTGGGTGAATTTGATCTATATCTGTTCACTTGGTTTGTTTTAAATATACATTTAACTCCTGTCAGGAAATTGTTGAGTCACTTTGTAGATGCTTTTCTGCAGACTGTTTCTCCATTTGTGTTCTTGGATGCATGTAGCACAATCGACAGCAAATAAGTTGAAAGTTTCCGTGAGGCTGGCGATAGCATTCAAGCAGCAGCAGCAGTTGTTACTCTTTATTTCCCTATTTGTTTCTCACTGTGCCTCAAGACGTGCAGCCTGCACAATCTTTTCCTCCAAAAATCACCCCAAAGAAAGAAGCAATCTGACAACAGCAACTCTCATTTCGTCCGTGTCACACGGCTCCATTGTTGTCCAAGAAAACACACAAAACACATCAGTCAGTGACACAGCTGCACAGTGAAGGGGTTATAATCTGTAGATGACAATAATCCCCAAAGAGAAACACAATTTACTGCTTTTGAGTAAATGGGAGCAGACAATGAAGACGTGCGGCCTGAAAGCTTAAGTCCTCACATGTCAAAGTCAGTTTAATTTTCATTTTAGATAAAGCTTTAATAGTTATGTATGTTTACAACTTTATTTGAATTCGTGAGTCAACACAGTTCAGCTTCTGTGGATGAATTATGGGCTCCTGTCACCCAGCAACCTTTATTTGGACGGTGCGAGGGATGAATGGTCACATTATGGTCCATCTATCCATCTTCTGTAGCGCTGGAGCTGATCCCTGAGCCCTGATCCCTGATGACTGCGGCTGAGCGCTATTACACCCTGGACAGGTGTGTGAGCCAACACAAATTCTCACTACAACCAATTTTGTGTTATTTAGCATAACTAAAAATGTAGTTTCAAACTTGAAAGCAGCGAGTATGAATGTGAGATTACATCTCACGCCCTCTCACACAATCACACAGCTCTACAAGTGTGTAGGTAGTGACACAGCTATATATCACTTCTTGTTTTATCACCAACAGGCAAACAACGCAACCATCTGCTCCGAGACGACAACAAAAAGAAGAAGAAGCCGCAAAAAGTCTTGAAACAAGAAAACTCCCCTCTCCTAAAAACACGATTCTCACTCTGAGGAGCTCTGCGTTTCACCTATCGCAGAATCAACGTATAACCAAAAAGCAGTAGACAAAAGTCACTTCCAGCCAGCGGGTAATAAGCTCCTCTCAGGGCTAATGAATGTGGGTTGTTTATCAGCCCGGGAATGTTGTACTCATTAATATTGTACGGCTTCACAAACACTGGATCAACACACACGCCTCATTGAAACACGGAGCTTTATTTGGAGTCACTGGAAGGCCGTTGCATCGGGGTTACGCATGCAAACACACTCGAGTGAAGGGATTTGGTTTTTAATAAGCTCGTGCAATTATTCAACCTTTTACTGGAGTTAAAGGCAGATAGAGTTCATATCTATATTTTGAGGGCTGTATTAAAACTAGATCCTCACAGTTCTGAAAAAGTGCTACCAGGTCGTTTCCACACTGCCTTTCGGACAAGCAGGGCTTCCTGATCTATCCAACGCCGAGTTATTTTACAGGTCAGGACAGTGCGAGGCTTTGCGGTGTTAAACAATTTCACCCATTCATCAACTGGAGCAGCGACTCTGGATGAAGCCAGGAAACACGCCGGACAGGCTGCCAGTGCATCACAGGACAAACACAAAAGGGCAGATTGGAGTCACCAAATAACATCAATTACATGTTGTTTTGGAGGAAAACACAAGGAGCGAAAAACACTGACAGAAACGCATTCGACAACAGGGATTATCTCACCATGAATTGAAAGTGTTAACCACTAACCAAACACATTACAACTACAACTTTGCAATGTAATGACGAATAAATGTCTTCATTTGTATCTATGGTGACGAATTAAATGTGCCCAACCAGCTGCAGCAACTTTCAAAATTCCTGTATTTTTTTGGGGGGGGGGAATTCAAGATCTTGGCTCAGTCTAGTAAATAAGCAAACATTGCTCTTCGTGCACACAAACATTGGATTGAGGGAGGTTGGAATAACACACAGAGAGGCAGCGGGGCTGCAGCTATTTTCTGGTGTGAATACGACATGATGTTTTGATAGATTGCTCATCTTGGAAACTGGTCACAAATACCATTTACGAAAGCAACAGAAGCTTTCTGAGACATATCGAGTCTTAAAACAAGATATCTGACCAAAACAATTCAATGAAAAACAGCCCCTTTTTCTGTGTGTCTGATATGTATGAGCTGAAATTTCTTGTTTCTTCTTGTCAAAATGCAACACTCAGACACGTTAATGCTGGCTGACATCTCGTCAAACTGAGCCACAATACAGGTCTTAATGTTTTCTTTCAATACATATTTTACCTGACCCGAATTCAAACAGACTTTTCGTAGAGAGGGAAGCTGTATTTATCAGCATCTGCTTGCATTTCATTGCCTTATCGGAGCAAATAGCTATACGCTAATTGAGGTGAGAACTGATATGGAGGCTCATGCACGACATAAAAAGCAGGAAAGGTCGACATCTCGGAGTATAATTGCATCTGTGCTGCACTAATAATGCCAAAAATCAGAACCTGCCTCGGGGTTTAAACTCACCGAGATGGGGGAGTGTTGTAGCTACTCGCGGGAGGCGCAGCAAGTTTCAGAGCAAATGTGTTGCTATGCAACCTTAAGTAACTCCAAAAAAATAAAAAGTCATACCATGTTCAAAAATAACACGGCTCACTGGGTCTTATGGTACTGAGGAAGACTGCCGCCACCTTTATTGATGCAAACCCAACGTGACATTTTTACGCAAATATCAAAAGGCCTTCAGTGGGAGGATTAATACGCCACTTATGAGAGACCTAAACGTAAAATAAAAAGATAAAATTAAGTGGCGATAAGGGAGCCATTTAAAGTCGAGGGGGACATAACCAAAGATACGAGGTTTGAAGGGGAAAGGACCAACGATTGTTTGGACAGAGGGAAGGATGATGGATTCTGTTTTATCCATCCTCCTTCTACGTCAATCTATCCGACAAAGGCTGCTGGAGCTGCTCACAGCTAATTACAGCTGAAAGCAGAATACAACCTGGGCCTAATAGAACCTAATCACATTTGTATGACCGGAACCAATGGAAGTGAAGAAGATTTTGATAAAATTAAATCTAAATAATAATAATAAATAATAATGATAATATCCTCCTCAAAAGAGTAATTACTTTATATAAAGTGACAAAACAAACAGAACTGAAATAAAATGCACTTTGCTTGTCAGAAATAACTAGGGTGGATAAAATAATCATCAAATTATGGTTGTATTTTTTTCAAGTATTTCACTGGTAAGTTATTATGATAATGCTTCATCACTGAAAATTGAGGTACCTTCAAGCGACATTAGGATGGACACATAAAGAAACATCTGCACAGGATATTCTTTATAAATCAAACACCCTCTGATGCTCATTTGTAAAACAAATGTAACCAACAATTATCTTTTATCGATTCAAGCATCAAAGTATCAAACCTTCGACTTTGCTTAAAAAGTAAGAGACGTAGAAATAAAAGGAACATAAAGTATAATTGAAGCAGGTAAAGGCTTACAATGGCAGACACACACACACACACATGCACACACACAGATAAAGCTCTCTGGATCCGCCACGGCCAGCCATGCTTCCAGAAATAGCCTAACCCCGACAAGCCGGCTCTGCAGAGCGAGAGCCCAGAGACGCCGTTTCTGCTGCTGCTGCTGCACAGAGAATGGAGCCGTTTGATGAGTTCACGTCTGTCGGCTGTGACAGGCCGGCTGGGCCAGAGACGGTTATGTGGCCCGACTCCCACTGTCACACGTCCGGTAGGAGACAGATGCACGCACGGATGGACAGACGGATGGACAGACGGATGGAAGGTGACAGCGTGACAATGGCCTGAGCGTCCACCATAAAACCTCAGTGATACAAAGATATTTGAATCAGGCCTTAATCACAATGTAGAATATTCAGAGTTCTCCCCAAATGAGCTCCGTTTCAGAAAATCGCAATCTGAATCGGGTAGGAGCTGCTGCAGCATGATCTGAACCATGCAGTCACAACTTCTGGCACGTTGACATTGAGAGTAGATCACCTGCAGACACTCACTGATGTGTGAAGATCATACACAGCGGTGTGCAGACCAGGAAGCAACTTGTTTTGCTTCGGGAAGGTGGGCAGGATCTCCAACGCGACGTCCCCGAACAGCCACCGGACCGTAAATACGCAGTGTAATGAACAAGCAGCAGCTTTTTTGGTCTCTGCCGTGCACGGTCGTGTCTAAATCACAAAGCGAAGCAGGATCCTCTGCTGTGGCATCCAACATCCCAGGGAGTAATGCCAAACACTTTAGAGAAAATGATTGGCCTGTTAGGAATGAAAGAAAGTGGCAAGAGGAGGGAGCAGAGACGTGAAGAGAGGAGCTAAATGACGGCAGTGAGGAATCAGGTCACAGCAGCCTCCATCTCACGGACCGGGAGAAACGGGAAGCCGACCAATGAGATGAATCACGGCACACAGAGGGCCTCGTTTTCTGTCTGTGGAGAAAAACAGGAGCACCGGAGGAGCGTTTGTTTTCCTTAACGACCACACCGTCTGCTCATTATTCACCCAAACTGTCCCAGGTTCACTCCAAGAGAGGAGGGTTGGGGAAATTACTCTCCACCCGCTGATCACCAGTTGCTCCCTTTCCGCCTCGGAGTGAATCATTCACTGGAGTTGTCGCTGGCGTGATACACGGCGTGACGAGTAGGAGCGGCACGAGAGAAAGAGCTTTGTATGAAATATTGATTCTCCTCCTAACGCGTCATCAGGCCGCCATTAAGAGGAAAAAGTGATGTGAATGCTGTTTAATACGCTCGCGGTTTGGCTCCAAGGCGGTTCAGTGGGAGGAAAGGTGACAGACTGAAACAAGGCGAGCTCATCCCACCGGGAGGTTTCACTCACACCACGGATTAATGGACGAGTTGTGTTTGTTTCTCTTCTCAGGTAAGAGTCCTCAGTTTGGCAGAAACACAGAGAAGTTGCTTCGTTCCAGCTTCACATGGAGAGTAAATGAGAATCTAAAGGGCCTCTCCTCTTACTGACACAGTGCAGCCCCCGGTGGACAAAGTAGGAACAGCAGTTAAGTTCATTTAGTTACTTTTACACAGGCAGCATGTTTAAATCTGTGTATTGCTTCAAGTTTACTCTGGTCAAGTGACCTTACCTATTGATTTCCACATTGATTTTGTTTCTCCAAAACTGAAATGTCAAATTTTTTTGCTTGACATTATTACCCTACATTGTTTAGGATGAGACAACTTTTCTGTGAAATCTTTTCATTTAGGCCATCCGGAGAGAATTAGACCCTACTTAGATATTGTCTAATTATAAACGGGTGCTAAATGATCACTGCAGAGGCAGGTGAAGCAAGCCCTTCTCAGCTTTCCTTTTACAAATTCTGATTTCTAGCTGGAAATTATGAATCACCACCAAAGTGGGACAGCAGGCGTTCATACCAAGAGACCGATTTCAAGAGTTCAGCCTTTTCACACGACTTCAGCAGTCGTTTTCAGTTCAATTTTACTGCAAACCTTATTTTCCCAATATTTAAACAGAAACTCAGTGAAACTTATGATTAAATAAGACATGAGATACGGCACATGAAATCCGGGACAACACAGAGTCAGAGAGTAGATAACAATACAAATATTAAACTGAGCCTTCAAAAGTTTATGAGCCGCAAATACAACACTGCAAAACGAAGTTGACATGCAAATATTAGGCGACGGATATCTAGACGGAAAAATGACAGAGCAATGCTCAGTGAAGACAAGCATGCGTCCTCCTGATAACACAAATTCAGTCTGACCTGATTAAAACAAAAAAGGTTCCAGGCAGTGGAAAACAAGTCAAATCTACAATGTGCCGAGAGTCTGGCGTAACATTCAAAGACTTCACGCACTTATTTGATGCTTTGTTGAGAACAAAAACTTGCCGATTTAAGCAGTTGATGAGTGAAAAATGTGGAAAAAAATGATTATTTTGCTCTGTGGTTCTTCCGGCTCGAGGACAAACACATGTCAGGAAGTATTTTGTGGCACTCAAACCACATTTTCCATGATGACCTCTTCCCCGTCAGTCTTCTGTTTTTCTCCTCTGCGTCGATCACAGTTTACACGGGCTGAAGTATTTTACATTTAGAGAGCCTCTCGTCTCTCCTTGTCTGGATTCCTCCTTCCTTCCTAACCGCTAAGTCATCTTATCTCCATAATGTAGCAGAGCCTGATGCTCAGCTGCTTGGCAACGATCCGAGGAGAACATTCTGTCTGTAAACAAAAAAAAAAAGGAGGCGAGGGGGTGAGTTTGACAGCCAAAAAGCTCCAGCTAATAGCTGCACAGTTTGCCAGCCGAGCAGACAATCATGTCACCGTCATGTCTTTATCATTTTCAGTGAGCAGGCCCAACTTCAGGCTCGATCTTGAGCAATTAGTCACTATAAAATAACTGCAGACAGGCTATTAGGAAGCGACAGTGGGGAAAGAAAAGAAAAAAAAAAAAAAACAATCTTCTCCGGGAAGATAAGCACGGAGGAGTGAATGGCTGCTCCGGGTGTATGCGGATGTAGCACACGAGGAAGCAGTGGTAACCAGAAGTGACAGGTCGGCCACACAGAGAATTAATGAGGATTTGAACTTCAAGTTAAATCACAACGTGATAGAAAAATGTTATACGGAGGCTTTTTTTTTTTTTTTTTTAATTAACTCCCAATGTGCTTGCAGGTTTTTAAACCCAAACTCATGGAAGTACTGATAAAAGTACTGATAAAAGTGATGACAAAGTGCGGGACGCCCCTGATATATGAAATGCAGCACACATATGAGCACAGACTCAATTTCCTCTCATTTTTCACCCTGTTCTTTGTGCCCGCCGACACGTCGACATCTGTCATGTGGATTACGTGACGCGACGAGCGCGCTGCAACAACGCAAGGCACACATGTTAATCAGTGTTGATGCATGAAAACCAAAATGCCAACAAAGCTGAACTTGCAGGAAAGAGCGAGCGTCCTGCAGTCAGTGTTCGGGACTGCCAGGAAGCCAGAAATATCTGCTGAACTCACTGCACCAGTGTCCCACCTGAGACCGGCAGGATCGGTCAGGAAGGCAAAGGCCACAGAGCAAAAACACTGCACAGCTTTGTTTGGTCCAAATGGTCAGTAAGGACAGACCGATTGTTTTCAAAAATACAAACTTTCATTCCGAGTGGAAAAACTTTCAGATCAAAATTCTCTTTTGCATGTGAATCTTAGCTGAGACATGCAACAAAACACACCAAAACAATCAGGAGGAATGAAAGATGCAAATAAAAAATAGAACGATAATATAGAATCGCCCTATGAATAGAGCGCCAATGTTTTTTTTTGTAACTCCAGTAATGAAGATGGAAGAAAAACATATTATAGACATCTTCCCCGGTGCATTTCTAAACTCATAATCATTCACACTGCTGAATCGAAACTACAAAGATGTAATACATGTGAATAATAGAAACAAAACCGCTCATAAAACGAGGGAACACTATTAGCCTGATGGGAACATTTCCACTGATAAGACTGGCAAAACAACGCTTTAATTACAACTAACTGCTGAACAGCCCTGAAGGAAAGGATGCGCACGCAGTGACGTGACATTGGACTAATCACGCTCCAGGTGAGAATCAGACGGCAAAATCATGCTTGCATAATGACCTTTTAAAATAAAGATGCAAAGTAGGCATTATTGCTGATTGCTCAATGACAGAGATGCAAATCAAGGATCGGGTGACAGTCAGGGACAGCAGTGGGAAATGGGTTAGAACATTTATCCGGTGGTGCGGAGTGCGCCGCGGACTGCTCCCAATAGATGAGAACAAAAAGATCCGACTTTGTTGTTCCTTTGCTTCCATGAACAGTCGGAAGACGACACACAGATCTAACCGTGAGTCTTGCATTTCAAGTGTGGGTCTGGTTTGAAATGCCGCCACGGCTTTGCCACCCACCTCTTTGACCTCCAGCAGCCGTCCCGGGTACTGACTCCTGGCCCGCCGAGCCGCCGCTGGGGATTTGTGGTGGGTGATGGTGACGATGTTGCCGGGCGAGGCCGCGTGGCTCAGGTGCCGCTGGGAACCCGGGGAGGAGGACGGGGTGAGGTGGGGGAGGAGGGAGAAGCTACGGGTCCGACCGGAGGAGGAGGAGGAGGAGGAGCATCCCTGGAGGGAGGAGGGGAGAGAGCCGGGTGGGAATTTATTCATCAATTACCTCATATGAGGATTTTATGGGTACTGGTTTGTTTTTTGTTTTTTTGACGAGATTAATTTTTTTATTTTTTATTTGCAGGCTTAACAGAGAGGAGATTTTAAAAACGTAACATGCAAGTTTTGTGTTTCTCAAGTTAGTGAGGCAAACATATATTGAGTGAATCTGAATAATGTCCACTTTGTGCATTTGTATCTGCAAGTAAATCAGTTGTCCATCCCACAGGGAGTCCTAAACTCTTCATCAGAAATCCACTAAATTTAAGATTTGCCAAATGGTATAAAACTGTCAAAAATCATACATATCTCACTATTTGTAGTTAGAAGAGTCTCAAAAACTTGTGCAAAACAATGTGTATTTAGAAAAAAGTACAGTGAAACTAATTATGAATAGAAGATGCAAAAGGTGCATTAAGGTTTTGTAATTAAAGGAATTCCTACGGTAATAAAAATCTATGTCAATATCCAGCAGAATAATGGTCTCATATACGTTTATATTTTCTTCGATTCATCATCAGAAAACATAAAGCAAAGCACAAGTCACCAACTCTGGTCACTTGCTTGATAAAAAGCAAAAACTCAAAAGCTTAAACTCAGACATACTTCCACTCTGAGCTTATTATGCATTTCAGCTTTATGTAAAAGTAATGCTGTATTTGAGCATGGCATGCTCAAATACAGCAAGTGGGAACAACAAGTGGGAATGTGACTGCATGTGACTTTTTCTGTGTTTTTTCTTCTTTTTTTTTGGTTGATCACCCTTCAGGAAATGTTTGTACTCCATGAAACACTTCAAAAGAAAATCTAACCAAAATCAGATCTATCATAGTTGAACAGTACCGAATCTCAATGTTGGGCTCCGCTTTGTGTTTTTCATCAGTTCCCTTTTAACGAATGACTTCCGTTGAGCAATTACTTTGTAGAATATTGACAAAACTGCGGCTTTTCTCACAGATAAATGTGACTCATTATTCACCTTAATACATTTTCTTTGTATCTGCTTGTTTCAGCCTGAGAGGAGCCGGTCTTTACTGCGAGATAAACGGCAATCCCTCCATTTGTCCATATTTACCATTTTGAACACCAAATTACAAATCGTCCCACACCGATAATCTGTTTTTCCTTTTGTCAGAACAGTCTGAGGGACTTGCCTGAAAAATCACTCAACAATATGTGGATTATCAGGGATTAATGGGATTAGGTAGGTATTTATTTCATAATATATTACAACAGTAGAAGACAAATGTGAGGTTAATGTAAACAATGAAAGATTTTTTTTCTTAAAATAACAACTTGGTACCTGTAACCTGCTGACATTTCTCATCTCCTGATCAGAGATCCAAACGTTACAGACTCGCATGACAATTCCACCGTAATACTGCTGCTAAAAACATTCCAGGCGAGTGACTCACTCGGACCTGGACTGCAGGAACTTTGTAAATCCAGGAAGCAGCAGTAAGTCTTGTGAAGACATGCAGGGAAACAGACCGAACCATTCAGAGTCTGACCGGTGGAGAAAAGTCACAAACAGACATCATTTAATTATTTTGATTGGCACAAGAGCGTTCAGCTTTAATGATGACTTGTTGGAAATGTGATGAACTAGTGGCTTGTCCCGACTCTGCCCTGCTCCAGAGTTGGAAACGTATAGAGCATGAATGGATGTATTTATCATTTCTGCAAAGTGGGAGGAGCATCATTAGAGATTCAATGAATATAGCTTTTGTGAGCGCGAGGGAAAAGAGATGGAAACGTTACAGTATATTGCATACATAACCTTGCAGTCGGTGAAAAGACGTAGTGTTAATCACAGAATGAGGAGAATTGCAGCAGGGATGCAGAAGCTCGTTTCCACCGGTGCTCTGACACAAGCAACTGAGTTTCGAGGACAAGTTGGTTCTGCCACCGAGTTTAATATAAAAGGTGGAAACATCCTTTTGTTGTTTTGTTGCTCTCTGCACTAAAGTCACATTGCATCGTTCACTTTGATGCTTCTCTCACTCCCCCCTCTGCGACTCTTGTCTCCTCAGTTCACTGACCTCCATGCTCACACAGGCAGCGGCATCAGACACCTCTCTCTCTCTCTTTCCCTCTCTCCCTCCCTCCCTCCCTAAGCCACCATGATGTGACCATGGGGGACTTTCCCTCGTGATCAGATGGATCCAAACCCCAAACAGAGGGACTTCTACTGAGTCGGTTTTTTTGTTTAATCACTTTAAACTGAAAATAATCAGCTTACAGGAGAGAACACTGGTGTATTGTACGTTGCTAAGCCACCAGCCACGAGTAAGCACGGGGGAAAAAAAATACTATTCAGAAACATGAACAGACAGACGATCAGAGGTTTTGTCCTCCAAAACTGGCAACATTTTCAAATGTTCACTATTATACTCCGTTTATTTCTGGAGTCGCTATAAAGAAATGGGACTCAGTTGCTTATTATACGAACTGAGGTACAGAATAACTTCAACATGACTGCAGCATGAATTCATAAAAGGCTTTTGTGACTTACTCTAAACACATTATAAAAGCAACCAGTGAGCTGTGTGTTGATTGAAATGCCTCTCTGAACTGTATTCATTCACATCTGTGGAACAAAAAAATATCAAATATTCAAACTATAGAATACTAGATTATAAGAATCCTGATACAATACCTCACACAGTAGGGTTCAACATCACACAGTCAGAGTTGCCACAAGCATTCACATTCGTTATGCAAGTAACACAGGGAGAACATTCAAACTCCACACATAAAGAGTCAGCCTGGACTCGAACACGCAACACATTCACCATGCGAGTACTAACCACTATTCCACCGTGCCGGTACACACACACACAACCTCTCATATCCAGCTATGGTGTGAGATATCCCTCTGTACACCTCCTGTGTGTCTGTACTCGGGGTGAAGAAATCCCACCATCACAGGTGCTCTGCTGTCTCGGGGCCGTGGGCGGACTTGGCCCCGAGCGAGGCCGCGTGGGCGGACCGCACAATGGTCAACTGCTGGCCTGTCATTTCTCTCCACCCCTAATTACACGCCATTAGCTGCTCAGTAATAACTTCCATTAGAGGACTTTTAATAGTGTGTGGGACAGACAAACAGGTAATTTACTACTAAATCATCAGGTAATTGTTCACACAATATCAACCTGAAAAGTTTATTGCAAAGCAGCATTAAGACCCGAATTTGTTTGCAGTCTGGATGTAGATCGTGTGTTCTGATGTCAGCGTGCGACATTTTCAGTCTGAGCAGTAAACCAACAACACGTCAGGCGCAGCTCCAAAGTCCAAAGTTTCACCATTTCCTGTTCTTCCAGTCAGGAGTTGTGTGTGTGTGTGTGTGTGTGTGTGTGTGTGTGTGTGTGTGTGTGTGTGTGTGTGTGTGTGTGTGTGTGTGTGTGTGTGTGCGCGTGTGTTTGCGTGTAGTATCTGCTTGATGACAACGCGCTCTCACAGGCGGATTTATCGGGCTGCTAATCAGCTTGATAAAGTGCAGCTGTGTTTTCTGCCTGGATGAGCAGCGCCGCTTCGCCTCTCCACCTGCGGAAAGCTCGCAACAAACACGCGGCGGCGAGGAAAAAAGTTGCCATGCTCAATAGATCATACTGCGACACGTCCGTGTGGGAGACGTACACGCGTAAATCACAGAAGCAGACGACGGCCCGGATTCATCATGCAAAAAAAAAAAAAAATCCCCAAACAAACAAAAAAATAATAATATGTCAGTTCTGAATCGCTTCAACGGATTCGACTGTGACAGCGAGAAGCACAAAGCTCCAGCAGGCTGCATGTGGGACTCAGCTGTGGCTGAGAAGAGGAGAGCGGCTCGCTGAGTTCAGCAGCTGTGACCTCCGCCCGGCCGGTGGCGGCACAAAGAACAAGGTCAAACTCTGGAACGGCAGAGAGATCCCCAGCTACGCACAGGAGAGCCTGCTCGCTCTTGAAAAAGCAAGAGGCTTCATTTGAAGGCAGCGTTTTTGTACTGCGAGCGTTTTTGGGGTGTTTGATGCTTTCGGATGTTGTTTTGAAGTGTTTTTTTGAATTGTGTATTCAGGTGTTTTTCAGAGTGTTTTCAGGTGTTTGAGTGGTTGATGTTTTCGGATGTCGTTTTGAGGCTTTTTTAAAAATTTTATTTTCAGGAGATTTTGAGTGTGTTTTTGAGTGATTTCAGGTGTTTTACGTGTTTTTCGAGTACTTACAAGTGTTGGAAGTGCTTACAGGTGTTTTCCGTGTTGGAGTGTTTTCAGTTGTTTGCTTGGATTTTATTCGGCTGTTGTTCACAGTTGTTTTTTGATGTTTCCGCTGTAAGCTTCAGTATATCTTCAGCTCATATTATCTGCACTGAGGACTAAAAAGGCCAATTCACACTCTATAAGAACAAAAAGAATGTTCGGCACTCTGGGCTCCTGCCGAACAAAATGACGTCTGCTGCACATGCGTGTTCCAGCTCGCTAATGACTATCAGTCATGTTTTAATCATATATAGCATGGAACTTGACTACTGTGCGAGTCTCGCAGCTCGTTCACATGTTGGAAGCGGACTTAACGTGATGCACCTGAATGCATCACTCACAGCGGTCAGCTCCTGCCGTTAAAACCGGACTATCATCGCGGCTCGGATAAAAACTCTTTTATTCCTGAAACAGTTCAGAGAAATGTATTTTTAAGCTAAAGCGCCGCTTCACAGATGTGTGGCAGCTGTGAGGGGGCGTGGCCTGCGGGTTCGACAGCTTCTTATTGGAGTGTGAACAGTCCTTACCTCACTGCCGAATTTTCTTCTTGTTCTTACGGCTTCTAAACGGGAGTATGGATGGGGCCTTTAGGCATAAACACAAATATACATACCTCACATTTGACCTTCTCACTTTATCTGCTCTGAAATCAAAGCCAACCTTTCACTCCATCTGAATTGATTACCAGTCAGAAACGCGTCAGCACTTTTATGTGGTTTCTTATGAAGGCAAAATGAATCCCTGCTCCTTTCATTCTTCTGTAATAAAAAAATCCTGCTACAGCTTTTCTGCCACAGAGAGGTCTGTTATCGGAGATGTAGCCGAGCCTCCGCCGCCGGCCGCCTCATCAGCGGAGTGGCTGCGATAACGATCGGGGAGGCAGACAGTGCGGCTCAGGAAGGATTAGACTTCAGCAGTGGCTACAGTAATAACAGCTGCTGGCGTGGAAATGCCCCAAAGCCACCGAACAGGAACAAAACGGCCACTCAGGGGCAATAGGGGAAAAAAAGAGATGGATTCATCATCCCACTTTTTCTTGGTTATCCAATTTTCCCTCATTTTCTGATTGCTTTCCTCATCATGGCCCAGCAGAGTAATTGGACTTCTGCCTTGCTCCAGCTGTGCAGCATTTTGAAGTGTTGAGGAGCTACATGTTGAATAAGTGAGCCAGCAATAAGGCAGCATAATGAGGCCTTGGTAGTTATTTATATAAAAGCAGATGAAAAGGGTGATTCTGCAAAGAAGAGTCGGCTCTGTAAAAATATCTCCACTGCAGGATTTTTGATTTTTTTCTTCCCCATCTGTGTAATATTGCGCTTTTGAAGGTGAAACTGTGAGTCCGAACATGTATTGGTCACTCACCAGCCCCTCCTGACCGCCCGCTGCTCGATCCACACTCAGGTGCTCGTCTGACCCCTTTAGCTTCCTCACCTGAATGCAAACAAACATAAAGGACATGTTACAGAAGTAATATGTGGGGCAGTAGAAAATACTGAATAATTTGATCAGTACACCAACACTTTTTGTGATTTTGAACCAACGTTTGACAAAAAGGACTCCAGAAAATCACATTCATTTTGTTAGTTTGCTTGACTGGTGGAACTTTTTCAGGTGCAGTTTCATGTTGAAATGTAAAAATAAAGCATATTTCATCTTCTGCAAGTAATCAAACAAGGTTAGTATGTTTATATCCCTTTAATCTTTATATATACATTTTCCTCTTGTTTTTTTTTTTTTAAACACTATCATAAGTTTCTGATTCCCATTTGTTTTCTATTAATCCTCTGACAAACGCGGAATATTTATTGTCTGTTCACCGTTTGTCAAAGCAAAATTAGACATTTCAGTCTGCACACAAGACTTCGGAAACCCTTTTTGATATTGTGACTCTAAAACAAAGTATGCAAATGAGAAAAGTGTGAAAAGTGCTGTTACAAAAATATTTCGCACAACAACTTCATAAGCCTGAGGAAGTGAGGATTTATGGCCAAACAGCTGGAGCAGATGCTGGAGCTGGTAAATGTGAGATGTATCTACTCCAGTACATGAAGGTCCGCAAATTAACTTCCAGAATTTATGAGAAGCAAAAGAAAAAACACAACTTTTCACAGCTGAAAATTCATACACAAGCTCAGCTTTATTATAAAAAGTTTGCCAAAGAAAGAGTAAACTTTGGATTATTTTTCTCATTCATGCACTGCTGATTCCTGAACCGTGGAGCTCAATAACAAACCTCATTCTCCACTGGAACAGCCCAACAGGGAGATAACACACACACACACACATCTACACTCACACACACACACACACTCACACACACACCCAATAATCCCCTGACTTCCACTCTAAACCCAACAGAATGCCCATACCCACATATTAATCCATGAAACCCAAGTGGAAAAAGAAGTGCTGGTGGATGTTGGTGGTTCTGCTCCACATGGCACATTAATCTGTCAGAAACGACTCCACACGACGTGACAAGGTCGGTGAAAGCCGCCACATTCAGCTGCACCTGCACGGCGAGAGACGGCAGCACCAACACGCCACTGCTTCATACTTACTAAATCCCTCAGTCTTATGTCGATGCAGGTGCCAAACTACTTCCAGAGACGTTTCAGAGCTGCAATCCCAGCCTGAGATCGTTCATCACATTAAATCTAGTTGTTGTCAATGTTCTGGCCGTTTCACTCAGTAATCGCATTTAAATTAGCTATATTTTGTCATTTTTATCCTTTCTGTGTGCATTTCTTTCTTTTAATGCAACACTATCTGACTTTTATAGTAGAACTGCACAAGATATTGCATATTTATTGCTATCCCAATAGTGACATGAGGTATATAAATATCATAAAGGACTGACTGAACTGTGAGAAATGATGTTTCCATGCACTGTGCATTCAAGCTCCACAAACTTTTTTTTAAACTTTTAACTATGAAAGAAAAAATGCATTGAATGGACTGACAGCTCTGAATACTAAATGGCTCAGAAGTCAGAAGTACTCAAATCAAGAGGTAATAACCAAAAACAATGAAGTCAAACCGCTCAGCTCTGGAAAAAGTGCAAAAATCCCAAATTTACTTGATATCATGCAGGGCAAATTGTTTTAGCTTCTTTTGCATAAAGATCAACATAACGTGGAAATGTTGTACTTGCCTATGTGGCATTTAATATCAGGACAAGCTGCAGTTCCAGGATTCTTTTTAATTTCGTTGAGCAATGAAGCAAAGAGAGTGATGGACAGCCCCAAAATGAAAGAGACCTCTGAATAACACATGAGTGCAAACCATGTTTCATGGTGTGACGAGACTGGAATCCTTCCTCCGAGCTCCACGACTTGTTTAATGAAGATTTGTGCACAAAAACCTTGTGTTTTTTATTCTCTACATTTCAACAGTCTAATGGTCACAAAAAAAATATTATATCTATTTCAATGAGCATGGTGAAGGGATTTAAGTAAGAAAACAAATACAAGCCTGTTGAGATCATAAAACAACAAGAGCGGCTGACAGCTTGAATAAATTAATGAACTCTGTTATTAGATATATCAAATCAAATCAGCTTAAGACTCAGCAAATAAAAAAAATATTTAAAATTGTTTTTCAAACGGTCTTTAAATACTTCATTTCTAAAATCTAAAGCATGGAATGAGTGGATACATTTAAAAAAGTAACTAAACCAACTAAACCAAATCAGATAGTAGCCTAATGTTTTGCTTTTCAACACTGATTTTGTTCTTTTTCTGAATAAATCCTGATCCCAATTCAACATGCAAAAAAAATTATCTACTGCCCCAGACATGTTACTATAACGGAATTCAATTCAGCAGAGTGATGAGACGAGAATGTCAGGAGGAAAGTGAAATCAGAAGATGCTACATATATAGAAGCGGCTTTAAAACTCTGGAGGGGTTTATAAAATGAGACTCAAGGGAAGCAAAGCCATTTAAAGTGATAAATGGCAGAAAAGACGTCGGCAGAGTGGAAACAAAGAGAGCGGCTTGTACTTCATCCTGAACTGTTGGGAGTGTGTTTGATGTGGTGGAGGAGCGGCGTGCAGACTGTTGCTTCATTCCAGAGGAATAGAAAAGTGGCTCATTCATAAACAGACACACAGAAGACGGGAAACAAATGTCAAAGCTTTCCGCTCACTTCTTTTACCCAGGGACTGATGCCACGAAAGGGTGTAAGGGTGTGTGTGTGTGTGTGTGTGTGTGTGTGTGTGTGTGTGTGTGTGTGTGTGTGTGTGTGTGTGTGTGTGTGTGTGTGTTACCTTGGCACTGCTGTCAGAGTGTCTTCTGGCACACGCTTGCAGCTGATTGATCCAGAACTGCTGCTCCTTGGCATCCGAGGCTGGAAAACACACACACAAGCACACACACACACCTCATTAATCCGTGTAACATCAGGAATTGTTCATGAATCCTCGTGCGAGGTCACACTCGGGTCGCGATGCAGATTTTAGAAAGTCAACAGTGTTTACATCCGTTAACAGTTACTGATCGTCTTTTCGTTGAATGGGGTTGTAAATAATCTGCCAACGTTCATCCAGACCAGGTAAACAGCAGCTGGAGAAACACTAAGAAAGTAACAAATAGATTATCTTATCACACTTTCCAAGGCAGTCATTAAAATATTTCTAAAAGTATTGACAAACATCACAATATGTTCAATGTTTTTCCATCTACATGCTATTTTTCAGAATCATTAGTTAAATGGTACAAATCCATCATAGAAAAACCTGATGATCTGTCTTAATGATTTGTTTTTACCCACACCCCACAGATGAAAGGATAATAACATGATAAAGTACTGTCAATCTTCTCTGTGGAAGATTCTCTTGATGCAGAGCGTGACGAAAAAACAAATCTCGTTCAGGTTGTGCAGTGGAAGCTCCTTCTGTCCTCTCACACTGTGCTATATTAAAAAAAAAAAAAAAAAAACTTCTCTCAGCCTCAGAAAAAAGTGAATGATTCTGCATATGTACCCGACGCTGTTGGATGAAGCGATTTCATCTGTGGTGATTCAAGCCGTCGACTTTCATCCCGATAATTTGATCCCGTTGCATTGTGAAGGATGTCCTGGGTGCAGGTCTCACCTCCAAACCTCCCGGTGCCACCCTGAACATTTGTTAACGGAGCAGCAGAGTTCATTCTATCTGCCGCACAGGAAGCGGCCTGATACTCTCTGCATGACTGTGGGCTTTTATTCCTCCACCCCCCCCCCCCCCCCCCCCCCACCCCAGATCCCGTTATCGCAACACAAGCAGACGTGCTGACCGTCTGCCTCCAGGTCACACTGACAAACAATATCCTTCTGATCCCATTTCACTGAGTAATAACTCCGGCACAGAGACTTCTGAGAGGCCAAACGAGGTAAAAGACGAGGAGCACAAACACACGCGACAAGCTGACACGTCAGATTTTAATGTGGACTTTTTTTTTTTTGTCGACATTCTGATCCTCGATGATTAAATTCAAGTGATTATAGCACCCGAGTACACGGACACGCTCTCTTTTATAACTTTATAATGAGTGGAGACAAACCGCGTCCTGAAATGTCACCCTCCGCTCTCTGACCCGTCCTCAAAATCACACTTGATGAGCTTTACCGAGTGTTTGTTTATTCCAAACAAGCAGAAAAACCCCACGAGGAAGCACCAGTGAAGCAGAAAGTCCAATAAAAACCTGTAAAATATTAACGATTTCTTTCAGGATTGTTATACAGACAAGCAAGATCAGATGTGGTGAACAGAGCTGGTTTCATAGCTTCAACTAGCATCAAGAAAAAAAGGGGGAAAAGCACATTTATTCATCCGGTTTTCTAACCACAACACAATAAAAGAAAGGATAAAGCCGGTATAAAACTCCTATTTGATTTGAAAGTGGCTTTATTCTGACTGAAGGTGCTTTCCCTTCATATTCCACTGTTTCACAGTGACAACGGATTCAACTAAAATGAGGCTGTTGTGAAATCTGAGAAATTACAAGCGTCACCAAAGTGTCCATCGGGGGAGCGGCTAAAGCCTTTAACAGCAGCTCACATGAATAAACACATCAGACCCGCGAGAATCGTTTACACAGTTCATAACTTCGCCGCCGCCGCCAGTCTGACAGAGGGATCAGGATTCATTCGGATCCAAGCGCTTCGTCTCAAGTCTCTTGATGTTTCGTGTTCGATGAGGCCGAACATAAAGGGGAAAAAAAAAATAATAAAAAACTTCAAACATTTCTTTGAGAAAACAAGTCTCAGGTAAAACCAGAATCAGCTGTGCATGAATACAAACCGATAAATCACAAGCGAAATGGCAGACTGAGCCTGCAGCGGCACGGTGGAAGTTCAGGGTGAAGCTTTGAACACTTTCTGAAGATGTTGGTGAAACCGAGGGAAACACCACAAAGATTCTCTTTCAATGTGTACACCAGGAGGGTCCAACCTATTTTAGTTCAAGGGCCACATTCAAACCAATTTGATTTAAATTACAACATAATAACCTTTAAATAACCACAAATCTAATGTCTAACCATTTTAAAATGCTTCCTGGTGTCTCCCACTGCAGCTAATATTTAGTGAAATCAAATTAACACATTTAATTGTGCTTTATGTTCGCAACATGGATCCTCTCTCCTTCCAGCACCAACGCTCATCAATGTGACGCGCGTGACAGATGAGAATGTGTTTCTTGGCCTGATGGATGGAAAGTTTCTGTTTATAAAACTGTGAGATCAACGCATAGATAAGCTTGGTGATTTCCCCAAGTAAATAATCAGACACTCCAGTTACTTCAATTGAAGAAATAATACTTTATGAGGAGATTCCACAGGCTATATTGCATATTTTGACACCCCAGTTTAAAGGACTTGTTTCAGGTGTACCATGGTTCCATATTCTGATTCTATTTTCAGAGTGTTGTTCATATTCCACATCCTGATGGGATGTTTTTGATGCACGTATGGAGAGTCCCTATGGCAGGATCAATACGCTCATTTCTTATCTTTGTTGCCTGCCGCCGCTGAAACTCACATCACAGCCTCCGACCTGACACCGACGGAGAATAAATCAGAAAACCCGAAACAACTCCACATCTCTGCATTTCCAACTCCCTCGTCTCTATAGTCGGCACTTCAGTGGATGTCACAGCCTCGTAAGGTCCCACAGTTTTAACTGCAGAATGAAATAAATCTGGAAAACTCCTCCTGAGGATTCAGATGCACAACACCAACCTTGGATAGGTTGACCTTTTAACCCCTTTTTACAAAAAAAAAAAAAAAAAAACATTATAAGCTCATTCAAAACATTTATTTCTAAGCAGTTCTCTTCATGCTATCTGCTGGTTGGCCCTGTGCCAGGAAAAGAAAAACAAAAATAGCGTAGTTGCGTCTGTTTAAAATTGGGTCCAAAAAGAGAAAGAGCCCCGTTATTTAGAAGTGATAATCCCAAAACACTAAGAAATCATACACTTAATCATTTGATTATTGATCTCAAGTCAAAAATAGCCAAGACGGCTTATTAGTTTGTGTTGATGGAATAAATATTTGAATCTACGGTAAATAAATGCACATTCAGTCCACCAGACACTGGAACTTTGATGCTTTGATGCCTCCTGTGATAATTGTGTCCTGACAGGGGTTATGTGTTTCCCCGACATTCTCCTGGAAAACATTTCTGTGTGGACAGAATTCAATCTGCACTTGTCAATCAGCTGCAGTGTCGACATGTGCCACAGCCACCAGGAGCAAAAAAGGCCTTTTTAAATGACGAGGAAACTCGGGAGAAAATGAGACGTTCACACCGGCGCACGTTCTGCAAGCGGCTGCTCGCCTCTTTGGGGAAAAACACAGCGTTTGTGCAGAAAAGCTGATACTGAACTGCCTTTTTTTTTTTTTTTTTGCAAAAAGAATAAATAAAAATCGAGTAACGAGCTTGTTGCTGGTGTCACGTTGTAATCCTCCACAGAAATCTAGTACTTACCCAGAGCCTGAGCGAGCGCCTACACGCGATATCTCTATCTATTTCTGTGATTAAAGATAATTAGTCGTCTGCATTTAGCGAAGCAGCCTCCACGTTGGCACGATGCTAATGCACACCTGTTTTTATGCAGATGTGAGTAATGCCACTTAGGTGTGGTGCAGGATGTTCTGCTCTTATTTAGAGAGAATGCTGCAAAACACTGAAATCTGGTTCCGTGTCACGAAAACTGCAAACTGGAGGTTTCGTTCAATGAATGGATGAGGTTCGTACTGGAAAAGGAGGAGACGGACACCAAAATGAAAAGCTGGAGCCGGTGTGCCTATTTATAACGATCGACAATAGACACCCGGTTTAGTCTGCGTGTCTTATTTAAATGTCAATATCCATCCCGGGGAGACGTCTGAGCAGTATCGGAACAATGGTGAGGGACTGAAAGAGCGAGCGAGGAACCTCCGCTCCACCAGCATCGGCTAATTACATCCGTTTTAATCACAGCGTCGTCGAGGACGCTACTGGCTACGATGATGACAGTCTGAGGGTTAATGCTCAGACCAGCATTTAGATTTGATTAAAGTGGAGGGAGATGTTACAAGCGAGGTACTTCAAACATGTATTTTCAGGGAAATGGACAGGCTGACAGGAGCGGGAAAAGGTGGAGGAGCAGCTGGAAAATTACAGGAACCGGCCTTTTTTTTCCATCACCACAGCATAATGACATTTACATCTTCTGACTCCTCTGACTGAAGCAGGACATTATGCTGGGGGAAAAAAATGGGCAGGTGTAACTGGAGGTGTAATTGGGTTTTAATAGCTTTAACTCACTGATTCTTCAGAATTCTTCCCCTTATGTTACGTCTCTTTTGTTCATGGCCACACAGTTCATTTTAATCTTCTATGCAGGACAGAGAAGGAGACATGAATGTCACATTTAAGCAGAATTAAAACACTTCGTGTGAACTAAAGTGACAGAAATTCACTGAGGAGGCAGAAACTGAAATGTTTATGTGCAAGTACATTAATAAAGTTACTAATAAATCTATTCATCATCTTAACAGCTGTATTTAACTCAGAGTGATGGGGGGGGGGGGGGGGGGGGGGGGGGGGAGGCCCTGAAGTCCAGAATAAAACCAGGGGTTTTTCTCACTGTGAGGCAAGAGGGCCTACCTCTAGAGCACTCACATATTATAAATATGAATACCAGAAAGTGTGAAAGTTCACAACGATCTGTGGTTGTGGCTTCAGATCGGCACAGTGAGTCAAGTTCACGGTCACGGGCGTGTGAAAAACAACAGCCTGCGAGTTAAAACCATGGTCCAGTGACTACACCAAACAGCTGCCACCTCCTGCTACTCAACAACCAATGGAAAAGGAGTGCAGAAGCCTTGTTTACACATGGTTTCATCCAGCCTCGGCTATGAGTTATTATGATAAAGATGACCTTCATCCCACAGCTGACGAACACTGCATGACTACAGTTGACTTACTTTTCATAATTAACTAATAAACCCCCACTCAGTTGGAGGCTTTGTGATTAACATATTACCTCAAACTGGAGACTTCCTCTCTCTCTCTCGAACTCTGACAAAGACTTCTATAATACCTGGGAAATATTTCTAAGGATTTGTTTGAGCCGTATTGGATTTCAAAAGCACCATAAATACTCTTTTTGCCCATTGTTTGTTTAATGCTGGAAAGAGTGCCAACTATGCAAGTCCTTTTCTCTTTATCTACAGATACTCTGTGCGCACCTATCAGTGGAATTTGTCTGACCTGCCTGGGAAAAAAAAAACTAAACGATTAAACATTTCATAAAAACATGTTGGAGTGGTTCATGTAGCTGTTGAAACTATATCCAGGAAGAAGACTGATGTTCAACAAACTTGTTGCACAGTAGCAGTGACCTATTTATTTGGTCGTTATGAGATCAAAATCACAGAAGAATGACGAGTCTCCTCTCACACACACTCAAACTGTGACAACTAAACAGAAACAAGATAGCAAATGAGCGTTTAAAAAGATTCCTTTGTACCATTTGATCGAGACGACGTCGGGCAGCCTAATGAGCCGGTTCATTGCTGAAGACAGTTTGACCCTTTCCTTTGCTTGACGAATGGTTTAATTTTCCACCTGAACATTCAGACGTGATTAAATTCATGTTGCTCTTCGCCTTTGCTCAGAAACCAAACACGGGTCCCTGCAGTTTCCCCCGACAATGACAACACTGTCCTCGTCGGGGCGGGAGCCCGAAAGACCCTCAGGTTACTCTCAAAAGCTGTGCGAAAGGTCACATGTAATTCCAGTGTTTCGTTTTACAGATAAGAAAGCTTCGTCAAAGCTCTCTTGTTACAATAAATGGAGCATAAAGGTGGCATTTAAGGCTTTGGATTCAGACCGGGGGAAAGATTATACGCAGCTCTCCAGCGTGACCGGAAGAACTGAAAAATGATTCACAAATGAACTTCAGTCACTTTTTGGCCGATCCTTGAGGAGGGGGCTTTATCATGGTAACTGATATCAGACCCAAGTGTGTTGGCCGATCCTTATCGGAGCCATTATGTTCTAATTGCTGCCTTCTGAAGCTACTATTTCTTTTCTCAATGAGATTCCTGATGATTCTCGCGTCGCCCTCAGGCCGGAAATACAAGCAAACTCTTTCAATCCCACCAGCAGCACGACCCAACTTCTCCTTTTTCCTCCGCTGCTCTGTGGGATCATTGTTTCCTCTTAGCTCGATTCACTGGATCACTGAGTTATTCGGGGAATATAGGCCAGGTTATTCTGATATCTTCCCCCACGGGAGTGAAAGGGGGCATTCCAGCAGCTCAAGTGGAGCAACAGTAACATGGAGTCTCGCTCGCTCCGGTGGATACAGGTCAGGCCTTCAGCACAGTGACCAGTGGCCGGCTCTTAAAGAGACACTGTAGTGCCGATTCAGGTGGAGTTTAATGCCCCTCCAGCTTGGGGGGGGGCAGCTTCTTATGCACTGTTTGCATGTTCCCCCTGTGCCTCAGTGGGTTTCATGTCCAGGTATTCCATTTTCCTCCCACAGTCCAAAAACACGCATTTGATGTGAAATACATTCCATGTGAGAATCTACACGGCAACGTTTCAAGTGAAAACGCATAGTTTTTGCGTTTATAATTTCAGTTTTGCATATAGTGGCGAGTAAACAGACATTCGTATGGACAAATGATGCAGTTGGAATTTCAGGTGACTCAACTGTAAAATTACCAAGTCCCAAGAGAACATGGACGACTCGTCATGACACTCTGCAGGCAGCCATTGTTGTTATTGTCCAACTCTCCGCACATGTGCAGAACAACTATTGACGTTTTTCACTTGAAAATGCTGTTGTGGAAATGGGGCTTGTACATTTCCAACATACTGTTGTATGGATGGTGGTGGTTTACAGCAGTATATTAGTCAGCCCCGACAAGAAGCAGCAACAGAACAAGCTGAGAAAAGCTACATGTGGGAAGTATTGTGAAGACCAGTTGCAGTTATGACCAGACCACGACTATCTATACAAGCTAATATTATTGTTTCTTAAACTGCACTAATTCAGGATTAGTGAGGTTTTTCTCCCCAAGTAAACATGAGTTTGATGCAACGGTAACAAAGCTACTATTCACTGGTGATATCAACATTGACAGCAGCTGTGCAGCCTTTTTTTTTTCCATTACTGTAATCAGAAAATGAACGTGAAGAAGCTTTCTTAGGTTGAATCTCTCAGACGACAAAAACAAATTAATTTAAGCTGCTTGAAGAGGAAAGCCTCCATCACTGAAGTGCCCTCCATATCCAGTCATCCATCACATTAGTATGTACACAGTACTCTCGCCGAGTCTAAAGTAACACACACACACACACACACACACGCGCTTCACACAGTTTGTTCTTGGCCTCGTCTCACCACCTGCAGGTCGTACCTCTGAGTTTGTACAGCTCTCCATTGACTGAGTTTACGATGAACATGTGGGGAGCTTCGTCGCTCGTGGTTACCGAGGCGCCAATCAGGGGCAGGGACCCCCGGGGCTTCTGGCTCTTCCCCTGCTCATTGACGAAGTACTGCAGCTGCCCCAGCTCCGGGTCCAACACAAAGTACCTGCACGGGAGGGAAAAGGAACAGAGAGAAAGAGTACAGTAATGAAGCAGTGGGAAATCATCCTCGTCATCATCATTTTTGTTTTATGCGCTCATTATCCTGTTTACTACCGGAACCTTTTTTTTATGTCCCGCAACACAAACTTTTGGAGATTTGGGAGAGTGAGAGCGCAAAGAGAAAGGAACGAGCCAAAAGAGAACCGCCATAAAACCACGCAACAGCCTCAGATTTCCCACCTGCCAAGCAAAAGGCACCTGCAGGATATTATTTACCACGGCCCCGCTCTGCCATCCGTGGACATTAACATCTGATCTTCTCACTAGCGGCCGCCCGGCGAGCTCCATTTCAAATTACTCAAGGTGGCGATTAGAGCGGTCATCTTGTGCAGCGCCTGCGGCTCCAGGCGTGGAAATTAAACCCCACATTTTCTCCTTTGTGATTAATGAATCACATTCAATCACCGCGTAATTGAATCTCGGCCTCGTCCATCGCCGGGCCGGGAGATTCGAAGCTCTCCGCCGCCGAGACGCACGGAGGGCAGGCACATTTCATTTCCGGTGGCCACAGAGGAGCGTCTGTGACATTCAAGATACCCGTCTGTCTGCTCCGCTTAGCGCCCTTGTTGTGGTCGTACAGTTCAGCTCTGCCTAACCTTTTCATGTCTGCGTACAGTGGCCCGAGGTAACGGCAGCAGCCTTTGTCCTGTCCGTGGTTTCAGAGCAGCTCTGGATCTCGCTCCTCGATTTTCCCCTCCGACATTGACCCACTTAACCTGCCCCCCCCACCCCGATTACAGAGGCAATAGCGATCGGCACATGGCCGCGGCTCCTTCTTATCGCCATGACGTCTCGGTTTTAGAAGAAGACTGAACAGCATCTGACACCTCCACTTCAATCTAACGGCCGGCGTCATCGAAAATGTGGACCACTTGATTTCTAGTTGGCTGGTATCTCGAGAGCCTCGTGATCAATAAATACGGTGTGAAAAGACATTGTGAGCTTCACGGAGCAAGTTGTCAAGTTTGTGTCCCACCACTTTCAAAACTCTGACTCCAAAAACATTACAGGAAAGCCAAAGCCCCGACAAACACACCGTCTACCTAAAGTACAGAAGGCTTGATTGAAGCAAATTCTGATTTCTTTGTTCTGATCTGTATCGCATCGCCAATATCTTCCGAATCCTGCTTGGTTTGCTGAAACTTCGGAGACAATAAAAACCTCTGAAAATCTTCGATATGTAAAACCTGCTTCTTTCTGGCTCTCCTCATGGAAGAAGCTTTAAATCTGATTTCTATAAATTCCACATTTCACTTGCGAGAGCTTTTCAATTGAATTTAGCTCAGGATCAATCCGCCAGTCACTTTAAAACAGATCATGTTTGTCCTGCTAATCTTTCCTCTGTGCTGCTTAATGTTTAACATCTCCACAAAAAAAAAATCAATTTCAAGAAATCAACAGCTTCACTCTAAACTTTTTCTTCCGACACTGGCTAAAAAGTATCTCTAAAATAGCGTCATTTTGTGATTCACATTTGGTTGTTGTTCTGACACATTCATACAAACTCAGCTTCTGACACACTGGCTGGCTGGCTCATGTTTTGATAGAAATCCCCGGCCTTATGTTATCTGACATGATGTCATAGTTGTAATCTGTTGTTTTTGATTGGTTGGCACATATCAGAGATGTTGGATCGCGTCCACTTTGAGCCCATCAGAGAGTCGACTGATGTCCGGAGAGCAGAGCAGAGGGTCCAGGATCTACGCTTTTGTTCAGGCTGGACATAAAATACAAACATTTTAGATCAGTTTCACGTTGTTTGAGTTTATTTCACTGGAAAGAGGCGAAACCAACTGGCGTGACAGGTCATGACCGGCGCCGGCAAAACAAACCAAACCAGTCAGATGAGAAAAGGTTTACAGATTTTAACATGATTAAAGATATCTATTACAATATACAAAAATGCTACACATATAATAATCTGTTAAAACAAATTAATGACCTCAACTTCTACTAAAGGATTAAAGTTCCACATGTAAAATATCTAGTAATATGTCATTTTTGGTTACATATTTGATTTCTTGATGATTTAGATAAAATGCGTTTTAAAAAAAACACTTTTCGCATGGTTCATGATTCACATGACAAAATAGTCACAATGTGATGATTTAACAATGAATTTGAATATACCATCAATATCAATAAATATACATATTGATTTAAATACTTTGATTGCAATCATATATTAGATTTATTGCAAAAAAATGCATTTTAGCTTCAAACTCATGGAAATGAAGCATATTGTATATCTGAATATTGGGATTATATTATTTACTATTCCATAATCATCACAAATAAAATGTCAGTGATGCTTAAACCTGTCAATAGTGCAGAAATAACTAACAAAAGCATTACCTTCTTACACTTAGTACAATGTTTTTAAGTGGATATCTACTCCTACACTGCCTACGCTGCTCCAGCTGTCTCAAAGCACTTTGTACTGTCAATTTCACCCATTCACATGCGCTCTGCTGTCACGGGAGGCATTTTTCTGTAAAACCTGGTAATTCCCCAGAGAGGATGCAGAACAATGCTGCTATCTGAAAATTGATCCACCGCTACAGCCTGGCCCACCCCCTCCGCACCCCTCCGTCAGGTGAGTGGGTGATTTATGTCGACCGGGGAGAAATCTGCCTGCGTCAGTCTCCATCCAGCGCCGTCTCTTTCCCGCTGTATGTGCACCACACACACACACACACACACACACACACACACACACACACACACACACACACACACACACACACACACACACACACACACACACACACACACACACACACACACACACACACACACACACACACACACACACACACACACACACACACACACACACAGTGTGAAGTCTTATCCCCTGTTCAGTCAGCACAATGGAGGCTTTTACCGCTGACCCCTCCGGGCGGTCTCTCGCCGCTGCAGCAGAACCACAGCGTCGAGCTTTAACATGATAAATGGAGCCACGCTGGCCTCGATATTGGGCCTCTGGTGTCCGAGTGCTGCTGGCATTACCACAACAGGCGAGGACACACACAATCGGCCAGCAGTGAACTTTTCACCTTTACAAAACGGGCTGAACGGAGACGAGGCATCGACAATGAATATTAATGCGGATGCCAAATAAGACATAAGATACAGGCATTTGTAGGATGAGCAGCTGATCTCAACATGTCGGTTGTGCTCGTGAAAAGGTTTTCAAATCTGCTCTAAATAACTTAGGCCAGATCAGAGGCTATTTGGGGTTTTAATCCAATTTGAAGGACCCATAAAACCAACAGAACATAGAGAGTTTTAGTCAAAATATTATCCGAGCATTACATGTGCTGTCAGGAACACTTTTTTTTTTTTTTTATCAATTAGTCATTTATTTGAAAAATAAATAATTATCTATAAAAATATATAAGTCATATTGTATGTATAGATAACGAATACATGTGTATTGATTTGAACATTGTTTACATTTTTATCTGTATTAATAATTTTATCTTCAAAGGTTCCCCACATGTTCCGTCTTTGTCATTGCTCCACATAAATACCTGCACTCCTCTGATTCGCATGCATCCCTCATCACCTTATAGACGTGTCCCGTCTTCTTTGATGTTTCATCAAAGCTCTCCTGGCTTTCAGCTGACTCCTGGAACTACAAAGAGCTCTCCGGTACAAATCCGTTTCTTGCTGTTATCTTTTATATACATCAGTACCAAAACAATAATTACACTGGAAAAGAGAGATTAGTGGAATGCGTCAACAGAAATACCGTCATTTCCTAATGCCTTCAGCAAGCTGGAAATAGCTCGTCAGCAGAATTTGCATCTCGTCGCCGTTGTCAGTTAATTTTTAAAAACGCTCCAAGGGACATCAGAGCAGCAGGACGTGGCGATTCAACTCTGCTCACTGGCAGGCGATGAGAGTGAAATTCACTATATATACTGTAATGATTATTATTGTGGCATTATAAGGATGTCATGTCAGCAAAGAATAATTGTAATGTTGTATTAGATGACAATTCACTACCGTACAGACTGAAATATTGCAAATATACCATAAACGTCATGTCAACATGTGCAATATAATAAAGCAAAACATAGGCTTAATTGCCATGAATTATGCTTCAATGTTAATCTACGGTGGTTGGCCAACAGATTGAATCTCGCTTTAAGATTATTTTGTACCTGGTGGTGGGAGAAGCGTAAAAAATCACCCAAAAATAACAACAACAAAAAACAAGAAAGTAAACAAACAACTGAAACACTGAAAAATATGTCTGAGCTAAAATCAACCAGATTCAAACCCTTTCATTGGTCTTTGAAACTCAAACTTCAACGGTCCACTACAGGGAAAAACACAAGATTCTAGAAAATCCACATGTGCACAAATAGAACATGCAAACTCCACACGGACCGACCCATCTACTCTACACCCTAATCTGGAATATTCCCTGTGAGGCACCACCACAGTATTACAGGAAATATTACAAAATAAAATTAGGAATTAATCACAATCAATCACATCAAGAGATGAGAGAGAGGACAGTGTGAAGTTATTAAAGAGACGGAAACTACATGAAATAGTGTTTTGGGGTTTTTGGGGGGGGGTTTTTTAACAGGATTTCCTAAAAGAGGTCAGCAGAAGATGAGTCAACTCCGAATTTTTCCACGGATGAGACGAGCACTGGAGCTGCACCGTCCCGAATCACAGCTCTGATCAAAGCAGCACAGCTTTCCACTGAGCCCATCTGCAAAGAGACGATTCATCCCTCACGATGTTCTCCATACTACCCTGTCCGCTCCGGATTACGCAGGTTCAGGAGGCAACATAGGAAATATAACAATGCACGCAGCCTCATTTCATACAGAGAGATGCAGAGAGGGCTTCACTTCACTAGAAAAGCCTGCACATGCGCCACAAACACAAGCCAGAAACTTAAAAACAGAGAAATATGTGCTGAATAAAACAGAACCGGGGAGAACTGCAGTTCTCAAATAAATCTTTCTTTTTTTCTTCTTACATGTCCCCACTATCATCACCGTGGAAACCAGCTTTGAAGCACTTACAAGCCACAGCATACGCCAATGTCAACAAACAATATATCATTATATGAAAAGCGCACAGCTGATGGAACTCCTGCTCCGTCTCACCAAACACACACAGAAGCTCCAACAGGTGTATCGTGGCAGACATTACACAATTGTCTGTCTGCGTAACAAAAGGCCTGACGTCTTGGCAGGTGTATTTTTATACCCCGGCTAGACCTGCTATAGAAATCCTGAGTGTGTATTAGTGTGTAAGTTACAACAGAGGCAGCCCGATTGTTCAGTCTGGGAAGCCTCAAGTCTGCATAATGTCAAGCTATTAATCCTGAAATGGACTCTCACTTCTTCGAGTGCAGCATTAAGCAGATGAGCTTTACTATATAGCAACTGTATGTTTGTATGTGTGGGTGTGTGTGTGTCTGTGCATGCCTGTGTACACAGGCAGAAATCCCTGAGGGGTTACGAGCTCGATGGATTGAACCAAAGAAAAGACAAAATTCCATCTATCTTCTATATCATCCATCTATTTTTGATAGTGATTTATGTAATTCAGGGTAGCAAGAACTATCACTAAAAGCAGATACACCTTTGACAGTCCTCACGAAAAGTCCTCATATTAAAGCCTGCAGCCCCATTGAAATCCACACGTGCACAGGGATAACATGCAAGCTCCAACACAAACCTGAGGCTTTCTCTCTAAAGAGTGCGATCCACTACACCTCTGGATAAAAGCAAATCTATTATCATTTCATTGACTAAAAAAAAATCTAGAATAGAAAAATGCAAGGAATCAACAAAAGCAAGAAAAGCTCTTCTGTCAACGACACTAACAACGCAAGATCGACAGCTTAATAATGTGCACAATGGTGGAGCAACACTGAGGTGGAACACATGAAGATTGTGCCACGTTTTCAAAATAAAACACCCGAAAATGGTCTCCATTTCTCAACAAAGTTTTTTTTTTACAAATGGTCATTAAACTGCAAGTTTGGAGAAAAGTGCAACATCATCACAAGTGTATGATCCTAAATGGACCGGTTTAAATCCGCCAGAATGGAAATGATAACTCGGGGTCTCCTTCCTGCTCTGAGGAGGATCAGACTCTCAGATCTGAACGGGTGACCTTCAGCAGACGTCTCGACGGATCAACGATCGCCGGCACAACGGCAGACCATGCAGCTGACTGACAGCGTTGCCATGGAGACGGGGACACTGGACACCGTTTCCAGAGAAGTTATATAACCTCTCTTGACCAACTCTTGACGACTATTCTAATTCCCAGACACATTTAACAAAGCTACGTGCAAATTTCCCACAGAAAGACCCTCCAATCCCAACCTGGAATCAAACCTGCGATGATAGATCCATAAACTACGCAACCAGAAGATAAAAGATTGATATTGCAGTGGAGACTGCATGTTTTTATCTTTAGATTATCCGGTGTGCGAGTGTGAATGCGTGTCTGTCTCGTCACTTCCAAGTTGTCTTAGGAGATTTCTGCCCTCCCTCATGATCGCAGCACAATTACACCCCGTAACCTCCTGAAACACTGAGCCAAGCAGCACTTTGTTTTTATTTATACGGGATAAACAAAAGCTGAAGCACAAAGGAATACAATATTCATTCTTCGGATTCATTCACAGCAGGCTAAAGTCTATCAGTTCTGGATAGACAGTATGAAATAAATGTAGTTTGAATTACTATAATCTGGTGTTTGCTTTGAAAATATTTTTTTTTAAAAGCCATCAAAACTTGCTGAATTCTTTATAACTTCTTTATTGTTTGTTATTTTCACCTCAATATTATCTTTGTATCAGTGTCAACCAATCAAGTTTAAAAACATGAGGGAGATTTTGTATGATTTGCACATTTGTCTCTATTTCAGTCCACTGTTATACACACCAGAGAACCGATGGTCAAACATACACAGTCGATGTCTTCTTTCACATCAGTGGGGGGGGGTTCTCGGTGCATATGTCCATGCAGACAGTAAGAAACTGGCTGCACAGCACATTTCCTTTCTCCACACACACACACACACATACACACACCATATCAGCCCTTCACGCTGGCACATGGCCGCCCACACTGAGGCAGAATTAGCTCCACTCAGGTCTGCTGCCCACCACGTCACGGCCTGCCAAACACAGCGTGTGATGAAGACCAGAACGTGACTGACAGCTGTAATCACTCCAGCCGGAGCGGCACGACTCCTTCGTACATTTCTATATCTGAAATAGAACCACGCTGCCGCCACCGACATATGTGAGAAGTGACAAGGAGCACGGAGCGCGGGCTTTGCACGAAGGATCGTCCACCTCCACCTGTGATTTTTACACTCCGACCTTCAAGGAACACCAAGACTTCATTTTCTAACCTTCATGAACTCGATTTTCCTCAAACCAGTTCAACCTTTTTTTACATGTCCACCTCTGGTAGAAACCTGATGAAGCTTTATGAGGGCATCTTGCATGGCAACTAAAACGTTTATAGGCTCAGGGAACCATAAAACTAGATTAAGTCACAATGCGTGAAGTCATGGAAACAAACGTTTAAACCTCAAGAGCCCAGAATTCAAACCTGATGTATCTCTTGTGTGCTATGTTTTAATTATATGGGAGTTATCTGGTGGTGTTTTAAGTTTATTGGGACATTAGTTTTTCCCTCCCTATGGTCATACGACAAGTGAGAAGAAAATGTCACATTTAAAAAAAAAAAAATCTTATTTGGGTTAAAAGATAGGAGCAGAATATCAGAATAAAGGAAAAGTTAAATTTGGGGAAGGTAAAGTGAATTGCGGAAAGTTTGGAGTGAAACATTGCAGGCGTTACAAATCATTTAGAATCATTAATGAAGCGTAATCTCCATTGAGTGGGAATATATGACAAAAACATGCTGTGATAATTGCAGGTTTTCATAAAATATGCTTTATTTGTTGCACCACTTGACTCCTGTGTACAGTCTTGTGCCCCAATGTATATTTCTCCAAGGGAAATCCTCCAGTTTAGTTTGAAGGTAAATATCTCCCTTTCACAAGAGCAAGAAATATTTAATATAACAATAAAATTGTTCCTGCTGCTGTCTTTACCAAGGCTCCCTTTAAAAAGAGATCCTGCAATGACCTTGTTAAATAAAAAATAAAAAAATACAATTGGCTTAGAAATTAACAAGATTTCACTTAAACTATTATAGATACGTTTATTTTTCAAGTCCCTATAAAACAAAAACAAAAAGTGATTTCAGCTCATGTTGCAGGAGAGAAACTGCACATTGTTTTCATTTATTTTAGGGTTTTTCTATGTGAAGTTTGGATGTTCTCTGGGATTTCCCCCCCCGAATTTCCGAAACAACCATTTCAGCCGGATTACTGCTTATAAATTTGTGTGACAGTCTGTAATAAACTGATGTGGACTCTGCCTTCACCAGTTATCAGATGGGCTCAGCTCCAACACTACGTGGCGACGAGTTGGACAAAGGTACAACTGCTCTGACATAAATCCCCCCATTCTCCGATGATCAAATTTTACATTATTACGTAGGTTCTCCCATCTCTTCATCCTCATTCATTTCTGGCGGCACGCAATAAATTGCAGTTCTTAGTTTAAATCCAACTGTGCATTGCTTTGAAAGGACGAATCTAAGTTTCGTGGACTTCGGTCTCCAGGTCTGGGGATGAGCAGTAATTACAGGTCTGGCCTCTAGGGGTGCTGTGACTCATAAGATACTGGAGCATGTAGTCCACCATTGTTGTGGTTGTTAGGTGACATCATAGCGTTATATTATTTCCCCACTCTGGGGATTGACGGTGTGTTCTAAATTAGATTTAACATATATTCTGAAATGGACTGCACAAACCCCAGTTTGGATTTTTGTGTACATTTCTCAGCATTTTCTCAAGTTTTGCCAGGTGATTCGAAACAGAGTTTGTTTTTGTCTGTTTTATCCATTTTTTCTTCTTCGGCAGCTCTCAGTCTAATGTTGGGTTCCTATATTGGCCCTCAGCTATCAAAACTTTGAGAACTTCACCATTATTATATCTGTAAATACAGAATTATTTCTTACTGAAAACCGCTCTCATAATTAGTGAGTTAAAAGCATTAAGACGAACCATTGGCGGTGGAACTTGGTGAAATCTGATGCAAACGGGCTCTTTTGAGGTCTACACAGAGGCCCCATCTGATCCGATTGCACATAAATAGGCTTCTCAGTGTTGAATTACATTTTCAGGATGCTTCGGTCAGCGGTCGCTGTGTCCACACAATTACTCAGCTCAAGGCCAACGCACTGCGAGGAATCTCCCCTTGAAAAGCTAGACCTTTGACTTTCTTCCACCTTGAAATTTAAACTATCCAGGTAGCAAAAAGTCTTCTGAAGTAAAACAACAAGAAAAATAAAATAAACATTTTCACGATCAGCTCCATCTTATTTGCTCACTTCTCTGTTTAAAACTAATCCCACGAGGACATTTGCACAGAATTTTGATTTTTTTCCAATCAGCATGGCCTCACTTTATTGTCTTTCAAGCGAGCACGTGCCTCTTTATTAGCCAGGTATTCCTGGGGGGGGGGCACATCAAGACGCCGCTCGGTGCATCATCTCCCTGTCAGTTTAATGGGGAAGCAGGGAGCAGTGGCTCTTTCCCTCCACCTCCGCCTCACTGTACACCACCCTCCTCTCACATGCACTGGCTCCCAGCCCAGATCGCATAAACAGCGCCATACAGCAAGCGCTGCTCCGCTCTGCAGCACTGCCACAGCCACAATGGGACACTCACCGTCTGCTTTATCTCTGGGACTCATTTTTATTGTGGATCACACTGAAGCTGCAGCAGCAAAAAATAACAAAAAAATAACCTGCATAATTCATGTTGACTGAAAAAGACTTTCTACACCTCTGTAAAAGGGGAGACACAATCAGATGAATCATATGTGGCTCACAATATGTGCAGGCCTGAGCTGTAATTTCAATCCAAGAACTTGATCATAACTCTCTCCCTCTCTCTCAATACTGGTTGGTGTTTGAGTTAAGTAAATCAGACACAGCAGGGAGCGAGTCTATTAATGCTGCATGAGGTACAGTGGCACAATAATGCACCGCTGTGATCTCGACAGTTGTTGCTGACGTACCCTGTTCTTCATTAGAGTGCGGCTGCAGCGGCGGAGCTCAAGTGATATCAAAGAATCACGGGACATGAGGGAAATATCAATACGTGGCAAGAAACACAACAATGTATAAGAGCAAACGTAACAACCTTGCATGAGGTAAATGCGCACGTATATGCCAAGAGAAGTAAAGATTATGCAAATTCTGCAAGCTATAGGAGGAAGTGTCAAGCTCAGCCTTTTTACAGGTCCAGGGGCAAATCAGTCGAAAATACACAGAATTGCTTCAAACTTCTCAGTCATAACACCGCATTGATTTTCTTGAGTTAAAAACCCAAAATGGACATATTGTGGACACAATAAAGAATACATTTATATAGATATATACACATTTCTGGAAAAAATGTTCAATGAATTAAATTGGCAACTGACATACTATCAGATTAAATGCATCTTTAACACCGACTATTATCATTTGGCTCCACTTCCTATGACTACTACCAATGACTCAAAACATCAAGATTCTGATACATGCAGGATATAAACAGAGGTGAAGAGAGTAATGAAAACATTTTGTCAGGTACACCTACTGCAATATTGCTCAAAATGAACTCATAGTAAAAGTAAAAATAGAGTTCTTGGAAACATATTCAAGTGAAAGTACAAATCATTGACAAACTACTCTAGGTATGAATTACTTTTCAAACTCAAGAAAATTACTTTGACAAAAGCAGCCATTTGATTCCATTTGCTTGACTGACTATATATCCAATATAACTTTCTCAAACAAACAGTATAGTATCTGACAGGAAGAAAGTTTTTTCTCAGTTTAATAATGTAATCCCATCGAATGGTTTGAATCCAAATTCAAAGTTGGACTGATTTGATAAAGTATCAGACTCGATAAAAAAAAGAAGATGTAAACAAAGTTACATACCTGATATAAATACTCCCAACAACCACCAAAAGTTACTAGCCGAGCACAGTAACGCGAGTATCCCATTACTTCCATCTTATTCGGGGTTTGTTTACTCTACAGCTGAGAGTAAAGTAGTTCATTCTCAGGCCTAGTGAGCCCCTCTTAAAGCCCCTCTCATCTTCCTCCTCCTCCTCATCCTCCTCCTCCTCCTCCTCCTCGTGACGTGGTGGTAAAAGTGCAACGTGGACGGGGCAAATAACAACACCTGAACCGAAAGTGAGCCCAGGCTATCCTCTCCTCTCTCTCCATCACTCTCTCTCTCTCTCACTCTCTATCTGTGTCAGTGTCTCTCTACCTGCACGCGCTGCGCTCACCTGTTCTGCCAGCCCTGGATCAGGTTGGTATATTTGCTGAGGACTCCTTCCAGCTGCCTCTTCCTCGCCTGCTGCTGCTGCTGCTGCTGCGGCTGCTGCAGATTCATGCTGTTGCCCTGCACACTTCCCCGGCTGCCCGCCGCTCCAGCCGGGCCGCTCGCACAGCCGGAGCCGGGGCTGTGCGACGCGCTCCGCACGCCGGACTTCCTGGACGCGGAGCCCGGGGAGTTGGTCCTGGTGGTCCCGGGATGCGGACTGCAGAGCGTCTTGTCCATCCTGGCGACGGGACGGGAGGAGGAGGAGGAGGAGGAGGAGGAGAAGAAGGAGGAGGAGGAGGAGGAGGGGATACAGATGCACCACAGGCAGCGGCGGCTGCGGTGAATCTCTCGGTGTGCGTCTGCGGGACTTTTTCTTTTCTTTTTTTTTCTGCTTTTTCTTTTCTTAGCGCGCAGGCTGCGCTGCGCCGCTGTTCGGAGCGTCTCTGTGCGCGTGAGGGAGCGGACACGCTCCTCCGCAGTGTGCGGCTCTCCTCCTCCAGCCTCGCTCCTACTAGGAAGGAGAGCAGGACGCAGACACTCCCCCTCTCCACCGTGGACCTGCCCCCGGATATTACAATACGATCCTGTTCGACACATCATCGCTCCAAAAGAAAAAAAAAAAAAAAAAAAAAGTCTCCCAAATGCAGGGAAAACCTCGGATGACTCATGTTTTAGTCTGCAGCAGGAAAACCAAGAGCTGCTTTGCTTCTTCACAATAATTATGATATATCTGCAGCCACAAAACACGCTTAACCTCTAAAGGAGAAATGATCCCCATAAAATCGTATATGTAGTTGTGCCATGTTGACATAAAACTGAAACATTCATGAAGTTTCTGACGTCAGTGTCGACCTTACTTGTTGTTCACAGTTATGTTTATGTGTCTTATGATGGGGCCTGTTACAAACATGTATTTGTTCAACTATTTGATACCTTTTCATGAGATAATTTGTCTTAAAATAACAGTTCTAACATGTTTAAATGAATTGATTGTTAAAAAAAAGGGGAAGATAAACAATATTATTCATGGAGAAGGGGTTAGATTTGAGGAGTTATACTTCTTCCCACCCCTTTTCAGAGAAATGCAACATGATTATATTGTTCTGCTGCAATCATTCACTGTTTGTGTGGTGAAATATCTTTGGTTATGTGGTGTGTACTGTTGACTTGATATAGATTTTGAGCATATTTCCAAAATAAAATAAAAATGAATTTAAATGACACTTGCCCTTTATTCCCCACAATACTCTTTATTTTCAACAAATAAGTCCTTAAAAAAATATTTATTCCCTTTGCCAATGAAAGTTGGACGAAATTAGCCTCGAAGGTTATGTTTTCATCCGCGTGTATTTATTTATTTATTGGCTTGCATGTATGTATAATGTATTTTACCAACGTTTCGCAAAAACTATTCATGTGAATTGCATGTCATTTTCAGGGATGAGTTTTCAACAACCGAGGACCAGTCGATTAGATTTTGGGAGGTAAACAGCAAACTATTTCCAAATAAATCCCTCCAAAAAAAAGCAAAACTGCGAATTAAAAATACTCCTTTCATGTTCTTTTAATCTCCTTTCATCGAATCACACTCAATTTCCATTTCCAAATAAATCCTGAAATTTTTCAGACAGTAAGAGACAGATTGTCCTCTACTTTTCCCCTGTTGATCACAAGAGACTTGTGATCAACTTGGTTCCCTCTATTGCTTGGAAAGATTTAACCGGAATTCTCCATTAGAGGTGATAAGCCGTTTATTTATGTCACAGTGGCTGGCTCTCACCGTTCACAGCAATAACACAGAATCAACAATCAAGGGGCAAGTTTGCATGTTCTCCCGATGCATAAGTGAGTTTTCGTCTTGTATTCCAGCCTCATTGTAAAACGTTTGTTTTCTTGGGTTGACAGGTGACAGATACAGTTTGTGTAATCGCTTCCTTTAAACAGTGTCTGTGCTGAAGGTCTGTCGATGGTGAGACCCGCCTTTCACTCAATGCCAGCTGACATTGGCGCTACACTAAATGTAGTTTCTATAAAGTTTCATTAAATGTTTTTTGTTTGTTTTTTTCCAAGTGCTTCTTCCAACTTGAAAGACATGTCCCTTTGGTAAGTGCTGTTTGATGGTTTTTCTGTCTTTGTGAGCTTTGTGATGGCCTAGCATCCTGTCCATGAGGTACTCTAATCTGGATAAAGTAGGACTGAACAGTGGATAGATGGACGGTTTTATTGGAAGTTTTAAGGCAGGACCATTTTACTAAGAGAGACAGAAAGTAAAGGCTGGGTTGTGGAGTTATTTTTCCCCCTTCAAGTGTCCATAGGCACCTAAATGTGACGCTGTTGTTTCATCAATATAAAAATAAAAGAGCCTTGTGGAGTATTGCACGTCTCTTAATGTGACAAGGAAGTGCCTTTTGGTTTTCTTCTAAAGGATTGTCTGTACAATGAGTGCGCCACAGATGAGAAGGATGTTTTAAAGCCATCATGGTCACACACACACACACACACACACACACACACACACACACACACACACACACACACACACACACACACACACACACACACACACACACACACACACACACACACACACACACACACACATACATATACATTCAACTCTTCACAAATATTTCTGTACGACGCTGCCAAGAAACATCAACTGCTACACAGGAATATTTTGGATCAATGTGTTATATAACCTCCAGCAACCACATGAAGCAGGGCGAAGAGAACATGCTAATGAAGAGCAGACCGAGAGAATTGCAGGCTATTAGGAGGAAGGCTGAGATTGCTCTGAGAAATCGAAGGTACGGCCCGATGAATCTCCACAGGACACTTAACTGAGCTCAGACAGATTCCTGCTGCTTGTCCACAAAGCAAAAGATCAATATGAGAGTCACAAAAATCCCCGGCCAGCAGCGAGTCATTGGTTTGTTAAAAGGCGGCGTTGAGAGTCAACCGCAGGTCAGCCGCGTTTCATTATGGGAGGTCAGGGCTGCTTGACTCTGATACCGTTGTTATTGTCCTTCAGTCTGGACACTATAGAAATAGGTATTTATCACGTGTGCTCTGAGCCGTCTTCATCCGTCTGTGACTCCTCATAATATTTGCAGGTTATTGCATTTAGTTGGCAATGAGCCATATTTCTCAGTCACAGATTCGTCAGAAATATCAAATCAAATGTGATAAACTACTTTACACTTCAGAAAGTGAAAAGTCATTTCAAAGGCTGTGCAATAATAGCAAATCGTCAACAGTCAATAATTTAATAATTGAATAAATATGATGACTATAACATCCACTATAGTGTATAGAATGTGACTTCAATATTATAGTAACAGCCAACAATGTAACAACTTATTAAATTATTGCCAAAATGTTATCGTGAGTCAAATATTTCATTCCACTCTTCCACTCTAATTAAAAAATAAATAAATAAATAAGATAGATAGATAGATAGATAGATAGATAGATAGATAGATAGATAGATAGATAGATAGATAGATAGATAGATAGATAGATAGATAGATAGATGTCAGATTTTAAATCAAAAATACATAATAAATCTAAGAAGTTTGTGCTTCTTCCACAAATATCTGCACACTGCTGCACTGACCCTCTATCCACCATCACACACTCATAATCTGCATTTTTCTGCAAAACCTCTTCTCCAAGCAGTCATGATGTGCAGATCAACAAATCCTAAGCGTGCCAGTTACAGGATCGATTATTTTTACAATTACACTCTGTATTTACATGTATTATGGCCATGGAAGCAAAAGGTTTCTACACTGCTTAAAGGACTTTTGCCTGAGGGAAACTATTACAATATGTTGCATATTTGAAGAAGGAATGAATGTTTGTGTTTTAGTGTAATTTCACGGAGCTACTGAAATATAATTTGATTATAACTCTCTTCATTACCATATATGGGGCCATTACTGCCTGTTTCTTTCGAACTAAATAGCTGTCATAACGACACATAATTAGATTGTTTTGCTTAGTTTTGAGATTAGATGTTTGTGCTCCTTGCTCAAGCATCTTTTAATCCAAAAATATAACTTTTAGCATTGCAGATATAACAGTAAAGCAGGTTTAAAAACCCACTGTAATGCCAGATGCTTTGAATAAATCATATATTGGCCACAATATTTGCATACAATATATTTAACAGGAGAGTGGAGCTCAAAAAAACCTTTAACCTATCGTTTACAGAAATCTGACATGTTTATAATTTGTGCATGATTTTAGTGCACATGACGGTGTTTTACTTTGAGTTTTAAATATAGCAAGCAATACTCTGGGTGGGGTATTTTAATAAATGTCTTATTAGCATCTTAAGGTTGGTGAAGTGGAGCTGGCATGTTCTCTGTGTGCATGCCCGGGTTTCCCCTGGCGTCTTCGGTTTCTTCCTGCAGTCTATAATCTGCATTGCAGGTTAATTAATTGCTCCAAGTTGTGAATGTAAGTCTGTGTTTTGTACTGTGATGTTGACTTGTACAAAGTTCATCGCAAGCGTCGCAGAACATGGATCGGTAATTTAACACGTCTCAACTCGACGGAGACTTTCAATGACAATTTCACCAACTTCTCATTTTTCTTCCTGGCAGCCACACGAGCGCTCAGTTCGTTTTGTAAACTAGGCACCGAGTTGGTGTCATAATCCCCTCTATCAGGACAGAAACTCCTGCGTTTGAAATGTAAATAAGCTTAAACCTTTTCATCTCTTCTTGCTTTGCTTCTGCCAACATGTGATGCTATAAGGCTGCAATGTTTGGCGACACTGAGGTTTTCCTCCCCGAGTGAGCTGTACAACCGAGTGCAGCCTGTTAAAGTGGCGTGGCGGCGCTCAACTCTGCATATGTTTGCACAATAGCCTACATTATTCACAAAGACCAGCAACCTCACCAATAAGCACTTAATGGACTGGAGGCCGCCTATTGACCCTGCTCGCTGACAAGGTCGACTGACTGCCAGTGTGTGTTAGAGTGTGTATTTGTGTGGGAGAGCACACTGAAGGCGAAGGGATTTTCTAGTGTTTTTTGTTTTTTTTTCCCCCCAGATTGAACACTTGACTGTTCACTGCCTCTCTCCACGCTGCAATGAAAGATGAAGTCATTCATATTCATCAAGGCAGCTTGAGTATAAGGCCACGCAATGGATACAGATGAATATGGAAGCTGTGCTATTCATGATTTTTTTTTCCCGTTGTCAGCCACAACGCTGAAGGTCAAAGTACCTCTGTAAGAATGAAGGCAATTAAGATGAGTCAGTCAACTCTGAGCCTCCTCAAGATCACGGACGAGACCGCACGCCTCACATCCCGCACGCGGTCAAGCTGGAGTTCCTACAGTTTATTAAAATGAGATCATTTTAATGAACGCAGTCTGTTTTTATATAATGTGACCAAATGTGCAGTTTCGGTGGTTGCAGGTAATGGTTTGAATCTGGGCTTACTCATACAGTCCAAAAGTATTTTAAGGATATCTGGTGACATATATATTATTTAAAAAAAAAAAAACCAACAACAATAGATGAATAAAATGGATCCATGTCTATCAATAAATCAAATATATAAAAATATACAATGGTATGATGACATTATGTGAGTTGTTGACTTTTTATTCTATGTGGTTTTTACCCATCTTATTAATGTCTTTCATAGTACCCATGTTTTGATGTTGTTCCAACTGCATTGGATTTATTGTATTGTCTCTATCTTTTATGTAAATGTATGGATTGTGCACTTTTACATTCAATGTATTCTTTGTACAGCACCTTGGTGTCTTTAAATGGGCTTTATGAATACATTTGCATTGATTGGACTACATTAATTCTGAGAGAAATTTGCTTTTACTTTTGAGCCACACCCACACATAATCCTTTAGATCCAATGGTCATAGATCCCAGTATGTAAGGATAGTAGGATGAGTTAAACTAAAATGCTAAAAGTTAAACTAAAATGTTTCAGGTCAAAAAGTGACAGCTAAATTTTACCAGTTTCACAGGTCATCCTTCAAAAATGGTTCCTGTAGTTTGAGAAAACTACAATTAACGATGGATTTGTTGTAATAGTAAACACAGCTCCATAAATCAACTTCCAAAAACACACACAAAAAAACTTACTAGAAACAGACAAAATCATTAGCCGACAGAGGCGACCGAAACATCATAAAAACACACAAAATCAACTGATATTACAAACTGTCAATCAATTCACATGCTTTTATCAGTTGATCCCACAGATAATTTCACTTTTATATTCTTCAAAAGCATAATACAGAGGGAAATTTAAAAGAGGGGAAAAAAATTCAAGTACACTTTACTGAAATAATTGTGAGTGTTAAAGGTCACATTAGATGTTATTACACTAATGAACTGGGCAGTTTAAAGACATCTTCCTTCGCTATGTTACATCACCTCAGATGACCAGGAGTCCAGGAAGTGGAAGGCAATGACAGACCTTAAGCAAAAGTGTCACTTACGCTTTCTTTGGGCTCAATTATCGCAGCAGAAGGACCCCAATTACTGCTTTAACTCAACACTTTGTGTTTGTCAGAGAAGCTTCAGGCTGGAAACTCGCAGTTAAAAAAAAAAAAAAAAAGAAATGAAAGGAATGGTTTTGCTTGATTTGAGGCTTTTCTTGCTAAGCGGACACTCCAGTGAGATAACGGTGTCAAAATGTGATGGACCAAGGACAGATACTCCCCCGAGAGCTTGTTTTCAAGAAAAGATCAGAACAGAGGACACCTCAGTTCCCCGCTGCATTATCATCGCTCACCACTTTAATATCCTCCCCACCGCAGGAAAACACACAAATAACAAACATGGTTGTCTGCCGCCACCCTTTATCACTGTCCTCATTTCTGCGGCCTCTCATTTCCTTTAAGATCTCTATGATCTCCATTTTGGTTGAGATGACTTTATGTCTTGGCGCACAAATGGACTGAAAGCAGTGATAGAGTCATGATGACTTCTTTATGGACTAATTAAATTTATACTGCTTACAAATGTCAAGATGGAGAAGCGGAGAGGAGGTGGGCAACAAGTTGTCAAAGACTGAAGGGAAGAAAAGCGGGTAGTATTTCACATTAAGTGTTTCCTTAACACACTGCATGCAGGTTGTAAGTCGGTGATTTATGTCCACAGCAGATTGTGCTGGATGACTCGTGTGCAGCTCTGCAGCTCACTACAGACATCTGCTGGTCAGGACCATGAAAAAAAATATATAACTTTAATTGTCCTCAGAGGACTTAAATTCAGCTTCATATTGAGAAAGTATTCAAAAATAAACACAAAGTGCTTCAAAACAAATAGTAACTGTACTGTCATACAGTCAACATATTACAAAGTACTACAAAACCAGCTTGTCCAATTATTTTAAAAAAATTCAAATATAAGAAAAACAATAAAATAGGTAAGAAAGATTAAGCTTAGTTATTTCATGTTGTGGTAAATTCTTTTGTAGCAACAGCAGCCACAACTTAAAGGTCCCATATTATGCAAAATGTCCTTGTTATAAATTTTCTTTCACAGTAATAAGTGCCCCGATCACCTGTGTATGAAGTGAAGAAAATCTGTCATCTCCCTCACTTGCTCCACTTTTTTGTTAGCGAATCTGTGCTCATGCAGGTATAGCAGAGATTTTCCCTTCGTGATGTCAACAGGGGAAATGTCCACGCCCTCTGGTAATGGGTCCTCCCTTTGACCCTCCCACAGGCAGATGAGTTCTTCCCTCTCTTAAAAGCTACCGTAAAACACATATGGACTCAGTGTGTACAGACACAGCTCAGTTGTATTTTTTTTTTTTACCCTCAAAACTTCTCTTTTTTAACACAATTGTGTCTCATTAATTAAAAAGAAAACAATTGATCTGACGAGGAAGAGGCATCACTTCATAGGTTTGTGAGTCTGGGTATGAGTTCGACATGTCGTCTCTGACTGTGTCTCTTTATTACAACATTGATTAATACTGCCATTACACGACCTTACGTTGGAGGCGCCTCGTTCTGCCTCTCATTAGCCTCGTTTGCATTCTCGTCTCTGTCTTGCTCATCATCTCACTGCAGAGGGAATCACATGTGACCAGCGCTCAGCCCATCCCCTCCATTTAACTTCTTGCTCTGTGTGATTTGATGCAATGAGCCTTTATAGTGCTGCTCATCAGTATGCTGAGGGGAACCACAGTTCATGCAGTCTGGTTCAAGTGGAGTCATACTTTGGTCTCCACCCACTCTCAAGGGCATTGCATTAGTATTTATTGTTCTCTACTCCACCCACTGTTAGCAAGGGAAATTATGAGGGGGAACTCCTCTCAATCATTCAGTTTTAAGAGAAATTTATTGCTACAGCAGTATGAAGTTGCTAAATTAAATCATAAATGTGGTTTATTATGAACCCAGCATGGTTGGACAGTCCTCTTCTTCCCTGCTTGGCAAGGACAGGGCTGTCAAACATACAGCCTGTGGACCAAAGAGAGTATGAATTAAAAAGAAATTTAGTATCACAATGATGTTTTCTTATTAATATCTGCTGATTCTAATTTATTGAGTGGGTACCGCAGTATTTTACTGAGAGTAGCAGACATAGGACAACACGGAGCTCATAGGGTGAATTTAAAAATACATGCATGCCGAAGGCTGCATTCATGATGCTTTAGGAGGTCTTGGTGTTCTGCCATATGCTGAGGATTTTCTACGTTCCAAGAAAATAGAGAGGTCCAACCGAGGTTTCTGGGATGCATCTGCATTTCCGCACAACAAGAAATCCCCTCAGTAAACTCCAAGAGTTGTGTTCATACGGTTCCAAAGAAAAAGCAGCAGCAGAAATTTCTATGGTGTGCTTGTGTCCGTTTCACAGGCCTACGAGGTTAGATGTACATAAGAAGCAACATGAAAATACATATGCAAAAAACTAAAACATCATCAACAAAGATTTCACAGGGAGGCAACCAGATTACAGATATCGCTACATACAGAATCAAGTCTTTTTTATCCATTTCAAAAAAGATGTGAAACTGAGACGTTGATTAAAATTTTTTTTTTTTAAATAAATAATAATAATTAAAAAAAAAAAAAAAAAAAAAAATATATATATATATATATATATATATATATATATATATATATATATATATATATATATATATATATATATATATATATATATATATATATATATATATATATCGTATTCATGCATATTTACACAAAAAGCATTTGGCGCTGTCAAAAAGTTTTTTGTTTTTTTTTATTATTATTAAAAGTATCAAATTAGCCTGAGATAAGTTTAGGGATGGGACTTCATTTCCCAGAATGCCGCGGGGCTTGCAGCATGTGCAGTGTGACCGCCACCTGCCGGCTGTGGGTGGGAAGTGCAGCGAAACGCGTGCAGCGTTCAGTGACACGCCGCCACGACCGTGCAGGCTGCTGCTCATCCCGGACCGGCACCAGGCATGTAGGAGAGCAACCGGAGAATAATGCTGCTGCCGTCCTCCTCCTCCTCACCTTCACCATGTTTCCGGGAGTTTTCTATGCACTGCTGGCGGGTTTCCTCGGGGCCGTGGCGTCGTCCTCGGCCAAGCTGTCGCTGGGAGCGGACTACCTGAAGGGAGTGTGTGAAACGGGACTCCGGACGTGGGGCGAGCAGCGGCGGTTCAGGCAGGCGGACGAAACCACCGCGTGCGACCGGGTGAGGCGCTCCATTCATTATTAACACGCGGGCTGTGAATAATGCAGCAGAATGGTGATGGAAGGGGGTGTGATGGGGGTGATTTCTCCGGGAAGGAAGGAAGTCCCCCCCCCCACCCGCATCCCTCAGCATCAGCACCATCTGCGGCGTCGCACGCGCAGCCGCCGCGTCCGCGTGCTTGAAGGACACTGCGGCGCGTATCGCGGTGCTTGTCGCGTGTTCGTCGCGGTGTTTTACCTGTTCCTGGCGTGACCTTCACGGTGACGTCAGACACATCTGCAGGCATCTGTCTGCTCACAAACAATTGAGAAACGAGAAAGAACATGATGGTGCAGAGGGTAGTGACGGTTTATTATTATTATTATTATTATTATTATTATCCGATTGTAGGGAAACAAGACTCCATCATCACGCAGTGCATTCATGTGATCTTGGGGCAATGCTGATTGATTACTCTAAAAATACCTCTTACATATATGTTGAAGTCTTGTAATGTAGCCGTTTTGTACAATATAAATTGATCTTTATGAACAAAATGTTTAACAATCAGCTTCAGCTGGACACATTCAATTTCAGGTCACACACTGACGCCTCAGTGAAAATGATAAATACATTGACATGGTTTTCGGCAAGTTATCCCATCACACACATTTCTTTTTTAAATATTGGTCGTGGTATGTTAATTATAGATGATTGCATACTGTCTCTATGTTGAAAGTAACTCTATACAGTCTTAAAAAGATAAAAATGCAGAAAGCAAAACACTCTTCACACTTATTTTCACCATTGGATCTTTTTTTAAATCCCTTTGGACTTCAGATTTTGTACTTTCATGTGTAATGTCTCTTTTTCTGAATGTGTGTTCTTTACAGTCTTATTTAACTACTTTGGTTCATAACCTTTTTCTCGACTATCGTTTGCTTTTTGGGCCTTTTTTCACTCTAATTTCAGCAACATTTGTTCCTGTAACACTTCTTCTATTACAATTCTGAGCAAAGTAAACATGAACCATTGAGAAAAACCCTCCATTGAAAGTGTGACTGGAGGAGCGTTCCTCCTCTATATCAATGATATATTCATGCATCACGACTCAGCGTTTTAACTGAATGGGCCCCGGCAGGTGCTCGTACAGCAGCCGGATGTAAAACGCTGCGGGTCCACATTTTTCCCCACATCCACACTAAATGACAACACCTGCCATCCTGAACTTTCTTTCATAACCCCCCCCCCGCAGCTCCACATCCCCCTGAGGCTGCTGTGCGGCGGCCTGCTCTTCACCTGCAACGCTGTGATGTGGACCTTCCTCGCCAAAGCACTCAGGTATTCCTCGTCCTCCACCAGGACCACTGTGACCACCACTGCCTCCAACTTCATATCTTCCGTAAGTAGTGTGCAAACTACTCCTGCAAACTTTCGCCTGCACCACGTCTTCCATGATTTAAATAACAATGAGCTGCCGCCAAACGCGTATGATGGCTGAAATCACCCGGCCTGATGCTTGAAGGTCCCGTCTTGTCCTGCTGGGTTTCCTTTTCAGGCGTTCCTGGGCCAGCTGATCTTCGGGGAGGCTCAGATCACCCTGTGGTGGGTCGGGATCTCTCTCACCTTCTCCGGCCTGCTCGTGCTGCAGCGAGTTTCCCCGCAGGACTCACGGCAGAACGCCGTCGCCAAACGGCATGACTGATTGACATCTCGGCCTCCACCAGCCCGGCTGCGCTTTTCGTCTCCTCCGATTTTAAAAACAAGAAAACGAGAGAAAATCCGCCGTTTAGTCCCAAATTGATAAATTGGCCAGGGCGTCTGCAGTCAAAACCTTTCTGACACCTGCACTAAAATCTGAGGAGACGTCGTCGCTCCTCCAGCCTGTGCTCGTGGAGACGGGACGACCGAAGCCTACGTCCAGGAAACCTCTCATGTCATCCTCGCCCACCGGCTCACCAACAAGCAAAAAAAATTAAAAAAAAAAGATGCTCGCTTTACATTGTTTTGGGGGAAATCAAATCTGCATCGGCACAAGAACTCACGAGCGAAACACTTGCAGTATGGACACTTTATAGTTTGGGAAATACACGTTTTGCTTTTATGTGGAGGGAATGATGCCGCCTGATGTGTGGCTTTGTGAGGGAAATAAGCAAATACAAGCATGCATTGGGTGTTTTTCTCATCAGTTACAGCGAGGGAGTCCGATTCCACGAAGCTGAAATCGCATGTTGAACCACGACTGCGAGCTTGAGTGCGTCAATGACAAACACGAGGTAGATGCCACCAAGCTGATTCTACTCGTCTCCAGTCTTTAACTCTGCAGGCTGAAAGGAATCAATCTGTTCATCCCTCACAAAAAGCAAATGGGTGTATTCCCTGTGTGTGTGTGTGTGTACTGGTTTGCAGTCGCTCTCTGGGTTTGTTGACGAGTGACTCAGCACCACCCTCACTGGCCTTGCGCATGATGCCACTTTCAGTCCGTGTGTGCATTAATCTCTCCCGAGTCTCACGTTTCCTCGACTTTCTATGGAAACACTTCTGAGAATGAATCGATTTCATTGCACTGGATTTTCTACAGGGATCACGAGTTTCAATAGAAGGATAGACAGTAAAACCAGTGTAAAGTGCACCAAAAGCACACTTATTTGAGAATTTAGAGCAGAAACCTGCTAGAAAAACATCAATTTCATGATGTATTTGAAAGAAGACGACCTTTTTGTGATATTCTGGAAATTTCTTCTATATTTTAAGTAACACTTTGCCACACAAAACCACAAATTACAATGTTTAAAGCAGAAGTTGTTAAAATTACCATAAAAAAAAAAAATTGTGATTGGTGTGTGATGACTTCAAACACGCTGCACTGAGTCATTGTATGAAGTGTACTCATGAACACAAAGTGATAATCGCACCGATGTAGCGTTCCTGCACCCTTTTTTATTTGCCTTTATTTTTTTTTTTTTTTAAAGTCCACGCTTTAACTTCAACAAAACAAGTTGTTCCGATCGGAGGCGGCTGATCGTGGTTCTACCAAAAGCCTCAACCCGGACAAAACTCACCAAAGCGGTGCACTGCTCCGTCGATCTCATGGCCCGTCGTGTGTGGAAGGCTTCGATCTGCCAGCGAGCCGGCAATAACATATTCCTTCATAACACTGTGATGTGTGGAACAGTAAGGGGGCGTTCACAATGTCAATACGCGTTGCTGGGAGGACGTTTCCACCAGCGGCTGATCCAACACACGGCATGACTTCAGAGGCTGCTTCATGAAAAAAAAAAAAAAAAAAAACACTGCTGTTGTTTGGATACATATCACAATATAAATGCAGAATGGTAGCTAGAAATATGTGAACTGTCCCACCGCAGCGACGCACAAATATATCCGATGTCCTTCCAACGGTTGCTGCGCAGGTTGTTTTTTCTATGGTGTGAATTACATGCATCCCTATTAATGTGACAGCAAGTGATAATGTGATTATTCTATTAAATGCCAGCTGATTAACATTTCCTCGCAGGGCTGCACACAAAACCACATGAGACCAGTTGTTTGTGTATTTTTGTTTTGGGTTTCTTTAGTTTGGTGGGGGTTTTTTCCTCCCCAGTCCTGATGCCGACGTCGCCCACTTTCAGTAGAGTTAATCAAGGTTAAGTATAAGCTAAAATACAAAATTTGTACATCTGCTTGAGTCTATTGTAGTTTTCTTGAGTTGATCATGTAGACAAATTCAAATGTGCTTTCTAAAGTACAATGTTCAAGATGAAATTATTCGTCCTACAATCGTAGGAATCTGCTGTGCATCAGGACTGGAAAAGCCTGCGCTGGGAATAATACCATATCCTGGAAAATGTCAATTTTCGTGAGATTGATATTGAAATGTTGCTTTCACAGGAAGGAGGTGGACACTCGCTAGCGTTAGCATAAATACATGAAACAGCTGGTTTGGTTTCGGTCAGAAAATAAACGCTGCTGGCGCTAAAGCTAAAGGCAAAATAATTAGTCACCGTATTTATATTTAATCCCAAAAACATTCCAGTTCTTTGTGGAAACTAACAAAAAACTGCGTTGGATGAGCTAACGCCACATAGATTGGACGATCAGTTCACACGCCAACGTTTCATGTAAAAAAAACAATTTTTGCAAATGTCAGAAAAGTTTAAAGTTTACGTGGCAACATTTTGAACACAATGTTAATTTATACGAAAATGGCAGATACAATGAAAACTAGAAGGAGCACTTGGTAGAGCGCATACCTTCGCCGATGCTACATCCGCTGGTGGAACCGTGTTAGCATTGCGAGCATGTTAGCCATTAGCACATGCCGGTACAGCTTCTAGTGATGTAATGGATCGGTCCCTGGATGATAAATCATCCCTGAAGATTTTACACAATATAGAAAAGTTGGTAAAATACATACACACCAATAAATCAATGAATAAATACACGCGGACGAAAACATAACCTTTGCCCCAATGTTCATTGGCGAAGGTAACAATGTAGTTTCCATTTAGGGCCACCAGTGGGTGCTGTTGAGAATGTTGACTATAAAGACTGCGGTTTGCTGAAGTGGCGTTTTAGAAAAGTTACGTATTTTCAGTAACGTATTTTCAGTGGCTCCAAGCACTGTAGTCATTTAAATGGACCTAAAACGCTATGAAAGTTTGTTTTCACTTGAAAACGTAACGAAGGATAATAGTACGTAGCTTCGCTCAAAGAGACAACAGCGAGATTAACTCTACCAAGTTTTCACTCAGCACCAAACAAGCAAGTATATTGCAATTTTAGCAAGAGGTTTGGTCATAGTCGGAGGTTTCCAACAACAATATGTTGTGCATTTCCTATTGAGGAGACTACCGAAGAGTTCAGTTGCCATGGCAACTTCTGAATTAAGCTATTGGGTTTAATTCTATATCAAATTGATTTGCCTGGGAGGGAACTAATATGACAGCCACAACACAGCATTGCATTCTTCATTAGTATTTGTTTAGATTCCACCTTGCAGGCTACAGAATCATTTTATTTTGATAGTGCCTGTGCCAGACGAGCTGTTTTCTGCAAATATGCTGGCAAAAGCACAACGGGAAGACATAAGTTGTTTCCGTCTGCTCACCTCCGTCTCAGTAAACGCTGGCGTTTGTCTTTAATCTGACATGTTCTTGCTTTTGGTTCTAAAGGCTTGTCAGTGTTTGGCTTTCCTCCAGTTCACAGCATGAAAAGAGAGTAAACCATCTTCCTGTGAAGCCACTTGCACTGTAAAATAACCCGCCAGTGCTTCTGCAACAGCCACGATTCTCGCTCCGCGACGGCAGCATGGCATGGAGATGATGTATTTATGTCTGTGTGAACTGCACCGATTTCCACAAGTTGAGATACTCGAGCTGCAAACGGCTGCAAGAGGAGGACACATCTTATCTTAGTCACATGTAGAAATTTCAACATAAAACTTGGATTAATTAATTTTACAATAGTTAATTCAGTCGTCACTTTAATTTGCTGCACTGACGAGATCGTGTTCGACTTTTTGATGAAAGAGCTATTGAACTTTCTTCTGATTCACTTAATAAATGTCTTGCAGACCCTCTCAAATATCTGTAAAAGTGTAAATATGTTCTGTTAATAGGGAACAATGACAAGGAGTGAAAAACTTCAATTACTGAATAAACATCTCATCTGACAAAGCAGATTCTCGTCTCTTCGCTCTTTTTGTTTTGTCGAGGGAAGACGTTAAAGTGGAGGAAGACATTTCTGAGATATAATTAAAAGGTTAGGTTTTGTGTGTTTTTTCTTTCTTTGCAGTTAAACGCAGGAACGTCGAATGAAACATCCTGAGCCTGAAGCTTGTCCACAAACTGCTTTCTGCACCATTACACTGCCTTCAAATCCAAAACCAACCTGTTTAACTACCAAAAGATCAGCTCAATGAGCCTCCAGACTTCCTCTATTAATCTTATTTCAACTGGGAATTTAACTTATCACCTTATTAGGGCAACTTTGTTTGGGAAACATTATCTAATTTTGCATGTTGTACCTATTTTTCATTTAAATAATATTCATACGTTTGAAAACTTCAAATAAATGGAAGATGACTGAATGAATGACAAAACAGATTAAATATAAAGTATGTTTAAAATTAACGTCTTTGGGTTTTTTTACAGCGAGGACTGAACTTTTTTTTTTTTTTTAACACCTTTATTTGAGAAAATCAATGAAATCTAATGCAAAAAGTAAAGTGATGTCATCATGGTTCAGTTTTATTTCATTCCTCTTTTGAACAAATATCATCCTTTAAAAAATAAAATAAAATAAAAGGAGGATGAGACCCACAGAGAGTCTACAGAACATATGAAACAAGAGAAGAGAAGAAGAGAGCTGGTGTGGAACCCGTCACTTCGCATCCTCCGAACACGAAAAACATTACAAAACAGAAGGAAATCTTACTCTACTTTTGAAATGCTCACATCAACCCTCCGGTTCCAGGTTTTTGGAATTGGCACCACAAACTTTTCACCTTTCTTAAGGCTTTTAAACACATCTGGACAAAAGGCATTCAAAGTGTTAAATGCTTTCAATCTCCACAAGTTCGACAAACACTATTCTCCTGCAGCGGTTTTCTCGTCAAACAGTGAGTCAGCGTTTTATCTCACACCCCGAGTGGTCAGTGTGTGAATCCAGACGACAGTAACGTGGCCTTTTAAAGTTAAAATCCTCAAGATCCCCGTCTCGCCGTTACTCCAGGTTTAAATTGAAGGATGGCGGCGGAGCGTCAACCTGATCGAGAGGGAACCAGGTTATAATCCAGCTTAGAAATCTCCAGCACACGAAGGAATTAAATGCTGCGTCAACATTCACTGCATTTCAATTCTTTATATATGGCCACTTTATTAAAAATACATACAAGCATATATAGATTTAGAGTTTTTGCCTGAGTTTTTTTTTCATCAAAGCTGCTTCATGATTACACATATTTTCAAATCGTATATTTTTAAGGGAATAAATTCAATCAAATCCTAAACATAAACGTACATCTTTTATCTTTTATTTCAGTTCGGATCTAAAAGAAACTATAATTTCATTGTCTTGTCGATTATTTTAACACACAACCACAACTAAGATGTTTCTAGCATTTTTATTGTGATAATGACCTTCAGTAAAAAATATCATTGGAAAGGAAAACATTGAATCTTATAAAACATTTTAATATTTTCAGATACTTTATGATTTTGAAATATTTCCATTTCTGTGCATTAAATCAAAAACCTAAAAAAAAACCTTTTCAGTCTTTTGGTTTTTTTGGGGTGTGTGTGCATCTAATTGAAACACACAACAGTGGTTTTAATTGTGTGACTGCTTTTATTGTGTTCATGTAATATTGACGTTTTTAAAAAGTGAAGGAATCGTAACAGAGGAGGGAGGAAAGTCATCAGGCTGATCAAGTTAGTTTTTCCTGGGTTGTTCCGTTTTGTTTTACAGACTTGTCTGCACTGTAAGTAACTCCAGCATGTGAAAGGACGGAGCGCTAAAGGATCACAACTTTAACAGGCCACAGAGTTACTGCTGCTCTCCGACGTCACACGGAATCTCATGTTACAGAAAAGCTTCGACCCAGCGGCCCTGACGTGCGGCTCGTTCCCACCTTCTTCAAGTTTACTGCAAATAACTGAATAATTCCACGGTTTCTTTTTGGCCTCAAAGAAAGACGCGGCTGTTTTAACCTTGACCGTCACATTAAGGCAAAGAAAGAGGAATTTGTTCACAACTAGCCGGCGCTGAAGCACTTTAAAGGCAGATCCGACGTGAATGAAGAGAAAGTCGTGCATTCGAAGCAGGAGTGTGTGTGTGTGTGTGTGTGATTGAAAACCTTCTGGACTTCATTCACATTGTTTTAGTCTTTTCTGGTGGAAATGGTCAGGCATACTGCAGGTTTCAGTAAGAGTCCAGCTACACCTCACTGATCTCAGTCACTCAGCCAGCACCCAGAGACAGAGAAGAAAAGGGTAAAAACATATATATAAAAAAAAAAGTAAAACAACACGAGATCTCACAACAGAACGTCTTGAAGTATCGATAACGCAACAGAAGAGTAGAGAAAAAAAGTGGAAGTGGTTAAGAGGAGTTCGTGCTCCGTATGTTCAGTCTGTGTGCGTCACACGATGTACTGGTAGATGTCGGCCTTGCCGTGGTCCGGGGTGGCGAAGGGGCTGAGCCAGGCTATAGAGAACGGGTGTCCGAACACCACCTTCAGGTTCATCCACTTGGACTTTTTGGCCCATCGCCTCTCCTCCTTCTTCAGCTGCTCGATGCCCTGCGGATGACAAAAAACACAGCCGGCTTCCGTTTCCTGTGCTGATTCCTTGTGTTCTTATTCATATTTGCGACGTCTCTAATCCGGGTGATTCTCGCAGGTCGGGCGACGGTAACGAGGAAAATGAAGCGCAGACAAAAAGTCAATTGGAGAGAAGTCAACCAGTGTTATTTGGACTTCAGATGAAGAGTTGGAAGACCTCAAATGATGAGATTAAAGGTTTATGGTGGCGGAAAATGATTCACCGACTGTGATTGACCTTAATATTTATTTATTTTGATCCTTGGTATTTCTACGTCTTGTTTTCATCCTTTGTTCAGAGTCGACATGCACAGATGGAAACACGCCGTTCAAACTGTTTATAAATCACGCGACACAACGAATTGATAATGAAATTAGTTGCCAACACTTTTGATAATCGAATTTTATCGACTCATTGTTGCAGCCCGACTCTCATTCCCACAGCGAAGTATGTTCGTATGTCTTTCTTCGACTTAAGATTGTTTGTACTTGTTTTCAGTAGCTTTACACAAAAAAGTGTGCATCTTCTAATAATTCCTGTCAATTTGTTACTGGCAACTGTTGCCGTTTTCACACATTTGTTCACACTCGTGAAGCAATAATTTATGCAATATTTACTCACGCCTGTATAGAACATAGTAAATAAAATGTGTGGAAACAGTTTTAAAAGAGAAGACTTGCTGGTTATAAAGTCTGGCTGCTGTTTCAGTGAAGAAAAAAGAAAAAAAGAAAAAAAAACCCGAGTGGTACTTCAACAGCCGTCCGCCACGGAGCCCTGACGGCTGGCAGATGCAAAGCACTGGGGCTCAGTTGTGCCGACGAAGCAGCTTCACTCACCGTCTCATCGGTGCAGATGGAGTGGACCTGAGTCCCAAACATGACTGCGGTGAAGATGAGGAAGAGGAGACCCTCGAAGCAGAGGAGGATGAGGAGGATGACCGTCGCTGGTGGAGAGAAGTTGCTGCACTCTGGACAGAGGAGAAGAGTTATGTGAAGAAGAGGGTCGTTACCTTAAAGCGGACCGTGTGGCCCTAATCTGAAGCTTCCCGAATACATGATATACGATTACATATAAATATTGTTTGGAGACAGAAAATTAAATGTCAAGATTCCACCGTTCCACTGGATGTTCATGGACGGAAATAATAGAGAAAAATACTTGCTTGTCCAGTCTTCTTCGAAGCAGAAAACGAAATGGAAGGCCACCAAGATCAGTGCATGGAAGGATATTAGTGCAATGTACATCTGAGAGAAGACAAAGACGAAACACCATCAACAAATGATTTGTATTTAGAACCCAAAAGACAACCACTCAGAAGATTCTAGAAGTGCCATGTCCTTGCAGTGTGAGCAACAGTAATCCCTGCCTTGATTCATTTTATAGATTGTGATTTCCTGTCTGCCGACAATCCCCAATAAATGTATTTTGCTTACGCGTGTGAGGACTGATAAATAATTCATCCATCAGTGTTTGCACCCTGCAGACGTACAAATCCATACACACACACACATGCTACTTCCCTTCTGATTCTGTGTGTGACGGATGAAAAAAAGAAAAAGCTCCACCGATTGCGGGGACGGGCAACTTTGATCAGTGCAAGGCGGGAAAAATTCATCCTCGGTACCAGAGGGAAAAATCTTCAGCAATGCAAGAAGTCATGAGGATTATAGCAACTCATTTAATTAGAAGTGACTCGCTGTAGGTTTTCTAATTTTAGCTGACATTGTATGAGTTTGAAATGAACCCAATAACAGGCCCAAATCTGGAGTCTGTTTCAAGAGATAACGGCTTCAAATGTGCTTGAAATGACCACTATTCCACCATTACATGTGGGAAAATAAATTATTCATTCATTTTTGGAGGTCAGACAGCTGAGCATGAGGGTTCCGCATGTTGTCTGCAGTAAAGTGTATTTGGTGTGATGGGGGGGGGGGAATTCCCATTTCAAGGTTAGAGACTCACTGTAAAGAGCACAAAGTATTTCTGGTTGTTCTCGCCGACACAGTTGTTCACCCAGGGGCAGTGGTGGTCCATCTTCTTGATGCAGCGCTTGCACACGCTGTGGAGGACCACAGACACCATGAAGACATTGTTTTTTTGGGTTTTTTTTAACAATGACATAAATATGTGAAGGCTGTCCTGTCTGTTATTACGTCACAGAAGATGATTTTTTTTATTATGGCTAGCATTCGAAAGAAGAACATGAAGCCCATGTTGAGAACAATCTGGGGAAAAAAAAAAAAAAAAACACACCGTGGACCTCCTGGTCATCTGAATATGCAAAGTGATTAACAGTAGTCAAATAAAGCCAGTTTGTATTCGTCACTGGTGTTGGTGACAGTTAATCAGCCAGACTTTGACACCATTTCGGTTGACAGCTGTAGTAACACTTGACGGCTCCTTATTCAGCATGAGACAAAAGCAGAAAGTCACTCTTGATTTATCTGAGTGCTTTGTTTACCCCCCTTTGGAAAAAATAAAAAATAAACAGTGTTTTCAAAAGCTGACGCTCTGGGCGTAATGTATTTGCTCGCACGGGTCATTAGAGAGAAAATGTGTCGCATCGTCTGAACCGCCCACGAAAATGACTCAAAATATTCCGTGTGAAAAATCCTCATTCCATTCAAACTGACACAGAGTCACTCACTGGCTTTTCACAATACAATTACGCTGCTGTGTATTTTTGCACTTTTCATGCTGCTCAGTGGGGGGGGGGGCGACCACTGGGCAGCCGCAGAGGGAAATCCTGATCGTCGGGCTGCAGGTTAACGCAACACGGCTTCACGCGGGAGCGCGAATATAGGAAGGCACTTCAGGACTTTCCTCTGTGTGCTGCACACTTCAGCAAGTTAAAACCTGCAGAGTCTGCAATGAAGCCGATTCCCCCCCTCCCTCCCTCCCTCCTCCTCCTCCTCCTCCTCGCGGCGGCAACGCCAAGCAGCCATACCTGCAGTGGTGAGCTCTGTCGGGCTTGATGCTGCAGCATTTGGGACATTTGTACACCACCTGGCCCGGTTTGAGCTGCAGGCTCTCGATGAATTCTTTGGTTGCGTTCCCTTTAGGCACGGCCCCCTGTGAGAGAGAGAGGGAGGGAGGGGGGAGAGCGAGAGAGGGGGGGGGTTAGAGAAGAGGGGGAAACAGCACATCATGTCACCAACGTTTTCTTTACAATCAAAATGAGTAGAAGCTAAAAGAAAACATTAATCTGCCACAGTCACACTTGGATTAACTCCTGGGGTTTACTTTTCTCGTTACTTTGAGGGAGAAAAGCAACAATTTACAGTTTAATCTGTTTTCTTCTGCTTTATCTTTTACTGATGAAGCAGCTTCAATAACACGGTCATAATCGGGGGGGGGGGGGGTCGGTAATGAATTGACATAATCTTAAAACACGGTGCAGATAACAGTAGCTTACAGTTCGGATTGTTGTTGCTGCATCAATGTTTAATGTGTCAGGACGCCTTCAAATAGTCACTAGATAAGTCAAATTATTGTAAAATGGAAAAAAAAATTTAATTAGACACGTTTTTAGCCCATTATTGTTTACAAAATATGCACAGTGTAAGGCAGAATGCAAGCAACTGCGATGTGAAAACATTTCATTGAATGGAATAAACAGCGCGAGCAGCTAAATGTACGGCGACCTGCAGCAAGACGTGTGGGAGGAGGTGAAACACGTTCAGCTTTAAAAGGCACAACAAGTACTACGATCATGAGGGATCGAACCCAAACGGTGTCTCGGCACTTCATTTACAGAAACATATCTGGTATGTGAGCACAAGCTGTGCATATTTTAATGACTAATAAAAGGTGGCGAATTCATATTTTGTAATCAAAAATTGAAATCCGAGACTACAGAAGTGACAAAAACTAACGCTGCTCAAATATAGAAAAGATTCATGGATAACTGGAGTTTGGATCAAGATGCGTCACCAGCCTCCGCGTTACTCCGCCGTCTACTCGAGAGCAAAGAAGGAAGAAGCGACTCAGCTCTGGACTGACCGGGTCTGTGCACATGGCCCTGGCGTGCGAGGCGAGGGCGAGGAAGGCGAGGCCGTTGAAGATCACCCCGTTGAAGAGGCTGTACAGCAGGTTCTTGGCGGGCAGCAGCATGACGAAGACCACCACGAACTCGGCGTAGAAGACCAGGAACCAGGTGATGACGCCGCACACGATGCCGCAGCTGTCGCGGATGAACCACATGGTGTCGGAGCCCGTGCGGGGCGGCGGGGGCGCGCAGTGCTCGGGCCTCAGGTAGCCGGCTTGCCGCTCGATGTCCCTGGTGCGGTGCGCCGGGCTCATCATCCTACAACCGCTGAGGCTCCGACCGCATGCTGAGGAGAGATTTAAGATATGATGTGAGACCGAGTGTTTGCGACGACAAAGACTCGCCATTGATCTTTTTAATTGGATAGCAAGGGAATGCCCCGAAAATGAATAATACACTATATTTTTTCCAGTCTTGTCCCAATTGATTGACATTTTCAGATTCTTTTCCTGGCAAACAACTGATCATTTCAATATTAACTCTATAAACACAGTGATTTGAGCTGTTTATAGCAACGCTGTCCAGATTACTGCGATATGAAAGTGTACAAGAGATGGACCGCACCAATTAAGGGACCGTGTCAGCAAAATAACAGGAGCAACTACTTGATCCTCAAGGAGTTTAAACAATAGGCAGCAGCTAATAAGACGGGATGAATCAGCAAACGGGGTTGGGGGTGAATGCTCAGGAGGAGGCATTAACGAAAAGGAGGAGCAAAAACATCGACTGTTCTGCTCCCATAAGGCCGAATAATCTTCCAGACGCTGCCATGCTGCATTTAGACGCTGTAATCCAGCGTTTGGATCTGAAGGTGAAACGAAGCAATGCTCCCGACACGTTGCCCTTCTCATATCTGGAGCAGACTGAACCGCGGCTCCAGGAGGCCCATCCAGCTCCGTCTGGAGACTCCACTCATGAATAAGCGATCGAGCATGTCTGAGAGCGTAACACGAACACATGACGTGACTTCAAAAGGGCCCAAAATGCCAGAGAACCCGGCGCGGGTCGCACTTCTATACGTAGATTATACAGACTGGGATGAAGCGGCTAACCCTGGGAGGATGGCTGGATGAAACCTTGACCAAGAGTGGGCGCGATCAAATTCCTGAGGATCGGATTTATCCGTTCGTTTAATCTCACTCCAACGTCCATATTAATTGGAGCTCATCCGGTCTCTCAAACATGCTTTGCCCCTGTGAGGACAGGAAGTTAATCAGGCCGATAAATCGCTCCCTGCAGCATCATTCAAGACAAAATTAATCAAAGCCATCTCCGAGTTACGATAAAACACAACCGGCTACATCAGGGCACATTTAAATGATCCTTAGTTCAACCGGCTTGTAACACGAAGTTCTTCATCCAGTCCATGGATGGAGAGCAACAACACAGGCAGGCTTTATTGGATGAAAGCAGGGATGAGCTGATGGAGAACCACTGGGAAATTACATTATTTCAATCAATATTTCTGTGTATGCAGGCATTTGGAATGCCTTGGAGTTTTTTTTCTCCCCCTAATCAGTAGACACGGAAGAAAGCCACTCGACGAGCGTTAGGCCTTGTTTATATGGCGGTTTAAGTCTAAACGTGTCACTTTGTATTTTTTGCTTCAGAAAATAGTTGACTTTACACAGCAATGGCAGAAACACTGAATGCCATGTAGTCAAAAGAACCATTTACCTCGGCTGTGGTGCACATGTGCAGTAGCAGCGTTTCAGGAAGGTTGTATATTCGTCAGAGCGTTCTCTAAAAGCTCAACATTTGGTGGCCGTTATCAGTGGCTCCAAGTGCCGTTGTCGTGTAACGGACACCCAAAACATGGACTCTCTACCTCGTTTCCATCATAAACACAGAACTAGATAATCAAATGAACAAAGTGAAATACACGGGGACACTAAAACAGCAGGACCAGCAGGAGACAGACCGACAAACACTTCCTTCTTGTCTGTTTGCACTCCAGTGATCTATATACATTGTGTGTTTTATTTATTATTTTGGGTATATTTACTCTACATCTAAATGGCACAGATGAATCTGATCGACTATCAAAAAGGTCATTACAGATCTTACTTCCGAAGGGCCCTGCCTCCAAATATCTTACAGCAAATTAAATAATCCATCTTTTGAAGCGGCTTGGCAACAGTCCAGCGAGTGAGAAAGGCTTGCTGAACAGGTTCCGGATATGAACGCTGCTCATGACTACGGTATTTACTGTCACCCACTCAGTGGGTGGCAGTCGTGTATTTCTCACACACCTTGTTTCAGTGTGTGTGGGGGGGGCGGCATCGTCAGTAAGAAATCTAATCTCATTAGACACAGCAATCAAACACAGAATCAAGATGATCAGACACAATAGACTCGCATGACATTAGGAAGTCATTTAAGACCTGGAGTGAGACGAACACAACACCGGAGTTCATTAGCGATCGGCTCAGGCGGCGCTTCGCTTGGTCGCAGCCTGGAGAGCGAAGACTTTCGTCTCTACGAATGACTCCTCGGACAATGAACTCAACTCACTGCCTTGATTGTGAGAGCAACACTTTACAGGACGAGTTAACGCGGTGCAGACGTCCCTCTGCAGCGCTGCAAACATTAGAAAGAGTCGAGAAAGAGACACAGTGTCGGAAGCAGATCGCTTCAACCTCTTTTTGAGACACTCAGTTAAAGATTTAAAATAGATTTTAATAGATGATAACTAAAAAAAAACCTATTGATCCACGCCAAATAAGCAAATATGAGAATAAACAAGGATCTTCCAAGATTCTCCAAACATGTATAACTTTAAATCAGGGCTCGAGCATATTATATACTTGAGTGATTTTTTAGCAAACTGATCATCTGAAACTGGAATTTCTTCATTGTAAAGGTGAGTAAACAATGGAGCCAAATGAATGAAAACCACACAAATAAAAAGATGTTTACATAGGCAGGAAGGTTTGCGTTACAGCTGCAGAACTTTGTGGTCTAAATATTATGATCAGAATGTAGAAATGCGAAATTGCAGAAAGCATCAGCTTCATTGTGGATGCATGGATGGAAAAATGTGACCTGTCTTTGCGATATAATTTCCACAAATGGTGACACAAGGAGGAAGGTCATCAACCAAATTTTATCCGACTATTCAATGCAATTATACCTTAAAAGTTGTCAAACTGGACGTATTTCAAGGACGATTACGTAAAACACATTCAATCAATCTGAAGACGTTCCGTTAGTCTGTTATGTTGAATTGGTAGCTACAATATATATTCTGTGTTTTGTTTTAAGTGTCTCAACATTTTTATGTTTTTGAAGTTCAAAACTTAAGACAATCATGAGAGGAGTTGAAAATAAATGTATTTATTTATCCGTGGTACAGTGTCTTGGGCGTCACAGGGTAATAGAACTATACATGGGTGGGGGACATTTGTTGGGTCAGGTGTTCAACCCAGAAGGGGAAATGCTTTTTGACCACTGATGTTGACGTCTGGATGTTTGGGAAAGAAGAGTGTGAATAAACTGAACTGTGAGTCGAGGATCTCACTAAAGGAGCAAGGTGTTTAATAATAAATAATGTTTAGTCAGCCAACACACCAACAATCAGTGCCCGCTGGCTTAAAGCACTGGCCTGGCCTCTACACGGATTTTAGTTTCTGCCCAGAAAACAGCCGTACAGTGAAAACACAGTCTGACTTGCTGGGAAATCTATAATTCATATATCGTGGTGGCACGTAGCTTGATATCTTCTTACATTTTGAATATATTGTCAAAATCTGCCTCTTTTTTTTTGTTCAAATACACCAAATACTGTTATTGATCAATCTAGGAAAGTACTGTGAAGGTAATCCACTAACATTGTTGAAATATCAAGTGTTTGATGTTGACATTTGACTCAGGAACTAATTATTTGCCATTCAACGTGATAATTATAAGTCTGAGCTGCATGCAGCTCTAGTTTAAAAACATTACTCATGACTAATTATCAGAATCATTAGACAGCAGCTTTGGTGGATTTCATGCAGTGGAAAACGTAAAATAAAATATATGGAAATACTTGTATAGGGATAAACGTTGGTGGATCAGTCTGGCTTCCAGCTTGATTTGACTCTTTATAAAGGTGTTTAGTGGAGTCCGAGTCCCACGGTGATGAACAGCCTGGTTAAATGAAGTGATCTGGGTTTAAGTGGATGGAATCAGTGAAGTTGCTGAGTGTCGTTGCAGTAAAAGCAGCAGGAAGTTGGTCAGGAGGCTGAATCAGAGGTGGACGTCTGGACCTCCAGAGGCTCAACAAAAGCACAACAGCTGCTGCCCGACACTCTCTCCTACCTTAGAGGGTCAAACTTTCTCCAAGTCTCCGGGTAGTTTGGAGCTCCGGACCCAGAGTGGACACACCGAGCCGATGGGGACACGCCGAACCGAGGGCGCCCGTCCGCCCAGCCGCTGCGTCCGTTAGCTCGATCCCGGCTAACCTGGCAGCTCTCCGGGACAGCAGCGCTCCGAAGCTCCGCGGCTCGGCTCCAGCTCCCGCCGCCGAGGTGTTAGCTCGCCGAGTCCGGTTATTGTCGCTCCAAACGCGGAGGGTCCGAGCGCCGTACCAGGCCCCTGAAGAGCGCCGGGGAGCTTCCTCCTGAGCCGGATCCGGAGAACCGTGCGGGCTGCAGGCTGCGGGACAACGAGACGCAACGCAGAGCCAAAGCAGGAAGTCAGAGGCGGCGTCGTGCCTGCAAAGGGCGAGTTTTACCCTGGGTTTGGTCTGCCAGGCAGCACTTTCACTCAGGCTGCATAGGGCTGGGTATCGCCAGGGGAGTCAGGACACAATACCTTCCTCGATATATGGGTCACAATACGATATGTACTTCAATACATGAGTCACAATGTGGTGATGATTATAATAATAATAATAATAATAATAATAATAATAATAATAATATATTATTATTATTTAGCCTTTAAAAGAGTCAAAGGAGAAAGCTATTTAAATAATTTTTCCATAGAGTTCCAGACTTTGGGGCCTACGGAAATATGACATTTTATGAAAGTCTTTTGGGTTTATTATTTGGAGAACAAATCAAAAGAAGAACTTATATTTGAAATGGCCAGAAGAGGACTACGCTTGTTGAAACAAAACAAAAAAAAATCAAGCACATAAGACTTTTTTTTTTTACTGAGATTTGTGATATTTTTCTGTTGTGGGACTCATACTCGTGAGAAAACTACAATAACCAGCATGCATTTCGTTTCATTCTTGATGACGTAGAAGTCAAGCGCCTTCCACACATGCGACAAAAAACATGGCAACAGTTCAAGTCAGCGAGGCAGAAAAAGTCTACATCTTACACGGTATCAGAGTGAGTATCGTAAATATTTCATCTTTTGTTCACGGAATAACTGCATTAAGAGTCCGGGGAGGTGTTTTCCCGGAACTTTACCATTAAAAGGCTGTCTGCGTTCGTTGTGCCTGCTTCTGTTGACATGGTGCCTTCTTCTTCACTGCAGGATGACTTGAGAGTGGATGGAAGAGGCTGTGAGGATTACAGACACATGGAGATTGAGACTGATGTGGTGTCCAACACTGATGGATCAGCTAAAGTCACGTTGGTAACGACAGATCACAGTGTCTGCTCCTGTTGACGTGTTCTCGTCCTGCTGACAAGCTGCGCGTGCAGTGAAAACGGGTTAATATGTGTTGCAGGATTGTCTGATAGTTGTTTCCTGTTCCAGGGGCACACGGCTGTTCTTGTTGGGATCAAGGCCGAGATTGGAAAACCAAGGCCGATGATACCAAATGAAGGTTACCTGGAATTCTTTGTTGATTGGTGAGTTTGATATTTGCTCTGATGCATTTATAAAATTGGTACAGTTACAAAGTTATCGGCACAATCTAGACACTGAGCAGTGATCGAGAACATTTGATGTCTTGATTGACTTTTGATTTTTGAATTTGTCAACCTTTGGTGCATCTTAAGTGGCTTTTTAATTCAGTCAGGTCCCTTATGTACAACAAAAATTATTTCGTTGTAGATAACATCAACCAACGTTGTCCACTGAAAGAATTACAGTTGTCTCAATTAATTCTTACATGCATTATAATGAGTCATAACATTAATTTAGTGTCTACACACATTTAGAAAATCTATTCATTGAACTCTACATGAAACAATGTGAAATAGTCCCGGGATTTATCATGATATGGTTAATTTTGTGTACAGCTTTTCGTGAAACAGATTGCTTTAAGATAATTAGAGAGGATTTATACTAAATTGTTCTGCGTTTATCACACATATCAACATATATCAAGAATACATTTTCATATATTACAAACTATTTGAAAAAATATATAAAATAAAACATTTTTAATGGCTGTTTGGCTGTGGTGTTTTAATAGACACCCCACCACTAGGAGGTGCTGTTGTTTCATCAGTACCAGTCTGAGTGATTGACGTAGTGCTCACATTGCAGACTTATACAACCCGAACTTATGGTGAAAAATAATCTTTGTACCTCACTAAGGATGGAGGAGTAACTCTCTCAGAGTGAGGTGGTGTTACCTCATGTCTGCTTCTCCTTCTGCCTCCAGCTCGGCTAATGCCACTCCCGAGTTTGAGGGCAGAGGAGGTGAGGAGCTGGGGACGGAGATCAGTAACACCCTCTACAAAGTCTTCAACAACAAACACAGCGTGGATCTGAAGAGCCTCTGTATAAGTCCAGGAGAGCACTGCTGGGTGCTTTACGTCGACGTGCTGGTGAGCTTTGGTGACTTTTGATGTCTGAACCCATAATCCTACTCGGGTTTTCATTCTTCTCATAAATCCCTCAGTGAATGTGATAGCTTACCTCCCCACCCAAAAAAACATGATAAACCATCAATTTATGAGACGAGAAAATAATCAACATCTACAATTTTACCAAGACGTTGTCACATTATAAGGGAAATATTTTTTTTAACGCTGTACAAATCCTTTACATTGTTCACTACAGCACATTAGATCTTCAAATTTTTATATATTTGGATGAAAAATATCAGCTCATTTTTAATTTCATGGCAGCACACTCGCAACAGTTTTAACAGCGGCCATCTTCATAAGCTTTCTGAAACTTGATAAAGATTGACACTGTAACCTGCTGAAATTTTGTCTCTAAAAGCAAAACTAAAAAAAAACAATATTCAAGAAACATCTTTGCAGCAGGCGGATAGTTTTAGCACCCAGACTCGACTAATGTGAAGCCACACAGGTGTGAGGGCTTCCTAATGTGATTTCTATTTGTTAATCATTTAGTAACTGAGGTCACAGTGGACACACTGAATCATGGGATCGTTGTCATTTTGTGTGTTATGAGAAATAAAAGCTTGCTCTTGCGGATGAGAAAATGCAAATGTTTTTGTTTCGCCTCCACAGCTCCTGCAATGTGATGGAAACTTGTACGACGCGACCTCGGTAGCTATTAAAGCTGCTCTCTTCAACACAAAGTGAGTGTTTGTTTTTGGTCTTTGTGGTCGGATCACTAAATCCTGTCGTTGCGCGTCTTCAGTTCAGACGCTGACCGACGTCTCATTGTCCCGCAGAATTCCCAAAGTTCACATATCAACCGACGACGAAGGAGGGAAAGAGATCGAGCTGTCCGACGACCCGTACGACTGCATGAGGATTCTTGTAGAAAACGTTCCCTGCATAGTGACTTTGTGTAAGGTACGTTCACTCACTCAGCTCAGAACTAAAACCAGCCAATGTGCAAGCAACTACGTTAAGAACTGAGTGTTTTGATTTTTTTTTTTTTTTTTTTTTGCGTAGGTGGGTCACAGGCACGTAGTGGACGCCACTCTGCAGGAGAAAGCCTGCTCTGTGGCGAGCCTCATCATCTCCGTGACGCACAAGGGCACTGTCACCTGCACGAGGAAGGTGGGCGGAGGCAGCCTGGACCCGGAGAGCATCTTCGAGATGACAGAGGTGAGCGTCTCCCTCGACCTCCGCCATCTGGCACAGCACTGTGGGATCAACATATACTGGGTTTATGCCAATTTGCCCAAATACTGCTATGATTTATTCTCCCTTATTGCTCCGTTTCAGCCCCTGAATTATTATCAATATGCTGTGAAGAGAAAAACCTATATAAGATTGTTTCATACCCATTATCCAAGGTGTATTTTTTTAAGAAGTCTTTTCTCATATGTGTGACTCGACAGTGCTTCTCTTTGTGTGCAGGTTGGTAAACGAGTGGGGAAATCCCTTCACGCTCCGCTCATGAAGCTGCTGCAGCACGAAGAAAGTCTGGGAAAGAAGATATCCAAAGTCGGCTTCCTTGGTTAAAAAGCTTTTTGTATAATTTGTTTTTATTAACATGTATCAATTTCTAATAATAAAAAATAAAAAAAAATTCCATTTGTTTACTGTGCTCATGTTTGTACTTTGTAATTCAGATCCATTTTTGCGGCAGCTTTACCTCAAATCTGTTGTCGAAGCAGGGACCCATCCAAGATGGCGGTGTTTACTTCAGCTCAGTCCAGGTGTTGCATTTTCCTGACAAGCAGAAAACTTTTTTTTTTTCCATCTGATTAATCGATAAACAGTTTGTGATGATTCCTGTACAAGAGAGCAGCTGAATAGAGCCCAACTATTTACAACCACTTTGTGTGACATTCGTAACGTGATTGTTTGTGCAGAAGTGGTAGAAATCCACATGGTACCGTTACATAAGTAAGATCCATTCACTCTGGCTGCATCCAGATGTGGGTTTTTTTTAGTGCACACTGATTCTAATGTGCTTTTTTTTTTTTTATATATATTTCTTATTAGTACAAAACTCTTTAAAAGTGTGCTGACGACGGATCCTTTAAACCAGCGCTGCTCTGGATTAGTTTGGTCACTCGGTGTCTGTGGCTTTGCCACGTGTCAAGCTGAGGTCTGAGTAAAGTGGAAGAGTCTTGCAGAGAGAACAGATGTGACTCTGGATGTTTTCCACTCTTCCCTCAGAAAGTGGATGGGTGTGTGTGTGTGTGCAGGCGGGTAAAAACACAGGTCCAAAACAAACACCCTTTTCACCCTATTCAGTCATGAAAACCCTTTTTAAACCTCGTCTATCGAGTGATAGCAGTGCAGAGTTTTCCATTTTTTGTGTCGCACAAACGCCTGGAAGTTGGATTTTTCCAGACACCTGTCGGCCAAATTCTGGGAAAGAAAGCCCATTATTTGGGGGGCAGTGAAAGAAAGTGTTTATTTATTTCTTTTAAACACACCTGGATGAAAGCTCCAGTAGCGTTATGTCATGAGTGCTTCACACAGTCTCGCCCTGTCTGCTGGTCTAACACCTGCTTGGCTCTGGTCAGCTCTCAGCCAGATGAGAGACTTCCTGAGGACGGCCTCTGCAGTATTTTTCCCTTTTGAAATGGATGAGAGGGAGGGTGTGAGAGGGGTAAACAGAGAGAGGGAGGGAGGGTGAGGGAGAAGGATAAATTGCAAGCGTCCACGTTGGACCAGCCTCGTTTTCAGCAGGTCTAAGCCATGGAGTTCAGAGGAGTGTGTGCGCTGCTGGGAGTACTTCTGCTCGCAAGCTTGTCGTTTTCGCAGACCTCACCCAGGAAGAAGCCCGCGAAAAAAGGTAAATGAAGAACGCACCCCCAAAACATCACCACATCAACGAAGAATGGGATTAACTGAATGCATTTTCTTTCTTTTAACTGAATTTTCTCACGTCTCTGCGATAAGATGCAACTAGGGATCCTGCGATTGAGGCACTGCAGAGACAGGTTGACGGTATCATCCAGGAGCTCAACCTCCTGAAGGAGCAGCAGGCCCTGCAGACAGGTAAATCTCATATCTACTAAGATGGAGAAAGAAAAAAAAAACAGTTAAAATGGGATTTTACTTTCTGGATAAAACCAAAACGAACTGATTTCCCTAAAATAGTGAGATTGAAGCATTTTGAGTCCAGGTCAGGCTTGGAAGGAGTGTCTGTGGGGGTTTGCATGTTCCCTTTGTGCATGTGTGGCTTTTCTACTCTTGTTTTCTTCCACAGTGCCAGAAAACATCATGTGACCCTCGGTTGGTTGGACAAGGCAGTAAAGAAGATGAATATCTTCTCAAAGAGTTATCTCAGTGTCATTGCCTCAGAACAATCTGAAACTTTTCGTAGGACTTTAACCTTAATCTAAAACTGTGAATATATATATATATATATATATATATATATATATATATATATATATATATATATATATATATATATATATATATATATATATATATATATATATATATATATATATATATATATATAAAATTTTTGTCTGATGTGAATTATTGTTTGGGGCGAGAAACATGTGCTCAAGTTGGAAGCAATATTGTTCAACTATGCTCCTCTTTAAAATAAGAACAGATGGCATACATGTGTAGTCTTTGAAAATGCATGTGTTTCCTAAGCTGGAGAACACATGGGAAACCCTTGTCTGACCTGCTGGTCAGAAAAATTACATTCTGTCGTTCCCTCAAATGAAAACCTGCGCCACAGACGGGACCTGCCGCTCGATTAAGAACTAAACATTTGCAGAAAGAAAACATGTTTTGGTTCCAGCGTCTAATCATCTGCCGCATTAATTCTCTTCTTCAGTTTGTTTGAAAGGTGTAAAGATCAATGGCAAGTGTTTCCTGGCCGACCCAGTGAGCAAACGTTACCACGCCGCCAGCGAGGACTGCAACGCCCTGGGCGGCGTCCTGAGCGCCCCCATGACCAAAGAGGAGAACGACCGGCTCCGGGACTACGTTCTCCAGAGCATCGGTTCAGGCGAGCAGGTGTGGCTGGGCATCAACGACATGATGACCGAGGGCACCTGGGTGGACCAGACCGGCCTCGCCGTCACGTACAGAAACTGGGACACGTCCAACTCCGGGTCCCCCCAGCCGGACGGCGGCCAGTCCCAGAACTGCGCCGCCCTGTCCGTTTCCGGGAAGTGGTTGGACGAGAACTGTCGTGAGAGTCGGCCCTCCGTCTGCCAGTTCAACATCGTTTGATCACAAACTTCAGACTGCGCTTGGTCAACGCTGCTTTACGTGTGCGCGTGTGTGTGTTCTTTCTGCATCGCCACTTTGCCTGCTTGGAGTTTGAGCCAGTGGTTCCCAACTGGACCAAAGTCTGATTGACTCACATAAAGTTGTATTTTTATTTTTTTTGACAAAAATGATGTAGTGGTGTGTCATTTGCATGGTTCTTTGTGGTCACAGAAAAGTCGAGAAGAACAGAGTCCAGTTTAGAGAAAAGCAAACAGAATCTTCTTGTATATTTTTTTTTTCTTTTAAAACTGAACACAAAAAAACCTGACGTCTTGGATTCTCGCGGATCAGATTACCGATACTGTCACGATAAATGTGCGCGGGTGCCGGCACCGTTCACCAAAGTGAAATTTGTTTTTATCTACACCTCTACTACTGCAGCTCCTTGTCACGCTGGTTGAGAACCACTGGTTTAAACATCCTAAATACTCTATTGAGACCCACATGGAGTCCCAAACATGACATTATATTCAAAGTTGCTCAAGTCTTCATTTACTGCAGTATGCCAGTCTTGTAGTTACCTATAACGTCTAGCCTGATGTATTCTGTAAAATCAATAAACTACGAATCAATATTCCTCTGCTGTCATTTCTTTGAGAAAAAGATGTGGTTTATGAATTGCGCTGACCAGCTGAAATTTAAATGTACATTTTCAGCAAGTGAGCGTAAAAAGATGACTGTAGAAGCTTTTGTTTTGATATCAAGCAAAAATCTGTGATACACAAGCCACAGTGGCTAATTGGGTGGCGTAAAGCCATTTTGTGGTATTCAATAAAATACCATGAACAACCTTATTTAGGCCTTTGTGAAGGATCTCTTTCTCCAACTTAGTGCATCTGGCTGAAGCATACATACTGAAAGAATGTAATGAATAATATATTCCACATTACCCTGTTATTAAACAGTCATATCAAGTGTCCTCTTATGGAAATAACACATTATGATGTAGAGGTAAGTATTCATTGGTCAAATTGCCATTCATTTGCAAGGTTTATTTGCATAGTTTGCATGCAAAGGGATATATTTATAGACTTCAACGTTCAAAAGTTCAATCTACATTTCTGTGATGCAGTGTTTAGCACTCACAGCAAAAACGTCGAAAGGGTGGAATCAGTGTTCGTGGGCCTTTTCTAAGCTGTTTATGTTTTCCTCTCCACGTGTGTGTGTGTTTTCTCAAGGTACTTATCAAAGCTATCATACTTGTCATCACACTCTCAAAAAAAATCCCACACCAATTTAATCCACATTGTTCCCGAAAAGCCCAAGAAACTGTCGACTTTGTTTAAAAATCCGAAGCCTGCAGCTTTTGAAATGTGACCCTGTAATCCTGGCTTGTGGATTTGTTGTTTCCAGCACAACACACTTTTCCATGGTAAACATGGAAAGTCTGCAGTCCTTCCACTCCTCCTTTGCACTGTTTTTCATGGCTGGAGTTCCTGCGGTTGAATCATTTTTAACCATCCATGATGCAAAAAAAAAAAAAAAAAAGTGGTCAGCGTTGAAGCCTTACAGAGAAATTAAATATCACCACCAAACAATTTCCTCCAATTTATTGCAAAAAGAAAAGAAAATCCTAAATTCTATTTACAACTGAAAAAGTCAACAATATAAAAACACTTTAAAAACTCTGAACAGATGCATTTGTCCATTCGTTTGTGGTCCCTGCTTGTAAAACGATGCCACACGGGCAGTTACACAAAACTAATTAAACATTGAAGAGATGGTTAAACAAGTTGGGTTTTTTTTTTTTAAGCTTTCCTGCTCAGAGTTGCATGAAAAGATCAACAACAGAAGATACTGATATCAGTTCAGCAAAAACACGAACAGAAAGTTTGTGAATCTTCCTACGAGTGTATTTAACGCTCACTAATTAGCATGTTATGTGCTATTTAATCAACATCAGAGTGTTGACTGAGACAACGTCAGGATTAAATATCAATAACATGCTATTTGGTAAGTCTTATGTGGCCGTGCCGAAATCAACCATCTATCTGCCGTCCTTCTCATCTGACTCTCAGCAAAAAATATCATCTAAAAGTATTCCTTTAAAAAAAACAACAACAAAAAAAACACACATTTCACAGCTTCCTCTCCTGAAGCCCGTCCGACATCCGACAAGACGATCACGTCTTGAAATCATCAAAACTCGGGTTCTCCAAGTGCTACTGAGGCGCAGACGCTCGCGTCGGGACCGCCAGCGGAGGTTCGGCGCCGTGACGACAGGGCGGTAACAGCAGTCCGTCACTCGGATCGGGTCCAAACTCACTACAAGGAATCCTCCGTTACTGGCGGCTGTGGCTCCAGGTCGGCAGCGGAGAGGCGGATGGTGTTCATGTCCCCCGTGCTCTTGAACGTGTAGAGTTCGTTGTCCACCATCCGGCTGTCCTGGAAGCCCAGACTGTCCTGCCGGCTGATGGGGGTGCGCGGACGCGGCGGCATGAAGCTGTCCGAGGGGGACAGGAAGGAGCTGAAGCCGTCCACCTCGGGCTCCGGGTCCGGCTCTTTGATTATGGGCATGGTCTTGTTGGCGGTGCCCGTGAAGGTGTGATAGCTGTCCGGCTGATTGCCCTTGTAGTGGTCCGACAGGCTGTCGGCGTAGCTGGAGTCGGGCAGCAGGTGACCGTACACCATCGTGTCGTCGATGGAGTCGTAGACGTGGGATTCGTTGTCGGATCGGGTTTTGGAGAAGTACCTGTCACCCGGGCGGAAGCTGCCTTGGCCGATGTAAATGGATGGCTGTTTGTTCTTTTTCTCTTTTTGCTTTTTCCTATGGAAAGAGATGACAACCGGCCATAAATAAGCAGCAAATCTATCTTAGATGGAGGAAATTGTTATAATTAATGAGTTTAGTGTTTAGCTGTTATTTCTAACAAAATGCAATAAAAACTATCATGTGTTCACCAGAATCACCAACTGTCAGTTATATTCACTCACAGACCAGACTGGGTGTTGTAACTAATCATATTAACCAGTAATAATTCACAAAAATGGATCCAACTTGAGGTCACAGTGGATGAATTTGACCATTGTTGCATGTTAAATTGAACATTTCAGTTTATCTTTGAGGGAGAGTGAATATCGAGAATAAAATGGGTCAAATTTGAAGTAAAGCCCTCAAGGGGCTCCACATCTACAACTTTCGTCAATTTCTAAGTCACACTAATGCTGCTCAAATAATTTAGAAAGCCTTTCAACCGCAGCTACAAACAAAGCTTTTCAGTCTTAAGTCACATTTTCACCTTTTTCACAAGTGCTATATGGTATGTTTTAATAGCTCATACACTACGATTTTATCATCGACAGGGCTGGAATCTGTACTCACTTTATGAAGAAACAAACGAGACCCAACACAATCAGAGCAAGCAGAACTGCTCCTGCGATCCCGAGAGCGATGGCGATGAGATCTGTGAGCAGGACAAGTCAAAACCCAGTTATGTTTTTTTGTGTATCCATCTTCCATTGGACACAGTTTAACTGGACATTAACTGTAAATATTCCCTGAGATACTGTAAAGCTGACTGCATTAGAAAGTGGGAAATATGAAGTGTGTGGATTTTGATTCAAATGTAGAAAAGCTCCATGCAGGCGCATTAACATCATGTCAGTGGTTGAGAAGCATGTTGTTGATGAATCATGGCCGAGATACTGTCGTCCATGTGTCACGGCGAAACCTTAAACATAACATTTTCCCAGAAGAATCACAACTTCTAACTGATGGTTCCTTACTGGAGCTCTTCTCCATGGTGATTTTGGCGACTGCACCGAAGTGGCCGTCCTCGATGACGCAGTTGGACATGTTGAGGTAGAAACTGCCGGGCACCAGCAGGTCCTCCACCTCCTGGTCCTCCCTGCGGCTCATCATCTCCTCCTCGCTCTCCAGCAGCTTGACGCTGATGGCGGTGTGTCTGTCCTCACACTTGGGCTGGCTGACGTTGACGAAATGCAGCCGCGCCTTGTGCTGGCTCGGCACGGCGACGATCCAGGAGACGGTGGAGAAGGGCTTCATGCCTTGCGGCCAGTTGGGCGTCGCCAGGAGGGTCGGGGACGTCGGGTTTGGGTTCACTCTGTAAATAATGGCCTCTTAAATGGGAAAGGGAAATAAAAAAATGTGATCTTTAAAACTGACTGCTGTGTGTGAATTTTAACAAATACATGCACGGTGCAACAGTGCCCCTGTGTGGACTTGCAGCCTGCAGCACGGTCCTATTCATTGATAAGCTTTCATTAAGAAAACATGGAGATCGAGACAGACAGGAAGCGATTTCCCACCTGGGATCTCCTGACTGACGGTGACATTGAGGAACGGCCCCTTGACTTTGCTGAAGTCGCGCGCTGCAACAGTGACGGAGACGTTGGCGTGCACTTGAACTTTCTGAACGGTGCCATTGGCGCAGAAATCTCCAACAGGGAACCCGTCGCCCTCGGCCACGTGCAGTGAGAAAGCCGGGTCACACTCCTGGCCTGGAACGGACTGTTTGAGAGTCCCGGCGGGGGAGGCCAGGTCCACCGTGCCACTTTGAGGGATGTTGATGCGCCAGGTGAAGCTGTGCAGGGGCATCCGTAAACAGGAAACCAGCGTGGGGATGGTGAGGACCGACGAAGGACACGACGCCACATTCTGGCACTCTGGAAGACACGAAATGTCAAGTCGACATGTGTATCCGCGTCAGGTGTGGCTCGAGTACAACAAAGTTCAATTTTGTGAACTCACAATTTAACTAAGAAAATATGGATTTCAGAGAGCAACAACAATACACGTTACCGATAACTTCACTGGCAGTGAGACGGACGTCCTCAGCTGGACAGTCGAGGAAGGAGAGCTTGGCTGTCGAGCCAGCAGCTATAAAGATCTCATTTTTAACTTCGGAGTTAACGCTCATTTCACAGTACGGGTCAGAGCCGACCTTCTGCAGCTGCACAGACACTCCTTTTTGCTTCGTCAGATCCACCGCGCACAGAACTGTAAAACACAGAATATTTCATCATTTCACCATCCGTGAATAAACACGTTACTGCATCTCCTCTACTTTTATCAGTAAGGAGTGAATACGATTGATGAACACAATTTGATTTATCTTACAATTAAAGATCGATTAATATAACAATAGGATGTAAAAATCTGACAACAGATAACAAAACAATAGGATGATAAAAGACTGCAGGGAAGCACAGAGAAATCTCATGCAGTCCGATTAAAAACAATAATATGATGTGCGATAGTGCCGCACCTGGATGGCCGCTCCTCATCAGAGACACTCTGTACTTGAGCGCGAGTCCCGGCAGCGTCGTGTTGGTCTCACAGTTGCTCAGCAGCATCTTGAAGTTGCCCTGCTGATGCTCCGGCTGGCCGTCGGTCAGCGTCAGCTTGGCCGTCGTCTTCTTGTCCTCCCTCTCGTACTCCACCGACACGTCGCCGGTCAGGCACTCCGGCTCCGTGTGATCCACAAACTGCACGCTGTAGTTGTGCATGCCGGGAACCGCAAAGTCCCAACTCATCTGCTGGATGTCGGGGAAATCTCCCGGGTAGTTGGGTGTGATGAGTTCAGTGTGTGACACGCCGCGCGGCAGGTTGACTTTCACCATGGCCAATTCTGAGGACAAAGGATCGGAGAAAACTGGGGTTAAAAACACGCAAACATGGCATCTAATAATCAAAATTAAGTTATTTCTGCCAATGTTTGACATAAAAAGACCACAAACTTGTTTTAGATGCACATTTTCATGCCGTTTATTACGTTGTGGTCCATTCCACTAGAAGATACAGCAAATGTTTGACTCACTGTTCGTCTCGGGTCCAACTTTAAGTTTAAAGTTGACCGGGTTCAGCTTGGCGTAACCAGGAACCTGCAGGTTGACGCGGCCCTTGTAGAGAGCCAAGATGGAGCTCACGACGCCGCCTTTGCAAAAAGTGCCGACGTTCACCGGACCGGTGCGCACATAGACGATGAGAGAGTACGTGTGCTCGTCCGGACACGTCTCCTCGTTGGAAATCTGACGCATTCCCGATTCGGGGAAGTCCAGCTGGAACGCGCGGGTGGAGACGACCTTCAGGTCCCAGCTGAAGGTCCGGTTAAAGTCCGGGAACAGAGAAGTCTCCGCTTGAACGACGTCACTGGAGCAGGAGGAGGCGTCTGTGCAGTCTGGAGACGGAGAAACACAACAAATATGAGATGTCATTCAAAAAAAAGTTCAAGCAAAATGCTCAAAAGGTTTGCGAAAGTTGCGTGTTGATCCTTTTTAACACTATAAAATTTAACTTTTTACCGGGTTAACCAGCTGACTGTGGTCAAAAGGACAGACATAGAGTGAATTTATCTCAGATTAATGTTTTTAGACTGTGGGAGGAGACTGAATTAAAGGGAGAAAGTGCAAACTCCATTCATAAAGGCTTCAAGCTTGCCGATATTCTGGTGAAGGAGCAACAAACTGCACCAACACGCAACTGACAAAACGCTATATATAAAACACTCTGATCTTCACTGAGATCGTTAGATATATTTGTTTCGTGTTTTTTTTTAATAAATATAATGCATCAACAGGAGCTGAAGCGGTTGCAATCCCGACTTGCTCAATCATAAATTAGAAAACGACTTTGGGCGCCATCAGATTTTTCATAAAAAATTTAACAGGCTATTTAAGTCACGTTATCGTCTCGTCCCATCCCGTCGCTCTTCGTACCGATTTCTCTGTTGATCTCCACGGTGAAGACGTCCTGAGGCTGTGGGCAGGTGAATTCCACCGACGTGTTGCGGGGGTCCCTCAGTTGCAGATACCGAGGGTTGCACTTCTGATTGGGCGGCTGGTCGACGCACACGCTGCAGTCCGGCTCCTCGCTCATCCGGCTGATGGTGATGATGGTGTCGGGGTCAGGGGTCACAGACATCATCCTGCTGGCTAAAACGGGAACAAAGCTTTATCTAACTCGGGCTCGCAGAGTGCTGGAGATAAGAGCTGAACTATAGCCACGATTTCATTATCAAATTAAATGCCAGTGGATAATAATTTAGTATGAGGTGCCATCTTTATGTTGTATTTGTGATGTCTTGTGGCTTTTTATGAAATAAAACAATAGAAGAGCAAATTGTGATACTCAAATAAACGATTAAAATAGAAATGAACACAGAAGCAAGGGAGTTTGCCGTAGCAGTTCATCCATCACACTGGATTTTTCAGACGCTCACCTCTCCGTGCCGCTCTAATGCTGAACACCGTCTTCTCCACCTCTCCTCCTTTGGGAGCGTCCACAGTCACAGTCGTGGCTCTGAGCAGGTCCAGGTGGGACACCGTCCCTCCTTTGCAGTAGCTGTTGGTTTTGACGCTCCCGTCGTTTGTAGTGGTGCTCAGGGTGTACCGATACCCGTCTTGGCAGTTTTCTTCTGCGGAAACGTCCCTCAGTCCGTCACCGGGAAAGTGCAGATTTAATTCGGTCCTGTCCGGCACACCGACGACCCACGTCATGGTTCGTTTGAAGTCTTTGAAGAGGTCGGGGTCGACTTCAGCTGCGGCGGGCGTGCACGAGCTCTGAGTGCATTCTGAGAGAGGGGAAGTCATCCTTATTTCAATTTCACTTAGAAAGAGCAAAGTAAAAAAAAAAAAATAATAATAATAATAATGTGACACTCAAGAAAGGCTGAAGTAATTGGTTTATTTTTAGTTTGCTTTGTCACCCCACCTCGGCTCACTCACCGATTTTCTTCTTATTCATCTTCACACTGAACACTTCTTCGGGTGTTTTGCAGCTGAACTCCACGGAGAGCTGCTCAACGTTGGTCAGCGTCTTTTCTTTCGAGCTGCAGTCAGGAGTGGAGCCGGTGTTGGTGCAGACGTCACACTGTGGACCCTGCAGGTCCCGGCTCAGGACCACTGTGGTGCCCGAGTCGATGGTCACAACGATGGTTCGGCCCTCTGAAATAGAGAGAGAGAGAGAAAGAATCAATGGAAATGTGTCGATGTACTCCGCTGACTGAAAGCTGGTGAAAACAATGTGGTTCTTGTGTTCGTCCATCTGATGCAAAAGATCAGCAGCTTGTTAGCCCAGCGTGAGGATTAAAGATTTAATGAGGAAAAGTGCTTTTCTCTCAGTCCCATAACATTTGATTTACCGTATATCCAGATTTCATGAGTTTACTCGATACAAACAACATATATAAAAACGTCATACAGTTAACAGTCAAACACTCATTGTATCAACTTTCTCATTGAACGCTTGCGAAATGGCATTAAGTAAATAAAGTATTTAAGTGAATACATAAAAATAAATCAAAATTCCCTTTTCAATTTATACTTTACACAGTCGTCCCTCCAAACTAACACCCGTACTGAAGGTCTGCCTAAAAACCTTCCATCCAATCAAGAGAAGGGAAAAAGAAAGAGAAAGCAAATCAAAGATTTCTTTAAATTAAAAAAAACAAGGTTATGAACAAGCAACACAATTATAAATATGGTAAATATTGATAGTGCAACTCAATGTGAGCGAAACAGCTCCTTTAGAGGCAGTAGCGTACAATAAAAAACAACTGCAAATCTTTATTATGGGAATTTGCTAGTTTATTTTTCTCCAAAATTATTGTTTTGTGCATTTTTATGAATGAATGCAGACTTGTGAGGGTATAATTCTAATATTGAAGTGGACTTCAAAGGTTTGACAGCTGGGACAGCTTCACATATACTTGTTTTACGGACTTTCTTAGAGAAGTATTTGTTCTTACTCAGTGGTCCAGCCGAGGCCTGAAACAACACGGCGTCCAGCTGAGCTTTCGGAGCGGCTTTCATAGACACGACGCCTTGATCGTACAGCTCCAGACGAGTCACAGAACCTCCTCGACAGTACACGGTCGGGTCCTGGACGCTGGTTCCGGACGCGGTCACCAAGTACTGAATCCCATCAGGGCAGGGCTGCGACGTCTGCACCAGTCCCTCCCCGAGGACGTCCAGACTCACGGCCGTCTTCTCGGGTGCCGTCAGCTCCCAGTAGAAGACCCGGCTCAGCTCGGGCAGGATGGACGTTTGAGCTTCGACTGTCCCGGGGCTGCAAGTGTCTTTAGTGCACTCTGGATTACAGAATTAATTAAAGATGGGGAAAAGGAGCACAGTTTGAGGCATTGTTGATGTAATATTCCGCTCTATAGGAACAAAAAGCTAAAACAACGAGAGCTGGAGGATTATTTGTTTCATCTCCAGCTTGAACGACTGGATTTATTAGATTTTTTTTTTATGATTAAGAGGTCAGATTTTCACATTTACGTGAACCCCAAATGAGGCGATTCGTTTTGCGGATTCAAAGATTCAGTCGCTGGATCAATCCCATACAGCTTTACCTGGGCGAGCAAACAAATCAATCTTATGTTTCGTTTTGAGTTTCCATTGAAAAATATTGTCATCTCATCCTGTGATCAGGATGTTTAGAAGCATTTGGGTTTTTCCACTGCCTTTTTTTTTTTTTTCTCAAAACACGTGAAGATGCGTGAAGAGTCACATGGTGATGATGATACATAACAGAGACGCACAAAGGCTCCAAACAGTGGGAAGTAATCTCAGCTGTAATTTAAATGGACTCAGATCGGATCTTAAACAGGATAACACTGCCTCCTCTGAGCATAATGTCAATCAAACAATACCAATGCAAATAAATAAGTGTTTTCATGACATAATTTGAATTTGTCCAATTAGATTACTTGTGATCCATATGAGGATTTAACAGCTGATCTTGAAGCGGGAATGCAAACAAAGTGCAAAATGAACGGCACATTTGAATTTCCATCAATAAAAAGTGATTTACATTCCCTAGATTCGGTTAATCTTGGCTTTAGAGTACCGAAATACAATTCTTAAAGTTAGCTAGAGATTGTTTACAATCAAAACAAGATAATAATAAAAATAATAATAATAATATTAATATTTTTTTCTGCTGGATTCTTTCAGCAAATACAGATTCCAGCCTGCTTCTCATGAAGGTTGCATGTTTAATGTGTCTAATAGTTGCACTATTTACATAAATTAAATACGATCAGATTAAGTGTAGAAATGGCTGAAATCATGTCATGTAAACACTTCTTTTGGATGTGCTTGGGTCAATCTGATTGGACCGGATTGCAGGAGGCAATGCGACCTCTCAATTGGAGGATTTAGTCAAACGGATAATAAACTTCGCAGTATATTAACTCGAGCCCGTTTCCCATTTATTTTCAACTCTTAAGTGCCAGTCAGTTCATTACTCCGAGCAGTGGCTGTTACCCTTTTATATATTATCACAGTGGGAATATAAATCAAGCTGGCTTCAGTAGAACGTTATTTTTCAGAATAAAGCCACTCTGTGCTAATAAATGGCCTGCGCTCTAAAAGTGGCTGTTCAGTGCAAGCAGCTTGACACTCATAATTCCTCCTTTTTCAGGGTGAACCCTCATCCAACACTGGATCCGGGCACTTAAACAGACCCACGAGGAACTTGAGTCTCGACAGCGCGGAGTGTTCCAACTAAATCCTGATCTGCAGACTCACCGAGAATACGAACGAGGTTCACGGTGTACGAGGACTCGATCGGCTGCGAGCAGTTGAGCAGCAGCTTGACCTCCACTTCGGGGAGCAGAGGGAGGAAGGTTTGGCAGGAGACGTCCGTGTCGTTCACTCCACCGACCGTGCACACCGCACACTGACCCGGCAGCGTGGAGGACACCGACACTGTTGAACCTTTGTCTGGTCGCACCGTCACCTGCAGGCACCCTGAGGAGAGAGATTGATGGATCACAGCGCTCACCTCAGTACCGGTGTTCCTCCTACAGCCCAGTCAGTGTGTACAGACCAAAGACAGTTCATTCTCATGACTGGGAGTCATTTTGTGGTTGAAAGACGCAGAACCAGTTTTTTAAAAAACACAAGCACCTGCTTTCATGATTTCATTTTTTTTTTCCTTTCTTCCCCCAGGTGATTTTTTTTGCTCTACATGAATATGTTTTTCTCTCAGATAAAACTATTGTTGTAATGATATTTGAGCACTATTAATGATAAACTATGATGTGTTTATCTACATTCATCCAACTCAAAAAGGCTTCATTATAATTTTTTTTTGCTTTCAATCAGTGGATTATAACTGATTTCGTGACTTTTACCTCAAAGTTGACATAATTTCATTCCTGTTTGGTAACTCGCAGATGCAATGTTAACTTTCACTGAGGAAAAGGAGCAGCTCCTAAATTGATGTTTGTACAACACCTGAGGGCAGGAACGGTATCGAGAGATGTCCCCTTACTTCTAACAGTCTCACACAAACTCTTTTGTTGTTTGATTCAGTATAACATTCGCTTAGATTGTGTCTCTAAGATTAGATTTGTTTGTGTGATGGAATAAAGCCTAAAAAAGATAACGAGCCTCGTTACATTGGAAGCAGCTGCTGGAAGATTGGAACTGTGACCATTAACTGCTGCAGATGGCCTGCAACATTACTCAGATGAGCGTCTGAATTCAGAAGAGAATGAGTTCATATTTAACGGACCTTCCACACAGTTACACCACCAGCTGGGATTAAGAAGCTGGGGTCAAATTCTGACCGTTCCATCTGTGTGCCTCAACAAACCACGAGATTCATCCGACCAGACCACACTTTTCTGACCAGTGTTGGCGATCTCGCGGCCTCCGCAGCTTCAAAATCTATTCTTGGTTGAGAGACGTGGAGCCCAATGTGAAAGCAGCTCATTCATCTCAAACGAGGAGCTTTTCTTATCTGCATATAATTGTGAAAGGAGACGGTTGGAGCCTAAACTAGCCTCTCAACAGCTCAATTGCTGTTTTTATTTTCACTGAGGAGAAATTAATCAGCAAATCTGAGAACAATCAGCCGACGTGGGATACGTCATGTTATTTTATCTTCATTTTAGATGCGAAAGTTGGCCTCAGCTCCTGATGAGCACAGCACTGCAGCCATGTAATAGGCTATTGAAAAGAAAAAAAAGTTGCTGTAAAGTTCAGTATTGTACTCCTTATTGATCTCCCCAGTGGAGAAAGTCTGAGAGTAAACTTCATCACGAAGCAAATCAGAGAAATGTTGTTAGCAGTGGTGCCAGTTTAGTATTCAATACATGTTTATTATAGGATATAGGATTAGCAGTGCCAAAATACAAAACACCACCTCATTTGATCTACAATCTCCCAATTAATCCCTGAATGAACCACAGAGCTCCTGCCATCCAGCTTTGTTTATGTCCACCAGAAGTCCTGCAAATGACCCAGAAATACTGTGGAAGACACACAATCTTAAATGAAGAGTAAAACCATAAAGTACGTTTATGGAGTGCTCCTCTAATAAATCTGAGCTAAAGGCCACTCCCAAAGCAGTCATTATGAAACAAACTCCCTCTTCTTTTGAATGAAAACACTCGATGTAATTGCTTTTAACCGTTTGTGTAGGAAGCTTCAAGCCTTAAAACCTTTAAAAAAAAAAGTAACCTGGAATATGCAGCCTGAACTTACAAGAACTTGAAAGCAGCATTTTGGGTTGAATTGCAGATGAGGGGGGGGGGGGGGGGCTTCTTGTGACAGTAAATAAAAGGGTGTGTGGAGGATGTCACACGGTTCAAAACGTTAAGAGAAGCAGAACTGTTTAATTTCCCCAAAGATCACGCTAAGCCGTTTTAAATCCTAATGCTGCTTATTCCTCCCCAAGAAAGCAAGTGGAGAAGAAATCATAGAGTTTGGTATAAAATACGATCTAATTAAAAAAAAAAAAAAAAAGCCCAGCAGATTCATGGTTGAGCAGCAGATTGTTGGTCAATCATTAATGAGGTCGTGATGAATTCATGCCTCCAGGAAGCTCCATAAATGCCTCATAAACCTTTTGAAAATGGAGGTCTGGATGTGAGGACAGTAGTTGTTTCATTGACACTGAAAATGTGCTGAAGCTTGCCGAGATGTCCTCCCTTATCTTGGTTATTTATTTACACGGTGCTCGGGTTCCAGTTCAACGTGTATTTATTGAAATCAAACTGGCACAGAAGTGAAATCAAGCCAACTATTTTATTAAAATAGTAGGAAGCTTTTGAGATGATCACACCATAGATGGACCTGTTTCCTGTTGAAAGACGTTGTTGTCTCACCTGATATATCCAAAGATGTCAGGAGCAAAAGTCCCCAGAGCGCGCGGGCTGCGCGGATCCGCATGGTCACCAAATGACTGATTAAAAACAAAAACTGGCAAACAAAAAAAAAAAAAGAAAGAAAGAAAACGTTGAGGTCCCACTTTTCCTTAGACACACGGCCGCATTTTTTCAACTCACGTTCCAAACAACAGCAACGTTCCTGTCAGCTCAGCAGGCACTTCCTGCTCCGCTTGTTACCTGCGCTGCTGCTGCGCGCCGCGTTGCGCGCAAAGCGCTGCGCGGCAGGAGGAGGAGGAGGGCGTGGACCGCAGGTAGGTCACGGTTACCTGTTCCAACTTGACGGCCAGGATTCAGGAGAGGAGCCCTCGTACCTTTGAGTCGAGAGGCTTCAACCGCCGCTCCATGGCCACAGACAGTGTGGACCCTTTTTTCCCCCTCTTTTGATGGAGACGTCCTCATGTGACTCCCCTTTTTTGCTGCAGCACAATGGGCGCCCTATTTATAAGCAGCCAAACATGCCAAAGATTGTTGGCACCGCGCTGTGTGTCCCCACAAAATGAAGCAAAGGGTGTGGAAACAGCTCACGGAGGAGATCTCAACACGATCAAATAACTATAGCACTGTGCACCAATGCATCCTGATTACTCTATGAATCATATTACGTTGCAGCAATAAGCAACAGGTACAAAATGTAATTTAGTGCAAAGCTAATTAAAAGTTCCCATAAGCAATAAATGGAAAGCAATTAAAAATGCAAACGTTGAAATATCAGATTGTGCCAGTAATCCATCTGCGTATTTGTTTCTCGTGGTAAAATGATGATGAAAATGTGGCTGATTGTGTTTCTGGCAGGTCTGTAAAAAAAAACTAAAAACACTCGTAGTGTTGCGGAGGCTCCCTCCTGCCTCCACATGTCTCATAAGGCTGACATTCCTGTACAGAAACATACCTGAGGGCTCGATCAGTGTCAAATACGCAACTGTGCTGCATTTTTTTTTTTTACTTTTCTTCATCAACTATATTTGATCAAGCTTTTATTAGTTTTTTTCCCCCCTCTATTAGAATTAACACAATTATAAGCGTCTAAAAATATATTCTGAAGTCAAACTAGTTCATCCAAATCAAGTCCACTGTCGTGAATGCACTTAAACAAAACTGCCTCATGTGGTTTTCACCCAGGAAGGTCACTCGTCCCCAAAACACAAACCGGAAACCCAGATGTGGATATAAAAGGCGACTCTCAGGTTTTTAGCTGAAACCAGTCTGACAGCATGCAGAGTGGGCGGTGTGGCGAAGTCAGGCAGCAGCGTCTCAACAAGGGACCTCAGTGAAGAATCAGCAGCTGTCAGACTTCCCCTCCCCTGCAAGTGTAACTGTAGATCAGGGACAGCCAAAACATGTGCTGCACAAGAGCGTCACGGCAGAAGTTCCTCAACTGATACACGGCCAATGTGTCACGGCAGCAGATGACAAACTGGAACTCTGAACTGTTTGTGTTTTGTTTGACATTTGTGGACAATGAGGGTCCAAATACAGGAACATGCTCAGTCAGGGATTCAAAGAGATGAAATGGGGGAAAGTAAAAGGTGAATATATAGAATTTTGAGTAAATAACACGTGTGTTTGGCAACAGTGTCTGCATACATAACTACCACTTTGCTTCTGAATGCTATTTGGGCGGGTCTGGTCTGGTTGGAATGATTCATATATTGGAAAACACTGATGAGACCACAAGGAGGCAGGAACAGACGATAAACGATAAGAGGAAGCTCCAGGTCAATAATGAGTAAATGCTTAAACCGCTTCCTGCTTTGTCCGATTGTGTTTCTTCAAACTCATCCAACAACACAAAGTAGAAACAAGCTTTTACAGTAATTGTAGAATTAGAGCCACATACTCAGCTTTGCTGCTCATCCTACAAATGCATATTCGATAGATAGATAGATAGATAGATAGATAGATAGATAGATAGATAGATAGATAGATAGATAGATAGATAGATAGATAGATAGATGGTAAAGAGATTTCTTAGTATTTATAGGCTTAATATTAATGGTCTGGCCCAACAGAGATCATATTATGCTCTATGTGAAATAAAGTGATTTTAATAAAGCAACATTCTGAATTTAGGCACCCCTTATTTGTCATCAAGTTTTTTTTTCTATTGAGTTCCCCCTCACGTGAAAATTGGACGAGCCGCCCAAATGAGTGTGTAAAAAATGCCTGATGGTGATTTTAATCTCCTTGCCTGTTGCCGCCCACTCCTCAGCAGCCACCTTCGAGGAGTCAGGGGGTCTGGAGACTCCCTGCCCGGTGAGACCAAAAGCATCGTGTGCTACACCCATAAACCCAGAGAGCGGCTCCCCTTACAGCTGTCTGAAGCGCACATAAAATTAGACCCGCAGACAGTCGTACTGGAGGCTCCAGGCGACCGGGGGGAAAGTGCTGGAGGAGATGGACGGTGCCGGTCTGTACTTTGGTAAGAGTGGAAGACTCAAAATATGAATTGTTCTACACAATAGACCTGAGCACTATTATTCACCCTGTCCCTGCCACTGCAGTCGCTTTTCATTGAATGGAGAGGAGATCGGGCTTCACGTCTCTTTTGTGTCTTCTCCGTATTCAGGGAGTTGTACGCGGTGCAGTAAAGCTGTGTACGGTGAGGGGACAGCCTGCCGGGCGATGGGACATTTGTTCCACAGCACGTGCTTCACCTGCAGCGTTTGCAGTGAGTTCTGCCGCGTGTCTGCAATATCGTCGTCGTACACATTGCACGTGTATTTATACGTCCTAAATATTACTGTAAGGCAATTGATTCTCATTGAACTCTGACAAAATAAAGCCGTTTCACTGCTGATAAGAGAGAAATGATGGAAAATACATGTGGGGATTTACATTGACTAACTCTTTTTAGATATTTAACAATATATGACACGGAATACGATCCAATGCATCACACTCAGCAAAGGTTTTTAGAACTAAAATCGAAGATGTATTTGAAATGAGTTCCTTTAATAGTCCTTTTGTCTATATTTTGTTTGATCACAGGTAAGATTCTGAGTGGCAAACCATTTTTCACTGCGTCGGGGCAAATCTATTGTGAGGACGACTTCTTGGTGAGCGTCTTACACTTTGCTTACACGGCACAGTGGGGTAGTGGCACGGTCAGCACTCTCATTTCTGTGTGGAGTTTGGATGCTCCACTTTCCTCCAACAGTCCATAAAACATGTACGGTACTCAAACCCGTTCTCCATTTCCTCTTTTCACGGATGGAAAAAAAAACGTGATAGAAATCAAGCTATTTGTTGATTCAATTTTTTTTCCATTGCAGTTCTCGGCAGCTCATCTTTCCAAAGAAGCGTGTGGCGTCTGTGGTGACGTAGTCACAGACCTGGTTGGTGCAGTTTCTGTTTGTTTCCACACACGCGCATGTTGTTTAACGTCGTTGTGAGACGGGAGCTCGTTTTACGTCCTCAGGTCCTGCAGGCCCGTGGAAAGTCTTACCACCCGTCCTGTTTTCGCTGCGTCGTCTGCGGACAGAATCTGGAGGGTCAGCCATTCGCCGTGGACTCGCACTGCAGAGTTTACTGTGTCAGCGACTACCACAGGTGAGTGTGTGGGATCTGTGAACGCCACGCCCTTTGGTGCACGGTGAGAGAGAAGAAAGAAGAAAACCCAGCGGGGGCAGGCCTACGCAGGAGACGCGTCACACCCGCGTGACCTTTCAAGTTTCTGTGGTTTCAGGGTCCAGGCTCCTCGCTGTGCCGCCTGCGGGATGCCCATAATGCCAACTGAGGTCACCTTCGCAGTCGTCACTGCAAATTGTTTAGTCGTTCTGGCTGATCTTTGTAACGACTTTTCTACATTTCAGGGGTCAACGGAGTCAATTCGAGTGGCAACACTGAACAGAAATTATCACGTAGAGTGCTACAAGGGTGAAGTGGAGCTCATTTAAACACAAGACAACAAGTCAGTGTTCATGACTTTGTTGAGCTTTGCACATTTTATTTTGTATCCTATATAAATTCACATCTGACAATCCAGCATGTTGTTTTTCATTTAATTCAAATGATGGTGACAGAGGATGAGTTTGTACCTCAAAGCCATGATCAACCTAAAAATAAATGTTTCTTTTAATTTATTATAATAAGAACAATCAGTCTAATAATGTGTTTCACAGGATATGCACACAACCTTCACTTCATTCTTCACTGTTCATAGTAAATGGAGGTCTGAAGTTGTAAGCAACAATGACAACTCGGTCACTCTTGTACCAAAGTTGGCATTACAAGTCATTGCAACTTTCTGAATAAACTTGTATAGTCTCATGCTGAATATATCCCACTGTATGCAGGATTTGAACCTGCGCACTCATATCTTTTGATCTTTTATGTGGTGAATTTACTATAGTTTTTAAATTAATGTGTGGATTAGCGTCAATCCTAATATTCTCTGCATTAACCTTATTTTCCAAGGTCACACTGTTTTGAGTCAAAAAGGATGACCTGAATCCTGCAACAGGGTCAGTTTTGGTACGTTGCAGTGCCACCGTGCGTCCACACCTGGTACGACCGCGAAAAAAATAGGAAAAAAAAAAAAAAAAAAAAAGTTTCCTCCCGGAACTGTTGCAACAAGTCAAATGAAGAAGATAAAAGCTGATTGAAATGGCGTCAATCACGGTCCGTGGCTGGGCTCTCTGCGCCGTTTCCCTGCTCAACTTTGCGTTTGTTTTCATATCCGGGGCGGATTTCATTCGCTTTTTGTCGTTTCGAGCCATTTATCATAACATTACCGGAGAGACGACGCTGTGTCAAGGTAGGAGCCGAACCGGAGCGTGCATGCGGCAAGCAGAGGTTTGATCAGTTCACGAGAGCTGTCTATGCAGCAGATTGATGCTGCCGTCAAACAAATAAATGTTTTCTTCAATATAATTTGTAAACTTGTAATGTTTAGGAGACTAACATATCGCGGAAAAAGCATCACTCGCACAACTATTGTGACGTTCTTCATATCACAAACTTTCTCCGGGCGCCCATCTGCCCGGCTAGCTCAGTCGGTAGAACATGAGGCTCTTAACCTCAGAGGTCGTGGGTTCGAGCCCCACGTTGGGCGCACAACTTTTTTTCATTTCTTTTTTTTTGTTTGAACGTTTTAGGTTGTCAATTGTGCAATATTAATATAGTCCAGAAAATATGCGCATTAAATCAGATTTTTTCAACTTCAACACAGTTTTGTTTTGCACTTTCATTAAGCCGAAAGACACATTCATCACACTTGTAACGCTACAGTGCCTGTTAACAGTACTCGTCTGTTCTCATTATCTTCCAGTGCCTGCCCATTGGTTACAGTTCACTTAGCGTTACCACTTTTATAAAAAAAAAAAAAAAACAACCCGTCTGATTTATTTAATAATAATTCTGAATAGAAAGTAATGTGTAGGTAGGTTACACATTAGCAGGTCAGCTGAAGTTGCATCAGTTATTTTGGAGTCAACTGTTGGTGCACATAAGTTATTCTGGTCTCATTGACTTGATTAGTTATTTTTATAATCTGACCTGAGCAAGACATTTAAGGACTGCAAACTCTTCATGAGCATGAACAGACTGCAGCAAACAGCATTTGATACTGCATAGGAAGTGACAAATATATGAAAATCTTATTTCTATGCTTGTTATTAACAATAAACTGAACTAAATGACTTAGGCATGCAAGAATAAATGAAAAAATATATTAAGTTCATGGCTTTGTAGATTGTTTTTCCATTGCCAGTATTTTTTAAATGTTGGTTTGACTTGTGTCCTGACACCGTTACCACAAGTTTTAGAGTGACCTTTCTGCTCTGTTGCAGACTCCATCCCATGGTCAGAGGCCCTGCGGGACAGCTCGGTCCTCGGGTCTCTGCTGGTGGACGTGGGGCTACTGGCTCTCTTCATAGCCCAGCACAGCCTGTTGGCTTGGTCTCCTGTCAAACAAGCTCTGCAGTCAGTGCTGGGGGCCCTGAACAGGACAGCATACTGCTTCACTACCGCACTGGCCCTCCAGGTAGAGCTGCACACCATTCCTGAGTATGTTGTGAAAGGTTCACCATGCATTGTTGTTATCCTCCTTCCTGTGGCAGATCTTGATGCATTATTGGCAGCCAGTGACTGGCGCCCCCTGTCTGTGGTCAGTGGATCAGGCACCGTGGAGCGTCTGGTTCCCCCTGCTCTGTTTCACACTGCATTTCCTCTGCTGGGCCATCATCTGCAGCATCCTAATGATCTTTGATTACCCAGAACTGCTGGGAATCAAGCAGGTAAGGATGTGCTTTGGTTTCCAGAAGTGAACTGAATTTCAGATTAAGTTGACTCATTTTCAACATTTCTTGTTCATGCATGTAATTTAAGTAGAAAATTAGAAATATACAAATGGTTAAATGTAACTCGTTTATTTCAAATATTTTGCACAAATAATCCAACAGAACAGATGTGCAGGTGAGATATAAACATCCAACGAGCCTTATAGAGAGAATCTCACATTATTAAACACAATTTAAAATGATAAATTTTTCAATATTTCAATAAGCAAATGAGTTCACTTCTAGCATGATTTGACTGACTCTTGGACTTCCCTCCACTGTGTCCCCACCCCTAGTTGTATTACGAGTGTCTGGGTTTGGGGGATCCACTGTCCCACAAGCCTCCGGGGGCCCAGCGACTCCTGGCTCACCTGCGCCACCCGGTGTGCCTGGAGCTGGGCGTGGTGCTGTGGCTGCTCCCGGCTTTATCCCTGGACAGGCTGCTGCTGGCGGCCACGCTGTCCACCTACCTGGCCCTGGCACACTCTCTGGACAAACAGGATTTAGCGTATCTGTGTGTGCAGTTTCACAGCAAGGTGCAGCTCTTCAGAGAGACGCGACGAGGCAGCACAGACTCCGCGGAGAGCCAAGAGGACAAGGGAGGGCGACCGCGTCCTGCTGAATTTATGTCTGAAAATTGATCTCAAGGAGGATTTTCTAATGAGCCTGATGTCTGCAGCCCATGTCTATTAAAATATCATGTATTTGATTTTAATTGTTATGTGAAAAACAGGCTGCTACTTTCCACATTAACACTGTATTTGACCTATTTTAAAGTCTCGCTGCATTATGGAATGTTTGATAATATGAATATGGATTTTCTACACTTTGTTGAGAGCAATAACATCAACAAACTAGGATTTATCTTGCTCAATTATTCAAATAACCCATTATATCGAGAAGCTTATTAGGACTGCCAGGGAAAATATGATTTGTTGTATCTGTTGTGTTTTTTATTTTCAAAGATAGTTTTTGAGTCTTTTGCTACATTATTTTTTTGAGCGTGAGTCAGCATGGCAACAGGAGTCATTAGTTGTGTAGAAGTATATTTTATGGTGTGTGTGTGTGTGTGTGCGCGCGCGCGTGTGTGTAAAGCAAAATCTATTTTTCTTTCAAAGATTAAGAGAAGAACATTTGAAATTCACTGTAGTGCGTTTGTTTTTTTACTGTTCTACTAATGATTTGTCCCCACAGTTATAATATTGATATATTTTATTTATAAGCACTTTTCACAATAAAGATCATTGTGCATAACGAGAAAAGTTTTGCATCGTCTCAATTAAGGTTATTTATCTATTTAACAGAAATGGTATTATTGCAGGTTTTTGTTTAACTGGTGGTCCCTGACCAGTTTTTCTATTCCCTGAAGTCAAAGTCTTTTGCGCAAATTGTCAGCAATTGGATCCTGCGATCCAAGAAGCCTGATGTTTGTTATCATACTGCAATATCCAAGAGAGCTGAGCTTTCTGTGTCAGGTAAACTGTGCACCTCCGTTCCAATTATGTCTGCGGGACGCAGGGATGAGACGGAGGTGGAATAGGGAGGAGGAGGAGGAGGAGGAGGAGGGAGGAAGGGGAGGTTGTTTGGCCGGGCAGACGGCCACGTACTTTAAACGCCTTTTCTTAGGTCCGACAATATGGTGTGTGCCACTAAACTCTCCTGAGGGAATTGGACGTAATTATCGGATTAGAGACTGCGGCTCTGAAGCTGGAAATATTTACTACCATACCGACGGACGGAGTTGTTTTTGTCCTCCGATGGATAGTCGGGTGTCTGGATGTGATTTGACAGCGTTTTAAAAGCTTTCTTTTTTGACAGCATAGATTAATCTGCTCGTTACCGGCGAAGGAGATTTCCCCGTCGCGCATCGGAGCGCTTTACGCACGAATGGAGATGTAAAGTCGAGGTGGACACTGGCATATTTTTTGGAAAGACTGGTACTTTGGTAGGTGCAACTGAAAGGTTTTGTACATTATTAATACAGAATAGAAGAGAGAATGTTATAACGTGATACAAGTGAAGTTGCATAATTATCGTGCGTAATTGTGCGTAAAAGATGTATCATAAGCCCTCGACTGCAGGCTATAAATAGATAAATAAACGATATAAGTGGGTGATTTGTTTGCTATTATAAGAACTGCAAACTTTGTGGAATTTGTGTGATTTACATTTTTATTCATTACAACAGAAAACTGATTTTTATCACCTCTTTTGTTGCAGAAATTTGCCAGAAGCTCTGAAGAGGACCGGTGACTTTAAAAAAAACAACGAAAACGAGCACCTTTTCTGTTATGTCTGTCTCCTCTCTGCCAGAATGGAAGCAACTCCTTCTGGAGAGAAAGAGGAGAGAGGAGGAGGAGCGAGACAGGAGGGAAAAAGAAGAGGAGCAAAAGTTTGCTAACATGCCTGCTTGGAAGCGTGGGATCATCCAGCGGAGGAAGGCCAAGCAGGACAGTTTAGGTGACAGGGAGAGGGAGAGGGATATCTGTCTGCTGCAAGTTGATGTCAGATCTCCCTCTGATGGCCTGAGTGACACTGACAGCTCTGTAACTGTTAATCTTGGAAGTGAGCCTTCGCTTAGTCCAGATCCTGGGCTTTGGCTCGACGCAGAGTCCAAACTAGTGAGTCAGGTGTCTGTAGAAACGATTGTCCCAGTGCATGAAAACCCATTCATTCGCACACAGAGTGTGTGGAGGAAAGGCAGGGATGTGGAAGTTGGGAGTGAGCCAGAAGTGAAGGATAAGGAGCAAGACACACTGAGCCCCAGAGGTCAAGATGAAGAACCAGCAAGAGGACGTGATATAGAGCTGAAAATAGAAAGGTTTAGGGATTTGAGCGAGGGACGGGAAAAAGACAGGAGCAGGGACAGGAGTCAGGGAAGAGAACACAGCAGAGAGAGATGTGAAAAAGCCAAAGGCCAGTGCAAAGAATCTGTTAAGGATTCAGCAAAGGATCAGGAATTCCCCAAAATAAGAAAAGACACAGAAGAAAAAGATATTCAACAACAGCTGGCTTTGTATTCCCCCCTCGGACCTTGTCTCAGGACCATCCGAGCTGACAACATCATCATTATTGAGCAAGACAGGACAGGCAGTGATGAGAGGAGAACTAGATGGAGGGAGGCTGAGAGGGAAAGGGAAAGGACTGAGGAGGACCATCAGGGGAAGAGAGGAATGAAGATGGACCTGAGGGAGATCCTAGCTGGTGGAGGAAGCGTCACTGAGATCCGAGCCTCTGAGGTTTTGATCATAAAGCCCTCGGCTAGCCCAGAAGACATGGGTGCAGGAGGGAAAGGAAGAGAGGAGGGAGAGATGAAGTGCAGTGGAGAAGTTAGGCGGGAGAGTGCTGGCAGGGAGGTGAGGACTGACATGTCCTGGCTGAAAGAAAAAGAGAAAGAAAGGCCGTGGGGCCAGGCTACAGTTATTAATAAAGATGACAGGAAGGACAGTTTGGAAGATAACGTCTTCATCGAAAGAGGAGGGAGAGTGAGCCAGCTGCTGAGTAGATTTGGAGAGCACCCCAAGCCCCCGTCTCGATCCAAGAGCTCTGATAACTTCATGCAGCCAGGGAGCTGTAAATACTTAGGTGATCAAGATGAACAAGAACATGAGGAGATGAAGGCAGATGGGAAAAACACACTCTTGAAAGGTGTTCCCAAACGGTCATTTAGCTTTTCTGACCGAGTCGTCAGCACCAAGGAGAACGGCGTAGACGACGAGGGGTCGTACGAGAGGAAAATGCGTGAGAGGACACATTCAGACAGGAGCGTCACACCGTGGGTTGACGTGGCATCCTTAAAGAAAGAAACCACGGCAAATATTAAACTTGGATGTGCTCGGCTTTTGGACAAAGACCACTTGGGAAAGCATAGAGACGTAAAAAGCGAGAATGAGAAGAGGAGAAGTGAGGCAGAAACATGTTTCAAGCATAGAAATGAAGCCAAAAAAGTTGATCCTGCTGATAAGAGGGCGGCCGAGAAGGTGGTGGACGCAGATGGAGACAAGGGGTTTACAGTGGCATCTGTTAAAAACACAGAGGGAATATCGTTTGCAAGAAGAGTGCCGATCCGGCAGGACGGTCGAGCGAGAGCAGAGAGAGAAAACAAGCGCAGCATAGAGAGGGGGCAGAACGCAGAGATAGCTGAGTCTCAACTTTGTAATACAACTGAATGTGGACCTGACAGCAGCGTTCTAACTGAACGCAGTTATGTCGCTACTACATCAACAGAGGCGGTCAATGCGTGCTCCTCTGCAGAAAGTCACTGCAGTCACGATTCAACCTTCGCAGAGTGCTCTAGTTTACTCTGCACAGTGACAGATAGAGCCCAACAAAAAAAGCCAGACTGGGGCATTACGGGATCACGTGGGGCTTACCTGGCGCACTGTGTTTTGTCCCAGCACACAGATGAGCTGATAAGTAAAATAGAAAGAATAGGTGACACAACTGTTTATAACAGTGAAAGAGTTTGTAGGCCTGCTCAGGAAATGACCACACCGGAGGGACAAAGCAGTTCTGAGAACGTCGTACATGATGTGACCCCTCGTTCGCCTAAAAAAATGGCACTTACTGGCCCTCTGGAGATTCAGATCCCCAGGACTGTGTTTTATGTCGCCGAGGAAATGTTGGACAGAAAAAAACCAAGCGAGGGACAAGACTGGGAAGGAGGACAAGCGGTGGAAAGACGGGACAGCTGGAGGATTGGAAAACCTTTGAGCCGCGTCGAGTCCCTGCGAGAGAAAATCCGTCAGAGGGAGCTCGAAAAGTTACGACAGAGGGATGCTGAGGGTGGTGAAGGGAGCAGGGCTGCTGCAGACAGCAACAGCGCTCGGATGGATGTGGACAGGTGCGACGAGAGGGGGACTGAGAAAGAGGGTGAGTGGGAGGCTTCATGCGGGTCGGCTGAAACAGAGGAAGACTCAACGTCGCAGACATCCGCGGCTACATTTGACGTCACTCAGGAAGTCGGCGTGTTCAGAACCTGCCCTCTGCTTCCTGTTTCTGTCCCACACACACAAGCAGTTAAAGGAGAGGAAGCGGCAAGCAACACTGCCGCCTCTGAAGTTATCTCTGTCGGTTTCCATGTGTCCAACGACGAAGATGACCCTCTGAAACATGTAGAGGAGCAGTTGAGGCGCCACAGGGGCCGACACAGGACCAGCAAAGAAGAAGCGGAGGAGGAAGGGAAGGGGCTCTTTGAGGACGAAGAGGTAGAGGAGTACACACCCCCTCTCAACCCTACGCAGACTGTCTCCCCTTCACCGCCGCATCCAAACTCCCTCGCAGCCATGAGCCGAATCTACAACTTGGAGATGGTGGGTTCCAGGTCGGGCCTATGTCTGAGGGAGAGGGCGGTGGACGTCTCGTCCTCCGTGCGACTTGTGAAAGTGAAGCCACTTGTCTCCAACTCGCAACAGGGTGACAGCCGAGCATTCATCAGTGACGATGTCTGTGGGGTTCAGACAATACAGCGGCAGATAGAGCAGTTTCAGTTGAAGGAGCAGGAAGCACTGAAGTCATGTGTGTCACCAAACAAAGAGGCTAAAGGACAGCAGAGCTCAAGAGGACTATCAAAGCAACAGGTGAAAGATGAAGCAAAAACGCACGAGGAAGACCTCGAGACTCCTGAACTGAACTCCAGAGAGTCTCCTCAGCGTGTTTGCTCTCCAACACCTCATCTCAAACAAACGACGACCGCCACCCAGTCCTTCCTCAGGAGCCAGTCCCCAAATGACACCCCGAAAGCGACAGATTGCGCCCCAACGCCGGCCCCGTCCCCGAGTTCACCATCCCCCGCCCACTCGCCCAGCATCTCTCGATCATCTACCCCGTCGCCCACGCTCTTCTCCATCAAGAGCGCGTCAGGGGGTCCGGTGAAGAGAGGCGCCACAATCACCATCAGCCCGAAAAAACCTGCGGCAGCAGCAGGAGGGGTGACGGGGTCTGCAGCGCGTTCAGTGGCAGCCGGGCCGAACCCTGCAAAGACGTCGACGCAACAGACTCAGACGACCCAACCTGCAGTCGAGCCAGGGAAAAAGAAGTACCCGACAGCAGAGGAAATCGAGGTGATCGGTGGATATCAGAATCTGGAAAAGTCCTGTCTGGTCAAGAAAGGAGGGACACACAAAAGGGTGAGTGGGAACTGTTTTTGTTTTTTTAATTTTATTCACACACTGTGACATCAAAAACTTGCTTTGTACAAATAGTTTGAACCAAAACGTCTCAGACACAGTGATGAAGCCAGATTCAGCGCCTGGTGTCACCTGCCTGACGGGCCTCCGTCCTGAAGCAGAATCCCCTTTCACTGCAAGAACATCCCTTTTGATTGAGGAGTGCGATAACAGAGACCGAGTTAAGCCAGTTAAAGCCTTATCAAGCACGACATCTTGATTCTTAGCCATAAAATCCAGGAGTGAGCTCCTTTGCAGTTCGCCGCCGCGGTCTATTTCTGTGCAGACTTCACTTTTGACTGAGACAATGACCTAGACATCCTTTAGTAAAGATAAACTGTAAAAAAAAAAATGTATTATTAAAAAACCCACAAAATCAAATCATAGAATGACAAACTTGGCAGGTCTCAGCCTGGTTTGATCTTTGCAAGGGTTTCAGGCTTCGATGTCGGCACTATTATACTATTATACTCACTATTATATGGAGGAATTAAAGAGGGCGCAGCTGCTATTTACAGTAACTCACGGTCGATTTGCACCACATTCGAGTCTCACTGGGGTCACATTCCATGCTTGACTTCCTGTTTCTGGTATATGAAGAACTTTTTTTAGACATGTTTTATAATCAATTTGAAAAGAACTTTTCTGGAACAAAGTGAGTTTATCTCCAGAAGAAAAATAAACTTTACAAAGTTCTATAAGGAAAAAAAAAGTGTCTTAATGAGTTTTTAATATCTACCAGAAGAAACAGATTGTTGTTTTGTTGTTGAAGAGACGTCAAACTGCTGGTGATTTCCTCTCGGCATTGTATCTTAGTCAGCTACAGACTGCTTCCTTGTTCCATCACACCAATTTTCCTGTTTCTGTCGAGTCAGCCTTCTCAGACAAATCTCCCTTTGTATCTTTCTGGAGGCTTTGGGCTGTTCGATCCAAGTCTTGGCAGATAGTTTTTGACCTCCCACTGTATGAGTAATGCCAGGATACCCTGGCTCTTTGTCCTAATGTGGGTGACAATAAAAAAAAAAAGAGAAAGACAGACAGAAGGGAAGAAAGAAAACATGGCAGTTTTTGACACGCATTGTCGCTGGTTCTATGCGCCTCTGTCACTCCGTGTCCCTGCTCACTTCTCCTTTCAATCATGTGCACTTCCTCCAAACAAGAAGCGGCGATCAGCTCGGGGGAAGTGACACGTCTCCCATTTTTAAGTTGCTGAATGCGACTCAGACGCTCTGTGACAGAGTCACCTGGTCCACGGAGCCCGGCTGCACTGACAGAGTGAAATAGAAACTGATTTACTCCAATTTTAAGTTGAAACAACCATAATATCTTTAAATGCGTATCTCTTGAGTAATCCCTTTTCTCCCGTCTGGGATTACAGTGCTGCAACTGTGTTTTTTGCTCCGTCTGTAAGCGCACTAAGTGACCACTGAGTGATTCTCTGACCACCTGCTGCTCTCACGTTGATGCCCTTCAGACGCTTGACGTCAGGCCTCCTTCCCTCCCCCCTCTGAACCACGCCATCGGTTCTCAGAGGGGGGTGACCTCCTTGTGCCTCCTCCTCTTCGCCCTCCTCGCCCTCTCTTTAATTTTCTTCATATATAAGACATTTATGTTTGATATAGGCTCATTTCAGACTCTTGAAACCAAATTCTGTGTCATTTTTTTTCTTCTTTCTCGTGAAATTTATGGTTCTGTTGGACATTTATGTCAACAGTACGAGATTGTTGATGTTAGATCAGACCTTAAAATTCCCCTCGACTTTTCCTCCCAGCGTGGGAAAACGCAGCATGGCCATTTTGAAGACACGGGGTCATATGTTGGCTGGTGAAGTTGCCCCCCCCCCCCATGTTTCTCTTCCTGTTCGATGCTTCTGCCGTCCTGCTGGGTTAATCAGGTTCAGCGAGGGAGGATTAGCCTTCTGTGCCTCACAGCGATTCGGCCCAGTCTCTCTAATGCAGAGCTATTTATCTGCGCTCCTCCTGCAGACGGCCACGTTCAGGGCGAAGCAGCTCGCTGCAGAGTGACTGCACCTCCGGGTGTGTTTACAACTTGTCTGAGGTCTGGGTGCTGTTTTTATAAGACGTGCTCTACGTGTGCCGCTGTTTCCTGTCAGATTGAGGGTATCTGTTTACACCATACTGAATAGAGAGCAAACGTGCTCAAGCACCCGTCAGCCGAGGAGAAGACAAACTGAAAACACCAGATGGTCTCATTCTCCTTTTTGTGTGTGTGTGTGTGTGTGTGTTTAAGGAGAAGTTGGAAAACCAGAGCTTGTGTTTTGTTTCTGCTTCTGCTGCCGGAAATGCTTTACAACCACCAATCAGTGTACATGAAGTGCTCAGTCAGTGAAAAACAATCCAGAGGGGGCATTTGAGATGTCTTAAGCTTCATGCTGTCAGTTAACATTATACTGACGGGGTGCAAACACCTCACGGAGACGGAGACATGTGTTTACCTGCTGACCATGTAATCCCGCCATTTTACATTTTCCCCATATAAATGAAATAAATATTCCACAGCCTTTATCATCCACTCCATCTGACATGGCCTTTTTTTTTGTTTTTGTCCAATTGACATTACTTATTAAACTTTCTAGGGAAAAGTGTGTTTCGACGAGGACCAGCTGGAGCAGGTGTGCGAGTACCCGTCCGAGACCTTCATGCTGGCGTTCGGCCCCCACCCTCACGAGTTGCTGAGGATGGAGCGGCTGCAGGGGAGCGACGCGGCGCCGGAGGACGAGGCTGAAGCGGAGGGAGGAACAGTTGTGTTCAAGAGCCCGAATAGTATCGCAACGGCGCCGCGTCTACGAGTGGGTCAGTGTCACCCCCTTCTCAAAAGACATAAAGTGTAGCGTGCCGTTCGGTAGCTTTGGATCTCACTCAGGGTATCAAGGTTTTGTTTTGTCTTTTTGCATTCTGTCACTCTATAGAGGGCTGAATGTCTGAAAGTTTCTCTGGAGGAAGCTGGTGACATCATTCTTTTTTCCTTATTTTTGCAATAATGAATTGATCCTTACGACAAAGAACGGAGGCAATGACTATAACACAGACGTATCGTTACTGCTGTACTAAAAACCACACAGGAACACACCTGAGCCACCAGAAGACATGTTTCCTTATTAAGAGGGTCACACATTGTAGTTTTCAATGCCACTTATACACACATCAACTTCACATATCATTTCTGGAAACATTGGCAAAACGACAATAATACAGACGTTCAAAAAATAAATCTTTAAATTAAAATCTATGAAACCTGGTGACATTTATGGTTGGCAACAGACATGTAGAAAGAATTGAAAACTGAATACCTTCTTAATAGTAGTTATTCTACCCTATTCTTGTATTGTCAGGATTTGAGCTCTTTTTCTCCAATAAGTTATTAGAACTTTTGAAATTGCTTCCAGCATAGCAATCATCGTCAATTCATAATATATATAATCTGCGTGGTTATGAAATTCAATTGAATAAAAATATCTCTCAATACGCCCCCCAAACAACGAAGTCAGATATACCCCTTTACATGACATACTTTATGTCGGAAATTATCTTTCTTCAAAAATCAATGATACAAAAATGACTTAAAAATCCTGAATTTAATTGTTGATAGAACTAAAACCTATTCGGTCTTGAAAATCAAAATACAACAACATAATAATAGCTCCCTTTTTATACAATTACAGACAATTACAATCACAGATCTAAAACTGGGGCTGCTGGTCAATGAGAAGATGGCAAAAGCCAAAGTAAAAGAGTATAAATGGGCTAAATCCATCATATTGACGTCCCACCTCCATCTCTCTGTCTTACAGATGAGTCTTGTCCTCGATAGGAGCCAGTCGCCTTCACCAAAATTGCCCATGTGATGAGGTCACCAGCATTGTACTAATGTGACTTTTATTGTGTGTGTGTTTTTTTTTTTTTATTGAAACATTTTGGTTTCATGGAGCTCCACACAATGTACAGTTAACTTTGGTTCATGCAGTTAATTAAAAAAGACTAGGGGGTTGGAGGTAAATCAACTCCCCGTTTAACATCAGGAGACCCAGGAAGGCAGATGTGAATGTATAGGGACGGTACGTACGGTCAGAATTAACCCTCAGCTGTGCACTGCAGGGAAATGAAGGATCACTTGTCTATGCAATATGATCAAAGGGATAAGATTTTATTTTCTAGTTAATATATTTGGTAGTTTCTTCTATTGTAAAGTAAAATCAGCACAAAGAAAGACTTGGTGATGTTTATATCATCTGGACTCATGTGCCTGCTGGATTTGCTCATATAGATGATAAAGTCTAAGTGGGATGTTTGTTTCTCTTATCTGAAGCCTTTTCAGGGGGGAAAAAAAACCCTCCTGCCAGCAGACGTTGTGTCGCAGGTTTCGGGTTTGGTGCAGAGTGTGGGGCAAACTCTGGTTCAGCTGATGGGGATGGACTTGAATAAAGGTTTTATTTTGTAATGTTTGACATGTTGAATGTGGAGAGTGAGTGGAAATCCCCAAAAGAATGTAAAGTTCATTTACACATTTGGCTGTGCTACATTCTTCGTGTTACCTGAGCAGAACATTTCTTGTTTATGAATGAGCACTTGAATTGATAACTAAATGAAATACAAACCCTGTAACAACCTTTTTTTTTTTCTATGACAGTTGAAGAAGCTGGCTTCAAAAGAACAAAGATCAAATAAATTTTTGTGAAAGCAAAATTGCCTCATTATTATATATTTTATGTCTTTTGTTTTTTATGTCTTTCTTATGTCTTAAGTTTTTATGTCTTTGGTCATGTTCCTCTTGATGACATCCATGAATCTTCTGAAGTCTTCCTCATCTCCTTCACCTTTAACATCATTTGTCAATCAAGGTCAACTTCTACATGTAAACTTTTCAGTTAGTAACAACCCCATGTAATGCAAGTCTTGATCCATCCAGTACAGGGTTGTGAGGTGCTGGAGGTGATCTTCAAAGACGAGAGAGAATCATAAAGGAGTTTTAGCTAATGTGAGCTTTGAAATGTGTTGCATTCATTTAATCTAATAATTGTTTTGCAACATGTGGGAGAAGAAAAGTTATATCCGGTAACATTTCAGGTTTATTAACCTAGACACGCATGCAGCAATCCATTATTCGTTGATTTCCTGTGTGCTGACAATGGTTTTCTGCTCATCCTTCATTTCACTGATGGCTTTGCCTTCTTGATTCCGCAGCGCCGCCTCAGTATTACTGAGATGGGGCCTCATGCTGGACATTCTGCGCTGGACTTTCTGGGTTAAATGAGAAACACATTTATATTAATTTCCATTAATTATCCTGCCTCAAAAAAAAAAAAAATGTAGCCACCACTGCTGCAGTTGGTTTCTGTGACCTGGAGGTAAGAGGTCAATGGTTCTACATCACCGGTGCTGCTGGCAATTCGCAGATCCATGAGTCTCACTTTTGTACTTCACTTGCATTTCTTTTATGGGCTATGATGGGTCTGAGTTTCAAGTAAAATCACCTTCTTTTTTTTGTCCCAGACACAGTATTAAATGCGGTAGTTATCTGATCCCATGCAGCATTGCTTCATTGATGATACATTCTATCTTTAAAAACACTTTTATTTTGAATAATCTCAAAGTGCTGGTTGCTTGTCTCAACAATCAATGTTCCAAAACAATATTTTCTGGTCTGCAGTAAACTGACAAGTACCTCAATTTCAGAACGGTTCCTCTTTTTCCTCCTGCTTGCCATGCTTTATATACTATATTTTCTTCTTAAAGAGGCATGCAGTCGCCATATGCTGTTAATTTGAGGCGTTTCTGGATCCAAATGACATAGGAAGTTCACTAGCATAAGAACAAGTGAGTGGGACAAGAGTTTTTTTTTATTGAAATACCTCATTTGCTGTATTATAAACCACTTTCCTGAACTCTGGATTAGGTTGAAACAGCGACACTCCGCGATCGTCCCCGGTACTGCACGCGGTCACGTAGCTGTTGACGGAAACGCGTTCACGTCAGCGCGTGTTGTTCGAGGCTCGCGGCTCGTGGCTTAAGTACGTGAGTATTTGCAGGTGTGAAGGGGCGCGTCTCCGCAGCGTCGGAAAGGGGACTTTCCTCTTCTTTTATTTATTTGGATTTCTTTTGGAAACGTCAACGTGCGTCTCCGTCCAGCGATGAGGACGCAGCCGCGCCTCCATCACGGAGCCGTCGGAGGAGGTCCGGACCTGGCTTGACTGACCCGAGCTGTGCAGCGGACTCTCACTAAACTTCTCGGATCTTAAAAAAAACAAAACGTTTTTTTTTTTTTTTTCCTCCTCCCCCTCTAATCGGGTCTGTCCCTGCAAACTACGGCGATGTGGAGGAAACTTCCCCACAGAGCATGGCTGCCTCGGGTGAGTGGTTCGGTTTTGTAGTTTGTAGTTGCAGCCATGATTGAGAGCTCCACTGTTGACACGCTGGCCTTTGTACACACAAAGTGCACATACTGTTGTTTATTGTTGCAGGACGAGTAAGAAGCTGCAGCGCTTGTTTCCACCGTCGTTTCCCACTCACTTCCTATTTCGTACGCCCTGTTTAGGGAAAAAAAAACAAAAAAAAAGCATTGGCATTGGTTCAGCTCTGATGCAAGTCCATGCAGATTGACTGTAGCTGCACCTCAACCTACTCAAACACCTTATTGAATATTTGCATGCCTGTAATACAGCTATATCTCGCTCAATTCTGCAGAACTCTGTCGTTTGTCACTCCTTCCTGCAGGCTTCTTGGAGGCAGGAGCTGTGCTTCTTCTCCACTGTGCCCTCCCAGCCGGTGCCCCCTCTGGCCCACACCCTGCAGGGGTATCTGAAGGCCCTGGAGCCCCTGTTGCCCCCCGAAGAGATCAACCACACCCGGAAGATGGTGCAGGAGTTCGGCCGGCGAGGTGGTCTGGGGCCAAAGCTGCAGGAGGGGCTGGAGAAGAGGGCCAGACACACCAAAAACTGGGTGTGTGTTTGTGCTGTCTGGGTGGGAACAAGGCAGATGTTGGAGGAAGATATGGATGTGTAGTAAACAGGTTTGGAGCCACTATGAGTGGACATAACAAAGATTTACTAGTCGTAGCAGCATTGAGTTCCTCCTCAACAACGTGCAAACCGATACCTTTATAATCTGATGAAATATAGTAGTTCAGTGTTTTTGCACACAACCCATAATCTTTGGTTTGTGCTGCAAAAAGAACATATATCTTCAAAAAAAAAAGAATACATGTGTCATTCTGACAGTGAAGGACCAAATTCCTGCATATTTGTTGTTGGACCTGATTAGTAATTTGTCAAAGGAAAGGTCATCTGATATTTAAAAATGGAACAAAAGTTGCATTGAAAAATCTTAAGATACAGATGATAATGTAAACCCAGACTGGAACAAAGTTTTAATAAAGAAGAATTCCATCTTCCTGGTTGACTAAAAATAAATCCTGGCTATTCATCTCTGAGGCTCCGATTTCCTCCAGCTGCCTCTTGAGTTTCAGTCGAATTTGCTCGTTGAAAGTGAGAAACTCCAATCTGACCTCAGCCTGGGAAAAATGAAGTTCTCTTGCTCACCTTTTGTTAAACGTTGAAGTTCAGACCTTTTTAACTCTCCCGGTGCAGATCGCGGACTGGTGGGTGCAGTGGGCGTACCTGGAGAGCCGACAGCCGCTGCCCGTGCACTGGAACCCGGCCATCTCTCTGCCCCGGAGGGATTATAATGACTGGAGGAGCCAGCTGCTGTGAGTCCACGCATACCTCTAAGAGAGATTAAATATGTTTTGAACTAAAGCTGCACAAAAACACATTTCCATATGTTTTAAGCAATGAAAACAAAAGATAACTTATTTCAGGTATGGACTTTTGACACTACTTGTATGTAGAGAAAATCATTGTTTATTCTGTAAATGTTCACGTGAAACTCATGACCCCCCCCTCTGTAGCCATTAACCCTGTGACAACTTAAAAAAAAACAAACACATTCTTCAACGTTGCCACATAAAAACACGTTATATCTGAGTTCTGGATCGTTAATCAATGGAATCTGACTTCTGCCATAATATAAATTTGTATTCCTTCGCAGGTTTGCATCGAAACTGATTGCAGCAGTGCTGGACTTCAAGGCCATCGTCAACTCGTAAGTCCATTTATAACAAACTGTATTTTCATTGCTTTTCATTATTGTTGTTGTTAAAAAAAAAACTGAAGTAATTTTGGTCTGAAACTAAACTAACTAACTGCACAAGTTCTTTTTAATTGCCTTTTACAGGAAAAATACTGAAATGACTAAATAAAAAATGTTGTATATAAACTAAAGAGATCCCATCTTGTTTGAATAAATACTTTCACAAGTTATTTTGCACTTGAGCTGAACCAGCTTGTAATGATTGTCTGACACAATAAGAGCTGGTTGTCAACTGTAAAGTATCACATTCTTTTTTTTTTTAACCGTTTGTCACTAATCCTCCAGATACTTTTTAATCTCACTTTTGTTTTTGTTCCGGATCCTTTTAACATGTTCCCACTTCTTTGACACAGGAAGTTTTTTGTTTATTAAGTTTCAGGCATGTGACATTTAATACAGTTCAATATTCATACACACACACATCCAAAAATATGTACACCATTTGATGTTAATTAATTTACCTTGTTTAAATATAGAACCATTCAAAAAATAGATGATCTATGTTTAATTAGACCCACACATACACGCATACATATCTCATATCTAATTGACATGCCTGAAAAGGAGGAACTAAATTGATCAATTCCTACCCCTTCAAAATTTAATAGTTACATATTATAATTATCTTTACGTATTAAATATGTAAATAGAAAGGTAAGAAAGTTATCCAACATTAAAGACATAAATACATGTATACAAATGTACAATACTCACGCATATACATATTTATCACATATATACAGACAAAATGTCTATGTATTCATATACATTCAGCTTTAATGACATGGCTGATCGGTGAATGTTTTAATGATTTCGGTGCGTCAAGATTTTCTTTCTCAGTCAAACAAATGACAAACTTTCCGTTAAAAGATTGTTGGCTTTTTTTCCCAAGTTGAAAATAAAAGCTGCTCTGAGTAGAAGTTGTCTCACTCGTCTCTTCAGTGACCTCAAGCTGCTGGTAAACACTTATTAACTTTCTGTAAAAGGCTGCAGACTGCATTTTTCCATTGAGCCTTCAAATGACATTAATACTGTTGATCTCATTGTCTTTGAGTGAAGCTGCCCTCATTTATGGTCTTTTATAGCTGACTCAAGTCGAATCTTTCTGATAAGTTTAGATTGTAAATATTACCATTGGCAGCAACTTGACATTTGATAAAGGTGTCCCTCAGGGATTGATCTTGGGACCAATCCATTTTCCCCCCCGTCACTGTGATAGAGCAGACTTGGCTGTTGACTTTGAAGCATTTTAATCTTTATTCACATTAATGTACATTCAGTTTAAAAGAAAGAAGAAAAAAAAAAGCGCTCCATTTCAAAAGGCTTTAACACAACTCGTTCACTGGCATGCAATAGATTCACCTCATTGTGTTTAATCTTTGTCAGTGGGCAGCTGCCGGTGGAGTTCATGCGAGGGAAGCCTCTGTGCAAGGAGCTGTACCCGCTCCTCTTCTCGTCCTGCAGGATCCCTGGACCCAAACACGACTACATCGCCCACTACGGCCGCTTCCGGCGCTCGCCGACACACATCACGGTCGTCAGAAACTACCAGGTTACTCATTGTTTTACTTACCGGTACAAGAACTCTCCTGTTGTGAAACTCGGCGGGCATGTCGGGTCCCGTCGCACCGGAGGCGTTGGTTTGTTGTTAAACTTGGCTCTCGTTTGGTGGTTTTTCTTCCCAGAGCGAAGCCAATTAGATTCAGCACGGTAACGCCTACTAGAAGCCATTTAGACTTGTTTCCGGTGTTGATGTCGTGTAGACAAAATGATTAAAAACGACAAATAAAGGCGCCAAAAAGAAACTCATCAGTTCAAGTATTTACAGCTCATAACCCAAACAAGCACGCATTCTTGGTTTTGGGTATGTTTTCATGACCCTTTTCATGTTTGGAGCTCAGCTCTCGACCTCCTCATTCACCAAACTGGCCCAGGACCAGCCATGAATCCCAGCCTTCCGCTCTGCAGCGTCTGCAGTCTTTTCTGGTTCCTCACCAGTTTCTGCTCTTTGTGTTCGTTTGCTATGCTGCGGCATTTTCCTTTTTCGTCACAGCCGTTTCATTGAGATCATGTCTGGGGTGAAGACGGTTGGCGTACGGATGTCCCTCTGGCTCAATGCTCTGTAGCTGGTGGTTGCCTTTCAATGGGTGGAGTTTGGCCACAAACCCTGCTTGTCAAGCGCCTTTTGCAGTCACGGCTCATGTGACCAAAGTTCAGACATGCAGAGCAAACCCCCTTTTTCCTTCACAAATGAGGATTTTTGCCTTGTGCTTCCTTTCTTTGAGTTGTTTGCAGTCCTCCAAGGTGAGATTATGACCACAGCATCCAGCTTCTTTGACCTTCAACGGATCCTGACCCTCCAAGTTCTGTTTGATTATAACCACTTAAATAATACTGATGTGTTGGAAAGATATCAAATGATAACAAGAGAAATGCAACAGTAGATTTTTATCAATCCAAAGATCTTTGCAAAGTTTAAATGTTTCATGTGCCAACATTCATCATCTTGTTGGTGAATAAGCAAATTGTGTTATATTCGCTTGATGATCTCCACTGGGAATGTTGGGATTTGTCCCGTCACCTAAACCATGGGTACTCATTGAGGCTGTTGGGCAGCTTCCTCTTCGCTTTAACTCCGTCCGTGTGTCTCCTGCTGCCAGTTCTTCCAGCTGGAGGTTTACAACAGCGACGGCTCGCGGATGACGGAGGGTCAGATCCACTCGCAGCTGCTCAGGATCCGATCTCAGTCCTGGAAGACGGACAAGGAGCCGATGGGCATCTTGACCAGCGAGCACCGCCACACCTGGGGGGAGGCGTACAACCGCCTGCTGAAAGGTACATCTGCGTCTTCTGAACCTAAAAAATGTGGAAGGAACAATAAAATACCAAAGTTGCTCCGTTTTTGTTTGTGACTGCAAATCCAAACAAATGAATCGCAGCTTTAACATATGAAGTCTTTATTTCAAAAGGCATTGGTATGTTTTAATGGAGGTTGTGTCCTTGTGCAGTGGAACATAAATTACTGATTAAGTTCAATTTGATCTCATTCCTGTCATCTTTCCGTGGGACTCAGATAAACTAAACCAGGATTCGGTGCGGGCGATAGAAACTGGACTGTTCAACTTATGTCTGGATTCTCCGGTCATGAGGATATCGGATGAGAAGTACGTATGAACACACTCACTCAGGTATTTCTGTGTTTGCTAAATGTGTTGAGTAATCATTTCTGTGCCGATACGATTGTTGATGTTGGGAAACAATGTGCAGTTTGAACTTCCTCTGTTTAGCCTGTCTGCATATTTGCGTCATTAGACTGAAACATTTCCATCTTTAGGCATCACTTTTTAACCACTTGCATGTATGTTGTTTTTGTTTTGTTTTTCCCCCCTCTATGTTGTGTCTGTGTGATTGACAGGTACGCCAGCCGTAAAGCAGCACAGGTGCTGCACGGAGGCGGGACGTATTCCAACAGTGGAAACCGCTGGTTTGACAAAACGCTGCAGGTGGGAGAGGCTTCAAGTGATGAGTGCCGGTTAGTATGAATGATCTGATTTCAGGACTTGAGTCTTTTGTTCTGTTGGGCAGTTTGTGGTGGGAGAGGATGGCTCTTGGGGACTCTTGTATGAACAAGCCACGGCGGAGGGCCCGCCCATTGCATCACTGCTGCATCATATCCTGGAGTACTGGTGAGAGATGAAGAAAGATGCACCAACATGGAAACGTCTGGTTGGATCACTGGTTGAGTGGCTGGGTTTTTATCTGCAGTGAAAAACCGGAGCCGAAGAGGGCGCCGCTCGTCCCGCTGCCGACTCCCAAGAAGCTCTACTTCAACATAGGCCGAGAAATCAAGTGGGACATCGAACGGGCCAAGCAGAACCTGGACATGTAAGTGACTGGAGCTTTGAATCCTCGCTCAGAGCTCTGGCCGGCCCGCACCGCCTCGGCGCCGTGTTTGCTTTATAAAATCCATCAAAGCTGGAAAGACCTCGGCCCGGCCAGACGCCACAGAAATGTAAACACATTTATCTTTATGTTTGTGTAACCTTGAGGGGAAACAATGCTGCCCTGGGTTCAACTGTTTTTATGACTCTGTCTGATGTTTTTCTTTACTCGCTCTGTTTATGACCACAAAACCCTCACATGCTGGGTGATTTATTCTTAAGGCACTCAACAGACTAATGTTAAAGTACAGAATAAACCATTTTCTCATGTGCACTGTCGAATTAAAAGGCACATTTTCACATAATTTATATGATTTGGCTGATGCAGGGTGGGGAAGTTGTACCGTGTTTATTTTGCAGCGAGTATTTCACAGACTAGCAGATGAGCTACATTTAGAAAAAATATTTGGTTAACTCGCTGTAGTCAGTTAAAATAGACTTTTGGGCATTGTTTTATTTAAGAAATCAAGTGGCCTCATTTCTGAGGTTCAGTGAGTGGAAAGCAAAAAGCCATTTTTTATTTTTTTTGTTGGTCTGGTGAGGAAGCAGCACTATTCTCTATGGGTACATTTTGCCAATAGCAAGAATAACCCTGCAGAGGGAGCGCATGTACTCTAGTCAAGACATTCACTCAATGAGCAGCAGTGTTTTGCCTTCAGCAAGTTACAAATGGATTACTATGTAACTTATTCACAGCCATAAATTCTCAGCAGTGGTATTTATTAACGTAATTGGTTCAATCAGATTGGAGCCCTGATGCACCATGAACAGGTCGCAGATTTTTCAGAGACAAATGTCACACAGGAAGAATATTCAAACTGCACACAGAAATGCCTCCCGAGCTCAATCCAGCCTCTAACCTGTGACTGAGAATAAGGGCAGCACTTCCATGCAGTGCCTGTTTGGTCGTCCGTGACCTTTAACGTTTCAAGTGCTTTTCACATTTGTCAATGTCGGGCCCAAAGCAAATCCCGTGCGTTTGTTTGAAACGTCCCTACAGATTGATCAACGACCTCGACGTCAACGTGTTCAACTTCAAGAGGTTTGGCAAAGACCTTCTGAAGGCGCACAAGCTGAGCCCGAACTCCTTCATCCAGGTCGCCCTGCAGCTCGCTTACTACAGGTCAGTGCCTGACTCGGCAGAATCACAAAATCAAGCGACACACTTTGTGACAGAAATCCTCCATCAGCTTTTTTTAATGTACTATAGTCGGCCTTTGTTCAGGCTGAAGGGACATGAAACTTGTCTTGTGTCTTCACGTTAACTGTTTCGTACATCTGCTAGATCTTATACAAATTCTTTCTGGAAATGCTGAAGCTGCTTTTATTGAAGATGCTGTTTGTTCTCAATCGTTGACCCATAATTAAGATTCAATTGAACTTATTTGCACAATTTCTTTTTCTTTTCTTAATCTTTCCAGAGTTCATAATGAGCTCTGTCCAACCTGTGACATCGTCTCGCAGAGGATGTTTAAAGGCGGGAGGACGGACGTCATCCGCTCGCCCACCAATCAGTCGCTCAGGTTCATCCTCGCCTTCGATGATCCGTCTGTCTCTGTGAGAAACTCGGGACCACGTCGTTAGATTGTTGTCCCCCCCCCCCCCCCCCCCCCGAAGTAATGAGGATACATTATGTGTTCAGGTGATTGACTATGTTCAGTATCTTTGAGTCTGTGTTTTTATTTTCAGAGGGAAGCGAAGCTCGAGCTGTTCAGGGAAGCTGTTGAAGCCTACTCATCTCTGACTAACGCGGTAAAAAGAAAGGGAAAAAAAAAAACTGCCTTTATTGACGGTTGTCAATGCAATAAACACATTTTCTCTTGCCTTTCCTTTTCAGGTGCTCAAGGGACATGGGATCGACCGTCACATGCTGGGGCTCAAGATGCAGGCCATCAACGAGGGACTGAGTATCCCCAAAGTCTTCATGGACACGGCGTACGGCCTGGCAACACATTGGAAGCTGCGCACAGGACAGGTGATGTGCATGATGTTTTACACCACACTGACTTCATGGTGCAGACTGATGGAGAAAGATACCAAGTAGACTTTTCTCTTCTAGGTAAAGTGGACACATGAACAGGATTAATGATCAGATGTGTTTGGCACTGTGCCACCTTCCCCACCTTCTCCATTCAGGGGATTTCTCGCCACTCGGTGTTTAAGTGCTGCCACATGACGCATGAAGATTTCCCTTCACCTCCTGACAGCACGTGGTTTATACCACCTGCTGTCACTTCTTTACAGCCCACATACCGTTTCCAAACACTTTTACAATGTAATTGACGAGTGAACAAAGTTTTGTCTGCTGATAAAGTTTCGGTTTCACTTCCTCAGTCATCACACACATCAAACTTTGAAGATTACCCCACAGTGTAATCGATACAATCACAAGGTGATGACCTATTTTGTGGAGGAAGGAGTCCGGCGCCAATAAGTTATCTAGTTTAAAATGACCCTGTTGAACCTGCTTCAACAGGCTTTGACAGGTTGTTTTTCCTTTATGATGAAATAACTCGGTCAAAAAGCTTCTGACAGTTCAGAGGTGTGGGAGAAACATTAATCTTCATCTGTGTTTCATATAAACAAAATGCTTGAATTCTTATGATTAACAATTTATTTTTTTTTATTTTACATTTCATACAAGTAATTAGGAAAAAGCGAACTGTTCGGCGAATAGACGAGTTTAAGCTCTTTAACAACGACACACTTCAATGTTTGACAACAATCCTCTTACAGGCTCTTAGAACACATTTTGTCCTCGTTACTCTTATATTGGCTTTTATTTTAACTCGTAACATGATTGCTCAACTGCGAACACAGTGTTGAGTCGGCGTCAGTCAAAGGATGTGCAGACTTTCGTTAATTTGTTTAAAAACTAGCAACTGTTTTGTGTCCTCGTGAGAATAAAGATTTAGAACTGAACTAAAAGCGACGCTCACCTGAGTCGATCATTTACCGGTAGTTGTATTCGACCGTTTTGACCTTCATGTCCTTCTCTTTCGTCTCTTCAGATGCCGACGAACACGGACAGCGTGATGTGTTTCGGGCCCCTCGTCCCCGACGGCTACGCCGTGTGCTACAACCCCCAGGCCGACCACGTCCACTTCTCCATCACCGCCTTCAACTGCTGCGAGGAGACGCACGCGGAAACGTTGGCCAACACCCTGAAGGACGCTCTGTGCGAGTTGCAGGAGCTGCTGCAGCCTGCCGTGTAGAGCTGCCCACGGCGTCCAACCGGACGCACCCACTCTTTATTATTTGTAAATGTTTTGTACCAGACTCGAAGGGGCTCTTTTTTTCACGCCTCACCTGAGCAGATTTTCTGAGGAGGCTGAAGACTGATGTGCTTTATAACACTTAGAAGTCATACATCTCTGTTCTGCAAAATGGAGTTGTATTATATTTGCTTCAGTGAATCAGAGTAAAAGCAGAGTTAAAAGTCAACACTCCAGCATTGACTGCACTCCTTTTACACATCCTGGTGACCGGGAGCCTTCTTGTAACCTTCCTCAGAGAATAAATGCTTCGTATTTTCACATACACAGGGATGCCTTTGACTTTTCTTGGTTACGAGTTGAGTGAATTCGACCAATGAGTTTCTGGGCTCCATCCCAGAATGCAATGCGACTGAGGGGGTTTTGATTCTGTTGAATAAAGCCTGTAATGACACGATTCCTCATTTATGCAACTGAGAGAAAAGAAAGACGGTAGCATTTGTGTTGTAAAGATGAGATTTTCATTGATGGTTTCAGTTGCAGGAATCTGCAGTAAACGATGAGACTGCATGTTTAGGGTGATTTCTGCAACAGTCAGAGGGAACGTGGCAGGAATTTCCATAGCGCTTGTACTTTCCTTTTTCTTGTTCGAACTCAATCTTGTGTAATTTTCATATTTGGAAAGAGCCTAAGCTACATCCAGTTTAAGTATTGGCTTCTTCACTTGCCAATGTTTAAGAAGATTGAACAAAATGATCATATATAGAGTGAAAAGCTGTCCTTTACTCAAGTGGTGAACTTTCAGACAGTTCTACAATAGAAACTACTGGTTTAAAAGAGTTATGACAACCTTTATTTTATTGTAAGATTTTAAGCCTCACCTTAAGCAAAAAGGGTGTGCAGACCCTGAATTAAAACTTATCAAAAACATTAACTGGATGGAATAGTAATTTATTTGAAGATCTGTTCTATGTAGCTTTATCAATTATATGGATATGATCTGTTACATTACATGGTTGGCTTCATTGCTCCTAAAACTCTTATAATCGGGTTTGTAAACCCGCAGCTTCATGTTTATCCACGTTTAAATAGCTGTGACGTCATCCTGCAGCTTCGCTCTGATTGGACGAGCCTCCGGAGGAAGTTGAGTCACAGCGGTCACTTCGGCTTTAATTTCAAACCGGAACAAACAAAAGAGAGAGACTTCAGCTGCTGTCCGGTGTTTTTATCAATTTTCACTCAGTAAACAGCCTCAGAGCGCAGTCTCTGTGTGTATGTCTAACAAATTCAAAATAGAGACGCGGTATATTTTTTTAAAATCCGTTTTTACCGAGTAAACACTCTTAGCGCGCGCCGTGTGTTTAACAGTTAATATAGATCAACTCATCTGCACAACAGCTGAGCTGAAGATGGGAGCTCGACACTAACCGAACTCCTCCGTCTTAATGTCTTCGAGTGTCCCCCGGTGTCTGTTTTCGTGATCCGAACGGGAGTCCCGATGAAGAGCCTCCGCACCGGCCGCCGGAGCCGCTGCGGCGGGGCGGCCGGGCTGCTGTGTCCGCTCCTCGGTGCGTGTCTCTGGGCTGCGGCGGTCGCCTACAAGCCGGTGGTGATCGTCCACGGCTTGTTCGACAGCTCCGGAGATTTCAAACACCTCCAGCAGTTCATCAACCAGGTGAGCAGAAAGTCTCAACGTCCCGTCATCTCCAATGTTTATCACCGTAACGTGACGAGGACAACGTGTACAGAGCCGCTCCGCTTATACAACGATCAGTAATGACTGATCGTTGTTATAACCTCTGTTATTCCTGCAGGTTTAATTTAGATTACAAAACACTACTACGGTGCTAAAAGAGGTTTGACTTCACGTGGGCTTTGAGAGATAGATTATCATGAAGTTAAAGTTCTTATTACATCATTTGCACAGATCTATTCATATTTTTATCATCTAAAAAAAAGAAGAAATTACCACAGACCATTAAAGATGACCAGTAATACTGTACATACAATTTCACCTGTGAAATTTCAATAAATGAAATAGGACAAACAAAAGATATATTCAGGTTGGCTTGCTTCATTAAAGTTCTCATTGTAAAGTAATACGAATGCAATTCTGGTTGTATTTAACCTGTATTGTGCTTTTTAAATTGTCTCATTTTGATCCGAAAATAAGCCATATATCACACATTTCTCAAGCATCAAATACTTTATTATATTATTATTATTATTATTATTATTATAGACTTTTGTATGAATAGATGTGCAGTTTACAAGCGGTGGATTTCTTGTCATCTCTGAGAAAACGGGGATGCAGTTTGGTGCATTCACTTTGTAAGAAACGGGCGTCTTGCGGGAAATCTTGACCCCTAAAGCCGGCTGCGACATCACAGGGCTCACATTGCAATGAATGAAAATTAAAGGCCTCTTCTTCTGCTCGTCTTCCACTAAATCACACGTCCTTAAAGACCAGAAACAGCGGATGGTTAACAACTGCCTGAGCTGAACATGTGGTGATGTGTACACAATGGAGGTTCTTTGTGGGGGACTGAGACGACATTGATGTGGTCAAAGCAACTTCAAGTTCCTCTTTTTCACACCGCCGTATTCCAACAAGATCTAAAAACTTCAGACGAAACGAGAGACCTGTGCAGAGAAGATAAACGAAAGCGGAAGCTCAGACCGCGTCGTTTCTGCTTCAGCGAACTTGTTGCTTCTTGTGATGCGGTGAAGCGTCAATATTTTAAGGCCCGGTACAATCAAGTGAAAGTCAGACATCCTCCGATCTCTGATTTCTGTCGCGACTCTTTTATTCCCTCAGTCGCACCCGGGAACCAATGTGACGGTCATCGACTTGTTTGACCGCAGTGCCAGCCTGGAGCCCATGTGGAAGCAAGTGGAAGGCTTCAAGTCGGCCATTTACCCGATAATGCAGAACGCGGCAGACGGGGTCCACTTCATCTGCTACTCTCAAGGTGAGCTGCTCAACTCACCGTTCAACCAACGGTCCTGGATGCTTTCACTCAAGTACAATTGTTGCTGCATTGCTTGAAAAAGTGACGTCGTCATGAAATGATGTGCAAGAAGTGTTTTCTGTTTTCCATCCATCCATCAGGTCAGCAGGCCAGGACAGACAGTCACAATACTATTCATACTGATGGGCAGTTTCGACTCATCAATTACTCTTTTTTTTATTTACCCTCTATTATCCAGAGTAATCCCTGGAGTCAGTTTCTTTTACTTTCATTGTGTGTAATACATGAGAGGTGAAGCGGTAGTAAAGCTGGTTTAATATACTGCTGTTTAAGCTGAAGCTATTTAAATATTTGGTTAGTTGGGTAATTTTTCTGACCACATGTTTTCTAATTCTGTAATTAAAAGATTATTTTATCTTTTGGTTTTTGGGGATTTTTTGTTTGTTTGTTTGATGAAGTTAAAAACCTCTCTCTAACCCTGCGCCATAACTATGGAAGTCTATTTTAACAAAAAAAAGTACAACATAATATACCTATTTGAGATACTTTAACATGTTTTTTGTTGTTGTTGTATCAATCAGAATAATTGAAGCTGCTATCTTTTAGTCTGTGGAGAGTTGAACCTTTTGATTCCGATCACATCACAGCTGACTGGATTTGAAATACGTTCTTCTCATATATGAGGCAGTTCTTAATGTCTTTTATCTTTTAAAAAAACCAAAAAAGTCCCTACACAGAAATTCCCATAAGTATAGTGTGTTTTACTATTCCCTTCATGGTGCCTTAAAGGTGCAAATCAAACGCACAACATAAATTAACTACAAGCTTCTGATTTTCTGCACATTTTCTATTCAGTTCCTCTTTTCTGGTTAAAACAATGATCAACGCTTTGCGTGACGATCCTGTGACAATGTGTGGAAAAGAATGCGGATTGTGTAAACTTCTCCAGAGGATTTATTTCCTCTTGAAAACACACAGAGACAGAAAAAAGCATGTTTCCGTTATTTCAGGTGGACTGATCTGCAGAGGGATCCTTTCCACTCTGTCCGACCACAACGTGCAGTCCTTCATCTCCCTGTCCTCCCCTCAGGCCGGACAGTACGGCGGTGAGTCCGGCTCCAAGAACCACCTGGACTTTATATATTCATGACTAAACACTTCTGGCAGCTTCTGTCAGAAGGACATATTAAAATTGAGCACATGGAGGTTGTGAACGACTCCATTTTTCCTCCTCGGTTCACTTTGTTTCTTGTTTCAGACACGGACTACTTAAAGTACCTGTTCCCTCAGTTTGTGAAGTCGAACCTCTTCCACGTTTGTTACACCGGATTCGGTCAGAGGATTTCTATCTGCAACTACTGGAACGGTGAGGCTCACTGATCCTCAAGCTTTTGATCCTTTACATTGTTAAACTCTCCAGATCTTTGATGAACAATCGTTTTCACATCCTGTTTATTTCTCTCTCTCTCTCTCTCTTTTTCTTTTTTGCAGACCCCCACCACAGAGACATGTATGTAAACAGCAGTGATTATTTGGCTTTGCTCAACAGCGAGAGGCCAAATCCAAATTCAACAGGTGAGCAGATATTGCATAGAAAGAAAGAAAAAGAAAAATCCATCAATGAGTTAAATAAGCAGCTGCCAGTGACTTTGTTGCTTATGTTTAACATTCATCTCATGACTCCTTACATCTGATAGCAGGATATTATACCGGTTCAAGGAAGTCTGTTGTGATTCCGTAAAGATTTTATCATGCAAAGGTCAAGAAGATATGATTGCGGCTGAATAAATAAACATGGTGATCTAATCAAAACCTATTTTATTCAATCATGCCGTAACAGAAATGCACGTTGACATAACTCACTTAGTTTTATCGTGTTACTTGGTTGTGTTCTTTCCACAATCAACAACATGATGCATCCCATTCTCGTCTATCAGTGAAACCATAGTGGCCATGAAACACAACAAGCCCTTGAGACAACATGATTAGATTAGAAAAGTATAAATTCTCAGCTCCTGGTTATTATACAGGGATTAATGCTTCGGTGTGGTTATTCTCTGTTAATCTGAGCAGGTGGCTGCAATACACTTGTCTCAGTGTAGTTATGACAGTGACTTCTTCTAAATTCCACCACACTGTGATGTTTCACATTTAAATGTGGCAGAACTTCATGAGGTTTTCGTCTGTTTAAAAAAAATAAATAAAAAATGATCAAGCTTCGTTTGAACAATGAAGACAAAACACAAAGTGTTTCCTTGTTTGTCTAAATTGCAGAGTGGAAGAAGAATTTCCTCAAAATCAAAAAGCTGGTGTTGATCGGGGGTCCAGACGATGGCGTCATCACGCCGTGGCAGTCAAGGTGAGCTGGAGGATTTTTTTTTGTTTTCTTTTTCACATTGATGCATGCTTGAATAAACCACCTCACTGTAACAGTCTTTAACGTCTATAATCCTCTTGACAGAGTCCGTTGTTCACGTCACATATTTCCTGGTTTCTTCCTTTAACTGGTTGATCTGGTGACTCTCATGTGATCCTCACGCCTCCGTCTCGCTTGTGTTTTACAGCCAGTTTGGATTTTATGACGACAACGAGACCGTCGTCGAGATGCAGAGCCAAGATGTGAGTGTAAAGAAGAAGAAAAAAAATCACAAAACAGTGCCTGCTTTTTATTGAAACTATTATACCTTTTAGTATGAAATGCACTTTACTGAAGAGTCAGGAGACTTATTGTATAGAGAGTAATAAAATGTTGAATGCACATTTAACCATTTTCTCTTCCAATGAGGACGTAAACCTCTTTCTGCTTCACACTTTCATCTTGTTCAGTTTTATCGTCTGACGCTGGAGCTTAATTCCTCTTTTGATGCTGTTGGGGGGGAAAAACAACAACCTGCACACTTAAACATATTTTAAGATGTATTTTGAAACTGGGTTTATTCCTGATTTCTATGTTATTAATCGTCCATGTTACCTCATCACTTGGAAACTTAAACCCAGAGTCATGTGTTTGATTCGGTTTTCAAGTTTCGATATTGCCGTTGGGCTCAGTTTTAAAATCCACTTCATCCTTGTCAGCTGAGATTCAATGACATAATAATGCATCTGGTTTACTTACATGGTAAAAACACCATTTGTGTAATTGGCCACACACTGTGCGGGTCACGCAAACACACCAACCATGAAGCGTCCGTTGCTGCCAAATTGACCAAACGCAAACAAATCCAAGTCCAAACTCATCGAAACTGTGGGTCAAAGAAAGGAAACTGGTTGACGGTGTTTTACACACACACACAAAGAAGAGCGTTAAAACGGTTTAAAAACAAACATGGATAAAGAAATGCTGCAGAGTCTCGTGTTCCCACAGCAGGTGACCTGATATCTGACTCCAGCCTGTTTTCTTCTTCTGCAGCTGTATTTACAAGACGTTTTCGGCCTGAAGACTCTGGCGGCGCGCGGAGATCTGCTGCTCTGCTCCGTCCCGGGGGTGGAACACGTGATGTGGCACTCCAACGAGACCGTCTTTCACATGTGTATGGAGAAATGGCTGGACTAGCAAAAACTCCCTGAAGGCACACACACACACACACACATACACACATGCACATACACGACCTTTACAACTCTTGACCAGAATCGCACTTTGCGTACGACGAGTGAGTTTAATTTGCCTTTTAGTTCTATTCCTCCAACATTTATGGCTCATCCCCATAACTTAAGATTGTTTGGACAATTTGGGAAAAGAAATCTTTATTTTATTCCACTTGCTCCGTTTCTCAAGGTGATGAAGTCTCGCCAGCTGCACCTTGAAATTCACTCATTCTGTCCACTTCCTTTGACTTCCTTTGACTTGTAGTGTGAAGCGGCTTGTGTTTAAAAGGGAATCCCCCAAATTATTGCCAAAAGTTCAATATTTTCCCCCCTATAAGTTAATTGAAAGAGTAAAACTTTTATATATACATTTTAGCTTTAACATTTCAACAATTTTTCTCATGAAAATCCAAAATATAGAATCTCAGCATATTAGAATACTTTACTTTTTATTTTTTTGTTTAACCTGATGCCATAGTTATAAAATAAATGAGTAATTTTAATTTTTTTTAATCATATTCAAGATGCTTTCTCTTTAACCCTGGTCAGAACCAGTAGTTTGACAGCCTTAAAACCACTAAGTGTCATCTTTAACACTTCATTTCATGTACAGATTTTTCAAAAACAAGATGTAACATGTTATTTAATAGTGGTGACAGGCAGAGTTTCACTTTAATTTATGACCAATTTCTGTCTGTGCCTTCAAAGAAATTCTAGAGACGGAAAGAAGAGTCAATTTGTTTCAGTAACAGAACATTTCCCAAACTGTCACACCAGTGTAGTTTTTATTGAACTCATTCAACAGGTTTGTATTAAGAAGGTTTTTCAAAGGGCGTGTCAGTAGGTTTGTCCCACAACATAAACGTCCTTCTTTGTTATGACAAAGTCCGATTGGTGCTTGAAGCGCTTGTTCATCGGAGTGTGTCACAGTTTGAACTGGGACACCATCTGCTATCAAACTGTAACGCGTCACATCTGACCAAGGATGAGCCGACGCCAGTTAAAAATACAGCAGCAGGAGTTTTCCCCAGGTGGATGTTATTTTATGTTACAAGAAAACTGCAATGAAAATAGCAACAATCAGGATTTAAAGGAGTCCCCCCCTCAAAAAAAAATTACAACAATTCAAAAATATAACATATGAAAATGATCAAAAGTCAACATCCCATGATTTAATCCCATTTAATTTATTTTAATAGTGTCAGTGACTCCACAGTGCCGCAACTCATTGTCGCCATCTGGTGGTTTAAAGTGGTATTACTCTGCACAATAGGTTGGAGTAAGATTGTTATTTAATTGACGTCACTGCGGGACGAGGCAGATGATTATTTAATGTTTCAAGCTTAAAAAAGCTTAGCTTTTTAGACTTGTGGCTTTCATCAGGAGCGTCAAAAACGAATCTTTCAAATTGTATTTGTCATTTGAGACTTAAAAAATGTCTAACAATAGCAAACTTTTAAAAACTTTCAAGCGTTGGCAAAATTGATGGAAGGCTCCTTTAATTCCTGTGTGTGTGTGTGTGTGTGTGTGTGTGTGTGTGTGTGTGTGTGTGTGTGTGTGTGTGTGTGTGCGTGTGCGTGTGCGTGCGTGTGCGTGTGCGTGTGTGTGTGTGTGTGTGTGCGCGTGTGTGTGTGTGTGTTGCACATATTGTACCTCAAAAAACTCGACAGTGCCTCAGCGCCGCCTGGTCGACGCGCCCACATGTACAGACTAACTGCCCTGCTCATCCTTCGATGCAGACATTTTATATCTTTAGTTTTGAAACCCCGGGAAATTGTATTTCTGTCATGTGTGATCTGATAATCAGCATCTTGGGTGATCTCTGTGTTTAGTTTTCGTTTTCAGTGATAATCATGCAGTGCTTTGGAGCCGCACTTCATCGCTTTCAGTAGATTAAGCCTTAAATTTGACCCTCTCATGCCTCGATGTGTTTCTTGTCCATTACCGAAGTGCTATGACACACTGCCTCTAGTGACGGTGCTGAAGATGACCACAGGGACGGCGGCAGCGAGCACAGATTGACTGGAGAGCTGCAGTGTTATGTTCGTGTTTACCAGTCCACCAAACTCTTGTTCGTGGCGCTCTTTTACCTCCCATCCGCATTTAGAGATCTCAGGCGTTCCAGCATCCGTCATGTTTGTATGTCTCTGTTGAAAAAGGGAGTTTTTTTCTAATTGCTTGCATTATTGCCTGTTGTACTTGTAGAATAAGAAAAATGGAAAATATCTAAGGTGTGATAAAACCAGAAGTGAGCTACTAAAATGTTGTATTGCACAATATAAAGAGAAGGGAATTTACAATGATGGGACAATTTTAAACTATGGAAAGTGCTCGGTTTAAAGCATTCTTTTAATATTGTTGCATCCTTAATGTCATGTATACATGTACAAGTTACAGACCTACAACTGTTGTGACTGCGGAAAATTGGGGTTTTAAGGGATCTCCTGCATCAGTTTTCATGTCATAGGAACAAGGAACCTGAATCTGGATGCTTTAAATACAAAAAAATATATACATAAAGTTGTATTTTGACCATGTTCTGCAGTTTCTACAATGCTTGTCCTGAAAATGAAAAGAAAATGTCAAATGTTGTCAGTTCCTCAATAAAAGACAGCTTTGGGCAACTTTTTTGTTGTTTTGGCTGAAATGCTTTTCCAAACGCAAATATGAAACATATTAGAGAAAGTGCACATTTATGTACTTCATTACAAATTAGCCTTGAGCCACACATATAGTATACACATTTTATCTATCTATCTATCTATCTGAACTGGCCTGGGCCTTCCATTCCTTGCACTACATTTCCCATCATGCCTCGGTCCCCGGAAGTCCCCAGCGGAAAACCGGATATCTGCACGCGCCGCCCCGTAAGGTCCTTTTCCGTCTCAGAGCAGAGAGGTTCAGAGCGGCCGACACAAGTGAGTCAAAAAAATACATTTTCCAGCTTTAATTCGCCACCAAAACAACCGCTCCCGAATGTTTCGAAGCGTTACGAATCCCAATTTAACGATGAGTTGAAGGAGTAAAGCTCGGTTTTGTCTGAAAGTGTTTTTATTCCCTCTGAATTTGGCCGAAGGAGCACAACAGCGCTGCGTTAGCATCCGGCTAACCGTTTAGCACGTGTGGACGCTGCGTGCTACGAGCCGCAGGACTTCATGTGACATTAACTGGACTGATACCGGACACGAGTAGCAACAGTGTTATTTCAAGCATAACCTAGCCCCATTATATCAAATCACAATGCGTTGCAGCCGTCTTTTAGCGGGTGTTGGAGTCCGGTATCTGTAACGTGACGCAGGCTGTAGCCGCGGCCTTGCTGCCACAGGGAATCATAACTTCTCTCCTCAAATTAAGGCGATTTATATTTACTGTATTGTTCTCTCCGACGTTTACTTTTTGCATATCCACTGTGTGACTAGTTTTAACTTAATGGACTATGAGGTACAGTTTCGTGTCAGTAATTACAATTGCATCCGTAAGAAAAAACGCTTGCTGCACAAAAATAGTGCTATAGTCAGTTTAATTTCTTTAAAGGTTTTATCTTTTAGTAGTGTCACGTGTTTTTTTTTAATGAAAAGGAAGGTTTTTTTTTAAGATGGGACTTTAAATTAATGATACACACATAGTATAACTGTATACAGACCTGTCTGTCATTCTTCCATATTGAGATCTGCTTATACATTTGAGCAAATGTGATGATCTATTTGTATACCTTATTGGGATTACATCAAATCAGGTTATAATTTTAAAAAAGTTTGACACTTTAAAATTATTGTATGAGATGTGTATAACTGCCTGTTCACTCGTGAATGTGTCGCCAATTAATTGAACCAGTCTCAAGTCCGCTTTAATGTGAGTGATGCCATCTTGTTTCCTCAGTGACTGACTGGGAGACTGCCCCAGCCGTGGCTGAGACCCCAGAGATCAAGCTCTTTGGAAAATGGAGCACTGATGATGTCCAGATCAATGACATCTCCCTGCAGGTAGGCTGCGCGAGAGCAGAGCTGCTATTAATGAAACGAGGCTAGAGTCACGCCCTGATATGACCCGTTGTCTCGGTGTGCTAGAGTGCTCGTAGAGGAAAAGATCTCTGCTTATTCATTGGCTGCAGTCTCACGTGACCCAGTCGATCACCAGCTCAGATACAAGCACTTCCCGCCTCTGTGACCGTCCTCCCGCCGTAGGATGCGTCTGTTTAATGTCCCCGCTCTGTGTTGCAGGATTACGTTGCCGTGAAAGAGAAGTACGCCAAGTACCTGCCACACTCTGGAGGACGTTATGCCGCCAAGCGATTCCGCAAGGCTCAGTGTCCCATCGTGGAGCGTCTGACCAACTCCATGATGATGCACGGCCGCAACAACGGCAAGAAGCTGATGACCGTGCGCATCGTCAAGCACGCCTTCGAGATCATCCACCTGCTGACCGGAGAGGTACAACGTCTTTAACGCTTCTCCAGTCTGACACTAATGATGCAAGGACTTGTTTCGTTACGGCCATCTTGACATTATTTATCCCCATGTTTTAAAAAAAGGTTATTCTCAGTATAAAAGCAATTGAGTCAAACAACCCGGACTCACAATTTGCTGAACAGTAAAGATATTGGTGATCTGCTTTGTGCTCCAAGATACTCAAGTATAAGAGTTGGTGGAAGGTATGATGTGGGACAATAAAGCATTATTTTGGTGTTTAGACATTATTTTCTGTGCTATTCAGATACTTAAAATGATATTAAATCACATGCACAGTTCGAATTGAATTTGGATTTGATGTGCCTTGATAGAACATTAAAAATGTCATGTTCTTTCTTGTTCCCAGAATCCCCTGCAGGTCCTGGTCAACGCCATCATCAACAGCGGACCCCGTGAGGACTCCACCCGTATCGGTCGTGCCGGTACCGTGAGGAGGCAGGCGGTGGACGTGTCGCCCCTCCGCAGAGTCAACCAGGTAACGTTTAGGCTGGGATTAGGATTATCTGGTGTTTTTGGGGGGGTTTTCAGGGAAAGTTACAGAATCGATGGGTTTCATTATGCATCCATTCTGAATTCAGCTCGACTTGTCATTTCCTGCGTGAAGCGAGGCTAGAGTCACGCCCTGATATGACCCGTTGTCTCGGTGTGCTAGAGTGCTCGCAGAGTAAATGTCTTTGCTTATTCATTGGCTGCAGTCTGTCGTGGCCCAGCCAATCACCAACTCAGACACATCACTCGTCTCTGCATGAAAGTGGAATCGTCCTGTCACCTTCACCTCCTTGACGTTTTGTGTGTTCTCGTCTCGCAGGCCATCTGGCTGCTGTGCACAGGAGCAAGAGAAGCTGCTTTCAGGAACATCAAGACCATCGCCGAGTGTCTGGCTGATGAGCTGATCAACGCAGCCAAGGTGCTACTCAGATACTATACAGCCTCCAAATGTCTTTGTGGTGCAGCTGTAGTAAACTTTGGCTTCTCTTTCAGGGTTCATCTAACTCTTACGCCATCAAGAAGAAGGACGAGTTGGAGAGAGTCGCCAAGTCCAACCGTTAAAATGTTCAATTTCTAACAAAAATAAACCTGAAGAAATGTCTGGAATCTTGAGTGCTTTACTGTGTTTTTACACATTTTAGATTCTTTATTCTTTCAAAGGTGATTTGTCAAGTTCTAACAAGAAGTTGTAGATTTCACAATCAGGCCTTTCAAAGACATGGAATAAATTACTTTGTTTTCATTCTGCAGTAAAAGATCCCAGCAAATATTTGAGGGCAGTTTGACTGCATTGACAAATGATGTAGTTATATATTGACGAGATATAAAGTGGAACCAAACATTGGCTTGCAGCCTTAGGCCCTGTTACACAAAGTTTCAAGTGGCAATGCCTAATTCGTTTTTTTTTTTTAAGTTTACGATGTAGCAGCATACATACAGTGATGTAGTTGGTATGCCAGGCCACGGGAGGACGCTATTACTTAATTTTGTAATGCAACTAGACAGACTTGTGCAGAGAACAATAAGCTATAATGGAGAACAGACCAGTTTGTATGGATGACACATCAGATGCTATCGGGGTGAGTCTCAACTCAAACTACTGATCTGGACGGTAGAACCAAAATAATAGAACTACGGGGCCGCCATGTTTGTTTACAACTGGATGAGAAGGAGGGGGGGGGGGGGGGGAGGTGCGCATGCGCAGTAACGGGCTCCATTGCCACCGGCAGTCACTGCAGGAGGGAATCCCGAATGTGAAAGAATCTTTCCACCTTGGGAGCCAGGATAAAAACTTTGTGGATACAGTGCAGCACAATGGTGTGTAAACGGACCCCCAAAAAGTGAAGAAAGTTCGCGAATACACTCGTATTTGTTCTCGTGAAGACAGTGCTTTAACCTCTGGACTTGAATTCATCAATGGACAATATTTTCATCAAATAGTGGTTTTCTAAACTATTGAATAAAAAGGTAGGATTTTAAACTAATAAAGCACAAACTCTGTTACTGTCCAATGTGTATTTCAGTTTAATCTACAGGAGCTACTAATTTATATCTTGAAAGCTAATACAAAAGTCTTCTCTATATTTAGCAGCTCGATGGCCTGAAACATGGAAACAAAACAAATACAATACTGTCTTGGTGTTAAGTGGACACTGAAGTGGATTTACGAGGACGTCTGCAGGTTGTTGATGTAAATACATTTACAGTTCTTGGGGGGGGGGGTCATTTCTATTTTGAGCCACTTTTCAAGGCTCATGTTGCATTAATGGAATAAAGTAGAGCAGGTACAAATGAAAGATGCGTAGCTGGAGGCTTAAAACCTGACAGTCATCATTTATAACATTAAGCTTAAGTGGTCTGTAGAAACTGGAAAACAGTGTGAAACTATTGAATTTAGTGGTTTCCTGTATAGTGTAGCGATCGGCGGGGCGAGGCGGGTGGATCCGGGTCACCACGTTGGGGGGGGGTTCAGAAGTAGGAGTGCTTCCTGTTGATGAGGAGGCAGAGCGAGGACAGAGACGCTCCCAGCTTGGAGGCCTCGCTGCAGGCCGTGGGCAGCAGGGTGTAGTCCTGCAGCTTCTGGAAGGCCTGCAGAGGAGGAGACAAACATCCAGACGTGTTCTCATCACTGGATACACCAGGAGGAAAAACTGCTTCAACAGGCTGGAAATCAGCCTCAGATGAATCACAGAAACAATCCTGAAGTGGACACGTGGGTTTTTTCCCCTCCTCTCTCTCTCTTTTTATTTGGAAAAACTATTTCAAACTCGTAGCGGAGTGTATTAAAACACCACAACGTGCATCATTAGTTATTATACCACCTCTTTATCCACATGAGGCTCAGGGCAGGGGAATACTTTCGACATTTACACTCAAATGAACACATTCAGCTTTATATCCAAATTAAAGTCTCCAACCAAACAGGCATGTGTTTGGACGGAGGCGACAGCGTTAAACACTACACCACTGTCCTGCCTTACTGAACCATGTTGCACACTGTTATTCCCTTGTGCTGGTAATTAACTGAAGAAATTGAGGATAAATAAACCACTCACAGGGACGCTGTCGGGACACTCCTCGGCCGGCCGGTGCAGCAGGAAGTCCCGTTTGGACGGACCTCTGACGTAGACGCAGTTTGCGGCCGACTCCTCGGGGACGGTGAGGACTTCGTAATGATGGTCGGTCAGCTGCTCCATCATCTAGAAAGAGAGAGAGAGACGCAGAGCATTACGCAGAGGAGCCATTAATGAGCAGTTAAAAGATTTGTATTAGTACACAGAGGGAGAGATTAGATATTCATGGATGATAAACGAGGGCTGACATGCTGCAGCCCGACTGATGCACCATTTACTGTGATAAGGACATTTTTTATCACATTAAGTTATGTTGTTCTTTTGTGCTTGTGTAAATATTTGTGATGTTTTCTGGGTTTAAATCTTGCACAGAAGGTTGAAAATCTCTAATATTTATTTTCACTGGGCTGTTTGAAAGAACAAGATGCTCTCGTTTTCCTTTAACAAGATAGACAATCTGCACGTTTTCAAGATATAAGGTCAAACCAGAAGTAGGAAAAAGTAATGTAGTAAATGGGGCGAGCAGCTTTTAATGCTTTGATTTTAGTCTGTGGTAAATTATTATCTTCATAAATAACAATATAAATCTATTCCTGTTTGTTACATCCAGCTGGATGGAAAAAAAAGGTAAATTATGTAAAATAACTGACTAAAGTTTAGATTTTTGGTTTGTTTGTGCATTGACAGCAACACATAATACAAACAATAAGTCTGTGTTTACTTTCTGCACCAATCAAAAACTGCAGAAGTCTACAGATACATGCATCTGGACTCCAGCCAGGGATTTTCTCACTGTGAAACAAACCTGCTTAACCACAACACCACTGTACAGCTTCTACAAGTGGATTTCCCCCCCCCCCCCCCCCGAATTCATATATATGAGAACTATAACAGACTGAATTGATCTCTCAGCATTGATTTGAATAAACCCCCAGAGCTGCGGTGCAAACACACGTACCCGGAGCGTCTTCTTGGCCCCGTCGCTGCTGCCGATGATGATGGTGTCCGGACCTCCCATAGAGCAGACGTTCTTCAGTCGGGCTCCGCCGCACACGGGAACAGTGGACACGGCAAAGTCCTGCAAAGAACGACGAACTACTACCAAGGTTTTGATCAAAACGTCACTTAAGCTCCTTTGTTACATGAGACTCAGTATTTCTGGTTGGGGTGTGTGTGTGTGTGTGTGTGTGTGTGTGTGTGTGTGTGTGTGTGTGTGTGTGTGTGTGTGTGTGTGTGTGTGTGTGTGTGTGTGTGTGTGTGTGTGTGTGTGCGTGCGTGTGCGTGTGCGTGCGTGCATGTAATGCACTCAAGAGAAGTGTGGGAATCAATAGCAGTGGGCGTGGCTGCTTGGCAGCCCCCCATTATCAGCCTGAAGCAACGACCTCATTCGTCACCGTTTACGGACATGAAATCCCACAAATGCAACACGGCGAGCGACCACCTGCTCGCTGCGGCAGCTGGACTCTGTCTCTCAAATTCCAGCGGAGACGCTGCGATTACATTTGCTGCCTGGGATGAAAATGAAAGGCAACTTTCCTACGTGTTTTATCCATCACGATCAAATGCTTAAAATTAGACATAACGACATGTTGAACCATCGGGTGTTTACCTTCTCTCATGAGATGTAAAAACAACAACAAATAAATAAATCTCTCCTCTTACCCTGAAGGTGTCGGCCAGCACCTCGGCTCCTCTGTGGTTGGTGTGGGACGAGATCCCTACGAAGAACTCCCTCCCCGTGAAGAGGACGTCGCTGCCCTCCAGCGTGGCCCCCCCGGAGTCGCCGTCCTCGCCCCCCATCTCCACCACGGTGAGGCTGAGCTCCGACATCACCCTCCTCACGGCCTCCACCTGGGACACAAACATGCCGCCGGTTGGCGTCTTTTCATCTCGCCGTTACCGTTTGCCCGCCGCGGTTTGGGGGGGCGCGCCGGCGTTACCTCGCCGCGTCTCTGCTGCTTGAAGGGCCTGGTGATCAGGGCCGTGTCGCCCTGGATGACCGCCACGTCCTCTATCCTCCAGCTCTCCGGCAGCTCGGGGTCGGGGGGGATCTCGATGAGCTGCAGGCCCACCTTCTGCCTCAGGGCCCCCGTCAGGCAGCCGAACTGACGCTGCGCCTTGGCCAGCTCCACCGAGGCCTCGCCGTTCTCACGCCCGTCCCCCGCCGGCTTCCCGAAGGTCTCCGGGATGCCCCGCACCACGGCGTGGGTGAAGCGGCCATAAGGGCACATGTTCGCCATGTTGTCAGTTTGAACACAGGAGCTTTTATATATTTTTTTCTCTCTCAAAAATGTCAGCAAGTCTTCCCAGTCAGGGAGTAAATGAGACGGAACAAAGAGGCGGATGTTCGGCACGAAGTCCGACTGAAGCTAAAGATGTGACTCCAGGAGAATGAGGAGCATCGTCGTCACCGGTTCTCAACGTCGCCACAACTTCCACTCCTTCATCTGAGCATGTCAAGAGGTGGACGCTGACAATCCCAGCCTGGAACAGAAGACGATTTCAGATATTCAGTCAGGTCCATAGGTACTTAGACATTGACACCATTATAACAGATGCAACTGGCTGAAACTCATTTTCTCTGCAGAGTGACAGAGGAGCCATGAGGTGGGGGGGGTTCAGCCATGACAGGGGGGGGGGGGGGGGGGGGGGGGGGGGTACTCTTATCCTGTGCAGATTAAGCAGGAAAGATGACTGGTGGTTTCTAGTCCTGCGTAATACATCACAAATCTGTGATCAATTCTGTTTCGAATTTGAAAGAAAAGTGTGATTATTTGCTATTAATTTCTAGAAATCGTGTAGATAATTTACCATTTAATGAATCGAGTGGCAGCGCTTAATATTTCACATTTCAGAAGAGGTCAGGAGAGGAACAATAAAAGAAAAATCGCCATAAACATAACAAATCAACCGATTTGCTTCAGAAACTTAAGAGTGCAGACTCACATGTTGACATGGCAAAGAGAAAGAGCTCCATTATTTGGAAGAACAATCTTTAAACATAGATGTTAACATCTACTTAAATTATCACAATATTCAACATACATTACGCACATCACATGCTTACTCTATATTGATTGACATAAACGTCCATCATACTAGTCTGATTAATTTTGATCTCCTGAATACATACAAGATGTATTTAATTACACACTTCATCCACTGTCATTAAAGATGAATGTCAGCACTTTCATTGTGGAAACTACAGAAAATACTCAGAATAATCAGAACGATTTACCATCATTGTATTTATAAGACTTTGTAGGAGTTTGACTTGTGGGGGGGAAAACAAACGTGTCAAAGTTAAACCAACCAGCTGAAATAACATCCAGAGAGAGAACAATGATCCATTGTTCACGGTGGAGATTATAAGAAACATTGTTTGGGGAAAAAAAAAAATTGGGCAAATCCTCCTCATATCTGGGCAGAGGGTTAAGATGTAGGACAATCGCCTCTTTTATCATCTGTCCTGTAAGTCCCAGCAGTGGTCCTCCGCGAGGCTCCACACAGGATGTTCCCCAAAAAAATCTGCCTCATAACTTCAGCAACAAGTCCTGCTCTTTGATGTGCACTTCATTCGAGGTATAAAACAGCATAAAAAAATGATACTTACATAAGTTCCAGCTGCAGATTAAGCTGCACAAACGGTGCGTGTTTACTTAATTCGGGAGAGGGGGGGGGGGGGGGGGGTGTAAAAAATTCCTCCTCATCACACAATAGAATGGTTATTAGACGCGCTGTTTGTTATTATAACCGCGCGTATTTTCACGCAAACCTCCAGAACAAAACAGTCTGCTAACTGCAGAAGTGCACCGCCCAGCAGTTCAACGCTCTTCCCAAATACTTCAGATGATGTCCCACATCTTTCCAGTCGGAAAAACTATCCGCCAGCGCGCCTCCAAGCAGCGCAAACAGTAAATACATCCGTGCGTAAAGGTCTGGTTACCTGCTTCCAGCGTCCGGAACGCGCGTCTGGCCCCGTTTTTCTTCACTTTAATTTAATTTCCAAAGCAGCCCAGTTCCCGTTACTCTCTCGCAGCCTTTTTTCTTTTTTCTTTTTTTTTTCCTGGGGACTAACTACATGTTGAGGAGCTGGAGAGTGCGCACACGAGTGTTTCCAGTCGGGAGCTTCACAATAAGACGCAGCTGACCTGTGACTGCGCACAATTTGTGGACTCTGTGCCAGACAACGCACCCAGATGCACACGTTTACAGTCCTTGTGATTTTATTTAATCTTTTTTTAATCACATTTCTTATGGGGGTGCCAAAGTTTTTTTTTGCGGTTTATATTGGATATGACTGACTGTTTACTTTTACTACGATTTATTTGTTCATAATAGTTACTGAATCTGTTGTTATATAGTTTTTGGGTCATTTCTTTCATTTTCATTGTAGAAATTTAGGGGTTTTTTTGTGTTTTTTTTTTTGTTGTTGTTTTTTTTTAACAAAAAAGACGCTTTCTCTTTTTTTTCCTATTCATCTCGATTCCTGTGAAATGACAATAAAGTGCACGAAACCTTCAAAACATATAGTTTTTCATAATATGGGAACTTGTTGTTCAAAAGAATTGTCAACAATACATACTGGGGTTGTTTACTTTTGTGCGCCATCTGCGAAATCATTCCATAACTATTAAAATGCACAAATAAACTCATTGCAGCTCTTCAATGGTGTTTAAATCTACACAACGGTGGTGCACACAGACCAATTTTTCGCTGAAAACAAAACAGATACTCCAATTTAGGAGTTGTGTCGTGAAATTCAATACAAAACTTCTTTTCTCTTTTTTTAAACTTTTTTTAAAATAACAAAATCCCTCACGCTTTTACCTTTTGAACACACGTTTTCCGGTCGTTTTAATGTGTTTCTGTGCGCCTTGACGCGCTCTCCCACCCACCCCCCACCAGCCTGCCCGGATTCAATCAGCGCTGATTTGACTTCCTTTGGTTTCAACACAGCTCAGTGACACATTTCGACATGAAACCACAAACATCTTCATTTACACTTTTGCCATACTAAAGTCAATCACCAGAGTTTCTAACTACACATTTGTTATAAGAATTTTCGAGTCTGTCAGTTCATCAGATATGGAATAACGTCCCGAATGTGTTTATGTGAAGTGACGTTAATCCATGTATAATAGACAGATTAGGCAGAGAACATATGGAGGCTCAAAGAGAAGTCTGGTTTGAAACATGTGCAACTCTGGACAATAAATACTAAACAAAACTGTGTTAAAGTGTCAAAAAGTGTTGGGGAAAACTGGAGGAGTGTAAACTGGAGGAAGAAAATGCCCCAAATAAAACATTAAATGGCCACAACGAGAAGTAAATGTCCCAAAATAATCATCATGTGTGACTGTGATGCCCACTAATTTTATTTCGATGTATATATACTTATGACTGAATTCAAACAACTTGTCTCCTTTAATTTAATGACGATTTTCTGAGTGAACAGATTATGCAGAGGAAATCTACATTTCTGACACACCAGAGCGCCTCCTTTGTTTTCAGAGGATGAATTACTGACACATTTGGGTTTTTCCAGGATTAAAGCGTCCTCCACACCTTCTGTAATCTGGCTCAAATGTGTATGAAAGTCCTACCTGGACTTTATAAATAAATATCAACCAACATGTTGAAAGTCACGGAAGATTAAGGGATATATTCCGTATTAAAGATCCATGTTTGTTTTTTAGTGTAACGTGACATGACAAAAAAAAAATCTGGATTTGCCTTAAAAGTGGGTCGGATGATGGCTGCCTTATTAAATACCACATAAAACCTCAAATATGTTTGTCATTTCTCCTGGAGCAGTGCTAAACAAGGTGGCGTTTGCAGATCAGGAAATGCAGATGTGCATAACAGGGATGTACAAAATTCCCTTCTAGTGTCAGAGCGAAGTTACTGCAGCTGCAAGATGACCAAAAACAAAAAAAACAAAAAAGGTTGATGGAGGAAAAAAAATAAATACTGTGAGGTGGATGTGAGGGCACAGCCATGTGTGGAAGAATGGAGGATGGGAGGTCGAGGGCACAGACAGGATTATAGAGCACCATCTGTCCTCTGAAATCCTCCAGCCAGCACAAAAAAAAATACATCCCCGTCTAACACAACATCAGCTGTCTGCTAAAACACTTGGTGTAAAAAACAAGTGATGGTGTCCAGGAGAACAGCAGTAGATCCGATTACAGTTCGGTTTTGAACTATAAGGCATCTTTGAATGCATTTTAAAATGTTCTATTTATTCTTTTATTTCATCTCCTCATCTCCTCTGCATTCCTCCTCTGCCCGTGCAGCTTTCCGAGCAGCATCCAGGGTTTTGAGGCTGTGTAATTAATCAACTGGTAAACAGCTTATTCAGTCTGAGCCCGCTTGGCCTTCTCCATCACAAGACCGCTGTCAGCAGACCGTCCCGCACGCTGCCCTCACGGCTCCCATTACGGGCCCGAAGGATAATTCAGTTAAAGTGACTCCTTCTCCTTCTCCAGACCTCTGCCTGTCCATCTCCGCCATGCGGACTTCCTCCCACTCTCTCTGCTGACTTCATATTTGGAGCCCCGTTTCCTCCGAGCATCTGACTGCAGGGCCGGCCGGCCGGCCGGCATCCTGCAAATACACAGAATACTATTTATAAATGCAATCAGCTGAAATCTGACCCTCTCAGAGGTTAGTACTTCTTACTGTGATGGTAGATGCACGAGCAGCCACACTGTGAAGCATTATTATCACATATTGAACAAAGAAATATTCCCAATTTAAACCCCTTGTTCATCTGATTCTTTATAAATAAGCATCATGAGAATTTTGGATTCTAAGGAGAGTTAAGGTATGTGAAGAAATCAAAATATTGTTTAATATTAGTTAAAACATTCATTTACAGCCAGTTTATCTTCAAAATGTTCTTATCTTTTATTAAAATATGCACATTGAGTCCTTTTTGGAGAGGATTGTTGACATTTTAATAGTTAGAATCCATAAAAGCCCATTGAAATACAATGATCAGCAGTGCTTAGTAGGTCTTTCTTTTGCCTCACTGCTTAAAAATAATAATAACAACAAAAATCTCTGGTTCAATTCAGGGATATGGGCTTTTCTATGTAGAGAGTTCATCTTCTGCCTGTGTTAAACCACATATATTAATATAATTATTCTCTCTAAACTGCTCCTAGATGTGAATATGTTGCTGTTTGTCCTGTGTTGGACTGGGTTTTTGTTTTTTAATCTAAAAACGGTAAAAACTCTACAGAAGACATAGTTTAACTGTTGGTACGTCTTCACATTCTCGATGAAATCCCTGATGTCGATGTTCTTAATCCAAGCTGGTTAAAACTTGCGGTCGCATCACTTCCTCTAAGTGTTTGTTAAAAGTTTGATTGTCATAAAACAAATACTAAAACGCACCACAAAACGTGTCGTAAACCTTCTTTTTCTGGCGGCTGGCAACCCAGTCAGCTGCTCACAATTACTTCCACAAATGAGATTAGAGCAGTGAGGGAGGAGAGGCTGAAACCCTGGTGACTTATAATGGAAATCCCACTGAAGGAGGCCATCATTTATTGGAATGATGAAAATATATAGAAGGACGGCAGAGGAAGAGAAACTCAATTTGTGGATGTGATCAGATCGCTGTCAGATCGGGATTTTGAAGAGTCGACTTTCAAGGCGTTTTTAAGGACTTTTAAGGAGCATCATGTCGTCTTCACAACTTATAACTGTACTGATGTGTTGCCTTCCTCTGGCAGGTATGAAAAGACTTTAAAAGGGTTTTTGGAAACACTTTTTTAAAATTTCCTTTGGGAAAAAATTCATTTCTGCTATTCCACAATATTCTTCCAAATCGAACTGAACCTCTTTTAAAATCATCCTGTTTCAAATCCAGCTTTTATTTTTTTTTTTTAACAGGTCAGTTCATCAGCTTTTATTACAAGTGAACGTAGAAGATGCACCAAAATATTACAAAACTGCTTTCAGACCTTTATCTGCTTATCTTTCTTTTACAAAGAAAAAATTTCCTGTTTAAGTTTGTCTTTAAAATGGTAAACAGATAATTAGATGACCTCCGATCGCAGAAGCATCACGCAGCGGTTATTTGCTAAAGTAGAATAGAAAATAGCCGATAATCAGTAACAGTTTTTGCTGCAGATCCCATACAATTGCTTTCTTAGTAAATACATTAATGGTGTTTTGTACTATTCTGAATGAAGCACTAGTTTTCTCCTATAATATTGAGACGTTTTAATGTGAAGCTGTAGTTTTTGTAGGAAATCTGTATGCTTTTATTACAACATTTTCACAATCTAATCCAAAACTGTTTTTTAAGCTTCATTCTGACTTAATTCACACAATAAAGACATGAGTCCTCTGTATGATGTGTGCACGTTTCATGATATGCGTGTAAAAGAGGCTGCAGCCGAGAAAAATGACAAATAAACGTGTTTCTGACAGAGGTTGACCACAAGGGAGCGACACTGAGGAATTTTCTTTAACGATGAAATAATCCACGAAATGTTCTTCATTTGTGTTAAATCTACTAGAATTAATTTATCAACAAACATTTGCTGGCGTGTTTGTTGGAAGCTCTGGAGTTATGCTTTTCCATCACATAGACGACGTGACGTTATTTGAAATATGTTGCGTTTGCGTCCCGCAGCCTGTTTGCGCTGCTACACCTGCGTGTTCCCGGCCATTTCCCCGATGGACTGCCTGAAGTTCCCCCTGGAGTGTCCTGCAGGCCAGCACTGCCTGTCCAGCGTGGCGATGGGGAAACGAGGTGAGACAGAGACAGCAGCTCTGTTTCGGTCCAGCTCACTTCTCGCGAAATGAAGGCCACAAACCGGAGGGCAAAAATCAGTGACTGAAGTCAAAAGTGTGACTCTGTCGGGAGGTGAAATGTAAAACATGACTCAACAGATGAGTATTTCCCAACCAGCCGGTTGTCGGCGGCACTAATGCCTCCGATGCCATTAAATCATCTAAAAATAACTCAGTGGGTGAGGCGAAACGCTCACTGTGTCACGCCAGGAGGTGACTGTTCACGTTTCATTGTGTTGGAAGGAGGAGAACCAAAGGAAATCACTTTTAAATTATTGACACGTAGGTTAAAACCTTCTTATTCTACACTAATGTTAGATGTTATCAATCAAAATAAACAAAAACTGCAAAGAAATATAGTGTTAAAGATATGTCCCATAACAAAACTGTAAAAACAACAATGCTACTGTCGTAATATTTAATTCGAAGTTTTTTCAAAACAGACAAATAAAAGTAAAATAACAGTCATGATTTTCATGTTGTGCTAAATGTGCATCACTTTTTCTCGTACGTATTCGACCCCGAGTCTAGAAATGACAAATAATAAACACAATGGCTGGATGACATGGAAATAACTAAAAATCAGAAAAGCTCAACTGAACTGACTCACTGCTGTCACCTAATGCACACAAGTGGTACTGCAGTACCTACATTTTAGGCACAGCATTTCTACATTTTAACTATATAGACGAAGGTAAAAAAAAAAAAAGATACTTAAAATGTTACTTTATTGACTTCGATGTGTTTGATGTGATCAAGCTAAACAACTCACCCTGATCTGTACCGTCTTGTAAACGTTGAATCAGAATAATAGCAGATTTTACTGAGAGGTTGTAGTTCTGTAGGAGTTACGATCTAAAAACACAAACTGACAAAACAGTTACAGAAACAAAACAAAACTTCTCGACTTTTTCGAGTGACTCACAAGTGACTCACCTAAATCCTACATACTGCACCTTTAAGGTCTACTACGATCCAACTTGGCAGCAATTCATGGAAAACACTTTTGAGTTGAGAGACTTTTTTTTTTTCCCCCCTCTGAATTCCGCTGCTTTCCGTCCGCAGGCGCCCTGCAGATGACCATGTACGAGAAGAGCTGCGCCGTCTCCTCTCAGTGCGGCCGGAGCGGCCAGAAGTACGCCTCGGGCGTCTACTTCAACTACACCAACACGTGTTGCGACACAGACCTGTGTAACCGGGCCGGCGCCGCTGCCGCCCTCAGCTGGAGGCGGGCGGTGCTCGGCCTGCTGCCAGCGGCGCTGCTCCTCCTGCTGACCTGAGCGCCAGAGGTCACGACGCCGACAAGTCAACACAAACACACATGGAACATTTGCTTTTAGATACATTATGAACTCTAAAATGTTTTAGGATTTTAAGAAAAGTGCTCATTAGATAATATGAATTAGCTCTATAATAGAATTAACCATCCATGCGGCCACATTTATAATACTTTTACAATAAAGTTTTTTTTCTCCCAGATGTAAAATATGGTTTCGAGAAGTTTCTTTGTTCTACACCACCACCTATTTTTACTCGTATCAGGTTTTTCTGTATAAATTTCAAGTGATGTGAGGTGATGGTATTGAAAATGAGCTAATGTCGGTTAAAAAGCTAATTTCTTTCTTTAAACAATGATTCCAAAATGTTTTCCCTCGAGCGACACAGTAAACTCAGTTACTGTAAATTAAATAAATACATTTTTTTTTTAAATAAATGATTTTTCTTTTGTAACTTTTGAATTCCAGTGCATTGACTTGGGGGACATTTTAAAGTAAAATTGACGTGGATGGCAAAGAAATAACAGTAAGTGTATAAATAGATGAACAAAAGAATTCAAATAAAAACATCTTTCTTTCACACCCTGGCCTCTGGAACTTGTTAGTATATAGATATGAATGAAAAAAGGGAGTAAAATACATTTGAAAACTCACAAAAGAATAATGTTGTGTGCTGCTTGCTGTTTAAGCTTATAGTTTTATACATTCAATCTATGTACTTCAATTTCAAATGGTTGTTACTCACAGATATGGGTTCTGATATAATATATAAATGACTTTTCCCTCAACATTTCCATGCGATCTATCAAAATGAAGCTCGACAAAATAGACCACACATCAGCCATTGGTTTATTTTATCAAGATATTTTTAATAAATGTGTCTTCATAGGAGCTTTAAAGTACAAAATACATTTCAGAGGTGCTATTAGTTTGATTGTCTTCATGGTCGAGTTAAACCTACAGGTTTCGTGCCGTCGACTACGTGAGCACAGGTACAAGGGACATATAAAAACAAAAAGGCTAAAATATATTGAAGTTAAGTTGCAGGAAAATAAGTGAAAAGCACAATATGGGGGGGGGGAGCACGTGCATGACAGAGAGATTAAAAAAACAACAATCTAAGTAACTAAAATAAAAAGAATGTAACTTGTTACAAGCTGCATCAAGTGAAAAAAACTTAAATCCCTTTAAACAACTTGGAAAGTGTGATTCAGTCAAGTAAAATAGGTAATTTCTCTGATCCAGCTCATTAAGACGGGTTCAACTCCATAGAAAAATAACAAACTCCACCCACTTTATTCTTGTAATAATCTAATCCTTTTGCAAATTGCACTTCGGTTTCTTACTTTTTTTTTTTTATTAAGGAACTTGGATCATTTGCATCACTGCCTCCAACTACAGCTGCTTATAAATGTTAGTTTGCATAGAGGATTATTATTTATTTTTTTAGTTCCATTTTCTCCCAGAGTCGATTTTAACCCGACGTGTCAAAGGACGGTGATGTTTTGATGTTTCTACTGTCAACAAGTCGCATGAAAACAGAAATAGAGTATTGACTTGAATGGTTCACTGGCAAACTATTTTGAGTCCAATTATTATTTTTTTTTATTAAATGTGAATGTCTGAATATATCATATTAAAGTCAAACTTTAAACAATTGCGTCTGATAGGTTTTTTAAAAAAAGGGATTCAAATGTGTTTTATTGGGTCTTTCTGTTTAAAGTGTTTCATAGACGCATGAAAAGTAGTTTTGACGTCAAGATGTAGCCAAACATTGTTAAATATTTGTGTTTTGTTTATGCATTTGTTTTTGTTTTTAATTCAATGAAGCGTCTCATTTACGGATTTAAACTTTTTTTTCCTCCCAGAAGTTCAAAACACTGTAAACTCTCACCAAGTTCAGTGATAACCAATTAAATAATCATAAAACATGGAGGGAATCTGCACTTCAAGTGCGTCTCTTTTGCATTGAAACCCACTTGTCAAAATCTTAAATGTCATTGGAGGCAAAACGAGGCGAAAGATTGTTTTCATTTTGATTTGCGGACCGTAAGAGGACGTCAATATATTTCCAGCTTTATTCGTCACTTCTTAACTTTTTTTTCCCTTTTCCCCTTCACGATTCACATACGACAACGGCTGCTGTGAGAAGTTTTTTTTTTCCCCTTTTGCAACCCACAGCTTCGTTTTTTTTCCTCCACAGACGGATCCAAGCCGAACGACACACGGCGGATCACACAACAAGCTGTGTAATCTCAAATAATCCTTCACGCCTGCTGTGTGGGAGCTCAGAAAAGGGGAAGCCCGACTATTGAAACAGTTTCCTGCCTCTACAACTGCTTTTAGCAAGACCCCCCCCCCCCCCCCCCTCCCTCCTGCTCCTCCCCCTGAAGCACACGACAAAGGATAAAACATAGACGTTGGCTGTAACACGATAAAGTGTCGTACTGTAAAAAGGTCTTGTTTCCTCGATAATGAAATGAAGTCCATGTGAAACATCTGCGATAGGTTAAACCACAAGAGACTCTTTGGCAGGTGAGCTGCTGCTGCTGCTGGTTTTTCATTTCTACTTTAAAAACAACCAACGAGCCTGAACGAGGCCGCCCTGGTAAGGAGCGTAAGGTTTCGTGGTGGTAAGGCAGTGACGGTGAAACTGAACACAAGCAAGGCCGTCTGGATGAAGGCGTTCCTGCAAGCGGCCCGATCGACACTCAGGTTTTTCATACATGGGGTTTTTTTTTTTTTTGCATCATCTGACTCCCGTTTGCTTCCTGCTGATATAAATAGATCCAGTTTGAAAATTGACCTTTAAAAATAAACAAAACAGTGTGGTTCGTTAGGAAGCAACTCCCTCCAAAAAACCCTAAACAGGTCGATTGTGCTGCTTGCAGACTTGAACGCTCGAGTTTTTCTGTGTTTTGTTTGTTATTTTTTTGTGCTTTTGTTATTTTTTTTCTTTTTCCCTTTCTTCTTCTTTGCATATTGACCTGCAGCCGTCCTACTTGAGAGCTCGCGCTACGGACTCGTACGCCATGACGACCTCCTCGTCCGCCGGACAGGTGGAGGAAAACTCCTCCCTGGCGTACGATGCATTCAGGTACCTCCAGAGGTTGGTCAGAGACTGGGGGATGCTGAAGTTTCTGTATTTTAATGACGCCACCTGCACAGAAGAAAAAAAAAAAAAAAAGGAAGATGCAAATCATTCTAGAAAAATCTCGAAAAATGACTCCACCCGATGGTGCTTCTCTGCTAGACGCAGACGTTTTTACCTTCACGATGTGCAGCTTGGGCAGTAAGTTGCAGTCGGCCAGAGAAAGCTCCTGGCCGTCCAGGAAGGGGCGGGACGAGGAAGTGACCTCGTCGGCGCTATTCTCGTCGATCTCGTCAGGAAGCGGCGAGCCGAGGTAGTCGTCCAGCTTCTTCAGAGCCTTCAGCAGCCCCTTTTCTAGATCTGGGCGCAGAAAAAAACAAAAAAAAAAACCACACGCTTCACTGAGCGACATTCTGATTTTGATCACGGTAACGTCAATACTGAAACTCTCACTGGAGAGTTGAGTCAGAGGAAACACCTCAATCAAGTTTAGGTTTAGAAAATCAAATTGACTCACTCTCGTTGGTCTGAGGGTTGGAGTTCTTGATGTAGGCGGAGAACTTGGAGAAGACGTCCATGCCCGCCGTGTTGGACTCCGGGTTACGAGCAGCCAGGCGAGGGTACCTAAACAACGAAGGCATGGTGTCATTACTTACAACACAACAAGAAGGGCTACGAGTGATCTTGACACTGTGAAAATCTAACTAGGCTGAAAAGAAACAAAGTAAATATCTGCACACAACAGAGCACATCTTCCGGTAAACTATTTGTCATTTCTGAACTATTCCTAACTCTAAAACCAGTTTTTCTAATGTTACAAGTTTTGCAGGAATTCCCCTCGAGGAGGAGGCAAATCAAAGTGTTTCAGATTGTGCTGGCTTGTCAGTCACACCGACGCCTCGTGGATTCCTGAATTACTTCGGAGGGCAGAGAATGTCCTCCAGGAACTCCTCGATCTTGTTGGTGTCCGTCTTCACCTCGCCGCCGTACAGCAGGAAGGGAGGCTGCGCCCCCGGGGCCAGGTCCTTCAAGATGTCGGGCTTCCTGCAGGTGGGTAGGAACAAAAAAATTAATAAAAAATCGATCGGTGTCTGTGTCACCGTGAGGGGAAACCAAGCCACATGTTAAAGGGTGAAGGGGGTTTCACCTCTTCATGTCGACCGTGGTGACGTCGAAGGTGACTCCTTTCAGCCAGAGCACCATGAAGAGGCGCTGGGAGAACGGACAGTTCCGATGCTCTGACCGTCGCTGCCGGCCTGAGACGCAAAGAGAAGCTTTCAACTGTGTTGAACTATGATGAGTTCAGCCTGAGAACTTTGATCAACGTGGCCGAGCACTTCTCCCTCTCTGGGATATAAAGAAAACCCGCATTATATTCACAAATAGAAATGAGGTTCAAATGTGGCTAAAATAGCTTTTTTCCCCCCCTTCCTTTCATAACCAGTTAGATCAATAATATATTATTTTATGCGACTTAGATTGTGGGTTGCATCATTAACTCAGGTTGTCATGATAAATGATGAAAAACAGACTTAAATCCACAAATTACAGTTGAATATTCAGCGATTATCAGATGTATTTGTCAATCCTTATTTATAGGGCAATTTTCTGACAGTGTCTGCGACATTTACAGGTGGTTTCCCGAGACACGGAGACAAGTGCACGCACACAAGTGGCATCACGCGAACACGCACACATACTACAGAATCATCTTGAAATACATAATGGTTTTTGTGGCGCGTGTGCACTTTATCAGCTTAATTCAGAAATTTGATTTTTTTTTTATAAAAATTGGTGGTGACAGAAGCACAGGCACAGTCAGGATGTTAAAAATAAAATAACTTCTCTCAGTTTAAAAAAAAAAAAAAAAAAAGAAGAAAGAAATTATAAGAAAAGAAAAAAAAAGAAGAAGAAAAAGGGAAAGTAGCAAAAAAGTAACTAAATTAATTAATTAATTAAAAATAAGATAAAATAAAATTTCAAAACAAGGAGACATTACCGACTTTAAACTTGGTGAAAACCACCAACAGTAACAATCTAGTGGTTTATCTAGTGGGGAAAACTGAAGGAGGAAAGAGCAGCAAGGCAAGGAAGCAGCAAAAAAAGTTTTTAAAGGAAAACAAAAACACCCCTACTTTGTTTCGATAAGCTGCCATGAGATAACACTTTATTTGTCACACGTGGGGAAATTCAGTCATCACAGCAGTTCTACTGGCTAAAACTATCATGTGTTATAAAACAGTAACAAAGCTTCCCAGTGTCACTGAGATTAAAAGGAAGAATATTTCTCTGACTTTAGTCAGTCTCAAATACAGACATCAATTTAAAGTGAGACGGAGACTCCAGCTGCAAGGCTGCAGGTACAATTCCCCACCTCAGCCTGTCCATGAGCAAGACACTGTAACCCAAATTAGTCTAAAAGTCTATTGAAGTGTAAAGAGTCCCTCCTCAATAGGAAACACCGGCAGTCTCAAACTGTGCTTCATGCAGCTGCACATGTAGGAAGTCACATTTCGTATATGAACATTTCCGTCAGGATCTTGGAACCAGACAGCAGCTGCAGTCATGAATCTGACCGCGGATTGTTCTGCTGTGGGAGAAACTGCAGCAAACTAGAAACTGACATTTGGAGAAGTTACAACCGCATCATTCATTAAAAGGAGGGAAAAGTGCAGGGCGGCTCGCACGTTCACACAGAAAAATCTTTATGTGTGAGTGGAGGCAGAGGGATTGTTATATTACTGCATGTTTTTTTGGGGGCTCAAAGCAAATGGGATTAACCAGCCTGACCAACAAACTAAATATAGATTAAAATCGCCCTGTCCATGATCTTAATGTGGGTTTGATTAGATTAGATTGGATTAGTTGAGGCTGGTGATTCAGCAGAGGTGGTCCTCCTGGCAGTGTGGACTTTAAAGGGACGAGTTATCAGCTCGTAATAACGCAAATACTGATGAAATAAGGAGATAAGCAGCATCAATGGAGCTTTTCTCTGCCGGCTGAGTAAACTCCTGTCACATAATGTCTCCGCCTTACTTTCTGGGTGTGATGCGTTTTTTTTTTCTTTCTCTCTCTTCTTCCTCTCCTCTCTTCTGTCACCATTCACTTCGCTTACCTTCACAAAAAGTTCGAGTTTGGGCTGGTTGGCGTCGCTCATCTTCACCCGCTGATGTTCAACCCTTTTTACAGAGAAAGACAGACGCGATCCGTGTTAGAAAAAGACGCACAATTTACGCAAAAAAAGTTGCGCTCTTCTTTCTTTCACTCTCTCTCTCTCTTTTTTTTTTTCTAAATGAGAAGTCGCGGCTGAGCCAAGCCCATCTTCCGCTGCGAAATCCGGTAGATTAATGGTAATAACTTTGCAGCAGCTCCACGGGCGGCGGAGGAACTCCACAACGCGAAGACGCGTCGCGTCCGGAGGATGTTTGCGGTCGATTTTGCGGGTGAATTGAAGCGCAGGAAGGGGCTCTGACCTGGCAGTGCTGAGAAGCTCTCGGTGCTGGTTTCTCCTCCCAGTGTGAGTTCGTCGCGTCGGTCGGTCCGTCTGCAGCAGCGACACACTCCTCATCACACACCCCCCCCCGTGCGCCTCCATTTCCTGGTGGCGCGTGACGAGCCGCGCGCGCTCAGCGAATAAAACGAGGCGCTCTCGGGCGGAGGATGTGAGGTAGTGGTGGAGGAGGTAGAGGAAGAAAGAAACTACAAACTCACCGATCAGTAAAAGAAACAGCGATTTTTACAGCTTTTTGTCTATATAAAATGAACTACATGGATGGATGTATGGAATATGTCCGCGCATATTTACGTTTTCCCCACATAGGAGACATCTCAATGCAAATTGAATCAGTTCTTGCAATTCCAGGGTTCTACAGCGTTTATGACGAAAAGAGCTGTTTTAGTCACTTTCCACCAAATAACATTCAACTGGAGCCGCAAAACACATTTCAAATATTAAAAACCTCAAAATAGTTTATATATGTAAAACATAAACTTTGTCTTTTGTATGTTGCTCTGATGAAGTTTCAATTCCAATTTAGGATGGTAAACATTTCAACACATTTTCAGCTGTTTTTTGTACTTTTAGAGGTTTCATCCTTCTTTTTCAGCCTTTTGTTTAGCCAGTTTTGACATTTTAGCTGTTTAACCGTTTTGGCTCCCTTTTAAGCAGTTTTTTTTTTCATATTCCCCTCTTTTCACAAGCCTTTTTTTTGCTTTAGAAATTCTAGTCATTTTAAGTTATTCAAGCTATTTTAGCAGTTTTTTTCACCCATGTCTTGTGGTTTCAGTATTTCCCCCCCTTTATGGTCATTTTATTTGGGCTTTTTTTTAAAGCCCTTTTTAGCCGAGAGTTGAAATTTCTTTTGAGAATAACGCTGACTGTGTAAATAAAAATAATAAAAACACTGTTTTTAGGCTGTTTGAAATACAGATGAAACCAGGTCAGAAACAAATGTCTCATATTTTCTGCTGGACCGTACTCAGCTCCAAATAACTTCAACATCTTCACCACTACGTGTCACTGTTGGACATTTATTTTATTATTTTCACCCGAAGATCAGACAGCCGCCCAACCGTAAAACTCCACTAAACTGACAAGAACAGCATATATCAGCTTTGTTAATATGTGTAAAGGTGTGTATTAATATGTGATACCATTACTTCACTTAACATACTCACAGAGGAAGGTTACTGAAACACTATATATTTAATACATCAGTAGTGGACATATCTTGTCTGACATTTCTACCCTCCTTTTACACACAAGTATATATTGTGTTGTTAGTATACCAAATATTTTTTAAAAAGCAGACAAATGATGGCTTTTGATGTTAAAAATGTTATAATGAATTAAAAAAAAATACATTGGGTTTATGTGGAAAACGCTCCTGGACGACAGTATCTCTGACCTTACAAAGATGGCCGCCTTGAGTTAAGAATGTCGTCACTTCCGGACTGCGCTCAAAGGAACCACCGATATGAGCCCGTCGCTTTCCGGTTATGCCTCCTTTTACGGCAGCGGCTTTTTCCTCGCCAACATGCCAGTGAGTATTCACAGCCACCCCTGAACGGCATTTCTATCCTTTACTGAAGCTTTTAACAGCCGCCACACACGGCTCAACACATACATGAAACCTTAGCGGCCAGATTGCCGGCCGGTCGAAGCGCGTTTCGTCGGGTTTTGGCGTTAATATCTACGCTTAAAAATCGAGCACATTTGAGCGCATTGTGACACAAGATGGCTGCGCGCACACCGCAAACATGGAGCCAGTTGGACGGAACTGCTAACTCGGAAACCAAAAAATTAACAGCCACGATTCAGAGTGACGGCTGTGGAATACGTTGGATAAGACGTTTTGCAACTCGAGATACACGTTTAAAGAGTGACATGTAATGGTTGAAACTGCGCACTCTGTTATCTAATCCAGACCAGTAGGCCAGAAGTGAAGCCTGGCGGTCAGACGCAGCACAAGAATACGAGGCCCTCTTCTTCAGCGTTTTTATATAATAATTTACACGCACTTGACCAAATAGGACATTTTTTGCATCCTCACAGTTAGCTGTGTGTATTAATCTTGTCTCTGTACTTGCGGAATCGACTTTCTTCAGATCACTGACGTCCGCCTCTTTTTATCTCCTCGTTCCACCTATTAGCTCGCCAAAGGACTTGTCTGCAGACCCATCCCCCTGAGGAGGAAAAGAGGAGGCACAAGAAGAAGCGCCTCGTTCAGAGGTCCTAACTCTTTACTTCATGGATGTCAAAATGTCCAGGTACGTCCTCTGTCCACCATGCATGTTCTGATCTGTCAGGGTGGTGAAGGGGACCTCATGAACGAGGATGATAATTGTGTTGTTTTTTTTTGTAATCTTCCAGGATGCTACAAGATCACAACTGTGTTTAGCCACGCTCAGACGGTCGTGCTGTGTGTCGGCTGGCTCGACAGTCCTGTGTCAGCCCAGCCCGGAGGCAAAGCACGTCTCACAGAGGGTCAGTATTCGCCGGTCTGTCTTGGTCATCCCGCAACCCGGCCCTATGAAGTTGCAGGCAGGGGAGGACGTTTGCGTCACAGCACTTTGCTCATCCTTATTTGCTTTAAACAACTAAAAAAAATATATAAATAAATTTGAGTAAACAAACTTGCTACTCTACTGGATTTTAATCTTTGATTATGGGAAAAGCAAATATTTCTGAGAACTGAATCGATTTCAGTTTCTATTATGGAGAAACTGGGGGTAAAAGTCAATCCGATATGAGAAGTTAGATTTCATTAAAAGTAAGTGGACACTTCTATTAAAACCTAAAACTAAAGCCATTTGGTTTCTGTACATGTCCAAAATGGAGTTGGTGTAAAATACTTCTCATCCTCCCCTCACTTGACATTATAGAGTATATCGTTAGTTTTTGTGCTATTTTAAGAGGTTTTCCTCAGTGTACTTGACCTCAGTGTCCTTCTCCTTAATGGGTTATTTTTCACAGCTGTAGTATTTCTTCTTATTATAATACACTTTATTTCTAATGCACTTTACATTTAAAAATCTCAAACATGCTACAAGCACTGTCCTTACCAGAGGTGTCCGTAGGATCTTCCTCGTTCCTCCGCTTTTGTACGTTGAGCTGAGGATCAAACTGTTTCTCTTAATCCTTAAAGACCTCACAAGCAACATGTGTATAGAGGTCTCCTGTATGTGAGTGAAGGCAAGGCTCAGTTTGTGTTTGAGGATGGGATGCTGGTTTAAGTGATGGTTCATCTCTGTGCTGTGGTGCATTCCAGAGGAAATCGATTAGGCCTGTTTAACTAGATTTTTACAGCCTCAATGAAAGACTTGCTCGTATCGAACGGCAACACATGGGCGCTCTCCGCACTGCTAAGTGACTGGACTTCCTCCTTCGTGGTCTTCCAATCTCATTCCAGTGCCAGATTAACCTCAGTTTGCAGAAGGGTTGAGCTAGACCACTGGCTCCCCCCTTTCGAAGGCTGAGAACAATGATTTGGTGGCATTTCTCTCCTGATGTGGGGATTTGTTGACACTAATCAGTCCTGTGACGTCTCTTTGTATCGGCACAATAGGCGCGTTGCTCTCCCCCACACTGTTTGTGGAGCGTGTTCCTCCTTTTGTGATGAGCTCACCGACCGTCATTATCTCCTCTGGCAGGGTGCTCATTCAGGAGGAAGCAGCATTAGCTGTTCTCCCGGAGCTGAATAGGAGAGGAGGGATGACCGGTCGATATCAGCTTCTCCCGCGTCCCACAATGAACCAACCAAGACCCGCAGACGGACTGAGCAGCAGGAGGATTTCCACTGTTCAACAGATCGGGTTGTTGCTGTAACGTCCACCCTCCAACCCTGTCTCTCTGAATAAAATATTGTTTTGGCTATAGGAACGCTTTGTGTCGTGGTTTTTCTGCAGGAAAAGTTTAGAGAAGGAATGAAGTTTTGTCACATTTATTACAAAGCACTGCAGGTTCATCTTTATTATACAATACACTGTTCATGTCACTTTTTTTTTTTTATTACACAATCAAAAGAAGTGCCAGTGAAACGCTTTCCAGAATGTTTCTGGCTCTCTTTAGTACTGACGAATAAAAGTCAAGTTGCTCATAAATTTGACTGACAGTGAAAATTATTGGACAATTTATTTCTAGATCAGATGTCGATACAACCATGAGGATTTCAAACTGGTCAGAACGGTGATTAAAATGTCCTCTGCCAAGTATTTCAGTGCAAAGACATAAAAGTAAATTTTTAACTATGCCATCCCACACACTCAACTCAAGAGCTCTAACCCTCCTATTCCTTAGTATTTATCTCATTCTTGAGCTGTGAAACATAAACGTTTACAAACACCAGATTCTTAACAGTTCCTCCCAGAGACAGTGAAATTAACTGGTGTTGAATTTTGCACACAAGCTTCTGACTCGGTGTTTGTCTTCAGACTAATGTTTGCGACAACCTGTCCTCTCCTGCAGGGGATGAGAATGATGTTTTTGCATGTTTGAATAAATTCACCCTCACAGTTTGGCCTTGATGCCAATGCAACTTCACCAGCAATAAATAATGTGACTGGATTTTATTGCATCACTGGCCACCGCAATTCATTTTATTGACTTCATGCAAATTTTTCCTTTGTGTTTTTAACACTTTGGAAGTCCAACAGCTCCAGCGCTGGGTCGCTTTCATTTGTGTTTGACCCCCTTGACCTGAAGAGTCGAGGTGGGAAAACCATTAAAAGTAAGTTAACACTACTACAATTTGGTTTTGGCTACAGAAAAAAACAAAAAAACAAACCATGGTTACATATTTGAATACACTTTTTACAGAGACGTGTACAGACTCCAGCCACATTACTGGCTGTTACCTCCTGCAGGAGCAGCTCCTCCTCCTCCTGCTGCTCTACCTGTCTCCTCCACTGGTGCCGGCGGCCTCCGTCTTCTCCTCCCTCTCCCTCAGCAGGTGCCGGATGGAGGAGTTCTGCGTGGACAGGGTGCTGGAGAGCAGCGGCATCAGGCTCCTGAAGCCCTCCCTCAGCTCCTCCACGTGCTTCTCCAGGCTGTGGATGTGTGAGTCCAGCTCGCCGCGGGCAGCCCTGCACCTCGTACAGCACGTCGTACATCAGGTTCTGCATCTGGGCCAGAGTGGGGGGGGCGCAGAGAGGGGAGAGCGGACCGGCGGTGTCAGCAGGCCCATGGTCAACCTTAAAAACAGCGCCGGGTGCAAAGTGACGCCTCGCTCACCTTGTTGAGATCCACGAGCGAGTTTCCCTGGTCGATGAGAATCCTCTTCTCCATCTTCATCCTGCGCAGCCTGAACATTATTTATATTTATAGAAAAAATTTGGCATTGAATCAGACATACAGATTTACATATATGCTTAAAAAAAAAGAAAACAACCCAGCACAGCAAATGTAAAAAGGCAAAACTGGATTGAACAGAAACAAGAAGGAATTTGATTTTCATGAGGAAATGCCATCAAGAGAAGTAAACCACAAAGAACACTAGATAAAAAAAACACAAAAAGTTATTAGATTAAAAGAACAGACAGTCTTTTAACTACATTACTGATTATGAACTGTTTCCTGAATAGAATTTACCGGTAATTTGTGCTTATCCTATCAAACTGTACGAGTGCCTCTTCCACTAAAACACTATATTATGCAAAAATATCGTAATGAAATGATTTTCTCAGAAAGCGTTTACATTTCTAGTGAAACACGTGGCCTCAAGGAAGAAGCACCGAAAAAGTAAAAGCACTAAAAGGTTATTGAATTGTAGATTGAGTAGAGATGAGCCAATAATGTATAAAACAATATCTTTTGAACGTATGGCAGCAAAGCTCCGGAGTGCTTCAGTGCCGCTTCAGCATTTCACTTGAACACAATACATTCATCCTTTTTCTGGGCAGTTTTAGAAGTTGCACAACCTGACAGTAAATTTTAGAGACGAGTGTCGCCAAGAGTATAAAACAGCGCGGAGAGTCACAACCTGAACCACTCTTAGGAAATGTAGTGACTCGGTTGAACATTTCTTTTATTGGCCAGATATTACATTTAATTAAATTGGCCTGACTTTAGAGGTCGGCCCTTTAATTTACGATTCTCTTTAGATGACCAGCAAATTCAGGCAAAACTCAATTAGAGAGAAATTTCCTTTCAGGAAGGATGTTTGACGTTTGAACTGATTTGACATAAATTTATCATACATATGTCATTGACCCATGTCAAAAATGGGTGAGAAATTAAGTGATTATTATCACCACATGACTCTTGCTTTACTGCTGTGTCTTGTACTGTGTATTCTACTGTACAATACTGGTGCAATATTGTATTTCATGTTATACTATATACTTTAATATTGGACTATTATGAATAACTTCATACCACGTAATGGAAAAAGGTGTAGAAAATGTAAGTCGACCTGACAATCAGTATATTATTATTATTATTATTCCTAAACATATTGTATGTTATGATTTCAGATAGTATCATATCAGATTCTATATTATATTATCGTATCGTAGTGCATCTCATTACACAAATGCTGTTGGTGATAATCACTAGTTTTGCTGTTTCTTTTCAATGTACCTTCATAATACATACTGCATGATAGTGAAAGGTGCATAAAATGTAAATAAACCCCACAATATAAGTTACTCTGTAAAATGTTTCTATGTTTTCATTCAGCTGATTTATATTACTTGACCTTTCAACTGCTGCCCATGTGAATTTCCCCCATGGCAGGATGAGCGTCATATCATATAGCATCAGATCAGATCAGACCATTGCAAACATTTTTTTTTTTTTTTTGGATAAACATATAGAAGTACACATTTGAGGCGTTGATCGATTCCTCGCTGAGAGTGTCTGTCACATGCGAGGAGTCCGTGTCAGGGTCTTACTCGTGGATGGCCAGGAGGAGCTTGCGCTGGTGCATGCGGACTCTGGTGTTGTCTTTCTCTCTTGCCAGCTTTGTGTGCTTGTAGATGAGCCAAGTCTCCCTCAGCACATTTGCAGCAGCAATTTTTATCTAGTGAGGAGAAAATCGTTCAGAGTTATTGCATGTTTTATGCACATAACCTCAAAGGGCTCTTATTCACCGCACGGCCTGGAGAGCACCCACAGACTGTGTAAATCCCAATGCAGCTACTTTCCCCACATAATTAAGATTAATTTCTAATCTAAGAAATACTTCTGTTGATGAGGGCGACAAATGGTCTTGTAAATATTTTTCTAATCAGTGTAAGTGGCGTTGACCAGGAACATTTGCCACCGATCACAGTTAAAACATGAAATGTACACAATCTGCTGGAAAATTGAGCTCCATCGCTCTATATCACTTTATATAACCTCCTTTATATAAAAACCCTCCAGTCACAACTCTTTGAAACTAGGCCAACAATTCACTAAACTTTAGTTATTCAGCCCTAACTTCATATTTTAACCTGTTTTCTGGGGAATTTCTGTTGTTCGGGCTGCTTTTAATGCTGATTATAATTGGATGCAGTGAAATAAGATTCTGTGAATCTTCACTTGTTAACCAAAGTTAAAGAGACAGAACTACCAGAGAGCAGAGATATATTTTAAACGATTGCTTCTTGATGGTTCTCATCAAGTTGTGATCATGGTTCACATTAAACTGTGTATTAGGAAAGAGAACACATTTTGTTACTTTTGTGCAAACAACAAATTCTATTGGTGAAAAGTAGGACTCTGTAATGTTAAACCTGTAATGTGAAATCCAGCCATTTTTTTATAGCCTGAAATTGTAAAATATGTGTGATTGTTTTTAGATTTTCCAACTTGATTGTTGTATATACAAATACATTATAAATATGTTGATGTCAGTCTTCAAAGTGGTCAAAAATGTATAAAATATGTTTAAAAAAAAGCCCTTTAGAATTGAAATGATCAAGTATTTGAATTACTCTGATTGTTGATTGTTGCTAAAGCTTTCTGACTTTGTGTCCTGTTAATTTAATCTCTATTCTAAGTTTTAAGTTTCAATAATTTTATGTAACTTTCTTAATAATTTCACTCATATTGTTTTTCTTAGTCTCATTTTTTGTTGAACATTTTTCTATGGCATGTTGTTGTAATGTTTCTGTGGATCAGATGCATCCATATCAATCAATTGTGTACATTTTAGATTATGTTTCGGTTATTTTGTATCTTTATGTAAGTTTGATGCATTTAGTGTCACAAGAGAGTATTTTCACTGGGAAGCAACACGATAAGGTGCGGTATAAATACATTATTATTATTATTATTATGATTTACCCTCTTGGAGATATGTGAGTCCATCATGAAGTTGTGGACGTGTTTCTCCGCCCTGGTTAACTCCAGTTTCCTGGCAACCACCGCCACCACCAGAACTGTGCAGCCCGCTCCCTGCAAGAGTCGTCATCAGATGTTTAATCCCCGAGTCGGATTCACAACCTTGAGCTAATCTCACTTGTTCCAGAATATCAGCTCTGGGTTTCACCATGATCCCGGTGAGGAGGCAGATGCTGCGTCCGCAGTAGGTGTGGGGGACGACGTCTCCATAGCCGATGGACAAGAAGGTGACAGAAACCATCCACAGGGCCTCCATGTAGTTACTGCTCAGGTCCCTGTAGTTGTGGTGTCTGCAGGGGGGGACAAACCCATTATTTTAGACACAGAGAAAAGAGATTTTTTATGTGACATTTATCTGGTCTCGAAAGTGCAGTATGTTTGATTTATAGAAAACAGGCTGTCAAATTTCAGTAAACGTATTCCAAAAGTGAAAGAGAAGCTGTGGTGGCCCATGTAATAGGTTGTCTTCAGAAACCAACTTTTGTTTTTCGCTCCTGAGTCATTATATCGCAACAATTTAATTCTGACTTTATCGACACAAAATACAGTTTTATATTCTGCTTATTGATTCTCTCTCGGTGGTAAACAGTCTTTTATGATTTTATGATTGTTGATGGCTGATATTTTCTTTAACTTCCATGTTGTAAGTTTGTACCGTTTTACTCTCAATTAAGTGACATTCTAATGCATTTACTGTAAAATCCATGTGCGTGTGCCCAAACTTCTACTTTGAATGACATAAAAGCAAGATGCAATTTGATGCTTGGGTTTTTAGAGATATAATTATTTTATAATCCACTGCGTTACTTATACAATTAAGCCTAAATGCACACTTCAATGTGGTTTTGTGATCGTAATACATTTTCTTAAAAATGCTTTGTTTTAAATGCTTTTTTTGTCTTTGCCTTTGAAAAGCATGTGCAGTCTGTATTTATGAAAAACAAGCCACCCCCCCATCAACATAGAGGTTAACAACACCAATCAACATCCTATAATGTTGTATATAAGTTTGAATATGGTCAAATAAATATCAACGAGGGCTAGAAAACTACTGCAGTCATGACGTCACGTACCTCTCACAAACATGTAAACCCCACGCTGCCACGATCCACAGAGAAACACTGAAAATCATGAGCACTGTCCCCGGGTAGGTGGTCATCAGTGTTTTCCCAACGAAGCGCGTGTTGAAGTGTATCTGAAGATCACAAGTAGGGGACATTACGTCATGATTTTGGTTGTATTGGCCTACTTAGGACAACTATTTAGGATAGCACCTGTCAGATTATGATTACGTCATAGACGGAGGACATGAGGGATAGAAAACTTGTTCTCAATCTGGCTTGATACATGGATAGCAGGTTCGGTATTGCAGAGGGTGGGTGGGGTGGGGGGGGGGGGGGGGGGGGGGGGGGGGTTAGCAGAGGTCATTTTCATCAGTCTTAAATAGCATTGGCAAGGGAAGGGATTAGCCAGGTGCGTAAAGGGGAACTCGTGAGGAACGTCATCAACATGCAAACCACTGGGGGTTCATGGGAACAGAACTGTGATAATCACACCTCAAGTGTCACACCTTTACAGACCTCTCGGCCCACCTAGACATGAAACATAAAAACACGGGCATTAAATGTTCATTAAAGAAGGCCCGCCTAAATTACTGTCCATAATACAGACTGAATAACTGGTGGCTCACGGGAGATTACTTCTTGCTGCCACACTTAACTTTGAGTGTGCAAAAACCAAAATGTTCTCGTTTCATAGTGTTATGAGCTCATCACAGGGCCATCCAAGCCAGTAAAGCCCAAGGCCAGATTATGAAGGGAGCTGGTGGGACGCCTCCCACCTTGTTCAGCGCTCCGATGCTGCGGGAGGCGGTGTCTGTGAAGAGGCGGCTGTGCAGCATCATGGCCCGGCCCAGCAGGTACAGCCTCAGGAACATGGGCAGGGCCAGGATGATCTCCAGCTCGGTCTCTGACAGGGTCAGGCGGGTTTTGGTCTGCTGGAAGTACGCCATCAGACCCACTGGGTAAGGATGGATGGCCACTGCAAGCAGCTCCAGTATTATCAGAGCAAAGCGGTCGGTCGTCATGGCAATGCGCCAATCCTCTGCGCCAATGTCATGAACGTAGAGCTACGAGACAAAAAAAAACACATTTTGGGGCTTTTTCTTTCATTTTCTTTCCGACGTCCTGACAATGCTTTTCGTGAGTCAGAAAGTGAGTGTTCGAACCTTGAAATTAAAACTCAACACAACTGAGTCTGAAAAAGGAAAAATGGAACTAAGAACAGTTTCTACAGCAATTTCTTTGAGCCGGGACGTGATAACATTTTGCCTCAGATTGCAAAGACACGTATAAATCTGAGAGAAGGTCACTGGAGGAGGACTTGCGTAAAGAACACAGATTACATAATGAAGAGCGGATAAATTACCTGCACCTCACAGCAGTGGTACGCTATGATGAGGCCGAGCAGGAGAAGTGTGGAAAAACTGATGACCGACTTGATTACGAGGGAATAGATGGAGCTCTGCAGAACACAAACATTACATCATTGTGAGTTGATGGCTGGCGTCACAAAGCTGTATGACAGATCTATCAAATGGCATGAGCAATCCCATGTAATCCCATAATCTCATCCCCATTTATGCATGTAATCCATGAACATGATATAATGTACATGAGCCAACATTTATCTGATAACGAGGATAAACAATCGTTGTCGTGTGTTTTCACTACAAATGTTTTCTGACTCTTGTAAACTTTTTTCAAAGGGTTCGTGACCGTGTCCGACCGGTCCCCTTCTCACGTCCTGACCTTGCTGTAGACGCTCCAAGAGAGCTCCGTCTCCAACACCATCATGACCACTCCGAAGAGCCCCACTGTCAGGGCGCAGTCGTTCAGCCGCTGCCTCCTCAGGAACAGCGACCTCCTGTGGAGGAGGCGCCAGCCGATGTTGTGGGTCCTCCAGTACAGGTCATCCTTTGCGCTCAGCTTGCGTTTCGGGCTGTGCTGTGGACTGGCGCTGGGGCTCCGACTCCGGCACTCGGCTCCCGGCAGCAGGCCTTTGATCGGGCGGCATTCCTGCTGTTGATAAGCCTCCGCCTGCTGGTGGAGGCTGTCGTCCCTGCTGGTGATGATTATCTCCGGGAGACTCTGGCGCTCTTGCATTTCCAGAGAAACCCGGCTTGACCTGTGACGTCCTCGACTGTCAGCATCTCTGACATCGAGATGCGACCTGCAGTGACCCTTGTAAGGTGACCCGCAAGGCGACATGGGCACATCAGTGAAGGATGTGACCTTCTCCTGCAGTCTGTGAGGTCCCGCATTTTTAACTTTGCCTTGGTGATTTCGCTCCTTGTGTGCTGGATTATGTCTCGCCCCCGCTGATCTTTTGTCACATTTCCTCTCTTTGCCCTTGGCTTTGTCCGGTCTCCGGTTGGAGCGAGGGGACGTTGTGACATAAAGGTGGCCGTTGTACAGCGGCATGGTCGCCAAGGCCTGCGTTCTGTCCAGCCACACCGTGTGATCGGCCGGTGCTTGCACCGTGTGGTGGATCCCGCATTGTGGCGCACAAGCCTGAGGCGGAGGGACCATTCTTGGCGGGAGGAGGGGGCGGTGGTCCTCCACGTCGTCTCCATCCACCACGGACAGGTTCATAGACGGGGAGTGCTCCATGGCGAGAGGGCTCGGCGGTCTTTCAAAGTGGTTGAAGGGAGGACGGCAGGAGACAGACAGACGACAACATTAGACCTAACAAAAAACAAGTCGCGCGGCGTGAACAGATGGCATCAGCACTGTGAGGGAAGCCTGAAGCGGAAGTTTTACTCACGAGAAGCTTAGTGATCAGAGATTTCCGAAATGTCTCTTTTGCATTTTACTTTTGCATATGCTCAGTTGAACCTGTTTAGTATTCTCACTACTCATCCAAGTCTTGTTTGAATGAACAATCAGGACTTAGGCTTCCTCCCACACACCTTTATATTCTTACCTTTTCGTTCAGATTCTTGAATCTAGTATGAAAATGAGGAAGAGTCTTATCTTTTAGCCAGACAGCAGTTCTGCCTTGGAATTCTCCCGACTCCCTTAGTATTCAATCCTATCGTCCTGAAGATCACATCCACTCAATTCTGAGGAAATCCTCACGTAAAATCCTTCTGCTGCTTGAAAAGCCTTAAACACATTGCCGTCATTGAGAACATAAATGCAGGGCTGCATCTCAAAAAACATGCGATGTGTTCAGATCAAAATATTCCCAACGCCCGCACTCTGTAAGTAAGAACTTTCCAGCAATCCATTAGCAGCTTCAGCATCACCGCAGAGCTCCTCCCATCGATTCCAGCATAGGTTATGAACGTTCACTTCCCGTGACGACATATGAAGCAAACACCCATGGATATCCATTACATTTTCAGGCATTTATTCCCTGTTTGGCTTTGTTTTCTGCTTTATCTTGTATCGCCATCAGTGTATCTTCCTTAAAGCTGGAGGGGCTTAATGACTGCAAAGACTTTAAGTTGCAGATGTTACGGAGAGCAAAGGCAAAGACTGAATCATCTGTCAGCGTTTTTTTTTTTTTTTTTTTTAGCTGGGATTGGCAGATTTCATCCTTCCTGTGTGTGTGTGTGTGTGGGTGGGTGGGTGCATCTACTGACAAGTGGGTGGCCTGATGTTAAAAATCAGCCTGAAACTGATTTGAAAAGTCTGACATGAATTGCTGTTGTATTGGATTTAATTTCTAATTTCGCCGATTGGTGCCTTTACAGTCTTCACAGAACTCCAAGTGGGTCATACAAACTTTTTATTTTCAATAAATCCAATCTTCACGAGGGAATAATAGTCCCCGATATCAATGCAGCAGATTAGTGTTGAAGATTAATCAAGTGAGACAGCGATCTGATACTTATGAGCTTATGAAATATGAAATATGTCACCCCTGAATCGAACAATATGCACAAAGCAGAGTGGAGTATTAAGCATTAAAGTCATAACAATGACATTCAAGCATCATTTATTCATCTAAATCCTGGTGACAGATGGGTCCACAGATAATAGAGCGAGACCCAAGGAGCAAAGGGGTGGGCGGAGCACATCCGGATAGTAGCAGGATAAAGAACGGCATTATCTAATCTGAAGACAACATGTATTTAAGGATAGCTAGAGGGTGAAGGAGGTGAAGGGGGGTTTGTGTTGCTGGTGGGGAGCTGAGGCAGTGAATGAGTACAGGTGGAGGAGCTCAAACATGGTGCTGGTCTGACCGTTCATTCGGATTTTTACTTCCTCTGGCTTCCCTCCAGATGTTAAATAGATTAATTATGCTAAAACTACTCCATGCTGCTCTGGGACTTAGCCAGATGCTGCTGTTTGGATTTCTTTTTTTTTTTTTTTTGTCTTGATATTATACAGGAAGAGGGGCTTCCCAACTCTTTGTGTCTCAGTGTGTGACTGTCAATACTGGTGAATACAGACTCTCCCTCACAGTGGAGTCGAGGACAAGTTACTAAAATATGAACATGTAATTTTCGGAACTGACGTAACAGTGGTGTGTGACTCCCTCGTCTCTGCTTGTCATGGGGACTACTAATGTTCTCCCAACAGTGACGTCCTTTTAATAAGAAGATGCTGAAAGGATATATGCACATCTGCAAGGATTCAAATTAATTCAAGCCTCCTGCCAAGTGTTTGTAAATCCTTGCTGCTGCGGCTGGTAGCTAAGCATGTCAATTCTTCTTGGCTCTGTGGCCGGTAGCCAGCACGGCTTCAATTAGTCTTCTCTGCTGCAAATCATCCTCTGGCTGGTAGGAAAGTGAAATTAAACGGGGATATTCTGAGTGGACTAATTGCAGTGGCTGGTAAATGGCAAATCCCCTTCGTGCTCTGAATCTTCACTGCGTGCCCGTCCATCTTCTGGTTCGGATATTAATTGCTTTAGTGAGATCTGTTGGTAAACATTTGTCAAACGATAAACAAGAAAAGCTTAAAGGTCAAGAGCAGGGTAAATTAATAGTTTAGAGACTTTGGGAACCATGCTGACGTAATTCATTGGGTAATAACATGGGAGGACATGAAAAAAAACAAAAAAACAAATATACATGCCTGAAAGTAACTTATTGGGTAAAATAGGTTTTTAATTAAAGATGAATGGATCTAAAACATTCAGAGCTTTGTAAACCAGTGGTAATGTTGGAAACCAGGAAACCAGGAAACCACTGTGAACTTGAAACCAAACTAATTGGTTGACTTTTTGGGAGATTTAATTTTGGGGCCAGTGGGAGCATGTCAATGTAAACCAAAGTGGACCGAGGATGGAGCCTTGAGGAGCTCCACATGTAATTTAAATTCAGCCAGCCTTGAAAACACCGGCTGTCACAGAGAAGTCCCTATGTTTTAGACTGATTTTAAACCAGTTCGGTGCCGTGTCAGAGATGTCCACCCACTGCTGCCGCATGTCTATCGAAACGTCTTGATCAACAGTGTCAAATGCAGCAAGTGTTTATTGTTCAGATGCTGGAAAAGTGGGCCGCCTAATTAACAAAAACCAGTAGAAATGCCCTTTAAATGGGCCCCTTATTCCAAACCAGTATGTTTTCAAGGCCTGTAACCTTTAACTTGTGCCCTATTGCATACAAAGCTGAGTCAATATTTCCAGCTCAATAACATTCTCCCACACATTTAGCAGCTACTTAAATGAAGGCTGCATGTATTGCCACCTTAGGGGTGGATTAGAAAGTTGAACGTTGCAGTTCAGAAATGTTTTTTCCTGTGATAAATTATTCTCATCCACTTCCTTTGAAGAGTAACTACAAATTCTAGCAGCAAATTTGTGAAACCAATAAATGTTGTTGAGATTTTTTTGGTATAAAAGTGGACTTTACTACAATGTATGATGGTGTAGTGGTCAGTACCATCTCCTCACAGAATACATAATATCGATTGACTTTACACAACTCGGCATCTTGAGATAAATAAATGCACTCTATGATATCTAATTCCGACAGCAAGTATTGGTATTTACTTGCTTAGTTTAACATGAACACTGGAATCAATTGGAAGACCACCAACATCTATAACCTGGACTTCACTAATTAACTCTTGTAGTTTGGTTTAAATCAATAGAGGTTCCAATAAATCGCTGCTCTAGTTCAAGAAATATTCGAACATATAAACTCAGATAAAGCCTTTGGTGAGTGGTTTTGAATAATCTAAATAGCAGATTTTCAAAAGATAAATTACAAAAAACTTCGATAACTTCGATTTCATTCTCATACTTTGCAAGCTGCTACAGAGAAACTAAACTGTACTGAGCACAGTTTGATTTCACATCATGTCCACTTTTGTCCCACCGCTCCAGAGCTTACATCTAATTGTCTATTAGTGGAGAATTTGCATCTACTCAGTTCCATTCAAGGCCTATCCACCAAAATTAAGCCACTCTGACCAGTAAGACATCACAGCATGTGCTTGGTTTTGTCGATAAGTGAAGGGGACGTGTCAGCGTCAGGAGCAGGCCTAATCCCATCAGCAGAGCAATTAAACACACAGCAAAGCACTGCACAGCACAGCAGCCCTGATGGCTGCACTGTCAGAGACAGCATTCAGCATTTAGCACCGATTGGGGCGAGCGCTGGTCACGCCAGGTCAACATGATGGCCGTCTCGGCCTCAGCTGTGCAATTAGCATCACAATTAGGAACTTCCAGACATCCATCTTCTATACTGCTGGATTCAACTTCAGGTTCACGGCGCACTGGAGCTGATCCCAACTGACTCTGGGCTCAGGGAGGATGCACACTGACAGGCCGCCAGTCCATCACTGGTCGAATACAGAGAGACAGACACACTCATGTTCACTCCAACCGGCAATTTAGTGCAACCAGTTCGCAGGAGATGCATGTTTTTTTTTTGTGTGGGAAGAATTCATTCCCTTCTTATTTAACGAGGTCGGCAACTGAAAACCAGTTTTAAATTGGAAGAAGCAGATTCATAAACAGTAAGTACATGAATGAAAAGCATAAAAGTAAATAATCATAAAACATGTCATTGCAATATTTACATTGGAAGGACATGAAAACATAAAAAAAAAATAGTGGAACAGAAGACAAAAATAAAACAAATTCCACAAAAAGACTCCTGTCAATTCATGTGAGCCCATAGCAGTAACCATCCACATCCCCTGAAAATTACCAACATCCTTTAAAAAAAACAACAAAAAAAACAGCAGATGTTCAGGAAATGACCCGTGGTGCAATATCATTGTCCAGATGATGCTCGCAATTCTTGTTTTCCTCCTCCAGCTCTCATCATCACTGATTCACAGCCTGCCCAGAGTTTTCGTTCATCTGCTGGCATTGTTTCCTAATTAGCCCCAACTTTACAGCACTGACTCTCATCATCTCCTCGTGCCATTTAGCCCACTTTCTTTCTTGTTAACTTAACAAGGAGCCCTGCGAGGGCCGCCGAGCTGCAGTTTGGAAAACAAACCGGCAGATGTCACCCACGCCTCAGTGCCCCCAATGTGAATTTTGATGAAGCGTGATGAATTTAGGATTTTGGGGCTCTTTTGTCAAGCTGGTGCAGAACAGCGCAGCAAGCTTTCCTCACTTGATTTTTTTTTTTTTCCCTCTCCTTCATGAGACGAACTCAATGTCATTTTTGCACACATTTACGCAGCAATATTGGATGCATGCATCGCGTGCAGCAACAGGATGCCGCCGCCGTTGCTGCTGCTGCTGCTGCTGGGATGACACATTGCGTCCTCGCTCCTCCACGCGCCGTGCACGTGCAGCCTTGCGCCGGTAACTGGGCCCATCCTTCTTCCTCCTGCCTCCAGGGCCGCTCCGCCGTCCTCCGCGTGCAGCCGAGCGTGAACACGCAGCCCCGGAGCGCCGCGGCTGTGTGACAGGCAGCCCGGGAGGGAGAGGGGTAATTCCGAAGGGCAGTAGAAGTAATAGGGTAATCTATTATACCGTCCAACTCTTTTTCTTGCCACCTCCACCTCTCCCTCCCTCCCTCCCTCCTCTCTCCTTCAGTTTCTCGCTGCCTCTGCCCTTGCATCAGCACTTCGTGCGGCGCAATGAGGAGTAAGAGTTTAAACTATGCACATTTCCGTGGCCCTCCTGCAGAGCCCAGCACTTTCTCAATTAAACCAGGGTCCGTCTGCCCCGCTCATTCGAAGCTGCGCCTCCCGCCGGGGCGGTGTGGGGCGCTGCACCGCACGCACGCACTCACACGCACGCGCGCACGCTTTCCAGGCCAGCAGTGCGTGACCGCAACCACTGTGCCGTGTTATCTTATGTGAAAAGCAACTGTCGTATATTTTGTCACACATGTTGAGCAGCCACATGGCGCAAACAGGAGCAGGGAGAGGATGGCGCAACAAGACAATTTATAAAGAGGCACATTTGGTCAAACTCTAAGAGATATTGTGGCCATCTGATTGGATTAAGAGGATTGTTTTTGAACAGTTTGTATATGGTTATGCACATATGGATCATATATAAAGTATTTTCACCTATTTACCCCTTCTCCCATCCATCCATCCACCCATCCATCCATCGTCTATACTGCTTTATCCAACTCAGGGAACATTTCAATTTAAACTTCTTCAATCAGTTCTCCATTAGAGTAAAGATCCTTTAAAACCACTGCCTCTTTTGACTTTAATAAGGTCAACTCCTGGCAATAGACCAATTACAACCTCTCCTGGACCACCTCCCTCCGCTCTGTCCACCCTCTCACCCCCATCACTGACATTTTTTTTCTACTCTCCATTTTAGTCCCACCTCCCAGAGAGACAGAGGAAGAGGAAGAGGTAGAGAGAGAGAGAGAGAGAGAGCGAGAGAGAGAGAGAGAGAGAGAGAGAGAGAGAGAGAGCGCTCACAGCCAGCATCTCCTCCTCATCCTCCTCTCCCGGCTCCCCTCTCTCCCACCACACGCTCTCACACTCCTTCCCTCTCATGCCGACTGGATGCAGACCAGAGGATTTCCAGCAGCTTCCTGAGTCTGTGCTCCCTCTCCTCTCTCCATCCCCTCCTTCACCCCCCCTCCTCCTCCTCCTCCTCCTCTTCCTCCTACTCCTCCTCCTCCTGCAACATCTGGAGCTTCACCTCTTCTGCCTCTTCTTTTCCTCCTCCACCAGGATGTGGCACTCGGTGGCTCTGCTCCTCTCTGGATTCTCGGCTCTGATCCACGGTGAGTCCGCTCGCATCTCTCGCTCTTTCAGTCTGTTTTTTTTTTCTTTTTTCAGGACTCTGATTGAAGTAGCGTTACTGGAATGTAGGGGTTCAGAAATCTGGAGTCGCCGCTGCTGATGCCTCATCCGTGAAGTGTACACAGGAATAAGTAGAGGGGGGGGGGGGGGGGACTCCAGTAGGGGGAAAAGTGAAGATCTTGCTCACCTGTTTGAAAGCCTGTTTACACCCCCTGCATTTCTCATACCGAGTTGTTATTTTTGGGACACACGCTTGTTTTGACCCGGGGGTTGGATGCTTGATTTGACATCTCGTCTGCACAGCAAAGACACGCCGTCGAAAGACAATCTCAAGCACTTCACTACCTCCCCCCCACCCCCACCACCACCACCCCTCATTCAAGCCTTCATTTCCCCACATCAAACCCGCTGCACGTCAGGGGAGGTCACCCGCACATAACCGGTGGCAGATCAGTCGGATTGCACGTATGGATCGGCGGCTCTTCCATCTTGCCTCCCCTGCTGTGGATGCGTTGATGCAGCCAGGCTGACGGGGCTGCGAGCAGTACAAGCTGCAGCTGAGTGTAAGAAAGGCTGACAGAGGATGGCAGAGCGCGTGAACTTTCCCTGCGGGCAGAGGCACCAGCAGCAGAATCGTGTTCACCCGGTTTGTTTGTTGTCAAGAGGAGTTTTTAGACCAGAGAGGGGAAAAGATAAGAAAACACGAGAAGATAGAGAGCAAAAGTTTTCAGACTGTATTTTCGTTTTTGAGGGGAGGGGGGGAGGCTTTTAAAGTCAAATATATCCTCAGTTTTTTCATTTGCCTAGAAGGAAACATGTTCAGCTCACTGGGGCTTCATGAACCCTGTTATTTCTGTTTCACACTCAGAATAGGTTCATAGTGCTTCTTCTCCGGGCTGCATGTCATTTCCCCAAAGCCTGACTGTTATTTTCTACACCGAGACATAACTACTCACGGCTGAACTAAGAAATCTAACGATTTCTGAGCAATGTTTTACAACCTCTATCTGCACTTCAGCAAGACATAAAGATTTTAAAACCTCCAGATCTTGATCAGAATAAAGAATCAGCAGCAGGTTTGTATGAAGCTTGCCTCTGTGAAGGTGGAGTTACGGTCTGTCCATCAAGGCCTCTATACAACATTTGATATGTACCTTTGAACGTTTCAAATCAACCCAATTACACAGTCATTAGTGTCAATTACGTACTGAAAAAGTTTCCCACTCGTTCTAATTAAGATTCTCTTCACTGAGCGCTCATTGCACTCTGTGTGAATCTTCCTCTAAATCAGTGATGATGTGAGGGTGGGCTTCCCCTGGCCTTTTAATCATATTTTTTCCATGGTAATTTTTTAAGAAAATTGTGATCGAAGGGAATCGTGAATGAAGGAAATGTGTGGAGGGAAGAGAAAAAATAATTATTTTATTAAATGACATTGTTAAATGTAATTTATTTGTTGGTGGTTTAGGACTAAATGGAAATTATAAAATTAACTGCAGTGCAAAGTGTAACATTGACTACAGTTGAAGACTATGGCAGCCTTATAATTGCCGATGGATCTCAACAGAAATGAAGACGAATGTCATATAATGTGTAGAATTCAACAAAACAGGGCAACGTGGCGTAACAGAAAGCCTTCATCCCCCCTCACACACGGTCGGTGTCAAGATAAGCACAGCTAATGGCGATAAAGGATAAGATTTGCTTTAAAATTGCAGGTAATTTCATCATTGAATCCAGTATTTCTCACCCTTTCCCCTGTGTGTTTTCTTGTAAGTCATGCTCTTCAGGATGTACTAAAAGATCAGAGAGTGCAGGGGGTAAAATCTTTTGCTTTCATCAGCAACATTTATTCCCTCAAACATCCATCCTGTCATTTAATTCCTAAATAATTTTTTTTTTACATTTTCCTTGACTACCGGTGTGTTTTTCCTTTCTCCATTTTTCCATTTAAATCAGCGCTAAGAGTGTAACTCAATGGTTTACTCTGAAATCGGACAGGTTCTCCACAGACTTGAGTGACGTCCCTCTGCCCCCTCAGTGTCGTTGCAGGGCCCCCACCAAAGGAACCTGCTGAAAAACCTCCTGAAGGACTACAACCGGATGGAGCGGCCGGTGGGCAACGACTCCCACAGCCTCACCGTGGTCTTTTCCCTCAGTTTGGTACAGATCATGGATGTGGTAGGTGTCCACAGCCACCGCTGTTCACCACCCACCAGATGGATGAACGATGGCGTGAGGCAAAATGTGTATGTCTAAAAATACAAATCTATTAGGGATTTTTGATGTCGCTTTCTTCTTGGAAAACACATGTTGCATCAAAAAATTGATGCATAAACGATTAAAAACAGCACACGAGCTAAAGCATTTAACTGTGGCGATCATACTCATGATCTTCTATAATAATTGGGACTTCATTTCGAAAAGTTGGAGGTGTGACGTTTAACCCAGATGCAAAGTCATGTTCAAATCCCTTCCTCTTAATTTACAGACCATTGATTTCTGCAAAAAAACCAACAAAAAAACCAAAAACCGCAGTGTGCTTAAAAAACATTTGACATGTTTTGCAGGATGAGAAGAACCAGGTCTTAACCTCCAATATGTGGCTGCGGATGGTAAGGACTCGAGAGTGTTTGGTGTGATCATGAACCGTCTGCTATTCGCTCATTCGCTCATGCTTTCTATGAAGCAGTGCTCTGCAACATGGGGACTAAAGTCATGACCTCCACTCCTTGAGTCTGATGATAATATCTCTCAGCCTGAGAGGAAAGCGGAGTTAAAAGCTCGGCATCCTTTGGAAATAGAAAAGCGGTATTTCTTTAAATATGATTTATATCTTTAGTAATACAAGCCAGCTGAGGAGCAGCGGGGAATTGAGATGAAATAGCTTAGCTGCAGACTGCATGTGTGTGTGTGTGTGTTTGTGTCGAGAGTCAAAGCTGCAGAGATATGGCAGCATTTATTGGTAACTGCGTCAGTTTTAAACACTTCATCAGCGTTGTCGCATTCCCTCACAATCACAGTTAGAACAATATTGGCACTGTCACTGACATTATCAGATAAGTAAAAGTAAATAAAGCAGTTGTAAATGACAGCTAATGGGGAAAAAAACCTTTAATTTAATTACCTCTGCCGGCTTCCTCTTACATTTAGAAGCTGATCCTGTCCAACAGAGAGGGGAATGTCCCTTTAAATCCTTTTTTTGGGGGGAGCAGAGACACCTTTTCATCCTATTATTTTGTTCTCTTGTGCTTCAGTGTTGCTCATAAAGTCCCTGCAGCTCTGCTTTTAATAATCAAGCCATGTCACATGCATTACAGACTTGGTTTGATCACTATCTCCAGTGGAACCAGAGCGATCATCCCGGGGTGAAAAACCTTCGCTTCACTACAGATCAGGTCTGGACTCCAGACGTCCTGCTCTACAACAGGTACAACTAACACCTGAACACACACTTCTCTCTCTCACACACACACACACACACACGCCTCAGCCAGTGATGCCACTTTGCCTCCTGTCCTTCCTCAGTGCAGATGACGACTTTGACTCCACGTTTAAGACCAATGTGCTGGTGAACTCCAGTGGATATGCCGTGTATATGCCTCCAGGTGAGCCTCCTCCCACTTCCTCATCCGTCCTCATCTCTCTTTTCCATCATTCATGATCCTTCTCTCTGGTGTCCCCGTCTCCCTTCACATCACCTCCACATTTCCCCAGGGTGCAGCGCCAGCATCTCATTCCGCAGCCTGGGCATGCCTTGCCTGTTTGTACACTTGACATTAATATTTTATCAGAATGAAACTTGCATCCCTGGTTAGTTGCTGGTTCCAGATTCCCAGAGCTGAGAGTAACACCTATAAATAGGAGTCACCCGCTTCCTTCTCGGCTTCCTCTCTTAACCCAAATGCAAGATTCACACAAGCCTGTGAAAGTAATGACTCCCGTGGGTTTCCACAGGTCTCTACTTTGTACTTTCTCACAGTCTTTTCTTTGTACACAAGATTACAGGAGTCGGAGACTGAATCCCCCGTGTTGTAAAGGGTTGAAGTGATCTGGCCTTCTTAAGTGAAAGTCAAGGACTGTAAGCTCAAGAAAACAACGCTCTCTAAATTCTGCTCAGCAGTCATGTTTATTAATAAGCTGCTGCTGAATGCACACACAGCTGATGAGCCTGTGACTTGGATTCGCATCAATTAGAGGAAGGACAAAAAAAAGATGGAGCTCCGGTTTGGTACAATAAACGGAGGAGAGGTTCGACTCACGATGAAAAGAGTGAAAAGAGGGCAGGGGAGACTGCAAAATAGGGGGAATAATGAGGGAGAGCAGGAGTGAAAGGAAAGCAGTGAGTCACAAAAGCCAAGCTGCGATTCCTTAGGTCTGGTTATTGTCTATAAACAGAAGGCAACAAGTCTGTGGGTGGTAGGCACGAAGCAGGGGCTTGACATTCGGTAAATAATTCAGATGTGGAGGATCCCAGGTGTCTGCTGCGTACTATCACAGTGTGTCTTGCTGCTGAGGCGAAGGCGTTATGTTGTTACGTTTGAGTTAATGGCAAAACAGAAGATAAGGCGGAATGGGTTTTTAGCTCATATCAGAATTGAGCGACATTTACTACAAAGTAATCTTCTCTCTTGGTTTTGTAATGCCCTCTTGCAAAGCCATTTTCACAATGATGGCGTTTTATTTTTGGGAGCTGCGAGCTTGAGATTATTCCAAAGGTGTAGGGGGAAAAAAAGGATTCAGGTGTCTTGTAGGAAGGAGAGTGGAGCTTCGAGGTTTTTGGATAAATTTCAGAGGCGGGTCACAAAAATATACGAGGCATGAAGGTGTGCAGAGCTGCCGAGTTCAAAGGTAGAGAGAAGTGCTTTTGCATAATCAGTGTCATTTAAGGTTTTGTGCCCCAGGAGCTCATAAGTGGAGTAATTATAAAGACATCAACCTCATGAAGGGAAAAAACAAGAGCTTGGGGTTTGTGAGTGACTTTCCAAAAGGGAGAAGTGAATAAAAGGAGCTTTTACTGGCATTTCTTAATACGGTACTTTAAAGGAGGCATTCAACCTGCTAACCTCAATACTTTTCTCCAAACTCTCATTTAACTTTGAAGGCTGATTTGCATGTCAGCAGGCTCATAATGAAAGTCTCAGAGCTGTGAGGCTCCGCTGTGTGTGCTCGTTCTCATGATTTTGTGCCTACGTGTGCCCCATTACCGAGCACATTTATTTTGCATGATAAAAGTGGTAATCTGATTACCGCAACTGTGCCCAATCTGATTTTTCAACTGTCACTGTTGATATTTTCTTCCCTTGCCGTGGCTGAACGCTGCGCGTGCGTGTCCGAGACCTATGAGCGACGACGCAGGCTGCCAAGTTTTTCATAGACATTTCTTAAATGGAAGGTTGTGTCTAATCTCGTTTTTGCTTTCTTCAAGCTGCCAAACTCAATTTCAGACCCTCCTCTGTAGACCTGTGCAGTGTTCATGATAATCCAATTGCAGTGTGCACTCTCGGGTGTGATGCAGCACTTTTCGCACCATTCGTGGCGAAAAAAACGCCCCCCCAAAAAACCCAGAAGGTTGAGATAAGGTTTGAAATGAATGAATGATTCAGAGACGTGGCTTGACATCCGAGACGGACCCTGCATAGCAAGTGATCCCTCTGATACATCTTAGCCAGGCCACCTCTCTAGCGTAGGCAAACTGCGAGGGGTCACTGTCGCAAATCTCATGAAAAGATGAAACGGCGTTGGCTCTCTCTCACGCCCGTCCTTTTGTTCTCCCCCAGGAATCTTCATGAGCACGTGCAATGTGGACGTCCGCTGGTTTCCCTTCGACATCCAGAAATGTGAGCTGAAGTTTGGCTCCTGGACGTACGACGGCTGGCTGCTGGACCTCCAGATGAACGACGCCGACATCTCGGGCTACATGCCCAACGGAGAGTGGGACCTCATCGGTGAGTAGGAGGTCAAGTTTTCCCGCGTCGCCTCACCGAAAGCATCGAGTCTTGGAGCGATTTGTTGATTTTCGCCTCTTTCAGGCGTTCCCGGCACCAGAAATGAAGTCTTTTATGACTGCTGTAAGGAGCCCTACCTGGATGTGACGTTCGTTATCACGATCCGCCGGCGGACGCTGTACTACGCCCTGAACCTGCTCATTCCCTGCGTGCTGCTGTCTTCTATGACCCTGCTCATCTTTGTGCTGCCGGCCGATTCTGGGGAGAAGATCTCGCTGGGTGAGTGCATCAGACACGGATAAGAGAGAGGAAACAAGCTGCTGAGGGGAAAGGCGAGCTGGAGGGGTGGGCTTGTTAAGTTTTGAAGTTCATCTCGGATTCCAGCTCCATGAAATTGCAGACACCAAGTACTGACTGGTCTGCTCAGAGGAGATGAATATTTATTCATCCTACTATACTTTAACACAGAAGTCCTTTTTTAAACCAAAAAAAAAAATCTATTTCACCCTACAACTCAAGTTCCAAATCGTTGGGACAATGTGTATTTTGTAATTTTTATCGACTCATGATTTTCAGAATAGAGCACATGCATCACATTTTAAAATAAGGGCAAACGATTTGCTCATTTTGAATCATGTGGCAGCAACACATCTCAAAAAAGGTGGGGATGGAGGCGTCTCCTCCTTGATCGTATTTCACACAACCTCTTTCTGAAACTGTTTGGTGATTTTTCAATGTTTTTGTTTGTGATGGTCCACACATAGATGACATTTATATATTTCCGTACTATTCCTGGTTACAGCTTACATGTTGTCCCAAGCTCGAGTTGGTGTTATAAATGAATACAACAACGCCACATAACATTTTTTTTATATATATATATTCCTGCTTTGTTTATGAATCAGAGCATTTGTGGCACACATGTAGGCGGATGAAACCAAACGAAACACTTGACCTTAGGTTAAAAGTTATTTATTAAACCGATCCCACTGAGTGTGATGTCTGAGACGGATGAGCACTTAAAGCAATATAACTGAAAGGTATCGAGACAACTCTCACAATGGAGGGAGCAGCATCCACCTTAAGAGGTGGATGCATCTTGATCCACCTTGAAGTCTTCAGCTTGAATTAAAACGTCTGTGGAAACGTCCCTGATTATGCTGCTTTTTAAATGTTTATAATCCAAGTATGAATACATTTAGGATTTCTGGTCATAGCATCTCTTACAAATGCATCTGCTTCAATTTAGAGATGAACGTGAGTGCTTGTACCTCCTCTGCTGCGCCACAAAATGCAGCTAAATCCAGGCACACTGCACAATATTTCAGTTTTTCTTCCACTTAGTCGCTGATCTATGAGCCGAGATGTACAAGGACGACCAGACAAGACAGAAAATAAAGACTTTGTGGGCCAGCAGACATGAATGTAGGCAGAGAGAAAAAAAAGAAAAAAACAACAACAACCCTGCTGTGCAATTGTTTGAAGGAAAGATGTTGGAGAGAGATCAAAGATGCACACAACGAAGGTAAACAGAAACTTAGCTTGAAGAAATCTCAATAGGCCACTTTTACTACAAACACAGAATGTATGAAAGAAGGCAAAACGTTCCTCTTCTCATTTGTGTTTGCGGTTGTTTACACTTCTCCTGCAAATGTCTGTGACAAGTGTTTTTTTTTGAAGAGGAGTTTATGATAATTTTGTCCCCCTCAACATTCAACCTGCCCACGAAGTGCCAGAACACAACAACAATCTCCAACCTGAGTGCTCTTATCGTTCTTTAGTTGTGACGATATCCTGCAGAGGATGTTCCGTTAACGGCAGGAAGAAAAAGAGACGGGGAGAAAAGAGGAGTGGTGCCGGAGACTATAGGGGGGAGCATCAAACAGGGAGGAATGAAGGGAAGCTCAGAGAGGAGAGGGATTACAGGATAGAATAGAAAGATGAGAAATGCGAGGAGGAGGAAACAGGGAGCGATGGGTGTGGGAAGGGAGGAGGGAAAAAAAAGATAACAGACAGTAGAAAAAAAATGTATGAGCTGAGCGAGGAGAGGGAGGACTGATGAGGAGGAGAAGATGGGAGACATCCAAGTCACAATACAATAGGCAGAGAGAGAGAGAGAGAGAGAGAGAGAGAGAGAGAGAGAGAGAGAGAGAGAGAGAGAGAGAGAGAGAGAGAGAGAGAGAGAGCGAGAGAGAGAGAGAGCGAGAGCGAGAGCGAGAGAGAGAGAGAGAGAGAGAGAGAGAGAGAGAGACGAGAGAGAGAGAGAGAGAGCATTTTAATATGCTTCAGGCTATTTTGGAGATAAATGTCATTCTCCCCATCAGGACTTTAAAGAGCTGAAGAAGTGAGAAGTGTTGGACAGAGCATTCATTTTGATAATTTCTTCAATTTTGTTCTTTCCTCAAATGTAGGAATTAGATTATTTCTTTCAACTGCAAAAAGACAATTTCTGAAGGTTGTCACATAAAGCAAGCGCCAAAAGGAAGGAGATTTGTGTTTGGCAGGCCGACTCTTTCTTGTCACAAAATGCTTCTTGAGATTAAGTCTCATTCTTTTGAAAAGCCTGTTTTTACATCCATTTGTGGGAAGCAGCAGCAGCAGAGCCGAGTATGTCAGTGAGTAATGAGGCAAATCTTTTCTGCTGTTGGTGTGTGATTGAAATCTGAAGAAGCAACACATGGTGACTCTATGTTTGTCCCATGACAGACTGTACAACCTGTTCAGGATAGACCCTGACTTTGTCTTTTGGATGGATGAAGCCTAAACAACAGCCTGCAGCAGATTTGGTTGGTAGAGAAGATTTGGTATTTCTGCTCTTTTTATGGGCTAAACTGACATGTTTTCTACAAATCTGGTGTCATTTGAAATAAACAAGCTTCCCACTATAAGATTTTTTAGTTGCAGTCTAGAAATAATCTCCCAAAAGCAACCTTACACTTTGTGCTATGTTGATATGTATGAAATTGTTATAGCATCTAATCAATATCCATCTTTTAAAAGCAGTGTAACTAGTCTTGATGCTAGTTCTAAGAGGTACTTCACTGGTTTAACAAGCGACGCATGGGCTAATAACGAATACGAGCATTGATCTGTGGAGCGACGGTTATGGTATGGCGGGACACAATCTCCTTCACGATCAATGAGGTGCGGCGGAGTTAAAATAAAAATGAACAGGATAATCACTTCACATTAGAGTTTAAAAAAAAAAACCTGTCAGTTTTCTATTCTAACGTTTGGAACATCTTGTATTCTGTGAGATTATCTAATTATGCTTTTTTTTTTGTACCATTTTCAATTTTTCCAAAGACCGAAGACAGCTTCAGTGAAAACTGCCAGTACATGGAGTAAAATATGGTAATTAACTGTAACCACAGCGCGTACGCTTCATTGTCGTACTGACGAGTCCAATCACTCACCAAATACACCTCTGAATATGAATCAATGCTCGAGCGTCTTTAGCAAATCCCTTTTGATTCAGGCCCGAGTGGGATTGAGCTCGGAGGGAAGCCATTGTCAACGCGTATCTTTGACTTCAATACAAGACGCATTACACAGCATTTTTCCAAACGCAGAGAGAGAGAGAGAGAGAGAGAGAGAGAGAGAGAGAGAGAGAGAGAGAAAATAAGCCAAGTCTTATACACACGGCCAATTAACCTATTGATGTAATTAAGTTGGAGAATTGATTAGTGGGAGAGAGCTTACACACACTTCCTTCCAGGAATTTACTCCGTCACTGCGCTTGATGGAGGTGACACAGGGACCCGCAGGCTTCCTCTGGGGCTAGAGCAGCATGCTTCGAAAAGGAATAACTGTCATTTTTGTTCAAAAGCGACATGAAATAGGCCGTTTTAATTTTCGCTAATATCCTTAAAGAGCGTACATATATTTATCGGGAGGTGTGCTGGTTTAATCGATGCTTCTGAATGGGGAACGCTTACGCCAGCGCAGCACTCCTTTAAATTTGAGTCTGTTGGTGAAGTGAGACGGACGAGGCAGATAAATGAAGATGGAGCCGGGGATCAGAGCAGGAGAGTGCGAGAGGGGTGTGTGTTTACACGGTTTAAAAAATGGTCATTGGCTGTGCGCAAGTGCTTTTTGCTGGAGAGGTACAGCATGTCAAAAAGTAATTTCCTGTATGAGGGTCGGCCTCTCATTTGCATAAATCGAAAGCCGATGTCATCCTGAGTGTGACCATTTATCAAAATACCAAACGCACTAATGTCGTTTCTTACAAGGAGGCACTCAGGGGAGGAGACTAAACCGCAATATTGACTGCTTAACATAATGTAGTTAAAAACCTATCTATCTATCTATCTATCTATCTATCTATAGGTATCACCGTCTTGCTGTCTCTCACCGTTTTCATGCTGCTGGTGGCAGAGATCATGCCAGCCACGTCCGACTCCGTCCCTCTCATAGGTGAGTGAAATCCAGCCGTTAATTCAAATTTATACAAAAAAAGAAAAATACGCCACACTGATTTTCCATCGTACGCTGCCTGCATTCACGCACACGCTCGTATTTTGGTTGCGAATGGATTTCAGGAGAACGGTACGCCGAGGTAGTGGATTGCACCGCTGCCTCACATTTGGAAAAATCTGGGTTCGATTCCGAGTCGTTTTGTGTGCTTTGCATGTTCTCTGGCTTCTGTGGACCTACTCTGCCTCTAACTAATATAAATGTTGATAAGCTTCTATCTCAGCAATCTTTTCCTGCCTCTTGAATAGGTGAAGATAAATATTCTCGCCGCCGGTTTAATTTTAATCTTTTTCATCCACGTTGGCGAACCTTTTCCGCATAAAACTGCAACACATTTTCCAGTCAAAGCGGGAATGGGATGAGATGGGATTCTGGTGAAAGTGGAGGAGATACTAGTCAGCAGCAAGCACAGACAAAAACTCCATCTGAAATACTCTAGTTCATAGAATATGATCATTGTTAGTATTTTTTGTTCCCTTTTTTTTTTTTCATGAATCCTGACATCTGAGGTGACAGTTCTATCTGTCTGGACGTGGATGTCAGCAGCAGGTAAAAGTTAATGACGTGACAACCCAGGAATGTCGGAAGGTGTAGAATGAACCAGGGTATGGAGTGTATATATCGAATGACCTTCCTGCAACAAAAACACTGAGTGTTACTGATTAGCGTGAGTGTGTGTAGTCCTGCTGTGCCAGCTCATTCATTCACACGGACCCCGTCTCACCTCGGCCGCTACCACATAGGAACCCGACACAAAGGCACAGCGGAGGGGAAACAACAAATGGGGCAGTTTGGTTAAAAGAAAAAAGGATGAAATTAGATTTGAAATTGGGTTGTAGATTATTATTGTCCCCATCATAATGCCATTGCACATATAGGAAGGTAAACTAAACAGAATATTTGCACACGATGCAAAATACATAATTAAATGTTTTGCAAATTGTAATTGTCCAAAGTGGATACAGGTTTCAATATTTTGCACATAAGTCACTCTCATCAGTGTATTAGGACAACTAAACAACGTCCTGTTATCACAAATGAGCCAAAAGTAAAACTTTTGAGGTGATGTTGGAATTTTCAAAAGTGTTAAATCAAACTTGTGGCCATATGAGTGTGCTTGATGAGGTCTGCAAAAGTCAAGACACAATTTTTTGGCAATCCATCAAATAGCTGAAATATTCCAGGCTGAACTAACATGGCGGGCCGACCTCAGTGGCAGTCTCAACAGGGGATTTCTGCAGAGGAGTTGAGATTCTATCCTTCACGCGCCACAGCAAAGTGTCAAAGCTGCAGAAAGGCCCACAAAAACTGTAATAACGGAATTTATTGAGGCCACCTGCTCGCTTTAAAATTTAATTAGTGTAATTGATTGTGGCCTCACTACTGGAAAGTATGTTTAGTGAGCTGAGACTGCAAGCCAGAGACAGATGTACGGCCATCTTTGCTTTAAGACACAACTCCTGGTCATTAAGAATCAGGGAAAAACAAATGCCATCGCAATCACCCGAGCGACGCTTGCAGCATATTTTTTTATTGGAAATAACTCCTCTGATCTTATTCTTTTTAATGGTCCTGCCAACATAATACGCAGTTAAACAAGACAACAACAAAACCCAACGACAACAACAACAACAAAAAAGCAAGTAAGCAGCTATGAAGGTCAAAACCTCAACCCAAAGAATCGAACATCATCACTTTCAAGATGTCATATGAGGAATCTTAGTAAATATAAAGCGTTTTTAAAATGCTCGCAAAGCAATTGTATCGTTCAGAAAAATATGACCTTGTAAATTCAAGAAGATTGGATTGCATCGTCCCTGTCTTCCTCATAATGGTTTGGTCCAAGTGATTCAGAGGTAATTCATCTCTCAGAATAAGAATATCATTCAAACTATTATTCACCTCTAGTTTTCATGACAATAAAGCTAATTTACTCTCATATCCATGTTGTGTTTTCTTCACTTTTTCTATGATTATGATTTACAAACATTAATAACTTGTACTTATACTATAATAATCTACGCTTTGAAGATGATTACATCTTCAGTTGCATCTTTAGCGTTTTTGCTTAATTGTCCTCGACGCGATTTTCTCTTCATTTTCCTCTAGAACATTTAAATGTTGAATGTTGTATGTATATTTTTAGGATACTTGTGTGGATTTTGTCTGAGCTTTTCATACTGAAAACATTCCGTCAGACCCTCACTGGAGTCGTAGGAAGTAGTAGTGTGCATAAATAGACTCCAAAATAAAATACAGTCCTTGCTTTACGTCCCTCCTAGGTCAGTACTTCGCCAGTATAATGATCATCGTTGGGATGTCGGTCATCGCCACCGTGGTGGTTCTGCAGTATCATCACCACGATCCCAACGGAGGAAACATGCCGAAATGGGTAATGCTGAGCTGACACCGTTAATCACCACGTCGTCCATTACTGCTCATACACCGGTGGTCGTCCAGTTTGACAAATGATCGTTCGGCTTTCCTGCTGGTATCTATTCCATCATTAGCATCATTCTTCTTCAGTATCGTTCTCCATCACAGTTCAATCATTTGTTGGTGCTACCTGCGCTCGTCTTTCACTCGTTCTTTTTATTCTCTGACTGCCTCGACTATGACTCACCCGGCAGTGTCAGTCTGCCAGAATGTGTTCATCAAGTGCTTCACCACAGACTTCAACGGGAGTGCATTTCAAAGCGCTCTGGATATGTAGGCGGATTCGATTTGACTCGTTCCTTCATATTTTTTTTTTCCCCCCTTGCCTTAAGTCGAACGCGAAAAAAAAAAATGCACCAAGTCTTTTTGCAAAAGTTTTGTTCATGTGTGAGCATATATATATATATATAAAAAAGAGAGAAATGTAGGGAAAAAGCTGAAATTACAATTCTTTTTGTATTACTCCTGTATTATTTATCAATCACTGAAATCCAAAACGACACTTTTATATGTTTTCGTTTAGCGATTTGTGTTTGCATGAGAAAAACTGACACGCTTCCAGCCGAAGCTGTATGTATCGACACGCTGCAAGGACGTTCTGTTGATGAATGGCCTGTTCAGACAGCCCAATGGCCAATTAGCAAGCTAATTGATGCCGTTCAGTTGGGGGCATCGAACCGGCACAATTCATAATTACAGCCTGAACAACAACAACAAAAAAAAACAACAACCCAGCATCAGGAGTACTACCTGGCTAGTAAATATACTCGGTGGGGACTAATTGAGCAGTCATCTGGACATTAGCTACTTATTAGATGCCAGACGCCCTTCTGGATGCTGCTGGGCTCCGATGCCCTTTTCAGGGGACGTGCGGGAAAAAGACAAGAGCAGACGAGAAGAGTAGAAATGTGGAGAAAGGTATAAATTTGTACCACTTTGTGCGGTTAAGCTTCCCTTTATCTTGATGCTGCGGTTTACTGAAACATTATTGCACCCTTATTACAGCCGTGAAGCAGTAATCTGATCGTCGATCTTAATAATTTCACAGTTTGAACTTAATGCTGCCTCTGTAAGTATCCTCTCTGTGGGAACCTTGTTAAAGCACAAAATCTTCTTCGCCTCAGGCTGTCCCGGGCGAAGGATCTTACACTTCAGCTCATACAAGTGCAGTTAGAGTTTGAAGCAAAACACAAGGTTTGAAAACACAAGAGGCGTCAGTCCCCAAGACAACGACGCTATTAGCCCGTCGAAGCTGGAGATTTATATAGGTCACGATGTGTAGGTGGCTTCCAGTGCTGTACAGAGTTCTGATGATTCTCTCTGTTGTCGGCATGTTTTCACGCCGCTTCCTGTCCTTCACTCCGAAACACGCCTCCGTCTCTCCAGGTGCAGCTCGTTCTGCTCCAGTGGGTGGCGTGGTTCCTGCGCATGAAGCGGCCGGGTGAGAACGACGACCCCGGGCGGCCCCCGTGCGCCCCCCACCTGCGGCGCTGCTCCTCGGGCTCGCAGAGCGGGAGCATCCCCAACCCCGTGGACGCCGGCCTCCACCCGCTGCACCCACAGAGCCTGGCACCCCTCCAGACGGTGTCCCTCCACGCCGGGCATCCTCACCTCCACGCCCAGTCCAGCGCCAACAACAACGGCAACCTTTTGTACATGGGCTTCCAGAGCGTCGAGGACTCTTCCGTGCTCTCGGAGCCCATCCAGAGGAATAACATCTCGGCGGGGCCGCCACGGGTGGCGGGGAGCCCGCCTCCGCACCTGCCGTCTCAGTTTTGCGGCTCGCCGCCGCCTCCCGCGGCGCACGTGGAAACCGTGGGCTGTCCCAGCACCGTGTCCAGCGGCGGGGGTTTTGGAGGCGGAGCGGGAGGGTGTTCGGCCGCCGGGATCGGAGACCCTCAGCTGCAGGCCATCCTGGAGGAGGTGCGCTACATGGCAGACCGTTTCCGGGAGCAGGACGAGACGGAGAGCATGGCCGACCAGTGGAAATTTGCCGGCGCCGTGATCGACCGGCTGTGTCTGGTGGCATTCAGCGTTTTCAACATCATATGCACCATATCAATCCTGATGTCGGCTCCCAACTTTGTGGAGGCTATGTCAAAGGACTTTGTTTGAAAGAAACTAAAAAAGATCAAATAAATAAAAGACGAGGACAAGCGAGAAGGATTGAATGAAGGGAATTGAATATGGGATGAAGAATGGAGTGGGGCCCCCAATCCAAGGAAACACAATTCCCAGTGGACTGTAGGTTCTGTGATTTGTGATTGCAAGGAAATGGGGAATTGGAAAAGATACAACTCAAAAAGAAATGGTTTTCTTTGCAATGTGATCTGTTTTGTAACTGAAATTTAAGAAAACAGATGAAAAAGGGAAGTCAGACTGAAGTTAAAATGAGATTAAAGCGAGCAGGGTGCTTTATCACATTCTTGACAAGGTGAAATGGATTGTTGTGGTTAATTCAAAGACTTTCCTTCCAAATTAAGGGGAAAGAAGATCAGAGGGGGGGTAAAGAAAGAGGATTATCCGCCCAATGCAATCTGAAGTAAGAAAGCTCTTAAAGCGAGGGGGAAGCCGATATGGAGGGGGGGGGGTGACAGGCAGATAAATAGTGACGGAAAAAATGAGACGGACATTTGACTGTTCTACTTTCTCGAGAAGTGACGAGAGCCTCAGTTTCTCCCACGTGTTGAGAAAACACAGCTTCATTTCATGTGATGTGAGGACGAGAGGGTGAGCAGAAGAGAGAGAGAGCGTCTTTTACAAGGACAGACAATAAAAGGGATGGTCATAAAGCAATGAGACTCCATCCCTTGTGACGCCGAGCGAGTTTATCGTGGTAAGCAGCTTGATACTGGGATGTACAAAACTGGACCAAAGATCAAGAGCGCTGCAGCACCGAGGAACAGACGAGGATCTCATCTATTATTCAATCGCATCCATCTAATGGCCGTCAAATTGAAAGACCTCGGATAATCTGGAAGACTAATAAGCTTTTAAATGATGAAGTCCCTTCTCCAATCGCGAGCCGCTTTAAATTTCCAAGGCCTTATCTCTTTGAGACGATTGCCAATCAGCAGTGATCAAGAGCTCCTCGGCAGCGCGGGCGGCGGCGTTTATGTTGCTCCCCTGCTGAATTACCCGGCCATCAGCGATGCAGTGACCAGCGGCTGCACAATGGTGGAGACCAGAAACAGTGATAACTCAAGAAGGAGTAACTGTATCCGACAGGTCATAATAGACCAATGAATCTCACTGGATTTTTATATTGTAGGTCCAATAAGTCAGGTGGTGGTATTTAAAATAACCCGAATGACAGAAATAAAAGCGATAAGAGCATTTACGGCACTAAAGTTAATGTGGAGGAGAAGCATCCCTTCACATCTGTGTCAGATCCCCGGAGTGGTTTCCAGATTCATGAGTGATTTCACATCCATCACAATGCGGATGAGGATTTTAATTCCGTGAAATTGACTCGAGCAGACGAAGGGGCGGTCGGAGGATTTAAGTTCGGTTCTGCGACCTTCAGCCTGAGCGCGTTTGAGAAACAGCCCCCCGATAAACAAAGTGCGTCCCTAATTAGTTTCAGGATGAGCGAACTGATGTTTAAGCAACAAATAAATGCCTCTTTGTCTCTGCGTGCAGTTTGACAGTGTGAAAACTTACTTCAACTTGTTCGCTTATCTTGGCTCACAAAGGTTCAGTTAATGAACAGAATGAAGACATACATTACATGTAACAGTGCAGCAGTTCTTCACATGCGGGGAAGAAATGCACAATCTTTGAATCTGCCGTGAAATGCGACTCGTCTTACTGTAACTACATGCACACGTCACAGTTGTGTGACTTTATTTTGGTCCCCGGTGACACAAAAATAATCGATCATTCCCAAGTGTCTGAGATCTCAATTAGTGTTCACTGCTGAGGAAAACTGGAGTGAAAGAGGAAGTGTTAATGAGGCAGTAATTTTGAACACAGCCAAGATTACAGGAGGATCAGTCATTTAAAAACCTTGAAGCATTAAAAAAAGGTGTATAGCCTCGAACAACTTAGTCGACTGGCACTGCGGAGGCACATTTATTTTCAGCTTTTCACATGAAGGCAACTCTGCTGCACAGTTCTTTTATAATAGAAGTCACTTATCGTAAATTGCACACAGACGTGTCCAGTCTCCACACAACCTCCAGAGTTGGAAAAAGAAGATAAACACTGATAACAGAACAAGTGTTTAATATTTGAACAAACATTCAAACTGTGCGCAGAGATCTGAAGCAGTTTCTCTCAGCTTTCCTGACTGTAAGAGCCTCAGAAACTAAACAACAGATGTGAGTATTTCTGTATATTTTTGTATTGTTGATTTATCACATCATAAGTACACAATTTGATTATAATTTTATATTTGATTTAATGCTGTATGGCACCATAATATGAAGTCTTACACATATTACTGAGCTTATGTGCAAGAAAAGCAAAGTACTATGACAGGATCATTGATCTGTTGAGATCTGAGGCTACACTTGTCTCCGTACCTCTACGACTGTTTGCAGCGCTTGAGCGCGTCTCTCCCTTTAGCGCTTCATGCAGCGCAGTTTCACCTCTGCACGCGTGTTTTACTTGACATTGCTGCCATCGTAATGCTTCTCGGTGGCCGCTGATCGTCAAAGTGATGGCGACAAACAAATGGATCCATGTCTCGAGGGAGGAATTGTACACATGCTGTTCCAGGTCGCATTAAGTTAATATGTATTTACCAGTTCGGGAGTCTCACAATTTGGCTGCACAAGTCAATTGTTTCGGATGCTACTGTTGTTGTTTTTGGTCTTTGGAGGGGATTTGATGGCAATAAGAAAAATATAAACCACTCACGTTTGCATTCACACTCAAAGCCAAAAGGATTACATATGATTCCTACATTCCTGACTAACAATGTCTGTCTCTTGTGGCAACACATCTGCATTTTCGTACTGTGCTACACAGTCTATAGAGACAGCTGTAGAAATTCTTTATATGTGCTCTATATCTCTCTTCATCTTCTGTCTGGTCTCTTTTCCCCTTTAAAGTCGTCGTCTCTCAGGCAGAAAGTAAACTTCCTGCCAGGGGCTTTGCAGGAGGATATTCTCCTTCCAGCACCTACAGTACTGACACCTCAACACTCGCATATGTACAGAAGCATTTCTCATCCTGGAAATAAAGGATTCTCTTTGTCTTTTCTACCACTTTTGGTGCGACGCACTTTCCATCTTTCTGTGTTGACAGTGGCTGTTCTGAATGACGACCCAAAAAAATAAATAAATAAATAAAGAGGAGAAAAATGACAGCGAGGGGATGAGGAGGACGTGGCGGTAGAGGAGAGAAAGTGCTGACGCGCACAGAGGGCTGGACGGGGCCTTAATTGATCACTCGTTGAGGAAGGAGAGGAGAGGAGAGGGGGGGAGGGAGGGAGAGGGGAGGGTTAATGGAGGAAAGAGGGGGCATACTGGGTAATTCATCGGATTTATGAGGAACAGTGGCAGGGGAAGATGGGTGCTCAGACAAGTATAACTCAGTCACCGACATCAAACGAAAGGCCACCGCACTAAATCACGGCACGAGAGAAAATATAAACTCCGGGAATAAACAGAAATTAGAGGCATATTTTGATGCGGCCATAACCCCTTCAAGGGGGACTGTGTGTGTGTGTGTGTGTGCGTGGGGGGGCCTTGAATGTGTCAGTCAGTCAGTGTGTCAGACCGACTGAATAAAGCATCAGGATTGTATTTATAGTAGCGTATTAGACCTTATTCAGCCCAGGCAAGGCTCCCTGCTTGATGAGCTAACTCGAGGGGTCGAAAAATTGTGCAGTGCTGGCAATCTGGCAGCACTTAGATTTACTGTGTTCACTCGGATGGAATAAAAGAAGAGGAGAGAGAGAGAGTGTGTGTGTGAAGACGCTGCATGTCCAATGGGAGGATGAGTCTCGGGGCTCTTGTATATGCAGAGAATCAATCAGATGCTGGGATTTTTTTTCTGACCCGACGCTCATTAAATAAGAGAATGGCGAGCTAAAATTTGCCCTCGGGCTTCCGACTCTATCAAATGGGTCATTCAGCAGAACCACTGTGGAGGAGCAAGCACCATTGTAAAGCTCTCTGACTGAGTAAATATACTGGGTGTGTGTAATCGAAGGAGATGCAAACATTAAAAGTAGGACAATTGAGAACAAGGCAGCAGAGGAATACAGAACAACAGCCATTACAAAGCACAAAGTGGAGGCATGTACATAGGCAGCCATGCATGTGCACACCTGTTCCCTCTGAGCAGCACTGTGCTGCTGCTGCATCAACGCATCCCAGCATCTTGCGGCTGAGGCCGATCGATGCCTTTTAATTACCAAGGGCCAAAAGCGCTGGTCGATACAGCTGACGAGAAGCAGAGAGAGAGAGAGGGAGAGAGAAAGAGAGAGAGAGAGAGATGCTCCAGACAGTGATTGATGCTCGCTCTTCCCAGTGAACCTACGTACAGATGTGTCGTTAGGCTTGATTAATCCTGCCAAGCCACATTCACTCACTTTACAGACTGTCGTTTAACCAGACTGGGCCGCCGCGGTCACAAGGTTAAGTGGACACAAGGTGTCCGCCCGGAGGAACAAAAAGCCTCCCAACCAATAAGTCAGGGGTGGCCGCTCGCTCTCACCAGCACAGGCCGCTTGCTTGTTCTACACCGATACCAAACCGACTGAGATCGGATTCCCTACTAGACAAGAAGATACAGATAAAACACGTCCAAAAATGCCAATACAGATGTCTTCAGAGATGGCGGTTCCATTTTTAATAAATTCCTACCCTGCGATCCTCAGGCGTCGGCAAAGACACATATTGCTTTTCTCCGAAATTTATTTTATCGTTTTATCTGCATCACTTGCACCGTGAATAATGAACTCAATGTGTTCACTTCTTATCTACTGGGGAAGCTTCAGTGATTTGGGCAGTTTGATAAAAGTGACAGCTTCCCAACAAAGAAAAGAGAGATTGAACGGAAAGGAAAGATCTGAAAGCAGCAGAGGTCAAACAGACTTGGAAATTATGACATCTCTCATGAGACGGAAGTCTTTTTGAATGGCTGCTTTTTAAAGTTTGCATCAAGAAATCTCCGCGAGTCGCTCATGTGAAGGATATTCTGCCTCCGTCTGCACACTGAGCCGTCAGGATTTGTCATTTCCTGGCAATCTTGGGTCACCAATCAACCTCAAATACATGTTTTTGGACTGTGGGAGTTCACATGATGTCATCTTGTCAACTCAGCTGTCACATTTTGGACAAATCTCACAAGTGTTCCCTTTTTAAATAGTGTTGCAGAAAGCTTCATTTGAAAGGGTAATTTATTATTTGAGGGAATAAAACTTGAAAGGTAAAAACATTGGGGTTTCTCATGACACCTAAAACGTGGAGTCCAATTCAGTGCAGGGAAAGTCTTGTGAGCGTTGTTGTGATGTACTTTGACGTCATGTGATGATCCCTCTGATAAAAAGAGGCCAGGCTGGAGGATCATGCTGTCTGCTTCCAGATTTGCCGATTACGAGATGAATTCTGTACGCGCCACCTTTTGATGCTCCTCCAGAAATTAAAAATGATCTTTTTAAAATAAACAGTAATAACAATTAGCATAAAAACGAATCTTATGTGATGATATGCGACTGCAGTTTGTGGGGCGTATTTATCTTGCAGACTAAATTGCGTTTAGTTGCTACCTCTCTGGAGAATGGTGCAATTCAGTGCAACCCCAAAATGGGTTTAATAAATAGGGAAAGACAAATGGGGATAATCCACAACATATATGCATGAATGGGTTTATGAAGAGAAACTGTGGTGATTTTTTAATTAGAAATTACATAATTATCCCATTATTTCATACATAACAATGAGGACTTGCAGATTTCTGCACTGAGGAGACAATTGCAGACACACACACACACAAAATGTAAAAAAAAAGCAGAAAATACAAAGACTAAATCTAACAGAAATAGACTGCACACTTTCCTCTGTGTAAAGTGAGAATGGCACATTGGAGAGACTCCCACACGGCTTTCACTGAACACTCAATGCAAGTAGACATTAAGTGGACTGAACACGTTCTCCCTCAGGTGTGACCAGTGGATAAGAAGCTGCTCTGTAGGTCTGAGGACATTATTCCAGTCTGACAGGCAAAATTGGTTCGAGGGGAGAGTTCACTCTCCGCCCTCTCGGCTACATGTCTGACTCCCAGCAAAGGCTGGATATTACTTGTAAGGGCCGGATATACCGAGACACTCCAGTGAAGGAAGAAGATCTGGACAATAAGCCTCATTAAAAACAGTTTGAAACGGCTGCTTCTTGTGTAGGATTCATATGATTTGTATGCATAATGACAAAGCGCGACACTTCTGCTTTAAAGTTCTCGTATATCACAAAAACTTTAATCCAAGGTTTGACACGGTATGTAATCAATGACATTATAGAAAGTGAAAATCGGGGGTCATTTTTGACAGCCTTTGTTGCAAATGACACATCTTATTGTGGGATGATGTATGAGACCGTTTTTAGAGGATTTTATGACAGCTATATATATATATATATTTACACCTCAGACATATGACACAAATAATGAAATCTGTGGGAGTAAGGCGCGTTTTAAAATCTTCCTTCAAAAGATAGGGACATGATGGTGTTTGTTATGCTTTTGTCACGTCACAAAAATGGGTAAAAAGAATTTAAAATATGCTATGTTGAAGTACTTTAGTATTGTTAAAGGTACCTCGCCATCCACTGATCTATCGCTCTCTACCAAGCAACTCAACAAAGAAAGATTCTTGCATTAATTTCATCTTCCTGCTGTCAGGCCACAGTACAAACTAATATTGTTCCAACTCGTCTACCGATTAATATCATAAGATTATAAATCCTGAACCACAGTACTGCTGGATGAGGGTTTGTTGAGTTTCTTGACCCCGGCTCTGTACAGACTCAAAAAGCCTGTGTGTTCTGTTTATAGATTCAATTCCTAATGTGAACAAGCAGAAATGTTACTGCTTTTAATCTTCGATCTCACTCGAGAGCCAGAAATTATCAGCAGAATGTAAATGGATGCATGTTTACTTTCCATCATTACTGTTGCTTCAAGCGGCTGTTTGATATTCCAGCCAGCTGCAGTGTGGCTCACGTTAACCATCTGATGCATTGCTGGAGAGTTTGGCCCATCTACATACATATTTAATGAAATGAGCATATTCTGCAAATTTGTAGAGTATCCTCTGTAAGTGAGCAGTGAAGTGATGAATAAGTCAGGAGACCATCGACGTGCTGGTCACCGTGACATTTTCACCTGCGTTTAACCTCCATTCCGGCCTGAAGCAGTACACGGAGTGGAAAGATGTACGTGACCAGGGTTTCCATAATATTCACTTTTCAATAACGATACGGACACATTTTGTGAGTTAATGCAAATAGCTGTTGGCTGAGGTTCATATTAGAGATGACAATGAGTCCTGAGGCAGGCCCCGGGGTCTCTGACCTTGATCATCAAAAGAGCCAGTTTTTTCCCCTGTCACATAATAAAAGGATTAAAAAAAAGAAAGAAAAAAAAAGGATGGGAGCTGGAAAACATATTCAACCTTCATATAAAGATAACAGCAAATTAGTGTGTTCATATTTAATTAAACTCTATATTTCCCCTGTAGAAATGTCACTTTTTTTTTTCTTTCTTCTTTTGATTTATACAGAGTTATCGTACTGAGGGCTGAGGTCGGATACAAACCATAAATCATCCGCAGCGCGTGTGACAAAGTGGTACGGACCCATAATTCAGTTGAAATATTAAAACATTCTTCTATTTAAGTGCCACATTTGTCACTTCAAACTGCAAGACAAGAGCCGATTTCAAGTCTGCTGTGTGTCACAATTAAAAACTGGAAGAAAAAAAAAAAAAACAAGAAGAAAAATGTTTACTTACGTGCAATTTTATGAAGGTTGTATGGAGCCGCGACAGAGGGGGGGTTAGGTGCTGCATGCAGCTCCAGGAGACACCTGGACCAGCCAGGGGACAAAATGACAAACAATACAGTGCAAATGGCGTTTAGGGATGAAAAGATTCAAATTAGAACAAAAAGTACTTAATGTTTTCTTTGTCCATGAAAAACTCACTGATCCTCCTTCAGTTCATTAACTGGTGAAACTTTCTCTCACCAACAGCTTTTTTTTCCCCATTACACTCGCACATTTTCTGTATTTTTTTTAACACCTTTTTTTTTGTTTCAACCACAGGAAGGTTGTTAAAATATTTTAGAAAAATCATGAAATCCCATCTGTTTTTTGTATCCTTACCGAGTCAGATCCACAGACATCAATTTCCAAAAGTGTACACCTTATTTGTCTCCCAGGTAACGGGAGGACGACGGCCATTTGCAGCACAACTGGGCTGGGTAGCAATTGAAATACTCCAAATTACTGCATTACTGGAGTTAAAAACAAGTTGAAACACGTTAAATGCATTCTTATTGATTAAAATTACATATACACCTCAAAGACTTGGTTAAAATAATGCTCAGAAATCCATGGGCAGTCCCAGATTGGCCTCTCTGGTATTGGAATGTTCTTAACTTTCCCACCACTTTCAGGACACACTGTTCTTTACACCAAGATCTTGACTGCGTGTTCAGAGTTCAATGTCCTCGGCTGCATTATAAATTTGCAGCCTATCAGACGGTTGATGAGATTACTTGATGGATAAGTTGCACTTTTCCGCCACGCCTGCATAAATGTTTAATACATCCCCATATAAATGGACGGCCACCTTTCACGGTGAAGAAGCTGCAACCGAGAGCAGGTGGACGAAGGAAAAGAACGAAAAGTTGAGGACAGGTTTTAAAGTTGGGCTCTGGTGAGACGAGTCTCCTCAACTTGACGGGCCGGGTTCCACGGGGGTGCATTAAACGAGCTCGGCATTTTGGGTCTGAGTAATAATGTCACCCCAGGGATTACCCACAATGAAGAGGTTTAAGATCTGAGCAGCATGTGATCATGGAAATGTCACCGGGGCCCGTTGCTCCGTCTGCCTCCAACCGCACCAGTGCATTCTGGGATATTCTGTCATTTGTTTGGATCCATGAACGTTGTGTCAACACGTTGTTTTGATATTAAAGCGACTGAGACGCCCCCCCCTTCATCTCGCTTTTCCACCCAGTTGAACTAAATGTGCTGTCAGGTTGACTTTAGCCCCTCTTCACTTCAGCCATTGTGAGCCAAGTGATTTTTTTTTTTTCCTCCCACCCCCCCTCCAAGCCTCACTTTCACCACCGGCGACTGGATCTGCATAAACGCCTCCCACGCGTGCTCAAATGACAGGATTTATCGCCGTCAATGAGAGACGGTTAAAGCAAATCGAGAGACGGAATATTGCGCTTCAATGAACCTTTGACGCCACCTTGGTTGGCTGCTCTGAAAACACTCGTTAAAAGATTTATACGGCGCGGCTGTAACACTTTGACCATTCTGAATGTGGAGGAATTAAAAGTGTATTACACGCTCTTTCCTCTTTCTTTCACCAAGTTAATTGGTCCCAGTTGAGCAATGCCGCCGCTTCCGTCTCTTTATTAAGAGGCTGTTCCAGACGTTGGCGAGGCGTCGGTGTGCGGAAAGACGATGCATACGTTGATAAACATAATCTGAGGAGTTGAGATGTTTACTGCTTGTAGAAACTCTCCTGGCAGCTCATTTGTACTACTCAATACAAAAAAAAAAAAGATACTTTGAAGAAAGTGCATAAAAGCAGACAAACCAACAGTTTTCCCAATATATAACTTTATTTAAAATATTGTTACAATTTATTACTCTACACAACATTTTCAAAACTTTTTTTTCTTTTTTACTGGTTAGTAAACCTTGACAAGTGTTTTAGATATAAAACCCTCTGTTATTTAGCTTAGTTCTGCCTCGGATGTTAATTGATATCTTTACACACTTAGTAAAGGAGACAGCGCTTCTCTTTTAAACCCCCTTTGTTTCATTGTGTGTTCAGCTGATCCTCCCAACAGCCATTTTTTTTCTCTCTCTCTCTCTCTCTCTCACACACACTCTCTCTCTCACACACGCATACACACACTCATACATGCACAATTAATGCTCGATGGTGGCTCTAACGGTACACTATGATTTCCCCAATCTTTATAGTTTCTGTTTAAATAAATAAAAGTTCTGAGTTGGAGAAACAAGAGTGCATTATTTGTCAAAAGGATACTTTTTTTTCTTTTTTTTTTTTACTCATAAAACAACTATTTACAGGTTATGCTGAAGACAGACAAACGAGGCTTAGGCTTTTCAAATGACGTCTCTGCATCCTGGCTGTGGAAAAAAAAAAAAAAAAAAAAAAAAAAAAGCCCCGTCTCTCAAAGCAACAAATAGAAAATAATTACACGCAGGCAAACGGCAGAACAACAGCACGTCCGTCCGTCCAGGTTAGTCACAGGCGGGAGACACGTCACCAGCTGTGAGCCAGATGTGCTGATAAATGGGACGAACACCAGCTGCCCGGGCTCAAGCCGCAGTGTCAGGAGGGTGAACTCGCGACTTGGCGAAGGCCTCTTCAGAAGGAGCGTGAGCTCAGAGAGTTCAAACCTAAGCGAATACCTGCTGCGTCTCAGTGGTGGTGACAAACACAAACTACCCTGAGTCTCTCACGTCGCCATTATCTGCTGCGCCGTCCCCAACATTCATCTTTTGTGGGGTTTTTTTGTTTTGAATTTCTGAAATCATTCAACTTCTGTCCGGTTTCTCGAACACGGACACAGGCGATGGCGCCGCGGTACACCGACGGACAGAAACGACCGAACGCGGGCCAACTGTACATACATCTCAACGTCCTCCTCGTTTCGTTTTCCTTCACCCGAACACCATCGACACGACATTTAGCTCACTGAAGAAACGTCTGAAATAGACACCGACGGACAGTCCACACACACACACACACACACACACACACACATAAACACAAACACCCGTGTGTGGCGAGACGAGACAAACCCAATCACAGAAATGCGTTTAAAAAGAAAACAAACAAAACAAAAAAAGCAGCTCCCTAAAAGCCTATTCACAGCAGCACGAGCCACGGGGACAGAGAACAAACATCAAACAGTAAAAAACACAGCTTTGAATACATTATTGGGAGGAGTGAGTCAGTTGTGCTCAAACAGGAATAAAAAGGAACAGAGGCTGCACTGAGCGAGTTGAACAAACGTGGTGCTGCCACGGCAACCGCATCCCCCAAGCGGTGACGGGAGATCAACCTGGGGAGAGTAAGAGCCGAGGACAGACGAGCCAGCGCACACAAACAAAACCCGTGTCTGTCCAACCTTCTTATATGAAAAAAACAAAACAAAACAAAAAAACAAACTCTTCAGTCATCCATCTCCCAACTGGTTGTCAAAATGACCACGTTTCTTTTTCTTAATTACCTGGGATGAGCGTCAAATGCTACCACAGTGATGTGCGTATTGCTAAAAGCTGTCGTACAACCGAGGCCACGTTAAGTAGCAGAGAGAGAGAGAGACCATGTGAGCAGGGCTGCAAACACCAGCTCCACAATGGGAGACGCTTTCAATTTGTCTCCATCTGCCCGGCGAGAGTCGCCGCCACCGCCGCCGTCGTACAGACACAAATACCCTCATCTTCGTTTGCTGGCTCCTGCGCCGACAGCTCATCACACGCCGCCAATCAGAGACTAAAAGCTTATCAGCAATGTCAGTGAAAAACACAGAGGACACACATTCACACACGCATACACACACACACACACGGGGGAGTGTGCTCAAGGTAACTGACTGAAAGCAAATTATGACTGAAGCTCGGCAAGGAATCATCATTTATTGAACTGCATCTTAAGCTCAACTGAGAAAATAATTTAACTCGAGGGAAACTTTGACCTCTGCTTTGTAAGAGCCAAGACAAGACGGGGGGATAAAAAAAAAAAAGTGTTCTCAATTTAGATTTTTGGTCGCTGCCAAAAGGCAGGTGAAGCGCAAGAATGAGTCAGTGAGAACATGGCCGAGTTAAACTACAAGCCCTTAGTGAAATAAACACAACTATTGCATTGAAGTGGAATTTAAATCAGTCTATTAACCACATTGCCTCAATTTGTAAGTGCCCACTCCCCCACCACCACACTTCAGGTGGGACAACAACGTGAAAACTTCAGCTCCACAATGATGGGAAACAAGTACAAAGAAATCTAACAACGGTGAGAAAAAAAAAACCAACAATATTTTCCCACACAAACAGAAAACTACATAATTGTAAAATTATATGTTATGTGCATACACACACAACTAATACTGTATACGTTTAGGTGCTCTAGGAAAAAAAGAAAAAGAAAAAAAGGACTGGCTGTGGATAAAGTTACACAACATCCATCCTCCTGACTTGGTTAATGGACTGACTGCAGAGGAGTGATCCTCCGGGGTGACTTACAGAGCCAGAGGGATCACTCTTCAAGGAGCTCTGAGAAGATTTCTATTCCTGCACAAAATGTACGCCTGAGTCGGTGCTATCCTCTGCTGCCCCCTGCTGCCTGATCCGCAAACTACAGTATATCGTTTGTTCCAAGGCATCGCTCCAGCACAGAACCGAGAACGGGAGCATCTTCCTCTCGAATCCCCGAGCTCTGCAAACCCCCCCTCCCCCTCCATGAAACAGCGAGGAGGGGAGGAGTAACCCCCTCCTGACAATAATGGCCGACTGCCAACAGGTGTTTGGGTTCGACCAGAAGATGAGGTGAAAAATGGGAGAACGAGATCTCAGTTAGGATATCACCACGTTGGACCAAGAGACCAATTACTATAGCTCTTATATTAATCTATACTTTATCAGACGCAGAAATCGTTAAACATATAAACAGTTACAAACACACCCCCCCCCCCCACATCTGGATCCATTTAGTTACACTTGCATTGTTTTTCCCACAGCGGCAGGACACCGACGACTCCTGCGATAGAAAACATAATATCTGTTCATGTCCAGCATCAAAAGCACGACTTTGCTTTTTGTTTCATTTGTAACCGCCAGCGAAAGGAGCGGAAGCCACTTTCTTTCTTTTGTTTTTGTTTTTTCCCCCCCATCCCTCCCTTCTTATCCTCTCCTCAGCTCAGTGGACGAGCTTCAACGTCGCAGGACTTTGGACAGACGGGACCACCACAGTCCACCAGCAGAAGTCAGCTCTCTCTCTCTCTCTCTCTCGTCCCTTTTGCACAAACGCTTGCTGCAGTGCCGCGGGTGACCCCCGACCGCGATACACCTCGCCCACAGGAGACAATCTGCTTGCGCCTGCCCCTCGTCACAGGGCCGAGGCAGTGGAGGAAAACGACAGACACGCTATGAAGGTCTAATAAATGAGGTGAACGTTGGTTTTTGTTGAGTTTCGGTATTTTTTTTTTTTTTTACTCTCTCTCCTCCGTTTGCTCTTCTTGTTGCTCGTGTTCCCTGGGTTCAGGCAAGCGTGACAATTCAAATTTTTCCCCAAATCAGTCGCTTCCAGTTTGTTTGGGGGTTTTTTTGTTTCAGGGGAGGGGGGGGGGGGGGGGGGGCAGGGATCGCCTCAGTCTGACGCTGAGCTGTGTGTTTAGTCGATGGGCGCTTTCTGAGGTGGCTGTGATGATGTGAGTGGACCGGTACTTGTTTTTGAAGGATTACAAAAGGTCTTAGGAAGTTGCAATCTCCCCCCCTAGGTGGCGCCATCCCTTCTGCTGCGTCTCCAGTGGAGGCAGATACTCTGGAACACAGAGAGAGACGGCTCAGGGCAACGGACCTTCAATGAGGAAAATGCTGCCACATTAATGTCACAAAGCACATCAGTCACTTCTGGAGGCTTTCCACTTTCTCCCCGGCAGTTCGCGATTCTTTTCTGTCCCTGTAGCTCGTAAAACTTTTCTGTCATTCTCATGCCTCGCATTCGTTTGTCCACATATTTGTGTCACAAGGGGCAAATAGTTTCACATCCTGAGTGCATCTCTTAGAAGTGACGAGTCGCAACTCACATGACTTGCCTGTGCAAACGCACTGGCTTCCTTTTTTTAGACACAAATCCTGACATTGGAACCAGAGAAAACACACCTCCGTGCTTCCTAGTTCTTCTCACTTGACCTTAATCACTTCCTTCTTTTACATTGAGGATGTGATGAAGTGAAATCTGGGCTGACATTTGACTCTAAGTCAAAGTGAAGGGGGGGGGGCGTCAAAGCAAAAAGAAAAGGAGATGTTTTTTGGCAAAATACTAAAAATATCTGAAATTATTGAACAAATAGACAAACATTTGCCTAAAAAGTAAAGAGATGTATTTTTAACTTGATGGGGTGCTTTACCGATCATAGATTTTTTTTTTCCTTTTTTGTATAGAAGTATAGAGCAGGTTTAAAATCCTCTCCCTGTCCTTGACATTTTGGGTTTCATCAGATAGTGAGTTTTTGAATAATTCATGTTTCTTGATGGTTGTCTTCAATCAAAGCAACCACCCTGTACTGTAGCTGAATACGTTTCTTTTAAAACAAATAAGGATTATGATCCTTCAGCCTCCATTTGACCTTTTAGTTCTGGTGTTTACGTCACTGAAAATATTATTTCTTTCAATTTCTGCCAAAAAAAAACACATGTGGAACAACATTTGCAGCTTACCGTTGTTACTGCAGTTCTTGTTGTCTTTATCAGAAGCCTCATCCTCAACCTGAGAGCAAAGGAGTGAATAAACAACTGTAAAACCAATCATGTTGGAGGACAGACTGCAGGACTCGTGTGAATCAGTGCAGACAAGAAGCTAAGTTTGGACATGAAGAGCTGGCACAGAGTCGTGCGCTTCCCAGAAAGGAGAGAGGAAGGGAGTGGTCTTTACCTGTTTCCTCCACTTCAGCTCACAAAAGACCCGCTCAAAGCACTCGTGCATGTAGTTGAACTGAGAGGGAAAAAACACAGGGCGATATTCGGGTTACCAATGCGCCACAGCCCGAACAGCCACTGTGTAAACCTATGATTACACTAATTGCTTCTTTTTAACTACAGTTTATATAAGATCTGGAGCAAATGCCTTAATGATCATAATCAGGCCTGTGTGACAGTTGGTGGTATTTTACAACAACTTCTTCAGACCCGTTAAGACGTGAAGCCACATTGTTGTATGACCCAGAGTTCTCAGATTTCTGCAGGTTGCATTTGACTGGGAAATCCACAGGCACGTGATGAAGAAATGCTGCAGAGCAGCGGGTGTATAAACTTACATATGGAGTGAAGATCTTGACCCAGCGAGGTTTCTTCTCTCCTCTGGCATACTCAAAGCAGAAAGCCATGCCCTCCTCGTCAGTGTCCCAACGTTGCATCTCCGCCCATTCAAAGGCTATTACCTGATTCTGAAGTGGAATAAAGAGATTCTTTTTATGGCTGGATTCATTCCCTTTGTTCATTCTGATCGAATTCTTTCCCATTGAGACACCAGACGTTTCCTGTTTACATAAACATTGAATTAACTGATGTGCAGTCAGTGTATCAAGCCCATGCTGTTTGGCAGTGTGGCTGTTAGCCTGTTGAAACCTGGGAACATGATCCCACGTCCAGCGACACCGGGAATCTCCCCAGTATTGAAGATGGGGCCGTTTATGTTTTCAGAGATGCAGTTTGTCACAGTGATTTCCTTCAAAACGCCACGCGTGAAGCATCTTGTGGTGACGTTACTTAACAGACAAGCAAAGCTTTGACATCTGGGAACCCGATGTGCCTTGTACTTTGACTCTGATCAGATCATAAAAACCTCCTTTAATCCGATCATAATTTCAACGTGATAGGGTCAATATAGTCATAAGTCTTTTAATCTGAATCCTTATAGCCCATGTACCCACAGTTAATGTTTACTTGAACACTGTTTTTGATTCAGTCAATAGGAACTGTGTGAACGCAAAGGGACAATAAAGCCGAGGCGGAAATACTGAACAGGGTTAATACGAGCCACACTTTTACTTCCTGCAGTGAAGTCCAAACACGGAGCCTCTCCGTGGACAAAAGCACGAATCGTCTACGTGTGCTGCAGGTTCAAGCAGCCAACGGGGGGATTCTCACCTCCAGCGTGCCGTCCTCAGTGCAAGCGTGCAGCTTGAAGTGATTGATGCTGATCGCTGTGATGACGTGACCCTTCCTCCTGGAGTCGCAGGAGCAGTGGGGGAAAACCACCTCGTTGTAGCCCTCGCATGTCCGCAACAGGCTCAGGTACTAACGGGCCACAGAGAGAGACGGATGAGTGACACTTGTCGCTTTGAGAAACAACTTCTTTCCTCGTGAGTGTAGCATTACTGTGTTACTGTTGTCTTCACAGTTATGAAAAACACTATTGTCACAAGACTGCTGATATTTTTTCGCTCTGTGTCTTGGTCTTCTTAAAGATGATTTGAACCCAAATTTCCACCAAAGATTTTTTTTAAATTATACAATAATGCTCTTTGAGCCTCGTTTCCTTCTTTTACAAACCTTCGTGAAATCAGATATTACCCGATACTTCATTATGGATTGCTCACAACGTGAGAAGCTACAGAGCAGTGAATGAACTGGACCTGTCACTACGAGTTCATGTGCTGTGAAGTCCAAGGCTCCATCACTAAAACCATGAGGCGGCTGCATCCTCAAGTGTGAAGGGGTTCGAGGTTTTTCCTGTCCATTTCTATTTGGTGGCATTTTGGTGATGGCTCTGGTCAGCAGGCAAAAAGTGTATTCATCCCGATCCCCTCCCCTGAACAAAGAGCGGTCTGTGGTACTGACCGTGGCCATCTTTCTCTGCTCTGCCAGTTTCTGCAGCTGGTAGGATTTGTCCTCTGTCTTTATGAATCCCTTCTTCACATCGTCCAGTGCCTAGAGAGACAGAGGAAGAGAGAGAACATAAAGCGGCAGAACAGGATATATTATTTGGGGCTGCTCAATGAAGAAAACGCATTACGTCTTACACCTGCTGTAATCAATATGAGAAAAATGCACATGCAGTGATGGACCTTGTGAGGATATGATCGGATTCTGGAGAGATTTTTTTTGAGCTCTTCACCAGCATTCAGCTAATCGTTCAATTGTCTTGCCCACAACCACCAGATTCTCTAGTAACTGCATCATTTCTGACTGTAGGTGACCCAACCAGCTGTAGACAATGTGATCTGCACCGACCATCAGACAATGAGTAGCTGGTGCAGAACAGAGCTGATCATTCATCAGCTTAAAAGTGCTGAGTGAGGAAATATCGAAGACCGCGGTTGCAGAAACGCACTCCTAAATGAATGATAATGTCACAGCGTTAAGTGCTGGACGTGTTGAAAGCAGCTCTCTCCTAATATAAAAACAATCCGTATTAATTAAACAAGATGTGAAACCTCAATGCTGTGCTCACGACTTTGCCCCATGAGGCCAGAATAGACGCAGAAATAACCATCAATTAGCCCGAGATTGTTATATTCCAGATCGGGTTATTTTTAAGCTCTCATGTTTGCTTTAATGACTCACTGCTGAACCTCGCAAGCTGAAAATGCTTCAGGTATTGACCTTTACTGGTCAGCAGCCCGCAGGATGTTGCTGCAGCTAATTTTAGTGAATTATTTTCCTCTCAGTTCATATTTGCTACTTCAAAAAGCTTTGGAGGCATCTCACCCGCTAGTGAATTCACATCTTTCTCTGGTTTTTCCTGATGAAATGGTGACTATTCAAATGTTGGTGATAGGATGGGTGGAAGTGAACGGCGGCGGGTTAATAATATGTCAGTTTCATTTGCTGCCAAGAGTAAATCTCTGTCCCAGACCGGCATTCTTTAGTTAGCACAGATTCGGTTTTTGCTCGGTTTAATGAAAAAGTATGTTTGGAATAATTTTGATGAAATATTATTGATTCATACATTATATTAACTAAATTGGAGAACTACTGAACAGTGAAAGTAATAGAGTAAATGCTCACAGATACTGTAATGGTCTGGATAGGAGACACAGTTGCTTTTCCTTCTGTGGTAATTGGCCCGTAAAAAAGTTGTTGTGTTATATTCGGGGTTTAATATTCAGCTCCAGGTGTTCCAGTATGTGGAGTTCTGCCTGACAGATCTAAGGGCTTCAGAAACGAGCCAAACGAGCGGGATGTGATCTGTGGACACCCGCCTGAGTCTCAATGTTTTGTAGGGCAGCGAGGATGAGAGGCAGGAGAAGGTGGAACGGGAGCGATGAGGACACAGTGGACTGTGCATAAGACTGTACGTCACAAGCAAATATCTGAGAAACTCAGCGGTCTAAGCTTTGTGCGTTTAATGTACTTGTATCTATTTATTGGTTTTGGAAAAGCTTTTTTCGAAATATGAGCCTTTTCAAAATCAAGAATATTTCAAAAAAGAAGAAGAAACGAAAGAAACAAATCCATGTCAAACAGGACAGAATTATAGTTATTACCTGGTGAAAACAATAGTGCAGCGCCAGCGGGTTGTCTCGGAGCAGCTCCTCCTCCTGGAAGCTAAACAGCCATTTGCGTAGAGCTAGACAAGTCCCCGGCACTGCCGACGTGTAGTTCTGAACGTAAAGCTTGTGAGGAAACTCGTTGGGCGCCAGCTTCCGCACTGCGACGCAGAAAAAAGAAAAAAGGAACGGAGAAATGAGGCAACGGTAACTCGCTGTCCCAAATATCAAAGTCTTCTATCAAGGGTCCGTATTTTCTAAAACTACACACATACCCCACAGCTGAGTGAGTTAATTAGATGAGTTTTTATTTTTATTTTTATTATATATATAATATAAATAACATTAATGGAATGATAGACTGAGAAAGTCAACGGTGAGATGCATCTCATCCAGTTCTTACCAAAGGAGTGATTGATGACCTCGAACAGGGCGAAGTAGCTGGCCATAATACTGTCCATTCCAACCTTCAACACTAACGCCTAGAAAAGAGAATGACAAGAGCCATGCTGACAAATTACACAACACGAGAGTCCAACGCGAAGCCTGTTCCTTCCTACACAGTAACGCGACGTTACCTGGTACACCTGGTCTGTGGTGCTGTTCTTACGGACTCTGACCGAGATGGTGGTTTTGTCTGGCAGCGCTATCCGCAGCTCCACGTCCGTCACGCCGTTATAGTTCTGCGCAGAGAAAAATGTACAAAAGGAGCACGCTGATGATTGACAAATAGATTGTATCTGTGGCGATTTACTGCTACGCTCCTATTAAAAACAACGAGTTTGACGATTCTCAGCTGGCGTCGCATAGGTCGCATACCTCGTCTGATTCAGACAGAAACTCCTGCATGATGTCACTCTCCCCGATCACCCGCACGGAGCACACTGGAGACGACGGCGGAGAAAGATGGAGAGGGGTCAAAGTAAATCAAATAAACAAAGGCCAGCTAAATGCCACCCTGCCTGTAACCCCCTCGTGCTCATATTTGCAGAATTTACTGAACACTTTGAAAACTGATGACAGTCGGAGCAACAAGACGTCCGCTCTCATTTTGATCGTTCTTACTCGACTTCAACCAGCGCTTTGAAAATGGAGGAGTAATTCTTCTTGAGCATATGGATTGCTTTTTGTGTTTTCCCTTGTTTAAAAAAAAAATAAAAAAAATCTACCCATAAGCAGGTTTATCCACAGGGGAGCGTTCCAAAGCAGCTTACCTCGCTCCAGATATTCCTCCAGGCCTCTGCGCCGAGCGTCCAGCTGCTGCTCCGACAGGGAGAAGGGCCATTTGCCGGGAAGCTTCGGGAAGTTGAAGTTGGAAAACTCCCTCTTGAGGTTCTGGTGCAGGATGGCAAACTCCCGGTAGCGTTTGGAGCACAGCTGCCGACCTGACATGTACACATTGTACACCTACCGCCATGGAAACAGACAATAAAGCGTCTGATTGCGAAGTTTTAATTCAAGAGTTCGAGGTTGTTTTTGGGGTTTTTTTCTATCCATGATGAGATAAGCATTCTCCTCCTACAAGGGAGATGTCAGATTCTGTTTAATGTCAGCTGTGAAGGTCGTGTGTCGAATCAGCACTCACCACAAACCTCTCGGAGTGCTGCTCCACATGCTTGTATGTGGGAATAGAAATGGGCACGGCCTGCTTGTCGCTGTAGTCGTAGTTGGGCTGGACATCCTCGCCGCCCTCCAGCCCGTCGGCCTCCTGAGGTGGGACAGACAAGACGGCCAGAACCAGCTCCTTCTCCCCGGCGCGGATCAGGTCCACCACCTGCTTGTGGGTCGCACCTTCCACGCTCACCCCGTTACTGGAAGAAAGCCAAAACAGAGATGCCAGGCACAATGAGCGGGAAGCATGAATAAATAGAGAGAAAGGATTTCAATGCATTTTTTTTTTTTTTCCTTTCCCTTTTCCTCAAAATGTGTTTCCACACAATCAATCTATGTTTCAAAAGGGCAGTTCATTCAACTCTGCACGCACAGGGGCTCTGAAGCATCGAGTGCTGAGCGGAGCACGTCGCCTCCACGGCGCCCCGAACGACTCCCGTCTGCCTGTGCCGGATTGTATCAAAGTCATGTCGCATTTACATTGCAACTCTTCCAAACAAATTCTTAAAATGCAACATCAATGTTATTAACAGGAGAGAATTTATCGTGATTCAACCAGAGGAACTTTTATCATTGACCAGGACTGAGAAAAGATCCAGCGGGACTTCAAGTCAATGACTGAAGAAAAAACAAAACCCCACATCAGCCAATTTCAGCTTGGTCAGGTAAGACGACGAGGCTGGTGTCAAATTACAAGCGCTTGCTCATGAAGTACAAATTGGTACTCTGGAAGACAATATAATGAAAACCCACTAATAATTAGAGTACAAGGTCCCCTTTGAAATCCAGACACACTAGTGTTACCTAAGACACCCTGAAGGCATGCAGCGACAACAAACTGAGTCATCGGCTCTCAACAGCCAAACCCCTGAACTCCACAAGGAATTATATAGATTAACGTTTTTTTTTAATGGAGATCTGTCACTTCAAAGTACTAGTGTGGATAGAGATTCATGCATCTATGATTATAACAATAATTTGCTTAAAAAAAAAAAAAAAGGTCAAATCTTTTCCAGCGTGACATCCTTTTATTGTGTGTCGCTGCACTTTTGTCCGTTGACTGGCAGTGTTGGTAGTGTTGAGTAACCAGGTCGGCTCTAATGTTCCCCTCTCCTTTGGTGCTCCGAGACACACACACACACACACACACCTCCCTCCTTGGCTTTGCCGAAGGCCAGATGGCACCAGCATCAGGTGTCTCTGCTAATCTGCCCATGAGAAACAGTTAGGGGTTGGACGACAGGCTCCGTCCGTGGCGCACCGCGTTCATCTGAGTCCCCGCGTCTCATTTTATGGAGGCACAACGAAGAGGCTGGTGGAAAGTGAAAATCATGCGAGCGGTGGCGTGACGTGGTCACAGATATAGAGAGGACGGAATTAATCTGAACTGGTCCACCGAGTAGAAACATTTGGAAGGAGGAGGAAGACAAAGGGAAGAAGTTTCAAAACTATGCGGATCCTGTAAGACAAAACAGAAACACAACTCGCGTCTGGACGCGTCGATGTCAATTAGACTCAAGACACTAATGAAGCTAAATTAGGACTGAAGTAAATGTCATCTGGAAACTGAATTTGTTTGTCAGTCCACATGAAGGCTCACGCAGTATCTGCTATGATCCGGATGATGGTGGAGTGAATGTGCACTTTATACGAGAAGGGCTGTTGAATTCAGACAAATGAGCCGCACTCTGGAAGCCTCCATTGTTGTTGTTGTGTACACCACTCACACGTGCAGAAACATGACTTGACTGTCATGTCTCATTTCAGATAAGTTGTGTTTTCCCCTTTTACATGCCGGCCTTCGCACTTCAAAAATGTTGCACTTGTTTACTGTGACGGTGTCATATTTCCGCCACACAATAGATTTAACTAAATACTCTATATCTGCCACCAACTGTGAGAATAACTGAGCAAAAGAGACACTTCATTTAGTAGTACAACATTCTAATAGCCCCAATAAAGTTTTCTTTAAGTCACAGAGCAGGAAAAACGTTTTCTTCTTATCTGATCATCTCCACAAGCACCACTCAGGCAGTGACGATACGAGCCAGAATTTAAACGCCACATATGAACATTATTCTTGTCGAAACTTTGAAACAAACTGCTGACACGAGATAAACCCGACCGGCTTTTTGTGAGGTTTTTGCGGCGCAGTCACACTGGTTCATAAGTCACATGTAAGTATTGTAGTGTGTCATGTGACTCCGGAGAGATTCGAAGGTTTAAATGGCTGAAGACCAGACTGTGTAAAAACTATACTGATGCCTCAGCAAGTGGAAGTAAAAGGAAGCGTTCCCTATTTTGTGTTTCTTCCTTGTTTTTTTTAAACTTTTAACCTATGGTCACTTTCACGGCTACCCATTTTATGTTTCCACTGATTTTAAAGTTTCTATACACACGCGTGCAGCTTCAGGAAGTCAGTTTATGAAGGAAGGAGTTATCGTGAAAACTGTCCTTGTTGAGCAGGTTTACAAATATGAAGTGAATGACTTTTAGTGGGGACATATGTGATCAAATGCAAATGTTTTACTGGGCCATATGCAGAAATATCAACACAGCATCACTCCCAAGTGTAACATGTTTGGAAACAGTCGTGACTCACTGAATAAAATCCCATCTTTAGGGGTGAAATCACCCTGTGGATAGAATAATAATAAAAAAGAAAAGCAAAGCCAGCATGATGAAGTGGATCAGAGATGGCCATGAAAGTCCCTCAATATGAAGCGTTTTGACAATATTGTTGGAAGGCGATGAGCAAACCACAGGGAGCTCAAGTGTTTAACAGGTGTGTGTTTGCTCTGTGATGGACAAGTGACTTGTCCAGGGTGTATCGTGTCCTCGACCTTAGTAGGCTGGGATGAGCCAGAGCTTAAGAAGATGGATGGATGGACATATCCAAACTTCGTCATGTTATGTTAGTTATGTTAAAGATAATAAACGCCACAGATTTGTTTTTTTAAGACACTTTTATGGGAGGAAAACTATCCTGCAGTTCATCTGCATGCGTCTTAGAACCCACTAGGAGACATAATGACAGTGATGAGGGCACCTACACCGACACCGTCTCACTGAGCTGCAGCGACAACGCTGCTTTTCTCCATCAGGGTCAAAACGCAGACCGTCGGTATCGTGACCCCGGCTGAGGTTGAAGTTTGTCGGCAGCAGCACGCTGAAGCAGCCGCTGCGCAGGACGCCGTGTTGCTGTTAGCCACCGCAGCGGCAGCTAGCCGGAGCTAATCAACATGCACAGCCTGTTGTCCAACTTATGTAAGCCGCTTCGCTTTCTGCCCAAATTCGCCAGCATGAGCTTCAACGCTCCGCGTCAACAAAACGCAGAGTTCGGTTGTGAATTCGTCCCTCTTTTTTAAGTGAGATCGTTTCCCACGGCGAGTTGTGTTTTGGTGACACACGGAGGCTAATTACAACACATGCCTTGAAGAGGGAGACTCGAGCTACGCGGTTAGCCTCGGATGCTACCTCCGAGCAGAAGAAGCCCACTTACACTTCCAGGATCCGGTCGCCTTTTGCTATCCCGGCCCGGTCCGCGGCTCCTCCGGGCAGCACGGCGCTGACATGCTGGAGCGGCGCGTACAGTTCCCCGTTGATGCTCCGCAGCTGCCCACCCTCGCTGACCTGACCGCGAACGTTGAAGCCGTAGCCGGACTCCGACTTGACGATCCGCACCATCCGCGGACCCGACATCACCGTGGCGGCGGTCTGGCCCGAGGTGCCCGCCGACGAGCCGACCGCCGGACCGTTGCGGGACGCCGAAGGGAGAGCCGGCCGAATCTCATCGTCTCCTACATCCGCCATCTTCTTCTCAGGCACACTCCCCCCCACCCCTCCACCGCCAACTGCCAGTCGGTGTCTTCTACCAAATTCAAAACAACACTCGGGCTCTGTCCCTCAGCGCCGCCGGAGCTCCACAGACCGACACTGTTGTTCTCAGCCCGCCCCTGCTCGGCGTCACGAGACACGGCCGCACAACGTGACCCGCTGGAGGCGTCACCGGGGGCGTCACCGGCTCCAGAGGCGTCACCGGCCCCGGTAGCTCGGTAACCGTCTGCTGCCTTCAGGCTCCGGGATGAACGTCAAGCTGGGTCACGTTAAACACTGCGTTTTCGCCAAAGGCGCTTATTCAAAATATTTTCCTTCTGATTAATAATCGCTATAAAAATACAACTTAAAACTTGTACATTTATATATTCGATTTTATACAAAGATAACGTATAATAATAATAATAATAATAATAATAATAATAATAATGATAATAATAATAATAATAATAATAATAATAATAATAATAATAAGAATTGTTATTATGCATCCATCGTCCATTTGGGGTCGTGATGGCAGTATAGAGAGCAGAGAAGCCCAGGCATCCCTGTCCCCCGCAACTTCCTCCAGCTCTCCTGGGGGGACCCCGAGACTCTCTCAGGCCTAGCAAGAGATATAATCTCTCCAGGGAGTCCTGGGCCGACCTCGGGGCCTCCTCCCAGTTGGATGTGCCTGGTTGACCTCTAAAGGCAGGCAACCAGGTATTTATCCAGGGACTGATCAATAACTACATCTAACTCAAAACACATCATTACACCTATTGTGACACTCACAATTAATTTGAAATTTTATGATTCTTCATGGGTCACACAGTAGAGAAGAAGGATTTTCTAGTTTGACCTCAACACAGTCCGGTCGTCCATCTTCCGCACACACACGCTCACATTTGAGAGCAGATCAACATCTCATTTTTGGACCCACCGAACTGGACGTGACATGGGAACACAAAGCACCACAGCAAAATCGCTGCTCTTGGGACCAAATCTAACAAAACAAAACATTCAGGTAAAGTTACTTCCAATCCGAGGGGAATCTACCTGCAGGGCGTGTAGTGTGTCAACAGAATTAAGACACAGAGGATGTTGTGGGAACATATCACAAGAATCAGATTACAGAGATTATGTCCATGACATATTTATGCAACTCTCCAGCGGGGAAGAAGATACTAATTATACACAGCTCATGTGGCTGTTGAATGACTATCATGCATTTTATAAGAGACAAGAAAATTATTGCACAAACACACGCACGTTCCACACAATGTCACCAAAAATTTGATTTTTTTTAATGTTCTGTTTGACAAAGTGAACAACGCCAGTGTTTCAGAGAAAAAAATTCTTATTTATTATTACATTGCAATATCATTTTTGTGACTTGACTTTCGTGGCTTTGAGCAGTAGAAAATAATGCAACCCTTCAACAAATCAATCTGTCAATGGGGCCCTCCTCTTTTCTGTTACTCTCTCAGCCGACCCCAAGGTGGCGTTAGATCCTCATTTGCATGACTTCATGAATTCGTGGCACATCACAACCACGGACAAGACCAAGACACCAAACTCTTTGAAATCCACCCTGTTGTCTCCGTTTACGTCCAAATCTTTGAAAATTTTGTCCACTGCTGCCTTGTCGGTGGTTTTCTGGAATGAAGGAAAGCATCAGACGGGTCATCCACAACAATCACATTGGATATAGATATAATATCTCAGTACAAAACTCTACAATTGGGCAGTTTTGCAGTGTTGCAGTGCAATCAAACAGGCATCACTCACGCCCAGGATATCTCCAAGTTCATTCTGAAGAAGGTCCTTCAGCTCGGAGTGAGTTAAAGTGTCACTATCTCCATCCTTTCCAGCATATTTGTTGAAGACACGGAGGAGGAGGACCATGGCCTGCTCGGTACTAGACATGATGGCGGCTAGTTCATGAAGACAGAAACAGACGTCAGTTAAATTGTTGCTCCAGATTTTCCATGAAGCCCCACCTGAAAATATTCAAATGGATGAAAATTAAGTTGTTGTTCTCCAAAAATGCTCTCATGACTCCATCCAGGGGCAGAGTAAGGTTTTGTTAAGTTCATCTGGTGTTGATTAAAGTGCATCATGTGGTGTTGTGGTGCAATTTGGGATTTTTGTTTTGTTTCCAGGGGGAAATGAAGGAGTTGGCTTCACATCTGGAGGGATTGTTTAGTGCAAACAGGATCTAAAAAGTGGACTAACTCTTCTTCTTTTTTTTTTAACCCATTACTTCCCTTTTACAGCTTGATGCTTCATTCATACAGATAGAATAGACTAGAAATACTTTATTGATCCCAGAAGGGGAACTCCTTTATGTAACAACAGTGAAGTATTAAGCAGTTTTAATGCCTTCAAGGAGCAAAGCAAGGGTGACAGCATTGCATTTGTCTCTGCCAAACTCTTCCTCTGTTATGTTTTTCCATGAGACGTACTAATAAAGTCAGCCTGTGTTTCCTCTTGGGCTGAACCACTCTTTTCTCTCTCTCTAGTCCACTACTTCTGCTAAGTGACACAGGACATTGTTAAGGCAACGGCTCAATCTCTCTAGGTAACTCATTTGAACTCGATATAGAAGAAGGCCACGACTTGATTAAAATCCCAGGAGTTTAGTCTCTAACTACTAACGCAGCTTGAATAGAGTAGGAGGTTTTTGTTTTGTTTTTTTCCACCCGCTCCATAAACCCGGAGAGAGTGTGTTGTGGCTGCATTGTGACTCATATGTGCTGTTTTCCCTCTCTGGGGTCTGAGCCGAGGAAACTGTGGCATCAGATTTGTAAACAGATTGGAATTTGCAGAGGAGGATGCATGGAACCAGCACCAAAAACTGTTTACATTTTAAAAAATTTGGTGCAGCTATGAGAATCAGACGTTGATGCTGAATTCAGGAGGCGTACGAAAATATTTACGATATAGCTTTACTGGCTGAAAGTGGGAAAAGAACTTGCACTGAAGGAAAATGAGCAACGGATGTTGCAACACGAAGTTACAGAAACGACGAAGATAAAAAAAAAAAAAAGAAGTCCACAAAAAAAAAACAAACCCTGAAAATGCAAAAACTTTGCAAACAACGAATCAAATCTTTAAAGTGTATTCAAATAAAACAAAACTCACAATAAGTGCATAGTTAGAATTTTCCAAAATGCTACAAGACAAAGCGGTGGTGCATTTTTCTTTTACAATTCGTATCTGCAATTTTACTACTAAAAACAATATTGACTTTTTTTTTCTTCTTTTACTCACCGAGGTTCTGATGACAGAAGACGGGAGAGTGAAATGAGGCTTGGAGGAGCAGCAGTGATGGAAAATGGATGCAGCTCAGGTTTTATACATCACCACACCCTGCATCCCTCCTTCTGTGATGCTCACTTCATGCCCGGCCACTCCCCCCCCCCCCCCCCCCACTCCCTTTCTGTCTTTTCCTTTCTGGAAGCACTTCATCAACAGTGCATTCCAGCATCTCGGGGGTTTTTACACAAAAAAAAAAGTAGAAGCTTAAATTGCATATGAAAGACATTTTACCAATAATTTCACATGTTATAATGTCAAGTTGCTATTGAAGCAACAGTTTAGAGCTGAAGATGCCCAACAGGGAGGGTTGCAAAGCTCATATTACAAGGCAGATTGTGCATGTGATTATTTTTACAGTGACTATTCGTTTAGACCGTTAGTTTACGGTTTCACACACTAGTTTAATTAACATTTTTCTTTGGAGTGTATTTGTTGGTGTCCCTCTTTAAGGCTGTTGTTTAATGAGTCGATGGAGGGACTGATGAATCACTTGTTTTGTCACGATGGAGTCGCTCACAGCTGCTCCAAATCCAAAGAAAATGGAGATCCACAATTTATGTCACACAAGTTTAGTTCAGGGCTTCACACAAACAGATCTAGTCAAGACCGTGGAAGGGCAGAGGACGAATACAAGAGTTAAGAGATATTTTGAAGCAATTGCCAAAATAATGTAGTTTTTTTTTTTGTTTTCTTTTACAATGACTAAAACAGTTGAATGTGAATTTTGTTGTGCAGTTTTGAATTATGGGACACTGCGATTGTTTGTTGCGTTTATGGTTTTCTAGAGTTTTTTTGTTTTTTTTGTTTAATTGTCTGAAATGCACATGATGCTGAAGAGAAAACATTTGGAAAAGTGAGTCACTGAGAGTTGATTGTTATCGTCCTTGAATGGGACCACTCTTCTTCGCATGTTTGTGGAGAAGCAGTGAGTCACAGTCACGTCCCTTAAGCTCAAGTCTAACAGAAGAAGATGAAGAAGGAGAAGAAGAAGGAGAAGAAGGAGCAGAAGGAGAAGAAGAAGAAGAAGAAGAAGAAGAAGAAGAAGAAGAAGAAGAAGAAGAAGAAGAAGAAGAAGAAGAAGAAGAAGAAGAAGAAGAAGAAGAAGAAGAAAAGACCCCCCAAAAAATGCATACAGTGGAAACTGTGTTTGTTTCTATGTGTGTGTGGTCTGCTGTGTGGCTTTGAATTACATATAAACTGTCTTTAGTGGGGATGCAATTGTTTCAGGCCTCTAATTAACTTCAAAGTCTGACTAAATCTAGATCACGGGTTTGAAAAAGTTCCTGTCACCATCATACAACATGATCATTTTCAACATCCAAACATTGCAGTCCTTTTTTTCTTTTTTCTTTTTTTGACTGGAGAAATCGTTAGTCAGATTATTTCCGGTTGTCTTCTTCACTCACAGTTTCCAGATCAGGAAAATATGCGATAACCATGGCAACCAAATTTTACAAAACAGCCAGTAGTGATTCATATGAAACTATGTGTGTTGAATCTGGAAAGTAAACACATTCAAGCCTTTCGGCCAGTGTGCGAATCACAGCTTGGTTTTTGCGCCATCTCGTGGACAATTCTAATACTGTGCCCTTTTCTAAAACTTATAAATATTATATATTCACAAGTTTATATCATTTATATATATATGTATAATATAATCTCAATCAAAAACATTTTTAACAGATATGTTTGCATAAAAAAGACCTAATCACTTCGCAAAACTGTTACTGATTACATTTTTGGAATAATCAACTATTATACCAATGCATCGACTAAGTCAAAGTGTTATGTTGTTTCTGCCCCACAAACTGTGCTACCTGTTAGCTAATACAGTAAAAGTTAACTAAAACGTGCATCATTTATTGTGAAATATAGGGTATGTATTATGTTAAAGACTGTAGTACCACAATATGTTATACCCCTTCATGTATCATTGAGTCGCAAACACGTGTATTTAACACTTGTATTAAACTGTTAACATATTCAGAAATGGGAAATTTCAGCAGCTGGGTGTTGTTAATATCTGGAGTCAGTGTTAAAAGCAGCTCTAGATGTTATCTATATGTAATAATAATATGTTGTAAAGTGTCAAACTGGCAATATATTTCACAATACAAAATACATTGTTAAAAAAAAACCTGTCACTTCAAAATGTATCACATTCCTGTTGTCTTTTCTTAATCACCACATAATGAACATGCAAAAAAAAAATTTTTTTCTTATCTTATAACGAATAATTTTGTGATAATATCGGGTCACTTGCCATAAAAAGTGTCAGGAGTATTCAGTAATGTCGAATTGGACTTTTTGTAAGAAAATGAAGAGCAGCCACAGAAAGTCTACTGCTGGACTTCAATCGACTTCTATTGTTGTTTTTATTTGTTGTTGTTTTTTTTACTGTGTGGTGAAAACATCATACAGCCCCTACACACTCCAAAAATACCTTAAGCCATCATTACAAAACCTTCAGGCAACGGTCCTGAGTGACGTCACTGAGGGCGAAATAGCTAAAGTATCAGATTAAAAAAAAAAATATTTTGCTGACACGTCTTGGCCCTGATCAATACCAACAAAGTAGATAAATACTTTGATGTAATTTCCTTAATCAAGGCGACTTGAATGCTGGGCCTGTTCAGACCGTACATGTTATAGTTTGCCACATTCCCGGCGAGTGTGTTTTCTTCACTATATGTCAGGTGTGGTATGCAAACTCTGGACCCACGCCACAACACGCCCCACAGGAAAATGACTGAACAGTGGTTGTAAAACCGCGAGGGTCTCTGGGATCACTCAAGTTGCGACAAAGGTGGTGATGTGTGCGTTAGTAAGTCTCACCCAAACAGAGAACAGGTCTTAACCTGAACACGACGTCACAGATGAGCGTATAGCCTCTTGATTCGTACTCAGAGAGACTTATTCATTGTGATAAATGGTTGTTTTAGTCTTCTCGATCACAGGATCACCATATAGCTACTGGAATTAGTGCTTTCTGTCCTTTTTTTCTTCTTCCTATACATACAAATGAAGAGATCTTGTGATAAGAAACAATTTAGGAAGCACACAAGAGGAACATTGACTCAGTCTGCAGAGGAGGAATCCCCGGGCCTGTACACTCAGCTGTGGGTCACATGGGTGTGGTGCCTGTGTAAACTCCCCCAACACACACACACACAGACCACAGTTACCTAGGCAACCTCAGTGTTTGCACTATGAACAATGACTCCAAACCTAAACCCCACCCATGGAGGTGTGGCCCAAAACTTTTTCACCCTCAGTTTGGTCTTCCAGGCCTCATTCAGATTAAAAATGCAACTTTTTCTATCATTACTCGGAGCCTTTGGCCTCAGATAGATAGAAATGTTTCCTGAACATGTCTGCTGCCTTAGATACTTTATTTTATAGCAAAGATACTTCCATCAGCTCCACAGAGGGGATGGGTTAAGCAAGTCATGTTTTGTCTTTGCTCTGCCGTTTCCATCTTTCACCAGACGTGAGACACAATGAAAAGAATTTTGTGGTAAAGAGAGAGAGAGAGAGAGAGAGAGAGAGAGAGAGAGAGAGAGAGAGAGATGCAATGATTGACTGTGACGCTTCACGTTTCTGTGCTGCACTGAAGGGTTATTTGATTTAGTCAAGCCCATTATAATGCAACACTATTGACATACCACAGTATCATCTATTTTACCCATTTATCATGAATGTCTGGTCGTGCACAGCGCTGCAACTCCACATGAGTGATTATGCCTCACAGAGAGGTGTGTTTGTATCTGGGACATTCTGCAGATTCCTTAGAGCAGTGATAAGCGGGACTTTATCAAACAAAGAGGGAGCGGTCCATCTGCACTTTAACACTCAGGGAAGCAAAGAATACAGGTGGAACTTATATCACCACACCTTTTTGTCACTGCTGGACTGAAAACATGGAGAGAATTCCTGAGAATTTGCTCATGGATGAGGGGAAATTAGAATTATTTGGCGGCGAGTTTTTGAACTTTAAATAAGAATACAGAGATCTTCCCTCGTGACACGTTGGGTTTAGGTTTGATCTTCAATGTGGGGGAACCAGGTATTAAATTATGCAGCAGGAAGGCTTCAGGTGGAGCATTATCCAAGTTGCAATGATTTATGTATGGTGACCCCCAGTAAGAAAGCACATTGTAAACACACACATGGTTCAAACAAACAACAACTCAGCAAGCAGTTTGAAACGATTCACTGTTTTTAATTGACAAAACTATGTTTACAAAAACTGAGCGGTATTTATTTAATTTTTGTTCTTTCTTCATGGCCTTTTACATCTTCCCTGTCTTCTTCAGGTGCATCTGATAGCACTGCTCGCAGGCAATGGAAAGTCCGACAACCAGAGAAACAAACTCCTCAAAGTCCACCTGGCCGTCACCGTTGGTGTCCAGGTCCTTCATGATCTTGTCCACGGCAGCAGGGTCCTTCTGAGACTGCGGTTAACAGAAAGACATCAGCATCACTTCAGGGTTTGAAACTGTTTTAACGCTCAGTTCAATGGTCTTTCACTCACGAGTAGGAAGTTGGACAGCTCGTTCTCCATCAGCTCTCTGAGCTCTCGCCTGCTCAGTGTGCCACTCCTTCCCTCTTTGGAGGCATAACGGTGGAACACCTTGATGAGGGACTCCATGGCGTTTTCCAAGTCGGAAGGCATGATTGCTGAAGTGTATTTGGACTGAAAGGCAATATTGAGACAAAGAAGAAAGCATTATGTTTTGTTTCAAAAATATTATGATTGGGGACTTGAATGATCGTATGAGAGTATTTAACCATTCACATCATCACCTCAGTATAATCATTTAGCCTCCCTTGTGTGAAGCATATTTCCCATAATATCTTCTAACATTATACAAATATTAAATAAAGGTAAATCAAAAGGGAAAACAAAGGAAAATGCATGAGAGGCGTTACTGGAGCCAGTAAAGGAGGAGCAATATGTTAATGTCTTTCCCATTGATGAGTAATGCTCACAAGAAGCAAAGGTTGTCATTAAGTCGTTAGAATCAACAAAACTGTAATAGTTACTGCACCTAGTAACAGAACCGAGAGGGACAATCACACATGATAAGCCGGTGTGAGCTCTCGGCATGTACAGTACTCGTAACAGTTGAAAAGAAGAAGTTAGAAGGGGTGATGAGGTCATGGTGTCTGTGCAAGAGAGAATGGAAAAACTTTGACGAAGCAGGAAAAATGTCTCCAAAATGGAGGCTCTAAATGGAAGTATGCTGCAGAGCCCATGTGTGCACATAGCCACAATCCCACCACACCCTTATACAGCCCACACTTCACCTATGAACCACATAAACTCCACAATATAAGAAAACAGTCGTATTACAAGGAATTAAAACAATCAAGCATCATGGCAGGTTGATAACTATGAAAAATACTGAACTTCGAATGTTTAAAGTGCGAATTGAATAGTTTAGAAATTCAAATCGGATCAATCGTCTATTATCACAATTAAAAATTGAAAACGAAACTAGGACTTTAACTCGGAGATAACAATGATGATAATAAAAAAAAACACAGTAAGACTCAGTGATCCTCAGCAATCCCTCCAGCTGACAGGGTGTAACTTCTGGCGCTCATCACGTTCGAGGGAATCTCTGCAGAGCCGAGCCTGAAAGACGAGTGCAGCACCGTTACTTCTTACCGTGCAGCGCTGGAGACGTGGCCAGGGGGAGCAGGAGTGGCGAACGATCAGAAGTTTGGAATAAACGCAGCGCAGATTTTATAGGAAGGCGCCGCCCCGGCCGCTGCGCACTGCGCACTGAGTCACACACTTCAGTACACGGTGTAACTTTACTACTGGTGAGGTATTCTTTAATTCATGCTCGGGAGCCGATCCCTCCTTTAAAGTGAAGAAAAAGAGTAGCAGTTTTGCCTGGAAACTGCAGCAGAGGTAAAGCACACACTGTATATGAAGTAGACAGCTGCGTAAAAGCGCACGAACTTCTAAGTTCTGAAATGTCCGGTACAAAATTAAAAATGTTTCACTGTAACTTTCTTGAGAAGCTGGAAACTTTTTCTGGATGTAGTGAACCACATTAACTAATACGTATAGGCATTTTAACTGTTGTAATACAGTTTGTCCTCATATATATAAACCGTCTTCACCTTCAGCAACACGTAACAAGCCAGTTTGAAGAATACGTGGTAGAAAGTACAGAGTTTTATTAATATATATATTAAAAGCTTTCAGGAAAATTACTAGATAGGCTAAAAATAACAAGAATTAAAAAAACCGTACACATTGTTCTTTGCCACTTCACAACACTCTCTGACCCCTACAAACTCAAACTATTAGTAAAGTAAGCATTAAGTAAACAAAAAGGAAAGGTGTACGATTACAAATCCTCAAATAAAGGATACTTCATGACCCACAAGGAAAACACCAATGGTAACTATGAAACCATTCAAATGATTCGTGTTAATTTCTACATTGCTTGACTTCAGGGAGGAATATTACGCACTTCATATATCCGGCTGTTCAACTTAAAGGAAAAACTGTCCCGCGCACTTAGAGTTAAAAAACAAAGAAACAAAAAACAAAGTCTTTTAAAGCAGGGACTCGGCAAAAAACATTTCCTGAGGGGATCACATGAAAAAGCAAATGTTTCTGTGGAGGTCATAGGTGACAATTCTACTCAATTCCACTCAGCATGACTGCATCTTTTAAAGACTGTTACTGGTGTGAAATGTGTGTTTGGCTAAATAAGACATAAAATGTATGTTTTGAAATGATTGAGCATTTTCTAACATTAGTCAGTATTAAACTGTTGAATGATAGTGTCAATCATCTTTTGTTCAAAAACCTAAAATCTAACAGTGCAAAAATCACAAGCAAATAAAATGCTGACTCGCAGATATAGTGATTATAGTGAATGAGCCTCTATGTCAAATGTCCCAACAGTGAATCCATACCTTAATAATAACTCAATTATTCTTGTTAAATATGTTATTAGAGCGCTCTTATTCTCTGTCTAAAAGAGGTTCTTATTTTGAAGACGCATACAGGAAGTTGTTGTGGTGTTCCTCATGCGCTCATGGTCACGGCTGCTGTTCTCCCGTGCTACCAAGTTGTCCAACAAATAAATATGCCAAGCAAAGAGGCTGAAGATACCAACGTGAGAGCATCGTTTATTTTACTTTGAGTCATCTCCTGGACCTGCGCGCCTTAACAATTCTGTTCTTGAACTGTTTCCTTTGAGAAAAGGACAGTGTAAGACATATTCCTTACTGGGCAGCCTGCGTTTTTTCCTTTTGAATGCATATTTATTCTTTTCACTTTAGAAAGCCACACACACACACACGTATTGAACACGCTCATAATGCAAAGGCTCTGTGCTTTGATTTCAGATTTATTGGTTTATCCCTTTTGGGATATAATTTGCTGCAACAGCAATTGCTCAACAGGGACACAACTATACCTGAACTGAACTGAACTGAACTGAACTGAGCATTAAAATGTTGATTGTGCGCCCTCTTGCGATAGAAATGTGACAGTGCAAAACAAGTCTAGGTATTTATTACCTATTCAGTTGTTTCTGCTTTATTCAGTGGGGATCAGAGTTTTTAAATAAAGAACAGTGGACAAGATACATTAGTAAGACCTGGAATATCAGTCATGCAGCATTAGGTGTTTGGACCAGTTGACTGTTTCACACCACTGAACCTTTACGTTTCTAGAGATTGCTCAACTTGTTCATGGTTTGAAAAAAAACGTGTGTGTGTGTGTGTGTGTGTGTGTGTGTGTGTGTGTGTGTGTGTGTGTGTGTGTGTGTGTGTGTGTGTGAGCTGTGCCTGGAGGTATTTCTATACAGTCTCATCACTGACTGGGATCAGCACATTGCACGGTGTAGATTAGAAGATGGACGGATGAAACGTCAGATGTCTCATGTGACATCGATTCAGCGTGAAGGTGACGTGTGGTGCAGTGTGTCTCCACACAGCTACAATCTGGTCACCCTCCCAGGAAACCCTCGCAAAAGGAACTCTGCAGATTCAGTGAGTGGCTGCTCGGTTGTTTGAGGTCATGAAACCTGCCCACTGGCTTCAAGACAAGTTGTGCTCCAGGAGAATCAAGAAGATGAGGAGGCGGAGGGGACATGCTGTCGATCTCTTTAATATTCATTATGTTTGACCAGACATGAAACTCAATGATTCAACAAACTTTACTCAGCTCCACAACAACTGCTTTATCTGTTTAGTTTATTTTAAGTGTGAAGAGGGTTTATGATGAAGTCAGAGAAGACAGAGCCAAGACAGCGAGAAAGGATGCCTCGAGTTTAATGGACCAAACTCTCTTTATGAAAGCCGGACGAAGCGTTTTGTTTTTTCTTCATTGTTGCATTTCACTTCTTTTTTGTCTTCCTCAGTTTCATCTGATAGGCTTTCTCGCAGGAGACAGATAACCCGGCGATCAGGCAAAAGAACTGCTCAAAGTTGATCTGACCGCCCCCACTGACGTCCAGGTCCTTCACCATCTTGTCGATAACCGCAGGGTCCTTCTGCACCTGTGTTCAGGAGTCACAACAAAATACTGCATTTTGAAACAGATGGTGAAATATCAAAGAACTCTGTTCAATTTAGAAACAGTGTGAATATGAAGGCCAGTGGCAACACTTGTCATTTCTACAATTAGGAGCAAATTAACCTGAGGTAATACATTTTACTCCTAAATAGAATTGCCAATGCTTTTACATGTTTGCACATCTAGTTCACATCTGTTAAAATGTAAATTTTCCATAAATAAACTTCAACAAATAAATTTTTTAAAAACACATTTGATCACCCGGGTCTCCAAGTATTTCCATTCGTATAAATAGCAGGCACTTGTACATCCATTTCTGATGGATGTAGGTTTTAACAGGCCAGAGATATTGCAGCTCTCCTCGGTCTCCACTACTTTACACGGCGGCGCCTGCTCACCTGAAGATAGGCTGGAATCTCATTTTTCATCAGCTGCTTCAGTTTGTCCCGGCTCACTGTGTAGTATCCACCGTCCTCAGAGGCGTAGCGGTGAAACACCACGATGAGCGACTCCATGGCGGTCTCCAGCTCCGTGGGCATGGCTGCTGAGATGTTTTCCTACTGAAAAATAACAATGAGAAAAACTCGTAGCGGGCTGATTGACAGAACGAAGTGTTGCACAACTCCACAAAGGCTTAACTGACTGAAAGCTTGGTCGAGGGACTTGTTGTCAAATCTGTGTAGAGATTTGTGTTCATCTGATAAGCCTATCTGATCATCTAAAGTTGGAACTCAAAAACCAAGGAGAGATTTTGTTTCACTTTACTAAACAGCTACAACCCCACAGAAACTCAGCTAAAGCAGAAGCCAGATGAGGACGACTGCCGCTGAGGGAGAGATTATATCTACTTTTTTGGGTGAAGTCGGTGTCAATTTATCCTGGAAACGAGGATAAAGCAAGACCTGCTGCTGTACATGTGTGTACGTGCCAAAATGCTGACCACACCCTGAAGCAATCCCACATGCTGTGTGAAACCCTGAGCATTTTCCATGTTGCACATATTTGCAAAATGTATTTTCAAACGCTTCAATCCAGCATGTAAGCATGAAGGATTTAGGCCATTGTTTAAAATGTTGTATGGTTTTTCCCACACAGCTTGCCCAGCATTAGGCAAGTGCATTAGGAAACCTCTACATTTATGTCTTCCAATGTACAATATGTAGTTCACAGTAGTGTCACAGAATACATGATAAAATATTTCAGCTCAAGCTTGAGATTAGATGCTTCAATAACTATGAAATTAGAAAAAAGTGATGACATGATCATTATTGCATGTAATACTGTGTATTTTTCTTTCTTTCTTTTCACTTTAATCAGTTTTGAGGAACTTAAACATAAAAATCATTAATTCTGCTCAGTTTTAAACATTCCTAAATGGAAAACAAAGGTTATTTTCTCTTTCAAAAGTCACAGAAATGTGAACAATTTTGAAGTTTCTCCCAATAACACCTGAAACTGACATGTTTCATGGGTTTCAATAAGTGAACCACAAAGGGTTAAAAAACATCACCATGTTTCATTCAGGGCAAAGCTCAACATTTAGGTTTTAATATTTAATCTGATCGATTGATTTTGTTCTTTCAAACAGTGCCCATACCTTAGCAACGCCTGACTGTGTTCCTGTCAACACCACAAGGAAAGTCCCAAGCAAGGCAAAGTTTCTTCGGAGGGATTCCAGAAAACAAGTCAGGAGGAGCAAATAGATCCACCAACAGGACGAAAAACAAAAACAACGCAAAGAGACAAAAAGTAAGCGACGAGGGGAAGTAAAGTGTGGAGAGCTGGAGTGAGATGAAGTGGCTCATAAAGGCGCGCAGGAGGGAGGGTGAGGCCAAGAGGCCTGCGTGGAACTGAGAAGGTGTGGCAACAGAGTAGGAGTCAGACCGTGTCTGCAGACAGGAGAGACAAGCGGGGGCAAGTAGAACTTCACAGATAATGTCAACACTGGATGTGAAGAGGCCAACAACACAGATTGAAAATAAAGGAGGAACACCACATGGGTAATGGAAAGAGAAGCATTTGAAAAATAAAGTATTTATGGTGATAATAGATGTTTATTTTATTATCACTTATAAAAGATTGAGAAGAAATGTGTTTAGACTATGAATAAGTTTGTTAAGGTTGCTATATGTGTACTGGGTACTCTTCATTATCAAGGGTCTTGCGTGTAGTTTTGCTCTTCTACTCTTATGATTTGCATCAACCTACTTTTCTGTCTTTCAATGAAAGTAAACATAGTTTCACGGATTAATTATGAAAATGTGAACTATCCTGTGAATCCATTGATGACATGGTTGTTTAAACACCCTTGAACCGACATGTGACGTGCACATGATCCTATGATCCAGAATGAAATCGATTTGCTGAAATATGTCTTCAAATCAAAGTGGCACCATGTGCATTTATTCCTAGAACGATTTGAACTTGATATTATCCAGCACTGCTCTCACACAGATTCTCCATTTACAAAACAAGTATTGTTCAGCGTTGGCGAAGAGTACGAGGGTGTGTAATTTAAGTAATTCTTTTTAGGATTTATTGGTTTTGCTATGTAATGGTTCGATGAAGATTAAGACATAAGTCTTTTACAGATAGTTTTTAAATTGATGGACCAAGTCAACATGTTTCTGTAAGAATATTGACAATATCTGTGTTTCAACACATGCATTCAAAAGATATTAAATGTTTTAAAAACTTATTTCAGCTCTTTGAAAAAGATTATGACAAAAAAACTGGTATAAGATTGCCTTAAAATTAAAACACAAGAAACAACAAATATGTGTGGTGGATTTAGATTATTTTTAAAACCCACTCCTATGTGAAGTCTCTTGGTGTCACCACGCCTTAGTGTTGAAGATATCCTGTTCAGCAAGTTAAGTTTAGGTCAGCTCTGCAAACACTGAGGCAGCTGGCATCCGTCCACATCACCTGACTCTTCTTCCCCCACCAGAATGAGAAGATGCATGTAAACAAATACTTAAAGGTCTCATATTGTGCAGCTTTTCAACAATGTTTCATAGTAATCAGAGGTCTAACAATGATGTATTCACAGTTTATTGCCCTAAAACTCAGCCTTGATCCTGAATTTCATCCAGTCTAAAAGTCCCTCTTGTGAGCTCCACTGAGAACAGGCTGTTTCTGTGTCTGTACCTTTAAATGATAATGAGCTGTGTCTGACCACGCCTACTCCATGTCTCTTTTCAGATAGCTTGAGAGAAGGGGAAAAAAATGGCACATGAACACGAGCGGCCTCTAGTGGTAAGAATCAAAGGAAAATTATATATAAAAAAAAGAAATATATCTCAGTACTTTTTTAAATGCAAAGTATGTACAAAAGGCACAAGTGGAGAGTTTCAGAGAGATAAAAATGACTTTATTTAATATTTCTTGATGGCAGTATATGTTTTTGAGACTTTGTGTTGGTGCATCTGAATTGGAGGAAATATGTGCTCATCTCCAGTTTCCCTCGCTGTATCCTCGTTTTTTCCCCCCTTTACTTCTTGAAGAAGTCTGGACACTTTTCGCAGAGAGGACGAATACAGTGAAAAAACTCCTTCAGGTTCACTTGGTCATCCAGGTAGGCAATTTTGATGTAGATGTCTTCTTTTACTGTCCTGTTCTCAGGTTTCTGCAGTTAAACAAAAATAATGTCATACTTAGAAATCCTTTACTAAAAAGCCCTTCAGTGAGCAGGTGCAGGTGGAAGTGAAGAGCTGAGGATAGAGAATATGCACATCCAGAAGCTCTTTGTATTCTGTTTCGAAAAGTTTTTCCAGGTTTTCTTTTGTGATGGTGCGGCCTCCGCCCTCCGTTAAGCAGCTGTTGATGTCTGCAATACATTTGCTCTCAGCGTCATGGCAATCCAGGAACATGGTGACGGCTGCTTCAGAGGAGCAAAAATAAACATTGAACTGTCACCCATGTGATGTTTTCATAATTTACCTGCATTTCGTTTCCAGATTAGGAGAGCTGTCGTTTAAAAACAAAAATTGAAAATATAAATATGGCACCATCTAGTGGCAGATTTAAGGCAGTGACATTGAATCGTGTGGTTTTATGAAAAAGGTCAGATTTTTCACAACAGCTTGAGGGAGTGAAAGAAAGACAACAAATATTATGCCACGAAACAAGAAATCAGCTAAATTTACTGGATCGAATCTGTCACTCAGCTACTTTTTTAACAGTATGTTTTTGACATGCTGATAGGATACACAAACAAACTAAAAATCATAAAATAATCATAAAATCATTAAAAATATATCAGAACACAATAAAGTAAAAGTAATTACTTGTAACACTAAATGTAAAAGTAATAGTAATACATTATCATTGAAGAGAAATTTAATGAATTGAAATATTTTATTTTAATACAATATCATTAACCGCATAATAAATAAAATACAAAACAAAAAACAATATGCATTATTCCCCATTAAGCCAGACATGTCTTAAATAATAACTTGAACCATTTAAATGATTCCCATTTTATAGCAGGTGATCTGAACACTCAGTAATTACAACTTTTACAATAGTGTGGATTTACAATAGTGTAGATCAATTGTTCTTACCTGTGTATGGGTAAAACAGAAAGAGTCTAAAATTAAATACATGCAAGTAAAGTGTTATTCATCAAAATCCTGCTGGCCATAGACTTACACAATTATTCTAAGGAATTAAGAGTTAATATCTGAGTCTTTATAAAAGTGTCAAACAAGAGAAAACGTGAGAAGTGTGTGTAGATTCTACTCTGTCTGGGTCGTACCTGTGCTGAAGAGACGAGTCCACGCTGTGGTGTGAAAACCGTCTGCCAGGGCTTTAAATAGGAGATGAACGATGCACCTCAGCACTTCCACACCCTGGTGTTCAAGGTTTCCTGTTTGACAAGTGTTTGATTTCGACAACACTTCTGAATGATGAACCTCAAAAGTAGTTTATCAAGGCACTTTGCATCAACAAACAACCGAATCCTCTCAAGTAATGACAGGGTTGCACAATTTCTTGGAATGGCTTCCCATGATACAGGCTCAGATTGAATAATAAAGAGATATAAAATGCGAGTTGGAGTCTGCTTCAGGTTTCTTCCAAGTAATATATAGCTTTAGAGGTGGGATTATTGGGGTTCCCCCCCAATATATATATATATATATACTTAATATACATTGGCTATAATAGTGCTTGAAATGGCCACGTTGTAAAATATGTTATTTCATACTCATCTATATGAATTTACTCTATGTGCTAGATTCAGTTGAATGTTATTTTCTTTACTGTCTTTTCCTGTATGAGACTGAGTTTCACTGTTGAGAAAGTCAAGGTGAAAACATTGAATTTTATCTCAGGAATGTTTTCTTCTCCCCTAACTATCCAGGTCAAGTTTCTTCAAAAGTGTTTCTCCTCTTGTTGTGTTGGCTTTTACTTCACATGAACTGATTTCTATTATCTCTGGAGTCAAAGCAGTGTTATTAATAAAGAACACACCGAGATGGAAGCAATGACTTGTGTATTAACATGAAACGCTCCAAAATTAACCCAAAGTAACTTCTTATACTGTACATTTCCTTGATAATTTTAATTTGGAAAACACGTTTATCATCACCCCAGTGTTGGATTGCACGAGAGCCAGTAAATACAAATATTTGCATATTCTTCAGTGATCGACATGCCCAGTCTTGAGAGAAATCTTAAATTGCTTCATGGTTGCACACAGATTCGTTGCATGTGCTTCTCATTGCCCCAGGTAGCCGTGGTGCTGAAGGTAAACACAAAGTTCAAACACATAATCTACTTGGATATGTTAAAAGAAGTGCAAAAAGAACATTGACAAACAACGTCCACAATATCAAACTGACATGTCCTTATAAATGATCAGATGTGAGTTAACGTGTATTAGCATTGCACCTTTCTACATTTAGTATTTTACAGTGATGTATGTAAGTATATTCCTCCAAAGACATGTTTTAGGTGAATCTGTGCAGCGTGTGCATCGTAAATGTAGATTTGTGTGACAGTCCATCCCATGTGTTGAGCCTGTGACGCTCTGGTGACCTCTACAGGATCCTCGGCAGCAAATCATGACCTTGGTGAAACAGAAGGGTGGAAGAAATGTGGGATTTTGACTCCTCTGTTACATCACAGCATCAGCAGATGAGAGCAAAATGTCGTTTGGCTGCAGGCTGATTGATGGCAGGCCACCTGTTCCCACATTAGATTGTGACTGATTAAAGGTGGCATATTTACCACCTGTGTTACACTGGAGTTGAGTGAAGGTTGTCAGTCAGAATTCCAGAGGCCGTGCAGCGACAAGTTGAAGGCAGGGAGATAATCTGAACAGTCAAACGAACCGTCGGCAGCGCCTGGCAAAGTTTCATTCATGTCATTTAGAAGAAGAAGCAGTAGCGTGCAGCGAAAGCTCATAGGACTTGTAGTTCTTACTCGTGCATGCTGTACAGGGTTTGTTATTTCAGTGTATAAAGATTACACATAACAAACCATGGACTCCTTGTCTTCTGATTTTGTTGTTCAGGTTTACTGCTGAATATGTGTTATAGAAATCCTCAAAGTAACAAGGAACTATGTTTCAGCCTTTATTAAAATTACAAGTTGGATGTTGTAAATTCACTTATTTACTCTGCAGCAGGGTTGATAATAATACAGTTTTAGGTGTCGAAGTGAGAATGCAAAATGTCTTCTCTGGATGGATGGATGGAAGGATGGATGGATGGATACATAAATAAGTCGCTGGAGCATGAATCCCCCCCCCCTCATCATCTGAAAGCATCCGGCGCAGGACTGGAGAGGGGGCGGGACGTCTGGGTGAGGAATAAGCCACAGGCTCTCGTTATTCCGTGCGGATATAGTGCACATTATTATCACCGTCAAGGATTCAGAATTTTTTTTTTTTTAAATCAACATCTTCTTCTTTTTATTTTGGCGTGTAAAAACATAGGGCGACGCTTCAGTGTTGTTGTTTTGCGTGCGTAAAAATGCCCAGTTCGAGCGTCTTTTAAGAAGAAGAAGAAGAAGAAGAAGAAGAAGAAGAAGAAGAAAAACAAAACACGAACGGTATCGAGCGCTAAACCTGGCAAATTTGACAATTTAGTGTTGTGAAGTTTGCACATTTTCTGATGATGACATGCACTGTACGGCTGGTGGCCTAGATACACCGACATCCAGATGATGAAGACCGGGGGTCATTATTTTCTTAAAATGGCAGAGATGGAATTGAAAACAGCCACATCAGCGATGGAAGCGTTGGTCCGGATCGGCGTAAGTACTACACGTCTTCTTTTGTGTCACCGTTAAAATGATACACGGTGATAAATGCATTTTATTAAAAAACCCAAAACAAAACAAAAAGGACGATTTATCTCGTGGAATGACACGTTTCTGCGATCTGTATAGAGGTTTTCGATGGATTACACGATGTGGATTTGAGCTCAGATTATAGATATTTTGACGTGAAATGAAAGTAAATGAAAATGTTTCCCATCTTCGAGGATCATTGTGTGTTACTGGATGCTGTAACCTACATAAATGGAGAATTCATCAGTTTGCACAGCGGCTGAATGGAGCTTATGCAACAATTATCAGAAAAATTGAGGAAAATATGTATATTTTCAGGAGAACAGATTCATACAAAACACCACGAGAAAGGGAAAACTATGCGGGTGCAAAACATGTTTCTTTTTGGGGCTCACGGGATGGTCGTTTCCATGGAGACGGGGTGTCTTGGAAAGGTGTGTGTGTGTGAGCGTGCGCGCGCGTGTGGATGCAGCGGGTAGCACCGGCTGTGAAAGAGTTAAATAAAAAAAAAAAGCCTGGAAGCAGGATTCACGCCGGACAGACTGAAGGCCTGTGAGGTGCGCACTGAACGGGCACCACGTCGATGGCACCGCTGCACATAATTCATCCTGCATGCAGGCGCGTCGGGTCTCGTTAACGCCGCAAACCCCTCCCCACTCACTCCCCCCCCCCCCCCCCCCCCCTTTTCCACGAGACCTCCTTTCCGTTCTCCTCTTGTGGGGAAATATACACGTAGTCCACTGTCATGGCGCCCAGGCTCCAGGTGAAGGTAAGGATGCTTCAGCCTCCACGGCCTCAGCGGCAGTGCGCACCATTCATCCATCCATCCATCCAGATGGATGCGGAGATTTGCAGTTTGCCATTGCGTGTACACGCCTGCAGAAATCTCAGTGGGCTTCAGTGGCAGGAGGGAGATGAAGATAGGCCACAGCTGACATTGAAAAAATGACAGAGAGATTGAGATGAAGTCTATTCTCAGATAATCCAATTTTTGCACTTAAATGTCGGCCCAGGCTTATAGATTTGTCTTTTCGAGCCTTTTCCGTCACCTGGCAAACATCGATTTCTTTTAATTCAAGAGTGCAAATAGAAAGGTTTCAAAGCTTTATCTTCCTAAAATCAAATATCCTCTTAGAATTGATGGCGCTTCAGTATGCATGACGGCAAAGTGTGATGTTGTGAGCTGCATCACATCATCACAAAAATCCAGAAATCCCATCAGCAGCACCGTCACTTTGTCTCATCCCGGTTTTGAAGTTAACTCACACCGTCTGTGATGACTGGCAACAGTTCTGCGTGTAAGCTGAGGTTGTGTGTCAAGGACATCTATGATAGCAAGAGGAAGCCGCCCCTGCTGACTGGCAGAACGCCTGATGATCTAAAATACTCTCCCCCTGTGCAGCCTCACAAACTGAACTCAATGTCTGAAGTAGGAATAGATGTGTATTAAACAAGTAAATCAGGCCTCTTTAAACATCAATATTTTATTATAATGTCATGCTTTCACAGTGACTATAGATGCCTGCAACAACCCATGTCCTTTTCTGTCACACCAATGCCCTTGAGCTGTTCAGTCACATGATATTTGCTTTAGTGGACCAAGTTTTCAGAGTTCTCACTACTGCAGGATTTTTTTTTTTTTTTTTAGACTTAAGGTGCTGGGTCAGCACAAGATGTATAGAAAGAGACAAATCTCCTCTGTACCATATGTGTAGCCCTCTTTATCATACACTGCATGGTATGCAGTAATTCCCACTGTAAAAGCGATGATGGAACGAGAGCTAATTTTATTCCAGCATGAAAACCCCCCAAATCCCCAAATGAAAAAGCAATATGAGGATGAGACACTGGTAAAGCCCAAATATGCAGACCACAGAAACACACGAATCAATATAAGACAGGTGAAACACATCAGCAGACATGAGGAGAGGAAGTCAAGGAGCCTGGAGTGAGAATCTCAAAAAAGTGGGGGACCTATGTAATATTAAGAAGGTTGTCAGGTTATAATGGTATAACAGTGTATTTTGCATCAATCAAGGCATTCATGATATGATTCAAGAGATAAAGTTGATACAGATCTGTGTAAGGAATAATTTTTTTTTTTTTTAATTTACTCATATCAAAGAAATATTCCATATATCAGAAGGATCGTCAGTGCAAATGTTCTTCCAGTGTCCATGTTCATATGGAGAGTGGTCATTTAAATGTTGCAGAACCTAAATCATTCATGTTTGATCTTCATTCATATTTAACCACAGTTATGTCCAAAGTCTGTCCACAGTTTTTACTTTGAGGAGTCTAAATGTGGCCCTGAGAGACATCCGGTGATGATGTCCTGACGTCCCACCTCTGTGCTTCCACAGTCCAACATGAAGAGCCTGGAGCACGAGCTGCACTGCTCTGTGTGTAAGGACATCGTGAAGCAGCCCGTGGTGCTGCCATGCCAGCACAGCATCTGCCTCATGTGCGCACACGAGGTCTTAGTGGCAAACGGCTACCCGCCTCCCGACCTGCCCCCAGAACCCAACTCCCCGGCGTCCACGCCCAACACCCGCTCGCCGCGCCAGGCCCGGAGGCCCACACCTAAAGCCGAGCAGCGACCCATCGACCGCGTGCTGCGATCCGGTTTGTTCACCGCTCATATGACCTCATCCGCTTGTCTTTACTCTCCGCTCATCACTGGCTCTAATTTGCGGCGTAAAGGTCCCCACCCTGCGTCACCCTCCATGCAGCGGTCTCCTGGATACGGGACGCATCCAGGGCGGCGGCGTAAAGAGGGCCCACCCCTGGTGATGCTGTTCCCCTGTGTCCCGTGCGGACGAGACGTCGAACTGGGAGAGAAGGGTCTCACCGACTGCCTGCGGAACCTCACCTTGGAGCGGATCGTGGAAAGGTAAACGCTTACAAACACATCATGAAAACGGCAAAGACGAATGATGTTTGCGGTTAAAGAAAATCTTTGTTGTACTGTTTTATTAAAGCGAGGGTCAGAGGGTGCAGGAGTTTATCCAGATTGAATTAACTGAAGGCAGGTTCGGGCAGACAGTCATACAAACTCATACATATGGGCAGTTTTAAGTCACCAGTTCACCGCAAATGCATCTTGCGAAGAAACTGGAGCAAAACAAACAAGCAAATCATGCAAACTCCACACAGGGCCTGGATTCAAACTGGGTATATTTTCACGGCGAGGCAACAGTGCTCACCAGTACACCATCGATTGTTCCTGCGAAATACAAAAATCCTGGAGCATTTTCAAAGCTGACTGCAGCAGATGAAGTGCTGCAGCGCATGCACCACAACGCACTGTTGCAACAGTGACTATTTCTTCTCAGTCAAGCAGCCTTGTCTTCTATTGATTATGTATTTGATACAGTTTCTCAGATTCTCCCTCACTCTCGCTCTTGCCTGAGTTATATTTGAAAATCTTGTTTATTGCAGCGCGTACGGTTTTCTATGGGAACTCTGGTTTCCCTCCACAATCCAAAAACATGTTTGAGGTTAATTGGCTAAACCCTCGCCTGTTAAATCCATCACAGTGGAACAAACCAAAGTCTTTTTCTTCTCACCCTCTCGGGTTCTTTTCCTCCCATCGTCATCAGATATCGACACACGGTGAGTCTGGGCAGCGTGGCTGTGATGTGCCAGTTTTGTAAGCCTCCTCAGGCTCTGGAGGCCACCAAGGGCTGCGCCGACTGCAGAGCCAATTTCTGCAACGAGTGTTTCAAGCTGTATCACCCGTGGGGGACGCCGCGGGCACAACATGAACATATCCAGCCGACACTCAACTTCAGACCAAAGGTACTGTTACGCACTCGGCTGTTTAAAACTCAGAGATGCACATTTGCATGCATCTACGTAATAGATTTCCACTTGTTCTTCCATAAGCTCCCTTCACAATTACAGAACCAAAGTGAATTGTTTCTAATTGTGTTCTACCGCGATACTCTGAGTTTTTGCTATTCAAATGACCGATTGAAATTTGACTTTAATTGTGTTGCTCAGGTTTTGACGTGTCCGGATCACGACCAGGAAAAGCTGCAGTTCTACTGTCGGTCCTGTCAGCGGCTGCTCTGCCCTCTCTGCAAACTGCGCCGCATCCACACCGGCCACAAGATCCTCCCGGTGACGCAGGCGTATCAAGCACTGAAGGTGTGACTCAGCCGAGGTTTTCAACCGTCTTTCAGCCATGAACGTTCACATGCAGCTTTATCTTATTTAGCTGCATCACGCCTGTCCAGTTTTATGTATTTATGTGTTTTGTGCTTTTTGTTTTGTTTTCTTGTCTTTTCATCATAAATATCCAACCAGGGATAGAAAATATGCACTAATACAAACCTGAACGTATGTATGACATCTGAAGTAATGTTTAAAGTATTTACTTTCCCTTCAATTCTACATACATCCTAAATGGAAGGGTATAACGCTAAGGTTAAGAATGAAACAGAACACACAGTTAATGTAACTAAAGAACTGGATTTGTTTTAAAGCTGTCATAATCTATTTCATATTAGAGGTAGAGTGAGAGAATTAACTTTTATTTTTTGAAAATGAGCTGATACAATGACAATTTTGTTACGCCGAGTTCAATTTGATTTAAACTTGGTGTTGATTCATTAATCCGTTTGTTTTTGTTGTTCTCATGCTGTGTTTATTTTATTTTTTTTTACTATTTCTTTACAGGAGAAGATTACAAAGGAGATGAACTACATTCTGTCCAACCAGGACACAGTTTTGGCTCAGATCACACAGCTGGAGAGCGCCATCACTCAGACTGAGGTGATTAATGTCCATCCCACTAAACATTGTTGGACGTGGAATTAACTGCCACTGATATAAACACTAATACAGTGTTTGTTTGCGCAACCGTTGAAGTTCGTTTGGTTGTCATGTAACTTTTTTTTTAATATATGATTCTCTGAATCTGTTCCCCATATAACTTGTTCTTCAGTCATAATTTTATCTTTGCACTCATGATGCTCAAGGTCTAAAGAAGGAAAAAGGATCCTAAAGCATCACATCAATGGTTATTACTGTACTAATGTATATAATGTTAATTAAAAAAAAAAGATTCATTAATACATTTTTAAAAGCACGGTCACAAAGAGATTTATCCTGATTATTTTCTCAGGCGTCACGAGGCGGGTGTGAGTTCTCGTGTGTTTGCTCTGTGCTGCTGCCTCCAGGTCAACAGCGTCTCGGCCAGAGAGCAGCTGGCTCAGAGCATCAGGGATCTGACGGCGGCGCTGGCCGAGCGTCACTCCTCGCTCACCCAGGCTCTGGAGGCGGCCCGGCAGAAGCGGGGCGAGGCGCTGTCCGGCCAAGTGTCGGAGAGGCGGAACCTGATGGAGCACGCGGGACTGCTGGCGTTCACCCAGGAGCTGCTGAAAGAAACGGACCAGCCCTGCTTTGTACAGGCCGCTCGCCAGACTCATAACAGGTCGCCTTGCGTTTTTCTCAGTGACGCCGACAAACAGATCCTTGACTCGTGGTCTCGCCTCGTTTTGACAAGTACCTTTGTTTTGTCAACCGACTAAACCGGTTTCACAGCCTGACATGATCTTTCAAAGTTTGTCGTCTCGCGACATCAAAACATGGTTTCCTCCCACGGGATGAAACAGAAACGTTATGGCACAAATGTTTTGCAGTCAACCAAGCATGGGTTGATCCTGCTTACAAATGTAATCTGGATATTTCAAGCAACGTATCTGTTATTACATTGTGACTGTTGTTTGTTTATTCAGTTTAAGTTGATGTGAGTACCGCTTAGCCACCGTTTAATCCACTAACGTTGTTTTTCCCTGCACCAGGTTGAGCAAAGCGATCGAGAACCTCCAGCATTTCACGTTAGCGGCTGATCCATCATTCAGACATTTCCAACTGGACGTCTCTAAAGAGCTGAAGCTGCTGACAGAGCTGAACTTCATCCAGGGTGAGAAGGGGGCGCGGGAGGGAGGAGTACTTACTTTTTACAAAAGTAAAAGTATTGTTACTTTTAGATGGAAACATTCAAATACAAGTAAAGAGTCGGTATAAAGTATGCAGGTCTGATTGTAGCTTGTAAAAGTGATTGATGAAGATTATTAATGCTGTATACACTACGACTCATGAACCATGTTGTTGTCATGAAGCTCCTCTGGCTCCGGTGATCGACACCCAGCGGACTCTGGCCTACGACCAGCTCTTCCTGTGCTGGCGACTGCCACCAGAATCTGCGCCCGCCTGGCACTTCTCTGTGGAGTACCGCCGCCGGGGAGTGGTGCCGGGAGGAGCCTCCCGGGGCGGGATGAGGGGGGGGCTGGCGGCTGCCCGCTGGGGCTGGCAGCGGTTGGACGACGTGAGTGGAAGCAGTGCTGTGATTGACAGGTTGGAGATGGACAGCGTGTACGTGCTGCGGGTGAGAGGCTGCAACAAGGCGGGCTACGGCGAGTACAGCGAGGAGGTCTACCTGCACACCCCGCCTGCACCAGGTGAGCACTCTGGATAGTGATGTGGGACGGCTTCCAGCAGGCGTAAAAACATGATTCGAAATCACTACAAATATTGATTTGGTGTCTGTTTTGTCCTGAGAGACTGTTTTCACTCTTTTAAAATCTATTTTACATACTCATTTGATTTGTATTGCTCATGTTTTTCTATAAAGATATTTAGATAAAAGTGAGAGATAAAAGCAGGGGATTTGTGTTTCTGGTTAGAAGTATTGATATTTGTTGATCTTTAATGAGGTTTAACCCCAAAAAAGTTCACATTAAAGCAAGTACCAGAGTGTTTTGCTCACTTATTAAATATTAAATGGCATTGCACCGCTTTTGCTGTCTGAGCCCTTCTGGACATCCTGGTGGTTTGTGCTCTCAGGGTCTTTTAAATGTCCTAAAGATCAAAAGAAAACAGAACGTCAGTGGACATTTTGATTTGGAGCATCAATGATTATTCAAACCAAGCTGAAAAGAACATGTTGAACGTTTCAGTTGATTCTTGATCCGTGTTTGAATACATGGTAAACATTTTTTTTTTTTTCCCCCCACCATACATGTACAGGACTTTGAAAGCATTTTATAATTGAAATGATCATTATAAGATAAAGTTAGAGGCACAGCTGGTGAAAGTAGGTCAAGAAGTGTTTTTCAAATGTGATAGACGGCTGAAACATGTAGTTAGGAGGATCTTTTTATGGATTTCACTCTTTCTCTTTCATGTGAGAACATTGGTCCTCAATTTTCCAGACCTTGGCTGTGTTATCGCGTCTGTCTGAGCTTTACTTGGCTCAAGTAGGCAGCCTCTTTTACCGCAGCCTTGGGTTGCCGGTGTAAGACGTGTGCGGTCACGTCTTTTATTGCAGCACCTGTTTTCCTCCAGATGTTTCTGTTCAGGGATGCCAATGAGCTTAAAGAGCTCTCATTGTTAACTTTTTTTTATTTCTATTCTGATATTAACAACTATAAAAGTTTTAGACACTGTAAAAGTAGGATTGAATACCAGGCTGCCTTTTTTGATTTAAACTTCCGACCGCTTACTCACAATACAAAAATCTCATATAGGTCTCTGTCACTATTTGCCTCCTCTTGTCTTATATGCTGGTAAATTTGTCATTTTACATTTCCAATTCAACAGATATTAAATTGAATATTTATTTAACACTGGTTAGCTGTTTATTAGGCAACAGAAAATCTTTTGTGATTCTCCTACCATCTGCCCTGTCTGGTGCGAATGACTGTTTGTTTTCCAGAATATCCCCAGAGCAGCTCGTCAATCCAATTCAGCCTCCTTTGTTTTTCAAATAACATCTGACTTCGTGAGGACATTCAGACTCAATAGTGTGTCGATAATCTTTCACAGAAATCCACCGACACATTCACCCCAATCAGAGAAAATTTTTCTGAGCTTTAAAAGTGAAATATCTGTAATTCTGGTCAGTTTGACTCTTTCCAACAAAGATGTGTAGATATAAATGGGATCCCTTGATGAAAGCAATCAGTTATTTAGAGGAAGTATTTCATTTGGACACCCCCCCCCTTTACCTTGAATACACAATCAGGTATCACTTCAGTTATTTTTGAGTCACAGCTACTTCAGTCGCTAAAAAAAAGCTAAATCTCATTGTCGCCAACCTGCGAAGTATTTCTGCTGCCATTCACTTTGTCACGCCTGTTATTTTTTTTATCATTCACTATTAAAGCATTGGAATGGTTGCCATGGTGAAATGCTTAAAAATTCATTGTCTTTCTTCTTTTCTGCCCATTCTCCACCTTCCTTTTTCCAGTTATATCCACCTCTCCATCCACTTTCAACACAGCCCACTTTCTTTGCTCTTTATTTCTTCATCTTTCTCTCATCTATTATTTCCATTTCACAGCTGTGCACTTGTCATCCTCTACTGTGCTACTTCCACGCTGCCAACCTACATGCCTCCTACAGAACGTAAGAAGTGCATTCATATCTGTCAGTGACCCGCGCCACCCCTCTTTTTCTTTTTGTCGTCATCCTCTGCTTTTCCACCCCTTGTTAAAATGCCCACTCATCCCTCGGCTCCCCACTTTACCTCCTCTAATGAGATCTGTCCGAGCTCTGTTGAGGTTCGCAGTTTGTTAAGACGCCAGGCTTAACAACATCGATCGGATTCAGATCGAGGGCTTTTCGATGGTCGATTTCAGTGATTGTTCTATTCCTTGTGTCCCTCTTGGCTGTTTTTCCTAATCTATTGCATTCCTCCCCTCTGTACTTTGGAAAATAAATTGCACTTCCCACTGCCGGAGCTTTGTTGTGAAACCTTTTAGATTTTATACCTGGAGTCATCAATGTTTCAGTGTTACCTTCTCTATTCCAGTGCATTATGGGAGGAGGTGCATGTCTTCTCTTGACTCCGTTTTCCTCCTTCCTCTCTTCACTTTCTTTTCTCTTTGCTGCTTTCTGACCCTGTTACTTCTTAAACTCCCTGTATATTCCCCCTGGACTCTTCGTCTCCTCTTTTCTCCTTCTTCTCTCTCACTGTTTTCGCTCCCTCTCTGTCGTTTCCCACCCTCTCTCCGCAGTGCTCAACTTCTACCTGGACTCGCGCTGGGGGCTTCACGCCGACCGGCTGGTGGTCAGCAAAGAGCAGCGCTGCGCCCGTAGCGTCCCCGGTCTCTCCCTGCTGCAGGCCGCAGACCATGCCCTCACTTCCTGTCACCTGACCTCCGACCTCCTGGTGGGGGACGTAGCCATCACTCAGGGACGGCATTACTGGGCGTGCTCAGTCGAGCCTGGGTCCTACCTCGTGAAGGTAAATTCTACGATGCCGTTTATGGAGAGAGTGGAAGTCCGCAACATTATTCACAGAAATAAATATTAGAGCTTCAACTTGACTAAAATCAAGCTGGTAATTCTCTACCAACACACATATTTAAACTCATACACATGCCACACGCATTTGGATCTGGTTGAAGTTCACCTGGTTGAATAAAAAAAAAAAAAAAACTGCCATAATAAATCCACTCCTACACTCTGGGGGGGGGGTGGGGTGTGTGGGGTGTTGAACCCCCTCCAAGCCTTTCTGGAGCCTTCCTGTGTGGCCGGGCTGCTCCAGCTTTAGTGGGCTGATCCACTGAGACTTTTTTAACCACAGTCTTATGCAAGTCTTGATTTTAAGACTGCACCTGCTTCTCACTAACCTCTCTTTAAGGATGTTGGTGAGCTTCCAGATCCCAGCCTTCAACTTTGCAATGGTACCCAAACCTGTTAGAAATAAAAACTAAAATACAACGGGCTCCTTTGTAAGGTCTTTGATTTGTTCGTATGTGACTCTTTTTTTTTTTAGACATAAAAGGTCGAACATATAGAAGATTTGAACGCGGTCCAGTTGCTTTAGTGGCATATTTACATTTTAATCCTACATAGAACCATAAAATAAGAAAAGGAGCTTTAATTATCAATTGAAAATGTTTTATACTTTTTGTGTTAAAACAGGTAGGAGTGGGTCTGGAATCCAAACTGCAGGAGTGGTTTCACCTTCCACAAGACATGGCCAGTCCACGGTGAGTAGGATGAATAATAAACAACCTCATCAAATTTGGAAAAATTCATAAAAAAGATATTAGCTAAGATATTTATAAACAAATATAATTTATATTTTCTGTGTGTACTCAGGAAGAGACTGTTTAATAAAAGCCAATGTAACGCTACACTGAGAATCAACAGCAGATGGCAGACGTGTCTTTGAGATTTGGTGTTAGGAATTGTGCATTGACAGGACAGGAGAAAAAGGGTAGAGTGAAGTACCGTAAACATTTTTAATGTCTAATACATTAAATGAGTGACTTTTAAAGGGTTAGACTGACTTCTGTGCAGTAGTAGTATAGTAGCTGTAAATGACATGCTGACCTTTGCCCCCCCCCCCCCTCTAGTTATGACCCGGATAGTGGCCATGACAGCGGGGCTGAGGATGCCCTGGACTCCGCTCCGCCCTTCTGCTTTCTCACTATGGGGATGGGCAAAATCTACCTTCCCCAGCACAACTACCACCACCACAGTAGCCATGGCAACGGTGTGAGAGACCCCATCACTAACGGGAACGGACCCTCGTCGCCCGCGGGCCTCACCTACCCTCTGCCGCCCCGGCTCGGCGTGTGCCTGGATTTCGAGAAGGGACGCGTCACCTTCTACGACGCCCACTCCCTGCGACCTCTGTGGGAGGGTCATGTGGATTGCTCCGGCCCGGTGTGCCCGGCCTTCTGCTTCATCGGCGGAGGGGCTCTGCAGCTGCAGGAGCTGGTAGCCAATCGCAACGCGGATCAGACTCCGGTCAGACGGGTCACCATCCAGCCCCGGGTGTCCAGTATAAACAACTGAGATCTGACGTGAGCTTTTAAGGTCATTTGGAATGTATTTGGTAATTGTGAAGTATTTACTCAGCCAGAGCGAAAAAAAAAAAAAAAATTAAATAAAAAGTTCGACATCTCAGCGATTTTTCTTTTGTATTTAATTTTCTTGTATAGGAAAATGTTTCTATAGAAACAAATATGCAATGTAATTATGTTTCTTACATTTTTGTTACATGCAGTTTTGCAAGATTATTGCTTAAGTAGTGTTTGGTCTTTCCAACACTGAATATGTACTTATATCTTAATTGCTTGCACTTGTAGCCAGGCTATATTGCGTACATTTAAAAAAAAGCTAATGTAGATAATGCACCGCACATTTTTGTCTTTCTTGTCACTCATTAATGTTTCTCTATTGTCTCAAAGATATGGAAATTATACAAAAAACAGCTTAGACTATTTTATTGCATCTATAACTAGAACTGTGTTCACAGTTAATGCTAGTCATTCACCCACTTTGATCCCAACCAAAGTGATTGTTTTTCTGGGATGCAAATGTGGTAAATTAGAAGTAGAGCAGAACAATGTGGCAATACTGTAATTAGATGCTCCAATTATACCTCTGCTGCAAAGCTAATCACTAGTTTCCACCGTTCTGTTTGTTCATTGTGTTTTGTATCACAAATGCATTGTGTGTGTGTGTGTGTGTGTGTGTGTGTGTGTGTGTGTGTGTGTGTGTGTGTGTGTGTGTGTGTGTGTGTGTGTGTGTGTGTGTTTAATTCCCCGGGTGCATGGGAGCGTGTGGTTTCACTGATAACAGCCCCGACTGGCTGACAGCAAAAAGTTTTTTCTCACTAAACAATACTTTTTGATTTTTTTTTTTTTTCGATTTTTTTTTTTTTTAACCCTGCTTGATTGTAAGTTAATGAGCAGCGCTTCTTATGAAAAGAATAGCAGATTAACTCCATGTAAACTTCACCTGCTGGCAGAATGTTTGCAAAAGAAAACCGAATTAAAGAAAATAAGCACCAAATAAATGCAAATTGTTTGAATTACAAAACCGCCCTCTGTTTCCTCTTGTTGTTTATGTTGCTGCTGGAATTCAATCACTTCTTCACCTGTTCTCAATCAGCCTCTTTACCCCGGGGAAGGATCAGTAGCGGGATCAAACCACTAGGGGGCAGTAAGACACAGCAGACACTTCAAACCTTAAAGTGCAGCCTCAATAATGGCCAGAAGATGAATCGGTGGACTTCTCCTTCTTTCAGTTTCAGGAGATGCCACAGCAGGTCATGTGACCTCGTGTCGCCCCAAATCAAACGGAGTTCTCCAGCTTTCATATCTCAACTATTTTACCTTATCCAACTCTCTGATCTGTTTATTGAATTGTCTTTCCTGATGCAACTTAAGGGCCTCGCTCAGGGATTTTGCTGGGTTACTAACATGAGGCCCTCTTTGCCCATGAATACAATAAACATTTAGAATATCGAATCATGCTTAAAGTTCATTTAATTTTGGGGATTTTTATATAAATTCATATGAATATCAATCCCTGTAAGGTGTTTTCATTCAGCGTTGGTTTGGAGAAGGGGACTTGGGATCTCAGGTCGAATCCCGCTGCTGACAGGACACCGCCATGGGTCCCATACTATGACCCTTGACCCTGCAGCACCACCGCTGTCAACATTTAAGATGAACTATAAATAGGATGGGTTAAATGCAGAGGAGTAATTTCCCAAAAGGATCACCTTGCTTTTTATGTGTGTGTACTGGAACATGTGCTATGTTATGATCGTAAAGACATGAAGAATAAGGTAGTAAACTTTTACAGCAACACTTTTCACAATTTATGACCATATATGGATTTTTTTTTTAGATTATAGATTTCCCAGCACACAGATTCACGTGTTGTGATTTGTATTATCAAAATAGTCTAATTAAATAACACATGTCATGCTTTTATTTTTGAAGTTGGCAAACTGTGTCATGATTCCCTATACCTGTGGAGTTTGGTGTGGTTTGCATGTTCTCCCTGCTGGTGTGTGACTACTCTCGCATACTGATATATACAGGTTTCTAAAGTGCAAATGACGCCCCCTTCCAGCTCATCTAAACTTAAAACAGAATGAAGACATGTCTCAAATACCTCAAAATGTGGTAATCTTTGGCAAATCCTGATATAAGATAATGGATCAGATGATTTCTTTCACATAGAACAATAAAACCTCTCAGGAGATTCCGGCTCAATGAGACACCCTGAGCAGGAATAATGAGACGTGATGGCCATCTGCTTTTGATAAAGATATTAACACCTCACATGTGCAGGCACTTAGCATTCCTTATGTAAATGTAATGTAAATCGCTGGAGTTTACCTTTTATGAGCTTCAATATGAAAATCCACATATGTGTTTAATTGAATCCACATTCAAAGGGAAGCTGTATGGGTTTGGGTCTGCCTCGACCACAAAGGGAGAATAAAAAAATAATAATAAAAAAAAAATCTAAGGAAAAAGGAGAGATGTAGAAGGAAAAAAAAAAAAGAAATAATAAAGCGCACCGCCTTGACACGGGCCAAGGTTCTTTTTCAACATCCTAATACACACAGATAAAAATACTGCCTCCAAAGGGAGGTTTAGTTCTGATCCCTTATGATATAGAAGAAGTGGAATGTACTGTAAAGCATACAGCACCGCGCGGCGCTCCACCCACCCCCTTTGTGCTTTCTGCACCTCTCTTCTTTAGTCCAAATCTGTAACAGATTGGGTTTAGTCTGACTGGAGGTATGCAGCCACAACACCACATGTAGGGGTCTGCATAATCCCTCCACCGAGTATTAAGCACACAGCATGGGCATTCTTTTAAAGACCTGGTAGGAATTACCAATAACATAATCTCCGTGATCATCATTTAGTGTAGTTCATAGGAGAGAATGGGTGGCGGGAGGGCGAGGGAAGCCGCTTGAACTTATGAAGGATTCTCGGAGCTGCAGGCAATCTGCGAGCGACAGAGCGCAGTGCCATCTGGAGAACGCACAGGACAAGCGTCTTCTGAAATCCGCTAACCCAACTGTCTTGAACAGCATGGAGTGAGACCACATGTTCAAAAGACCTGATCTGTTTGTTGAATGGACAAAGCGGTTTCTATAGCCCAAAGCCAAATACATTGTTTATGGGGAACAGCTTTATACTGTTTTGCTGAGTCAAAAAAACTATTACCTCGGTGAGCAGCGGGGGAAACTTCATAAAGCTATGAGTATGATATTCTGTTAGATGTATGAAGGATTCAGCTTCATATGAACAAAGGTCTACTTGAAAAACACAAAAGGTGAACTTCCCTCACAATTTATGCAGCTTACATATTGAAAGGACTGAATCATGCTCAAATCCCTCATTTCCCTGCCTTCAAACTCAATAACATCACTTTATTATTCTTCCATGCGTGGTCACTACTTAAACATTTATGTTTTGACTTTCTCCTCCATCCATCCACCCGCGAGACTGCGAGACATGAATAATATACAACTTCCTGCTTTTATCGCATTGATAATCTAAATCGAGGTTGAGGAGGAGAAAAATCAATCAGCTAAATGTTGGCTAAGAGGATTTGAGGGGCAGAGCGGGGCCATCTTCTCCGGGTATAATAAATGAGGGGTGACAGTAATGCGAGACAGGGCCCATATGGCCACATACTGTAACCCAGTGCACTGCAATACTGAGACAAGACGCAGGGCTAATTGAGTGTAACGTTTTGCACTACAGTCACATATCCAACATTGTTTTTCTCCGCTCAATGACGCAACGCTTGAGCGGTGGGCTTTGCGAAGCGTTCTGCGCACAGTGCACAATAGTATAGGTAACTGAGACGCCACGGTGCCAGCCACCGCTACACTGTGCAGCCTGTCTGCAAGTGTTGATACAAGGCTGCAGTCTTTCAGCCAGGTATCTCGAGCACAGCGTAAAGCCGAGGCTATCTGCTGGACGTTTTCTTGGCCGAGAGCAGCGACTTCCTTGAATCCTATACCGACACAATGAGCGGAGACGTCAGGTAATCACCCTGGACAGTGGGCTGTTTCCTCCCATTTCCTCTCTGCCAAGACGGTGGCGTTGGTCACTGAATCTCACTTTTTTTTGGCAAGTGGGGTGCATCAGCACAGGTTCGCTCAAGGCTCTCCTGGGAAAGACGAAAGTGAGGATGGATTTTTGTGCGAATAAAGATTGATTCTGCTTCTATGCAGAAGTAAGAGTGAAAAAGCACTTAAAAAGAGGTCATAGTAAAAATTTGAAGGACATTTTTAGCAGCTGTTTCTATTCAAGCTGATAACTTCACTTTTTTTTCTCTTGACTGAGGCCATGAAGGACTAATCTGTTGCTGCTGTGAGTTTGGTTCATTATCTGGTTATCAAGAGCTGCGTGATCACAACTTCCTGTCCGTCAGAGACATCCCATATATCAGGGTCTGGGGCCTTTTCCTGGCCCTTTGCATCTTCTCAATGTGTTTTTCTCTGGATATCCTGAGCAATTGGCATGGATTCTGCCTCTGATGGACTAATGACTGTCCATGCCTTTAGCACAGTGTCAATTGGAAACAACTTCAGAGTTTCAGAATTGAATAAAGCGGTATTGAAGATAGATGTATGAGTAGCTAAATTAAAATGCATTGATGGGAGAATTAAAAAACAAAACAAAAACATGTGCAAGTTACCATTAAAGCAATTATATGTGTATTTAAACTGCATTAATGCTCAATAGTTTCAAACGTGCCATGACAAGCGCAAAAGGGAGCCTGTGTGTCTTGACTGAGGAAAACAAAGCCCCCATGTACAAAGAGTGTTCTGTTAGAAGCAGCAGCAGAAGAAGGAAACTCCACTGAGAAGATGGTGAAGACAAAGACATTACGGCACACACACATCTGAATATGCACATACGAAACATATTAAACACACAAAGAATGTATTTTCTTACCGACAAATGTTGGATATACACAGACAAAGCTCAAAACATTCGCCAGGATACACGCAACTCTCCATGTGCGTGTACAAGTCTTTTAAAAAAAAACAAAAAAAAACTTTAACAGCCCAATAGATTTCATTGTGAACCAAAAATGGTTCACTGCCCTGAACTATTACAATCCTGTCTTTTAAATCTGACGTGTGAAGTCGACCAAACTCTATTACATAGCTTTTGGCCCTGAAGTGTAACTTTAAAATGGCGCAACCTCAGTTATATGTCTAAACGCTCCGCCTGTAAGTTAACAACTTGAATATTATTGTTTCCATAAAACCTAGGTGTGGGATAGCATTTTAGCAGGACTAATGGCACCAAATTCTTTGTTGGAAATGGTGTGAGCAGGTGTGGGGCCATTACATGCGCGGTTAGAAACCAGGATTTCAAGATTGAGCTTTATGTAGTATGTGACATACCAATTCAGTAAGTCACTCACTCACAGTTGAGATGCAGCACTTTTTGAGTGGTTTTCCACTGTGGTCAGACATGCTGAGTCGGAGCCTCATATCCCCAGCAGAGTTTCCCCGAGCAGTTAAAGTTTCAGGTCCGTGAAAAGTAAAAGGCAAGTCAAATCAGTATGTCAACAGGGGATCTGTAAACCACACGTTTCCTGCGCGGCTCTGTCAAAACCAGCTGTGCATACATCACGGCCTGCGTGATCCGCGCAGTCTTTAAGGAAAGGAGGATATAAAAAAAAAAAAAAAGGAGGTGAGACTGACATAGAAAATGAAACGGACAGACACCAAAAGACATACACGAAACATTAAATGGAGGAGGGCTAGTCAGTGTTTGAACTTTGAAGGAAAAAAAAAAAAAGAACAGTGTGGTATTGAAGTCTGATGTGGTCATATCTGTTACCGTGTCAATATATCACAACAGCCCACCCTGGGCTGCTCGTCTGTCCCTCCTCACCTCCCCAGATGCTCACCCAGCGATGGGGTGAAAGGTTGGCAGGTGCCTGGAGGAGCGGCGAGGAGCAGCAGCGAGGAGCCTTGGGGTCAGATTTCTGAGAGGTCAAGCGGTCGCGGTCTTTGAGCGGAACAAGTGTGGTGGTGGTGGTGGTGGTGGTGGGGGGCGGGATATGGCGAGCGCCCCGATAGACAGGACCACAGAGCAGCCGTCTGACCTAATCAACTGCATTTATGGGTAATGACGGACAACGTTGCCTGCCTGAGGTGGCCACAATCAGCTTTCATGGCATTACCCAGTGCTCGCCACAAATCCATAATCCTTGAATCTTTGACCTTTGGCATTTCAGCATTTGGTCCATAGCAGTCAGAATCGCACGGACAAATGTCGGCTGCAGTTTTGACATTATTCAGCGTTTATCCTGCCTTTCCAGTGGGGGCCGCACCGCACTCCAGTTAAACTCTGAAGCCTTATTAAATGTGTAATTAGTTTGTGGTGTAAATCGATAACGTATGGACCCATGCACAAATGACTAGATCTGTGTGATTTGTCTCTGGTCATGCAAGGCGAGAGGACATCGACCGTGTACGCCTGACCTGATCTGGCCAAACATGAAACGACATCATCCGCATAATGAGACACCGAAGGCAATATCTTGTATGCTCACATCCATCGACTGGACATAATTAGTTTCTATATGTAGCCTCTTTTTGCAGTTTGGCTGTTGATGTTTGCCTGTGTATTGTGTGCTACAGCCTGTCCAGAGACCCTGCATTACATCAATGAAGTTGGTAATACGTTATCTTCTCGGTGGTTTACAGCCACGTACGACTGGGAAGTCAGATTTAATTTACTTCTACAGTAGCATTACCCCGCATTTTTTTTTCTCAGCACAATCAATAAAAACAATGCAGTGAGCGGATTGCAGGCGGGATTCCTTCCTTTATGCGATTACGATCCATCGTGTAAATGTAAAACAGAATCGGTTTAATCCGGTCTGGACGTGTGGCCGTCCTCCATCTGCTCCTTGCTGCGTACGCAGCACTGACCACACATTAATACACTTATAATCAATACCTCCTAAGGTCTCGTGTACAGACTCCCCAATCAGATGTTGAAGGAAACTGCGCAGCCCAATTTAAAATGGCCGAGGGGGGAAACTTTCATAACCATGTGACAATTAGTTCCACTGTCAATAATGCTGATGCTAAAGGACATTGTGTTTCAGGGTGAGCGGAGAGGATGGATGGAGGGAGGAGGGAGACATCATCGAGCTCGTGCCCGTTGCTCATTGTTAATGGCCGTTACACTGACAAGAAGCATTTGATCAGACACGCAGCCATATTGTGGGCCGTGGACGTGGCTGAGGGGGTTGTGTCGTGGGGCAGAATTACACATCGCATGAAGATAATAAGCAGCGACGTCTTATAAAGGTCAACAAACAAAGCACTAGTGGGACAAACACGGGCCGTGTGATGAGATTCATTAGGACAGCATTGAGAGCCTAAAGAGAGGATGGGGTGGTGGTGGAAGGTGGGGGGGGGGGGGCATTCCTCTGCAGTTTCACTGTGGCCGTCACAGTAGCAGCTGAAACAGGTGTGCCTCTTTACTCGGGGCACCGGGGGCGAGACAAGTGCTATTCTCACATGGTTAGAGCCGGTCACACTTGACCACACTCCGACCTCACACTCACTTGAGAAGCCCAAGACTTCATTAAGTAGGTTCTAAGTAGCACGCGGGGTCCCACAACTATTATCCCAGAAATTGAATACCGACTCTCACTGTCCCCGAATGATCTTGGCTGGAGGGTATTTATGAGCCGTGCTCTCGTCAGTGTCAAAACTCGTGCTGTTTTGATTTCGGGACCCCTGATGAGAAGCGTCACTGGGTTCTCCACCCTCATGCTTTGATTCATGGTCACCTCAGCTGTCTGACCAGACTCTTCTTCAACTTGTAAAGTCATCCAGTAAACTCTGCTTCACTCATTTGGATTGTCCTCGGCCAGCCATCTGCAACTTTTACCAACAGAATATAACATTATGATTGGATTTTTTTTCTCTCTGTTGATTATTATTATTACTACCAGTTTCCTGAGGTGGTGCATTCAGTCCTGACTTTGACTAAAATCAAGCTTCATCAAATTCACCACTTGATAAGGTGTGTTAGATTGGATTCACTCAATCATACTGGGCCATTTTCTCGTTAAGCTGCTATAGGTTTAGACGACTGAAGCTTTATCGCTGCAGAGTTTCTTTTCTGTCTTCACTCCATCTACACCTTTATATCATTATGCACGTTGCTTTTCTTTTTCCTGTAGTCTTTGTTCTTTCTTGGCAGGATTTAGCAGAAAGCCACAACTTCTGAGTCTCATTGTACTGGAACTTAATGTAAAGCGCAATGCGATTAACTTCACTATGTTTATAATCGGTGCTTTCTAAATGAAATGAATAGAGAAATATTAAAAACGAAGGTAAGCCAACAGCAATGAAAAAAGCCCACATTAAAATAAACTGTATTTTCCTTCAAGACTATTGTTTTCTTTTAATCCATGATTAGCATACGAAGAGTAAATAGGTCTCGACACTGTCTTTAGTTGACAAAATATTAATACATCATTTCGTTTAAGTGTCACATTTGTCATCTCTAAGTGCATAATGACAGTCCCATTGAAAGTGCAGCAAATACAGAAATAAAACCAGAGTTATTTATTTGACATGTAATTTTGTGAAAGCTGCAGGGAGCCACGCCAGACAGGCTGCAGAGACGAACGCAGCTTTAGAGCCGCAGGCTACAGAGCACCGAGCCCAGCAACAAATAAGCTGGCAAGACAACAGAGCATTGGAATGTGACAGAATCAATGTATTCTCCAGGTACTCCAGTTTGCTGCCACACAGGATGAACCCAAGTTTGAGAAAGTCTGAAGGAAAATAGAGGGATTACAAATATGTATACAGTAATATAAGTGTTGAACTTGTTCCAACATTAAAAATATTGCAAGTCATAAATTGTCAAAGTTGATTCATGCAAGAAACTATTAAAAAAACCAGAAACACGAGATGAGTGGATTTTCTGGAATCCTTCATGGGGGGGGGGGGGGGGTCTGTGGATGGACCCTCTTTAATCTACAGACATTCATCAGTTAACTGCCCACCCATCATGAAAGTGATTCTTCTGCCTGAGGCTCTTTCACCAAATATATCTCAGCTTCAGAACCACAATTGCCACAAATAAATCACAAAACGTATCTGCCACATAACACATGATTTTGAATATTAAAGAGTACTGTGGTGACCAGCTCTTCAGTTCTGCTCAATCCTCTCCAACTTGAACTCTGTTCATTTATTCACAGTGTAAAATACAACCCCTCCTGTCAGTCTCTCCATCTCGCCGTCTGCTCAGAATTCATCGCGAGCAGCAGAGAGGAGGTGCACCTCATTGAAAGTACGTCTGAGAACTCCGAAGTCACAGCTGGAGGGTCAATCTTAAGCGTTTCAGCATCCAGACAGGCCCAGCATGCACCTGTTGCTCATAGCAACAATATGGGTGGGTTTGATTGCTGTACTTGATTGCCAGGTGATGCAGTAAATCAGAAATTAATTCTACCCTCTGGCTCCGTGCACAGTTGATGACTTCATCCTGTGACTGTTGCTCCCACTGAGACCTAATTTATGAAGCGTGAGAGAACATGCAAGAGTTCATATCACTTGATGGTGAAAATGTACATACACATAAAGAAAAAGAATTTAAAAATGTTTTTTTCATGTCTTGACGATATTCAATGTAAATTTATTTCAATAGTGTATTTCAATAGTGAAACATAAAATAATGACGATTTACTGAATAATCAGTTTGTCTTTAACCTTCACTCTTGATATTTCACAACTTGTGCAATTTTTGGTTTTCTTCTTAATCACTAATTGAAGAAAACAAATCACAGTATAGGATAAAATGGAGGGAAACATTAGGAGGTGTAAAATGTCCTATAATTGCATACCGACCATAGTGTATGGCTCAATTTGATGATGCATAACATCTCCTGTTCCTAAACAGTGCAGCTTATTGATGCATTCTTCCTTCAAATATGAGAATAAAAACAGTATTGAACATCAGCATTGTAAACAAAATACTACTCAAAATAACTAACTTTTTCGGAGGGTGAGAGGTTAAAGCCCATGTAGAAAAACCCGAAATGTAGGTATGTGTTTGATTTGGGTAAGATTTTATTGTATGATTGGGTTGTAATGGTAGATCTTGTCCTGAGCCAAAAACACCTGACGGGGTTAAAGTCTACAATTTAAACAAATTTTAGTGTTTGTCCCATAAATGGGGAAATCTGAGGTTCGAAGCAGGCCACATTTCATTTCTCATAAAATAAATCCCACTTTAAACTGAGTTTGACAAGGTCTAGGAGTGAACTGATTGGTCAAGCATTCAGCTGCCAGAGTTACTCTGTTTGAGTTCTTGCTTTTTAAACCACAAGTTCATTTAAAAAAATCTGAGCTTTGTCTGCTTTCATTATGTGGGTGTGCTTTGTTTTGGAGTGTTCGCTTGAATCAGGTCTTGCTCCTCTTCCACCAGCAATGTTTCCGCATGTAACCTGCCATTATCACACACACGCGCGCACACGCGCACACACACACGCACGCGCGCGCACACACACACACACACACACACACACACACACACACACACACACACACACACACACACACACACACACACACACACACACACACACACACACACACACCCTACGATCTCCAACTCAGGAAACAGAGGGTTCCTGTTTTTGAAGCCAAGATCCATTGTTATCTAAACAGCCTTTTGACTGTGAGAGCTCTCTCTCTCTCTCTCTCTCCTCTCTCTCTCTCTCTCTCTCTCTCTCTCTCTCTCTCTCTCTCTCCACTTGAAATATTACACAATCATTATCCATCCCAATCTCTAGATGCCTGTGTAGCCCTTTAATAGTACACATTCTTATCAGGACCTTTCACTCCACTAATATTGACAAAGCCAGGCAGATAGAGTCAACACAACTCTCGATTACGGCTCTTCCTGTTTTATCTTATGCCTCTTATCTGTCCGCCCTGGTTGAAGTCACACATTCGCTCCCATTTCTGCACTTGAGGATCAAGTATCTCCTCCACCATCGCTCCTCCTCTGCCAATCCCACTGCAGCTCAGCCTCCCTGCCCTCTCCTCGCACCCTGGGCCTACACGGCTGTATTCTCCAGGCTGACTCCTCGTTGTGGGAACCGAGGCGCGGCGTGGAGGCTGCTGTGCAGCTGGAGGTGTTAGACGGGGGGATTGGAGGAAAGTCTGGCTAAGCAACAGCTGGATTTAATGCACCATTAAGGTCACAGCTTGTTCAAGCTGCACCTGCAAATCCCCTGATTTCACCACCCCCCCTTGTCTAAAGCTCTCTCCCCTTCTCCTTCTCGGGTGCCCTTTCCTCTTTCGTCCACATTCTTGGTCGCCCCTTCTTTACATTCCTTGTCAGTTTTCCTTTTCTTGTCCTATTAGCTTTGATTATCACTTCCTCTACTTCATTTCTAGTTTGTTTTTTTTTTTTTTTTTTTGTAATCAAAGATAGCTGCTGCTGCTGCTTCACATCTCTCACATCCTTGTCTCCTCTTTTTTTTTTTCCTTTTTCCCCACCCTGCGAGTCCCACTATCTCCATTCCCCTTCTTCCTTTCTCAGCATCGGAGTGTCCCTCTGCTTCTCCCGGTATCATTCCACTCCTGCTCGCAGGCTGTCGTGTTGTGTCTGCCAGGCCTTCTCGGCAGGAGCGCAGGTTTCCTGAGTACTGGAACGGAACAGGAGCTGGCAGCGAGACGCACTGAGAAAGGCCAGCTCCACCGTTCCCACTGCGCGTCACACGCTCTCACTGCTGCTCATGCCGAAGCATTCCAGACAGGACACAACACACACCGCCATGCAGTCATGATGCAGCCTGCCGTGGGTAATCCTGTGTGCTTTCAGTTTATTGTTTCAAAGCAAAGGAGTAACCTGACCTTGACTGGCTGATATGTCTCATATAACATCTTATTAAGTGTACAGAGTGTATTTAATGTTAAGCTTTGGGTTAAATTAAAGAGAACACAATATTCTTTGGCTTTAATTGAGCCTACTTCTTTTATCATTATGTTATTTGGGGAAAAACAAGCGTTAAGCTGTTGAAATTATACGTATCGTTATGTTTATGTGTTGCTTCTTGTGGGCGCAACGGAGGTGCAGTGGTTCATACTCTCACATCATAGTGAGAATGTCCCACAGTTTGAGTAAAAAAGGGATTACAGATAAGACCCTCACTTCCACAACAATATCTAAATTCTTTGCTTATGTTGGCGCGCAAGTAATTGTCTGAAACAATGTCATGTGAAAGTAGTGACTCAGCTTCTTAACTTAACTTAACTCGAGTAAAAGTAAAGGAATTCAGGTGAAATGTACTTTTTTTTTTCATTTCAAAAAACAGACATCCCCTCTGATGACCTTTTGAGTGAGTGTGTGTGTATGTGCACATACAAACACGAAATACATACATACATACATAGAAATACATATATTGCTGTTGAAACCATTTGAAAATATCCATTTTTCATCTCTAGCAATTCTAGAGATCATCATTGCAACTCACAAATAAACTTCCCAAATAACAAATTATAGTATTTTTGTCGGTTCAAAACAATGCGATAGACTAGAAAAGTTAATAACCCATTAACTGCAACAAATGGAAGCTCTGAATACATACTAATTAGGTTTCAAAGTGGAAACTTTACATTAACTATAATAAAGTGTATTTTAACACCTAAAGATGAATAAATCTTCTATTAATATCTTGTGTTATGAAACACAAAAAGTGAATTTATAGACTCTTGGTATTTTGCTGCTGGCGGCTTTTACCTGGATCACAAATTATTCCACTACTTGACTCCTTCTCTCTCTTGTGATGGGATTTTATTTTCTATGCTATCATGACTTCTCTGTCAAGCAGATTGAAAACACTTTTTGAGACAGTAAAAGACTCGAAAGTACGGAATGTTGTGTTCAAGTGTAGAGAGTAAAACCCACACAAAAAGACACACAGTAAGAAATAGTTTGTGCTTTATTACTTGTGTTCTTGGGCTAACATGTTCAACCTTGACGTTGCACACATAAGCAGACATAAAGTCTCTCAGACTATTTTCCTCTCTTGCATCTCACAGTCTCCATAAACACAAGAACATTCACACCCATGGCAGACGTGCAGATCATCATTCACACTATTAACACTAATGCAGACAAACATAAACGCCAGTGTGCTAAGAATAGCTCACCATTTTTCCCCAAAGAATGATGTTTATTTCTCAGTGGATATTCAGTGTAAGCTTTTCAACAGCTAAGTGAATAATGTTTACATCTCTCTCTCCTGATTTCACCTTGGGGAGATCCATGACCTCAGCACCTGGACAATCCAACCCCCCCCCCCCCCCCCCCCCACACACACACACACACACACACACACACTTCTGACTGAAAGAACCTGCCACACAGTGCCGGGGGAGAAAATGACATCTAACAGCAGTGAACCCCAACAGCTGCTAATGAAACTGCTGTTGAAATCCTTACTTTGGCAAAACATTAGTATTTATGGATAGCTTTAAACCACACTAATGGTAATCTAATTTTCAAAATGACTCTCCGAAATTAAGAAGATGGCACGGAGAAATGGGGTTTTAATGTGTCTTAAAAACCTTAGTGGGGGCCTCATTATGGACTCAGTGAAACAAATATTTTTTTTCCTGCTTTGGCTGACATGGTGCCGTTTTTGTTACCCCAGACAATGGTTCAGTGGTAGCAAACAAATCGAAAGAAAATTGATTCAGTGGAAGAAATGGAAAACATTAGCGGTTAATATATTTCATCATTTGTCATCACTGTATTCTTCTCCTTTAGTCCTTCTCAGCATCTGCCTTTGAAGAAGACACTTTTTAAATCTCCTTTTATTGATATTGTAGAAGAGTGTAGCTTCCAAATAATTCACTTTTTGTACTCTTTTCTACATGGTACAATGAGGTAAAATAATAGAATTCTGAGATTAATAAAGTCTATTCTATTCTATTCTATTATATTCCATATTTACTTCTCGTTTTTCAAACCAATATGACTATGTCTAAAAAGATTTGCTTGAATTTAAGTGAAGAATATCCATTTTAAAATGTAAAAAAAATAACATTGCTTTAGTAAATCGCAGCACTACATTTCCCACAAGGCACTGTTATAGTTGACGTCATCACCACGCGCAGAGCTGAGGTGGCGTTTGAAAGGAGGTAAACACACCAGAGTATTTTCTCTAAATGCTTTTTTGAACGAGATGCAGCTCAAACATATTAAACGAACAGCTTTTGTATCGCAGTTTCTATTCGTATCTACCACTTATTGTTTGTTTTGCTCTCCAGTTGCAGCTTGAAAGCCGACACGCTGCAATGTTGGTATGCTAAAAGCTAAGCTAATCGGATGATAAATCCTTGAACCTTTCGCTTCTTCCTCCTCCAGGTTGGTTTGTTGTTGTTTTTTTTCCCCACTGGCGAATCACCGGGAATATGACGAAGCTTCTGCAGTGGCTGTTCGGGGTGTCTGTGGTGGGATCCGTCTGGGCTCTGGTCACCTTCGACCTGTTGGAGCTGAGCCTGCCGCGGAGCTACCGGGAGGTGGCCTGGCCCATGCCTGTGTACCTGCTGGTGTCGTTCGGCTGCTACTCGCTGGCCACGGTGGGATACCGGGTGGCCACCTTCAACGACTGTGAGGAGGCGGCGAAGGAGCTGCAGGTGCAGATCAAAGAAGCCAAAGAGGACTTGAGGAGAAAGGGCTTGAAGATGTAGAGCCACTAAAAGACAATGTAGGACAATTCGTAGGAGGAAAGCACTGACTGCTGTCACACACGTGTTTACACCTCTGTGATGTTTGAGTCACTAAGAAGTGTTTATGTGTGAAAAAAACAATTCAGATACTCTTTTTACACCATCATTTTCACTGGTTGAGTAGGACAGCCTGGTGGATGTTTACTGTTACTCAAAATCTTTCATTTGTAACATGGAATCAATTAGGACCTTGACTGACATTTGCTTAATGCTTTAAAATGAACATTTGGGAATGCTGTTTCTTTGTGAAAGTTACAGGTACATCGAAATGTCATGTGCATCTGTCTCTTGAACTGTGCCTAAACATCGGATCAGCATGGTGTTGGAAACTGATTTGGCACAGGCTGGACCTTATTGTGGCTGGAGAGTATTGCTTGTCAGTTTAAATGAACGAGATTTTATCTGTAAAATATAGTGTACATTCCTCTTGTCCAATGTTGGACCTGTCGCCTGCAGGTGTTGCTGCAATTCCATTAAATGAGAATCTATTTTCTTCCGTTTTTTATTTGTACAAATGTGTGTTTGTGAGTTGGTGGTTCACACAGTACCAGGAGACACATGTTCCTTCTGAGTATTGCCTCCATGGCCTCGGGGCTTTCCTTTATTTACTTCTCTGCCTCCCGCGTGGAAAAGACTGATCTCTTTTGTGGCATATTGTCGTTAACAACTTGGAAAAAGCATGATGCAGCATTTTCTGTCCCTCCTGCCCTGCACAGAGGTATTACTTAGACATCAGACTGTAGAAGCTTAGTTTGTAGTTTTGAAGTAATGTGATGCTGGCAGTCACTGCTGTTTTGCGCAGGCGTTAAAAGGCTGCCTGTACTCATTTTCAGCGGGTCCCTGCTGTGCATAAACAAAGCGTAGCTTGGCCAAAGGCATCATTACAGGGCTTCAAAAGCTCCTGTAACTTCTGAACAAATGCAAAAGAGTTGGCAGTCCTCTGTGCCGTCTCTGCCCGTTGTGCTAGTTGGCAGCAGCCCCATCATGCTCTGCGACGTCACCCCCCACGAATGTCTGCAAGCTGTTGCTAAAGCAGACTGGATGAAAGACAACCTGTTATTTACCAAAAAACGTTCAACTCTGGCAATTACACCAAAGGCTTTTCTCTGTAGGCAGTTCTGTTCTTACTCGTTGCCACATGTAAAATAGTTAATCACTTTTCTTTGTGTTTATCCCTCAAATCCGACTTTGAAGACATTCGTCTGTTTATTCTCACACAGTCCACGTCAGATTAGAACAAACATTTTATAGCTCATGTACTGTACGTGCGTCTGAGTAGTGCCGGCACTTTTGCGTCCCTTTTTAATCCCGTATTTCTGCCATACAATACATAAGCGCCATCCCAGACTTTAGCATTTACATAATAGCAAGTCTAAGTAGATGTAATCTGATGCAGAGACAGAGATGTTTATGAAAGCTTCCATAAATGACCTCAGATGTTCCAGCTCCCTCCCTGTGTTTAAATCTCTGCATTTCATTTTCTGTAAATCTGGGGGGGTGGGCAACCTTCACAGCTGCTGTTGTGTGGTGGGTGAGTGGCAGTATTCACCAGGGAGAAAGCAGCCCATACAGTAGACAAACACCAAGAACGGAGCAAAATCCATAATAATGATTGCATAGTAATTCAGTATCTCTGCCTGCATACTCCTCGGGCTCAGAGGTGAGGGGTTTTGCGCCTATCGTGAGAAAGCTGCCGAGAGCAGCCTTCGCATTTCAATTGACTACTTAAAGATTCAGCTTTGTCAACTTTGAGAGCTGTTATTAGGAGCATCATTTTGGCAGAGCTGCAGTAACAGGCTGTGAATTGTTACCTGAGCCCTTCAGCTGCCAAAGGAAGAGAGGGAATAAACCGAAATCAAGACATGATTACCCCCTTTTTGCTGGTTTAAAGTCTTTTATTGTTCTTGAATACGTTTTCCTAGAAAAGGATTCGAGAAAATGTTAGACACGGTTAAAAAAAACTACGGTTTGGTTTTATTGTTTGGAATGAACCAGACGGTTGGAAAACCTCTTCTAACAGGCAAAGCAATTATACATCAAATTTTGGACGTGTTAGTGCGCTGTAGTGGTTACAGCTTTTGCAATAAGTGATTCGATGACCTCAGTGGGCCTTTTTTATGCAAAGTTTGCAGATTTTTCTTGTTCATGCAAAGCTTTTGCCCAACTTTCTTCCCACAGTCTTAAAGCATGCATTTGGGGCAATTTGGTATCTGCAAATTTACTTTAGGCGTGAATCTGAGCGTCTGCTTGTGCATTTGACCTGAGACATGTTGGGGGTGCCAACCTGCCTTTGGATAAAGCAGTATAGAAGATGAATGGATCTTACGTGCATTGATCAAAAATATTGAATGTTTTGAATTTTGGCATGAAAAGCACACAATAAGAACAATACAAGGTAACACAAACCTTCTGGAAAGGGAGGAGTAGAATTAGGAGACGACAGCTGAAACCATTTTCACGTCAATTTTGTAGAATAAATAAACTGAAATGGAGACACAAAAAAAAAGAGAGGCTCCCCTGAGAACCAAACTAATAAACAACAAAACCTCACTAGTAACCAAATAAAAGGTTCAGCTGTAAACATAAAGACAATAGTAATCTGTCCAACTCACCACTAAATAGCAGGAAAAGAGGGAACAAACAAGGATGGTGGAGAACCCCTACAAAGCGTCCTTTAAGTCGCCGCCACTAATTACAAGAGAAAGCGCATCGATCAAACAGGCGGCGGAGACAATGGGAAAACTAAACTGAGCCGTGCTGCATCAAGACACAAACAAATGTGACAACAAAGAGGCTGGATCAGCGGGAGACAGCGGCGGCAGCTCAGCAATCACAACTGTGACACCGTGACAGAAAGTACAGGATCCAGGTCGATGTGCTCCTCCGGCCAACAAATCAAGGGCAGATGTGGGTGATCCAAGCCTCACTCTGGCTTTTGGCTCGGTGTTTTTGTGAATTAGAGAGTGTTTAGGCTGAAAGCAGATGTGTGATTAAAAGAAAATATCTGAGGTTGCTTTACTTGGGCTGGGGTGCTGCTTCAGGTACGAAACATCAGTGAAAATGTCAACTTGATTACAGTTACTTGAAAATAAAGTAACTTGGAGTTTTGGTTGTCTGTCTTTTAATTCTTATGGATTAAAATTGTGATTGTTATTTATATCCTACATACAGGGCATGATCCAGTGTGGGGGATGGGCTTGATTGCAAGGATACCCCCCCCCCCGCCCCCTTCCTCTGGCCAAGCTATTGTCCCTTTAACAAAATAGTTGTATCCTTTCATCCTAGCGATTAAATCTACATCGCCAGCAGATTTTACAAAACTTGAGAACGGCAACAGTAATGGATTTTCAGTCTTTGCAGTGAAGTTAACCACAGAGACGAGGCCACAACTATGTGCTGATGGATGCTGGTTCTACTGACCTCGATGCATGCACAGTTTGTAAAAATGTCATAAAACACATATCGTTCATTTGACTATAAAAACGACCACGAAGGAGCCAGGTGATTTTTTTTTTTAATCAACGTGGTCGATCGGCTGCTCTTAAAGAAACTGTGAGATTCTGTATTCCCAAAAGAAAGCAACAAGACAACTACGGTATATAATCCGTGAAAAGTGTGTACTCATCACTATTTTCTCCCCATTTCACATTATTTATCTATATTTTCAAGCCATTGTATTCTGCTGTTTGTTGTTGATCAGTGTAGTTATCTTTCTGACTTTGAGTTCAAAAGTTGAGCCAGTTTTCGCTTTCAAACTAATCCTACTTTGTTTTTACCAGCAATTATACCATGTTTAAGTAAAGGTTGAGATTGTTGGGCCCATTGTGGTTGTACATATATATTGTATTCTTTTCCTGGGAGTAGAAATGTCCTTAACTGTGGGAAACAGACCTTTTCACAGTACTTTTTCACAGCAGAAGGTCACTTTGGGCTAAGAGATTACTTTAATGCGACCTAAAATAATACAAAGGCAAAGGTTGAACTCAATCAATATTCCACATCAAAAGTGCTTTTTGCTGTGTCATATGAAGCATTTCTTTCTTTCTTTTTTTTTTTTTTAATCATAAAAGTTCCAGTAGACTTCATCACGTATCAAAGTAATCAGAAAGAGTAAATCCATCCATCGAACATGCTGCCCTATCAAAATCAGAGACGTAGGGGGCGAGAGTACCTCGAATACTGTAAATTAAAAACCTGCCTGCTGCAGCTTCCGGGGAAGAGCTCTCCGTTGGGGGCTCTTGGGGTGAGCCACACACTTGTCGGCATTTCATAATTGCTCTGTCTGTCTTGAACAGAGGAGGATTTTGACAGCGAGAGGAAGGATGATAAACGTGCACCGTCTTCTCCAAAAGTGGCAAGGTGAAAGGAATCCGCCAGATTGAAAGAGGAGCTGAGACATGGAGGGGTGGGGGGGTGGGGGGCTGACGGGGTATGGCGGCGGTGCGAGGGACAGGCCGGAGGGTTGTGCCCTCACCGTGGCCCCACTGAGACCTTGAAGCACTATAAAAAAACATTTCCAGAGACACTCGGTGACAGCGCTGCGAGCAAATCCATCCCGACAGGCTGAGAACCAAGACTGAAAAATGATAGGTTATCATTTTTCTGCAGAGAAAAGACTACTTTTCCCCACCCACACATTTCACAGCAAAACCTCAAACCCATCTTGAGAACGGACAGAAAGAGAGATGGAGTAAATAATCGAGGCCAAGCGCTGAAGGAGGCGAAGGTTTGATGGAATGTGATCGAGAGACGGAAACGATAACGCCATGACGGGATGAGAGACTGACATGCCGATGAATTGGAAAAAGGGAAAGCGAACATATCAAAACATCGGAACAAAAGGAAAAATGGATGAAATTCTGAAAAAAAAAAGGGAGAGTGACTAAGTGAGGCACACAGGAAAACCAAAGCATGAGCCGGAACAAGGCAGATGACCCTGCCAGTGTTGACCGACAATGTGTGACAGGACTTTTCGGGAACAGGAGACCACACCCACGCTGCCGCCGCCGCCGCCACCGCCGCCGCTGCTGGCAAAGAACCAACATGTGTCCCAATTGACTGCGAGATCTAGATTTATTCTGAATAAACTAGGTGTTTTCTTTCCATAAGTTGTTCTAACGTTCCTGTCGACCAACGCTTTAAAGGGCGGCGGTCAGAGACAAGAGGGAATAAAGCCGCTTCAAAGCATCCTTGCTTCATCTAAACATTTAATCTGAGCTTGCAGTGCATCGTCACTGTATTATACTGATGGGAACAAGGGGAAAGAGTCCCTTGTGGGTCAGCCTATTGTTCTTTTGCTGCAGATGAACAGCTGTTTTGATGCTTAAAGGACACAGAGTTCTCACTTCAGGGCAGCATAGAAGCTTATAAATACTGCGGATGGCTACAGTAACGTTAGGTAACCTCCCGGAGGCCCCGTAAAGCAGATCCTCCTGGCGCTTGTGAGTCGTAACATACGCGAGCAGGCAGACAGGGACTGGTCATCATGTGGCCTGCTGATAGGAGGCCCTGCTCAGGCCCAGAGACGCAGAGATGGACCAGCTGGTCATGCCAAACTCGCTTCGAATTGAAGCTTCCATGATTTCCTCCTAGGTTTCAGTGTCATATACTGTTGGCTCAGACTCGGCTCAGTTAAACCTCGAAAAAATAATAAAATGACAAATCAAATTCTCTGCTTGAAGGGAAGTATTTGGCTGAACTGCCGCAGTCTGTGTCTCTCATGGAGTTTAACGTCATTACATTCGGGTCACATACTTGAGGACTTACCTTGAGGGAATATGAAAATCTGCTGCCATGATGGTGGGTTGGAAGGTTGGTTATCTACTTACTGTGCCAATTTTGTCAAAATATTACTCATATCAATCCTGCAGCATGCTAATTTAAACCTTTCCGTCACCATTTTTGGCACATTTTTTGTACTAAATATGTGTCATAATAAACTCTTGATACACTTTTACAGACTTTCGGCACGGTGGAGGAGTGGTGAGCCAGATAGTGTGGACTAGATTCTCCTTGTGTAAGGATGGAGTTGTTTTATTTCACCTCTTTTCTTTCCTAAAACATCTCCAAAGAACCTACATTTCAGGCTGAATATTGGGCTTGAAATAACATCTGAACATGGATGGAATGATAAACTATTTAGCAATGAAAACAATCATGCCCGATGTAATTACTTTTTATTGCATTTGTAAAATTTTTTTTTAAAAGGACTTTCCTGCCATCAGCCTTACAATGGTTATATTTTCCTGTCTGTGGATCAGTGGAGGTGTGCCAAAGTGGGGAAAAAAAGTGATGTTTTGCAGGTTGACAAAACTTACAAAGACATGTCAGAGATATTTACTGTCTTTTAAAAAAAAAATTTAAAGAATAAAGCACATTAGAATGTATTGAGAAACTAATGTTCTTTTAATGTGGCATGATTGCAGTCATATGTCTGTAACTGATCTTTGTATATATTGATTTCCATTGACATCACTATTGTATACAACAGACTGTCAGTAAGACTCCCAAATTAGTTACCCACCAGTTAACCGAATAACAAGGGCTTCATTGTTACGTTTTGTAATCCCCCAAAATGTTCAGATTTGTTTAGAGGTGTTTCTCATGCCCAAGTGTGTTGCTGTAGGTTGTGATTCCTTTTAGTGTCCATGTGTCATATCAACACATTTACAAGCCACATTGCTGTGGCTTCATTTTTTTAAGAGTTTATGTTCAAAGTTCAAGGTTGGCTGCTGATCCACGCAGGACATGTTGAACTAGACTCACGGAGGAGTGAACCATTTCCCTGAAGTCATCAGAATAGTCTGGCTGTACCTTCCAGCTATGCTGCTGATAGCAGAGGATTGTTGCAACACTTGCTTTACTTCTTTTTTTTTTTTTTTTGCAGTTTGTGAAAACTGAATGAAGACGATGGCGTGGTGTTTATCACGTTCTCGGCTTATGGCGAGGACACTCCCCGAGTCCCGGCTGAGCTCGGACTCCTTTCTTTGCAGGGATTGTACGTATGTTCACCATGCATGGATTTTCCCTGGATACTCCAATTTCCTCCCGCAGTCCAAAAACATGTGTTTGAGGTTAAACTGGAGAGTGTGAATTAAGTGAGGGTGTGCGTTGGTGTCTGTGATTGTTTGCACTGTGACGGACCGGTGAAGCGTCCAGGGTGTGATCTGCCTTCGATACTTCAGCTAAAGATCCACTTCAGTGGTCAGGGTCCCCAAGCTGGATGAGGACAGCGTACAAAATGGATGTTATTTTTTTGTTTTTAGCCTTTTCGTGGGAAAAAAACTCAACAGCTGTTGCAAAATTGTTGAGTTTTCCAAAAGTACTGTTTATAATAATTGGTTAAAGCCCAGTCACACTTGATTAACTATGTAGTGCAGCGTCGACCAAGTAATTCTAACATTTGGGAAGATGTGCGTATCCTTTATTTGAGAGCCTGCAAATCCACTGTTTGTATTTCCTGCGCTGTGTGTTTGCACCGGCTTTCTCCCGACTGCCCTTAAACATTTATTACGGCGTTAAATGTTTCACACTTGTTGTTCACATTTACTCAAGCTGGTATGCCGAACGAGTGAGTAAATAAGAAGAAGTGTTTTCTCTACACAAGTTTCTACTCAGCGGATCCTTTGCTCGGGGTCGCGCGGTTAAGGGGCCTGTCCAACAGGCTTAATTTACAGCCGTCTCTTTGAAAACATTGGGGAGTTGTGAGGCTGTGGCACCAGATTTTGGTGCTACAGCTGTTTTTACTGTCACGGCCGTAAAGCTCCCCTGGGACGGGAGAGACAGGAGAGAGGGAGACGTGAGAACAATGGATTGGCATACAGCTTTCAGACAAGCAAAGAATCATAGATAGACAAAAGAGGGATTGTTTGTGTGCGGAGCGCTGGAGCTCAAGATTAAAGTCTCTGCTTAAGACTTGAATAAAGAGAGTGGAAGCTTCACACCTGCATTTTTAAACTTAATGCCAAAAGGCAAACTGGCAATAAAGCAACAAAAACACAGCCTCTCTCCCATATCCTTTATCGCTCTCTCTTTTTTCATATTTTCTGTCTCTATCCCTGCCTTTTGTCACATTATCTAAAACATTTTCAGTTATACGGTTCAACTTCCTGAAAGTTTTTTTTTAAGCTTGAATTCCCCAAAAGTGTGTGACTTTTTATTTGAGATGAGGAATTGGATTATTGGTTCCATTTTTTTTTAAAAGTGCATGAATATTTACCCCATTAGGCACTGAGACGCTAACTATGTGTGATGTGCTGAATTCCGCTCTCCACGGTGGAAAAGAACCCTGCATGCTTCAGTGCTACCATCAGATGCGACAGGAGTGTGCGGCAGTCCATTTGCTCCTCACGCGCCTGAAAAGTTGTCTGAAAAGCTTCAGCGTTTTACTCCACTTGCTCCGGCGGAGGGGTTCAGCCAAGGAGAAAGCCGAGTGTCACTATGGCTTTCTCTCCCGATTTGTTGCTGTGTTTTCGTACATCAGATCAGTTTACAGCTCGGTTAGAGGCTCTGCGATGCAGCGCTACGGCACACAGTTAGTTGAGATGAATGCCGAAGTTTCTGCTGCAACATTTTCACATCGAGCAGACTTTTAGACTTTTTTGGAGACATTGCCTTGAACCGTTTTGGCATCTTGCTTTGACATGGTAAGCTTTGATGGCATTAAGGTTATTCATTAGCCTTTGATAGGAGTAAATAATTCAAAATGAATTATACATTTTTAAATCTGAAGGAATGCAGATTGAAAAAGCAGTGGATGACAGAAAGTGTTAAAAAAAGAATCAAGCATGTCACTATTAGGAGACAATACATTTTGACAAAACTATACTCTCATGACAATTTTCATTATAGGCCCTTTATGCTTTCGCTTATTCAGCCAACAATCCAGCCATTTCTTACATCAAGTACAGGATTGCTCATATCCACACCTTTGGACAATTTAGAGTTGTGAATTAACACAAATCACATTTGTGGATTAAGAGACAAAGTTCAAATAGAAAGACTCTGCAAACTCAACTTGCAGATATTCTTGCTGTGAAGTAAATACCAACCACTGCACAAATGCACAGCCTTCAGTGTAACTTACATAATAGCCATGTGAATTTCTATTGAGAAATGCATCTATTGCTCACAAGTGTCATTAATATGCTTATGGTATGTAGAGTTAGGATTAAAAGGAGAGAAATTATGTGAAGCAGTTGCAGATTACACAAGTAGCAGAAGCAAAATGTAATTAGTAAGTAGTAATATTTAGTTTGGCAATTTAACTTCATGATGGCGTTACATAAAAAAATAGCATATTCTGCAACAGTCTGTAAGTCGACTGATTCTGTTTCAGGCCATCTTTACATGTTCTAACTATGCATGTAAGTGCATCTCGACTTGCTCAGGCCTCCTGAGTACAGGCAGAAGAAGTGAGAAAACTGGACAATGTAACTTTCCACTCACACATTTAAGGCCAAAGCATATTATATGACTGTAATAGCTGTGTCAGTTAATAAGCAGCACTTGATATGTAGCAGATTAAAAAACAAAACAGGAAAAATGTCAAGTAAATGTACGCAATGTAATGTGAAAGAAATTTCAGATGCTCCAAAGCCCCGTGACGAACTTTTGACCTCTCGAGGACCCTGCCCGACGCCAGCAGGGATCAATTCCAGCTCGCTGCTACTTCAATTAAGAATAAAAGATTGATGGATACTCTGTTGCTGGGATATTTTGAATAAGAGCACAGCAATAATATCATCTCTGGAGCAACACTGGAATATCGGAACTAAAAATAATCACAAGAAAACAGATCTGGTTTTCCAAAAATATCTTTTATTTATTTTCACATGAAAATTTTTTTTTCACATTTATCATATTTATCAAACAGGTTTCTTTTTATATAATCTATATATATATTTATATATATACATATTATACACTTCTCTTACTTACACATGTACAAAATTAGGTAACAAGAGTTCAAGATAAAAAAAAAAAAAGACAGACTTCAATGGTCGTCATACACTGTTGTGCTTTGTCGATCGAGCCGTCCTGTTAGGTGAAGATGTTCTTGGCAACTGGGTTTGATGCCGTGTCTCGTCTGCTGTGAACTACTGATTTAACCGTTTCTAAGATTTCTGAAACCAGAAATCATTCTGTGTGATGAAGTATATACTTGTTTCCCCAACTTAAGAATTGTGGTACGAAGGGCTGAAAGATCTGATACGAGCTCTTTTTGTCAAGACAGTTTGACCAACACAGGGGCGAGAGCTAACAAAACAGAGAAGTCCAGCCTCCCTGCAACGCACACAACATCTCAGTGTTTGCTTTTGGCAGAAAAATATACCATTTTTGTCTCTACACTCTTCCAATCAAACGCTCCACAGCTCACACTTCTACTCTCGCGTCAACGCACACATAATCCCTTTCACACTGGAACTACCTTCACCCGCGAGTGGGAGGGAGGAGCTCCCGTCCACCGCCGACGGTAAACATTTCATTTTGTTAACAACACATGGTATATACAGTAAAACATCTCAGCTGCAAAATGCTATAAATTATCTTCACAGAATGTACATGTAACAAAATTCGATGTGGTGTTACAGAGCGTGCGCGTGTGTGTGTGTGTGTGTGTGTGTGTGTATGTGTGTGTGTGCGTGTGTGTGTGCGTATCTGTACTGTGCAGCATTAGTGCTACAGTATAAAAGCACATGGTCCGCGAAAAGGAATGGTAATCATGAGAACAGCTCCCGTGTCTGTCAATGCTACATTTAGAGAAAACAAACCACTTGGGACATCAATGTCACTCAATACCATTACGATAACGATACAAAGAGAGTACACAACACTCAAGGGTGGTTTAGTGTACAAGTTGGAGAGATGACTGATCTTTGGCTCAAAGGTTTGAGTTGACTTTTTTTCCCCCCCTTTAAATGCTGATTTATTCCACCTAACTTTACATCTATATGAGTCAAAGTTGGTCCGGTGGGCGTTTTTGCTCCCGATTGTTCTTCAGCCAGTTTAGATTCCTCTTCCGCTCTTTATTTTTCTCGTAGGCGAATCCTCCAAAGAGAGCCCCCCAAAAAAATACAAGTCAAGGAGAGCGTAGTCCTCAAAAAAATACTGTCGACTTAAAAAAAAAAAAAGAAAAAAGAAAAAAAGACAACAACACAAATACTTGTGTCAAATGCTCAAAGTTACTCAGCACAGGCTGTGCAAGTGAGTCCATCTGTACTTTACAAAGCTTCAAAAGTTTCGCCACGTGGCCAGCACTGGGCATAGTTTGTTTTTAAGTCAGTGGTTTCCAACCCCACGGACCGTCTTCATTGTAGTCCCTGAAAAAGTAAAGTCTGCCAACAGAAGAATTCCTTCCTCGTGCTCTCAGTGCAACAAAAGCAGTAATGAAAGCGGGAGTAGAAACGAGAGGACCGAGAGGGAGGTAGCTGCCCCTGTAGAGTTCGTCCGTACACTCTTCTGGACGTCTGGCAGGATCACCACCGGGTCATCTGCTTGAAGACGGAAGACAGAAAAAGAAGACACATTAGGACCACAAATGAATGCTACACTGGGAATCCTTAATGGAAGTGGTTTTCTTTTGAGGTCGGGGATAATTAAAAAGGACACAGGGTTGGTCAACATACCTGCAGGCAGTCTGTTGGAGGGGTTGTGCACTCCGCCCCCGGCTCCAACTGCAGACCCGCCCGTGCCTCCTTTAGCCACTCTGGCCTCTTGAGAGCCTGGAGGTAAAAAGGACAACAACAACAAAAAAAATACCATGAGCTCCTCTGCTTGGGTCTTGTAACAGCTTAAGACCGGTATTAAAGGTGATTGTACTGCTATCTTTTGATCCGGGGAGGTAGACACACTCACCATCGGCAGCTACAACATCCACCCTGAGCCGCAGACACTCTTGGCCATGGTGGTGCAAAGGTTTGGCTGCAGGGAAGACAGAAAAACAAAAACAGGCGTTAGGAGTCTAACTAATGCACTTACCCTCCTCTGGCCCCTTAATCTACCGACATGCATGCACCCACACACACACACACATACACGACTACTTGGCAACAGACAGACATGGGGACAAAGCCTCAGGAAACCATCTGTGACCAGGCGGAGTGTGTCTTGTCCTGCCGTTTATCTAATTACGACCATGGTCAGGGTGACAACATTACTTGTGTATTGTGGTCACATTCGAGCATTGCAAAGACTTGGCAAGCTGAGCAGACACCCTAGTATCTGTTCATGGCGAGCCGAGAAAGCGATGGAAACCAGTGCATCGCAGGTCGTACACAGACATAAAGACAAAACTGTGTCATTTCTTTTTGTGTAAGATTTTGCAACAATTCATGATCAAATCCCATTAATCCCATTAAACACAACGAAGTGGGAGAAAGTTCCAGTGACACTTACAGATATAATAGTAGCTTTCTCCTTGACGAAACTCCTTTCCCAGCGTGAACGGGGTAAAACGCTGAAACTTTTCGGAGAACTTCTCCGGCGCGTGAGGAGCAAAAGGGTGACCGCACTCCCAGCGCATCTGGTCGTAGGACTGAGGCTTGCAGGTCTGGAAATCCTCGCGCTCCACCATGTAGAGCACGTACCGTTCAGCATCCAGCAGAGGCACCTCGCCCTGGGGGTAATGGGGGCAGACGATGTCCAGGTAGTCGTTGAGCTTCACTTCGACAGCATAGTCGTCCCATATGAACCTGTGGGGAAGAGACGGAGGACGGTGATATCAGGGGACTGATAACCACGGCTGCAGTATAGGAGCGGTAATAAATATAAGCCTCAAAACCCGTGATTATATATTGATTGGTTGCATGGGAGTGTACAACAGGGAAATCAGAAGAGAGACTGAGCGGCCTGGCAATGAGGGATAGAAAGCAGGAGGAGAGGTATGTTTGTGTGAAATGGGATGAGTAGAGTAAATGCAATAAGGGGAGGAGTGATCTGCAGAGAACATGCACATAAATATGGATGAATGTGAGGAGAGAGGAGCTGCTGCTGCTGCTGTGTGTGGAGTTAGCACCGAGTGCACATTGATCCCACATCTCTCAGGACTTGAATGATGTTTAAAGAGAAACATTAGTAGTCAGTTAGCCGGTCAAGACAGGAGATGAGTATTGACATCTGCAGGCCCACACACACCCACTCACAGAGATTAGAGTGGCAACACACGTAACAACAAATCCATCTCAACGGAAGCAGGAGCACACCTGAGTTTTCAAGAAATATGGACGAGAACATAAATAAAGGTCACGTTTCGTCATTTATGTTAAGCTATTAATTAGGGTCAGATTGACAGGCAGACGGAGGGCATGGATCTGGTGATGGTCTGTAACTGTCTTTCACCGCGTTCCCTATCATTAAAAAACGGAGAGACAGTCAGACTGTCTGCCTCCCCTCCATTCCTCCCTGTATCCCTCCCTTCATTCCTCCACCCAGTTTACGATGGTCTTTAAGTAAACTATACACCCTCCCTTTCCACAAGGATCTGGCTCAAAGGGCACCCACAAAAAGACAGCCGATTATTGATTAGCACAATAACTTTGGATAACGTAATTAACAATTGGGCACCGTTTGAAGCATTTTAAATTCTTTATCACTTCCGAGTCTTCTCTTAGAGCTATTACAAGTGTATCTCTAGGGAATTGGAACTAAAGGTATTTCAGCTTTGCCCCCCACCCCCGACACAGCGAGTGCTCCAGGGTCGGCTCACAGCTAATGCTCTCTTCTCAGCCAGAGCCATCTATCACCGGCCCGGAGCAGTAGCTGACCGCTAGCAGCACACACAGACTCACACACACTTCCCAGTAATTCCCATCTATCAACAACCTAAAGCTGTAGCTACCTACCATTTACACCCGCTGAACCACCCACCCCCCCACACACACATACACCTCCTCCCCTGGTACAGAGCTTCCAAGTGATGCCTATCAGTTTACCGTCTCCCACTGTTCTGGATCACCAGGGGTTCCCTGAGAATGAATGAAACGTGGCAGACTTAAATATTTTCACAACACACAAGGAGACTGTGTGTATAATATAGGGTTTTGTTGCTTTTGCAACGAATACACGTACAGTTCACCAGGCTTTCAACAGCCCCAAAAAGGGGGCTGCCATCTGACTGCAATTTAATCAGATCTACAGATCTCAAGGAATTATAAGTCGTCCAAAGCCTGGAGAGTGTAAAGCTGACATATTTAGCATGGAAACACTCACCGCTGGAGGCATTTATTTCCTCAAGTTAAAATTTCTTTCAAATTCTGGCATTAGTCATTAAAAAAAAAGAGAAAATGAATCCTGAAGAAACAAGTAGCCTGTTGGGAGTTTAGTGTTTGAGTGACCAGGCCCACATGTGTGACTAACGATCAAAGTGCGGCGTGCAGGCTCCAGCCGCTCGTTAGCTTGTGTTGTTGTATTTAGCCAGGGGTCTGTGCAGTATACCCCCGTCCCCCCCGGTAAAAAAAAAAAAAAAAGGACAGACGCTGTGGCTCCAAACTTCTGGTCCTGACTCTTGCCCCGCCGGTGGCTCCCCCCCTCCTCCTCTCGACTCGTCCTCGCCTGGCTGCATTCCCTCAATACTGATGCCCAGATAAGCCAGAAACACCATTACAACGGCCATTAGAAAACAAGCATCTTTTTAGCCAACTGATGAAACTTTCACCTAACTGCGGCGATTATAGAACTCAGGCCAACTTTTTGGGGGGGGCAGAGCAATAATTATCATTTCGCTATGGTCCAGGCAGCTTAGTGCTTATCTGCAGTTTGCCTGCCACGCTCTGTTTACCAGATTGGCACTAAAGTGTTTTTTTCCCCCTCTGCCACTTTCAATTCCAGTTGAATCGATAACAGTATTGAACAAACATTGTTGTCTGCCTTTTTTTGCCTGACAGAGTTATCATCCTGCTGCAAACACCGAAAGCACACACAAGCTCCCAATACCCAATCCCCCCTGCAACCCCGAGTCCCGATTACAAACCGGTCGTGGTATGGTCCCAATGTGTTCATCAAAAGGGGGTCGAAGGGGGGGTGCAATTAAAACACAAAAAAGGGTATTAAAGTTGCCCCGGAGGGGGGTAATTATGCCCTCCCGCTCCCCACTTCCAAGACCCTTTAGGCTGGGAGTCTGGGAGGGAGACGGGGGACATGAATAGGTGCGGGCAAGAAGGGGAGGGGGTCAAAGGGCTCGAGCTTGGGAATGGCTTTTGAAGTTTCTCCCAGTAAGTGTTTCTCTGCTACAGTTGCTTCATCAATGCCACTTTTTTTTTTCTTCTTTTTTACAGTGTCTCTATTCACAGCGTGTCGGCACTGATGAAGTAGCTCACTTAGCTGAGAGAACAGTTGCTGAATACGCACCAGGGGAAGCTGGCTAATGCTTTTTATTAATGGCAAATAGTTTTAATTATCCCGCTGCCTTTTGTTCCCCTCTAACGCCTAGGCATTGAAATGTTTCACATCATCAGCTTAATTAACCGACTGGAGGAGAAGCACTTCAAAGAGAGCTCGGTCTGTGTGCGAACAACTTCAGCTAACAAAGTCAAATCATGCCACCTTCACTTAAGCAGAACCTGGTGTGTGTCCCTTGTTAGTTCTTTCTCCCAGACTTCTTCACTCTCTGTGTCAATAAGCTTTTGATTTACTCTCATTGTTCATCCCGGGGTGCTTTCTGCTAATGAGAGTGAGGCTGAAGATTTGGTGAACGTCACAGTATGGGGGGGAGAAGTTGTGTTTTCTACTTAAGGGCGACTTATGGAGCTCCCGCAGGTATGCAGAGTGAATCGTGCGCCTGTTTCAGTCTGATACAGTAAACTGTCGTTGTTTATGCCTGAAAAGATGTGCATGTGTTAAGTCTGTGAAGCTCTGAGGAATCTGGGAGTGTGTTTCAGTCATGATAAGGTGGATAATGAATGCCAATAATGAGCAGTGATGATAGTGGCAAGAGAATTTCGGTGGATCAAATGCTTGAGCACACAGTCTGGTGAAAAATAGACCAAAGAAGGGGTACAGACACTGTTTCCTCTTCTCCTAAGCAGGAATTCCTGATTTACTGGAGGTTCTTCAAGAGCAGGAGTCTAATCTCTCTCCTTTAATCTCTCCGGCCAACGTTTTGCTTTTCACTGCACCTCTATCCCCTCCTTTCATCAATCCATCACTTTCTCATCCCTGCACCCTCTCACCCCGCGGAATGCAGGATCTCCGTGGATCAAAGGTCGGACAATTGCCAAGTCAGCAATGGAGAATTTCATACAGAGGCATTCAGCATGAAAATGGCTCATGTATATGTGAACTGGATGCTTGGAGGGGAGAGGTCTATGGAATTTAATTCATATCCAATCTAAGGTGTGTACAGGTTAACACTTAAAAATCTAAAGCTCTTCTCTATTCATCTTGTACCATCTCTCATAAGCTCATGTAAACAAATATATTTTGTACACATTCCACTTATGTGACCTAAAAGTTGACTGGCCCTCATTCACGGATGAGTGAACCGGAATGCGGGGTCCACCTAATCGGCCAGTCCAATCCTGGATTATTGGGTGGAGCAGAGGCTGAGCTGAGGTCCATTCATCAGCACCAGACCCTGCTTAATACAGGGGCTTAAAGTGGACAGCGAGGCCCAGAGCAGGGGACTGAGGCATGGACAAAATAAGGGGTAAGAGGCGGGTAGGGTGGAGCTTTAGGGCCCCCCACCGCTATTGTTCCTACATAGAAGGGTATTACTCCTTTACAGTGGACTTTCAGAGTTCAAAGGACACACACTGTCTAATGTGTGTAAGTGTGTCCGTGGCAGCAAAATGGGAATTGAGAGGTGTTAACAGAATATGAAAGAAGCTGGACACAAGGGAACAGTTTCTTTCAAGTTAAATCTGTGAAAAGCAAGTGAGTCAGCAAAGCAGGAGGCACATCACAGGAAGGTGAAGCTTTAACAAAAAGCTATCATGAGCTCGACTAAGCAAGACTGTTTAATGCTTTTACTCAAATTTCTCTTGTTTCATCGGTCCAACTATGCATCCATCAATGTCACCCGTCCCCTCCCACACTCTGTCCGTCTTTCAGCGCTCAATAAGCAAACCAGATCCTCGTGTCAACTCTGCGCCTCCCCCACCCAGACTGGCTGAACCAATCACAACCTGTCCTGATGGTATTCCAAATATGCAACTCTCTGACCCACCGTTTGCGTAGCCAAGCACAAAGCGATGTGGGTATGCGGGGGTCTCCATAGAAACAAATATGGTCCAACTCTTTCAGCGCCACCCTTTTAACATAATATTCCAGCCTTCATTCTTTGCACTGTGTGACTTTTTGTCATCCATCTCAATCAGCTTCCTCCCCCCCGTCTGTCATTCAACCTTTGTCTGTCTGCATCATTGGTCATTCCGCAGGCGTTCTTGGCTTGCCTTGCCAAGCTCCTTTTTGCCACCCAGCAAAGCGACAAAGCTTTAAGTCCAGAAGAGAAATAATTGGCCGATTCCACCTCGCTAAGGAGGCTTAGATGAATACATATGCTCTTTCCCACTGTCTCATGCGGTCCCTCAGCCCATTTGTATCTTATAAGGGCCAGATCAGAAAGGTCACTACTGACATCACATTCCTCGGGAGGGAGATATCTTTACAAGAAAATCGATTTTTCTGGATTGATCACCGCAGGATAAAACATTCATCCAGGGACATTTTCCTGCAAAAACACAAAATTACCTCAGAGCTTAATGAATTTCAGCGGGACTTCGAGATATGAAGAGTGCAGACAACTATTGTTAACGGCTCTGTTTATAATGCACACGCTCTTGCCTTCAGCCACTTCAAATAATAATAGCAATACCACCACTGACCTCTAGGGGCAGCGGCCCATTCGCAAATGACACGTAGACTTTAGGAGACAAGCAGGACAAAAACAAAAAGGCAAGAAAAGAAGTTGCACAATAGCCTCATATTTACACAACAAATTGACACAATGGTTCATTTTACTGATGCTATCTGATTTTTTTTCTTCTGGCATGTTCTTTCCTGTTCAAATACACATCGACTGTCACCAAAACTGGATAAACAGTCTGGAGGACACACGTAAACACCATCTATGGCTGACACACATTGGAAGAGAGACAAATCAGGCTCCGCTTTATTAGGACACAGATTTATGATTATACAAATACAAGCTTTTCTTCTTCTATAGTAAAGCAATACAGTCTGGAGGAGCACAGTGGGAAGGGACAGGGGAAGTCTGGAGAGTAGATAAGGAAGAGGCACAAGGACGGGCAGGGGGCAGAGAAACACTGGCGGGGTTGACCTGGGTGACGCTGATCACAGGAGAATCCCAAATGAAGACATACAGACATTTGACAGCAGGAGAAGACAGCGGAGGCAGATCAAAAACCATGCCCAAGACGCATCAGTTTAACAAATCTACATTAAAACAATGAGTTGCAATGAATCACTACTAATTTGTTTTTTCTCAGGCTTCTAACGTACAAGCCTGGGAAATTCACTCAGCTACAGCATCCAGACTTTACGTGTGCTGGTGTGTGAGAAATGTATTGTTTATTGTACGGACAGGATACGCTGTTTTCCCGGGAAAAGACGTAGCCAGGAAGTGCTGCACTACCCAGCAGAGACAGCAGACAGCGTGCAGACTTCGGTAATGCCGACAGCACGCCTGCGGGAAGTTAAAACCTTTGGCCTGATTCACTATCTAACACAGTCAATAAAACAAGCCCTCCTGCTTCTGACACCACGGGAACAAGTGGGAATATTGAACACAAAGGAAATCAGCTTCTGAACACGAACAGGAAGAAAAACTTTTGCCAATATGAGCACCGAGGTAAAGTCTTGGTATGAATACAAGCTGTACAGATAGGGAATGTCAACAGACTTAAGTGATCATTGAGCCTATGGGAGGCGATTACCATCCATATGACAATCTCTGAGGGTATTTTCCCCCCCGGATTGAATTCACCAGACAGATTACATGGCCAGATTAGGAGTGTTGGGCTGGGGGAGGGACAGACAATTAAGGAGAAAGATGGAGGCAGACTTAGGAATTTTGTAGCAAGAACACCGACCACAAGGGGGGCAGGACGGAGATCAGGCAAAAGTTTAGAGCCAAGGAAAGATTAGGAAGTGAAGTGGGAAACCTAGATGTTTTGAGAGGAAAGTAGCTTTGGTTCAGATTACTTTAAAACTACAGAAATCCCTCATCTATTGCACCCACCTAATCACAGCCGCTGATGCGACTACCCAATCTTATCTTTCATCACTCAACCGCGCATGAGCGAACATGTATGGAGCCAAATTCTAACTTTTACCTTCTCTTGCACGCACACCACATTAGTTTTTTTCCTTTTGATGAATTTTTTTTCTTACACAGAGCCGAGTTTCTCAGACTGGATCTGCCGTTTCAGAAAGACACTCAGGAGAGGATATGCACACACCAACGGGCAAACGAAAGGACTCGAAAGAGTGCAGCAAAACACTTCTGCTGGGAAACTTGTGTGGCTTTTCTTAAGGAAGTAGAAGAAGGAAGCTTTAAAGGAGACTGAAGGGGGGGAAAAGTGTGAAGGAAAGGGCAAAGTGCCTTGTGACGGTTCGCCATGGGTGCCAAGAACGATAAAAAAAAATTCCACACCTCTTAGCCTGCTTCCCTCCTTTCCCCCTTCTCTGAGAACCAGGATTGGAGGTGAGGAAATAATAGACTGAAAAGGGACAGCTTGTAAAGTTGAGATAAAAGCTGGTGAAGAAGCGAAGGAGACCGAAAAGACAGGAGGGGGAAGAATGAGAGGTTCCCAGAGGCAGAGCCACGGCGGTGTGGAGAGGGGCCGGTCCGAGTGGCAGCCAGTATTCAGGGACCACCGCCGTGACAGAATGACTGACAGATTGATAGAGGCTGTGCCACTTCATCACACAGCGAACTCTGACCCTTGATCAGTCACACCAGTTACTATTCTCTTTCTGTGGCCCACCGTGGAGACCAATTCCCCAATTTGTATGGGAAGCCTCACAAATCAGCCACATTGACTGGATAAATAGCAAGAAAATCCCTCATGTCGGTGAAACATACCTTAAATAACTTGTATCTGAGCCAGCAAAGCATTAAAAAAAGGAGAGTCTGTCATATAAATTCAACCCGTGAGCCAGCAGAAGTGCGCTTAAACAAGCTGCTAACAAATCCTTTCATTCAAATTACTTATTAGTAAAACAGCAAGACAGGCACCTGAGAGATAAAACAGATTAAAGCAAATATATGTTGATTTATATGGTGATTTAAAAAAACAAAAAACAAAGAATATTTCGGTCAAGTGAGTCATGAAACAGTTAACAGACTCACAGTGGCAGAGACCACAGAAAGAAGTGAAGAGGGAACCTGGCCAAGAAGAGGTGGAGGGAGGTGCTGGAGAGAAGGAGAAACAGGTACAAAGCAGAGGAGGAGGAAGAGGAGGAGGGCTACCCATGCTCTGTCAGCAGGAAAAAAAAAAGAGAACGAAGCAGTGAAAGAGCAGATTATTTCCTCACGGTGGAGTTCACAGGGCTTCAGGGAAGATGTTACCATCAGTCTCAACTGTGTAGCACGTGTGACTGGGTTAATGTGTGTGAGTCACTTCAATCCAGTGATACTGTGTGTGTGCTCATACACTCCCTTATACACTCCCACAAAAAAAAAAAAAAAAAAAAAAACACGTACACACGCTGGTATGGCGGGATCCAGGTTGAGCCTATTTTCAGGAAATCAGTAAGCCAATGAGTAAGCCATCGCTAACCAGAAACAAAAGGTGAGAACTGTGCCGACAAACAAAAAGTGCTGTGGCTACAAATCACTCACGCTGAAACAAAGTTGCCGTTAAAGCGCTGGCGGACATGACCTTGGAAGTCGGCCCCGAGCCGTGTTCTCGTACACGCTCACACGAGGGCTGAGAAGGGAAGCGGTGCACGGATATGTATCAGAGCGTGGAAATGAATGTTGGCCACATGGACCGAAGGGATCGAACACAGATCAGCTTGATTAACAGTAACTCCCTGTGTGGAACAATAAACCGGACCTGAAGAAAAAAAAGAAGAAAATAAAAATAAAAGACGAACACGCCTCCCGAGGGCAAAGACAGACGTCAACACGCTGCATCAAGCGAGAGGTCAAAGGGGAGAGGAGATTGCTGGGAATGATGAAAAGTACCAAATGAGAACATCTCAGAGCCTCTGTGCTTTTTCTGTGAATACAGGATTAAGAGTAGCTGAAGGGAGAGATTTAGCACAGTCATCTGAAAAAAACAAAACAAAACAAAAAAAAAACCCCACAACAAGTGGAAAAGAACGGATTACCAGTATATATCCAGAAATGATCAGTGTCATTTCACTGCGCGGACACAACAAAACACACTTTCATCAGGGACTTTGACTTCATTCTTCTCTTCAGCGAGGAGCTTTGTCACTGTAATTATGGACTTTCCGAGAACAGTGAATGCCGTTGTTTTAACCACAGCGGAGATAAAATGGGAGAAAGGCTTTGGACGCCTTTGAATGTGTGTGTTTGCAGAGCGGAGAGAGTGAGAGCCCAACACTGATTGATTTAGATGGTGTCAGCTGGTGTGATGAAGTGTCCCGGGTTGTGATTGAGTGATTGCCTGATGGGAGGCTCTGTTCCTGCTTGCCCGTCCAAGTGTGTCAGTGGGAGTGTTTATGTATGGGTGCATGTCGAGGTTTGTTTGTGGTGTGCAAACCGAGCCCTCTTCGTACCCCGAGCCATTTCACCCCAGCCATCATCAACCATAACTCTTAATTGACCCCCACTTATTCCAAATGGCCCCTAACCCCCAACAATTTCAGCTCCAATTTCTCCTCCAAGAGCAATCCGTCTTTCTCCCACAGTGCGACCTACTGGGAAGGCCTCAAGTTACCTCCTCAGTCTCTGTCATACACCATTATTACTCGTCTCACCACCTGAAATATGAACGTGTCTCCCTGACAGCCACGTTAAAAAAAAAAAAACCCATGCGATATCTCTTGATTTAGGAGATACAGCAAACTCCCACTCCACAAAGGGGTTAGAGCACTCTGTCAGATGGGAGAGGATATTGCAACAGATATTTCAACACTTTGTGCTGTGAGTCAAGCCTGTAAAATCAACGCAGGATAATGTAACCCTTATCCTGGAAATATTCAAGCTGTCCCCTGTTGGATCTCGGCTCACAAAGGAAGCAAATCCATTGACATTTACTGCAAACACTCCTACTAATAAACTGCCATGTAAAAATGTAAGAAGGAAAAAAAAAATCAATATGCTGACACACTGGCCAGAAGGAAGATGCAGGCGCATTACAGTGAGATTCATAGATCAAGTCTAAACTGAAGCAGTTATGTTCACAAAATCTCAACCTCTGCATGCTATGAAAGAAGCTTTCTTCTATCTAAAAGCGTGGACTTTGTGTCTCTCTCCCTGTCAAATGAAAAAGATAAATATGTGACATAACCTGGTGTAACTAATCCTGCAGCATAGGTGCACAGATTGCGAAATGGATTGGCAGGTAAACAGCAGTATAATAACAGGTTCGTGCACTGAAAGCGAAGCAGGGGGGGAGGGAGGGAAAGAGAGACAGACTCCCAACTGTCTTGCATTATCATAACAACAGCAGCCAGTTGCTTCCACCACAAATTCATCCCGGCAAAGCTCGCTGAAGATGCATGAGATGCGAGAATTCATGCGCATCCCGAGTGTAAATCATAATGACTTTAGAGACGCAGAGGACCGGATTTAAACTCCATTAATATTTAACGAGATGAAAACAAACGACACGATGAGAGAGCAAGGAAGGGTTCAAGTGCACTAAATGAAACAAGGAATGACACAAAACAAAAGCAGATGTTTACTTTGGGTTGGAGCTGTTCCAGAAGACGCTGTGTCGCTCCGCTGAAGCGAACCAGGCGCAGACGCTCACAACGAAGCCCGCAATCCAAACCAAATCCATGGTGGGAGAAGCCGAGGCGTGCAGGGAGCAAACTATTCAGATAGGTTGTGCAAAAGCTAAATTAGAAACAGACAAAAAAACAAAAAACAAAACAAAAAAACCTAACAAAAACTTGTCTTCGCACCAGAAGCGCACTGCACGCGCAAGTAAAAACGTTGTGCACGCAGATGATCTTTAAAAAAGAAAAAGAAAAAGAAAAAGAAAAAGAAAAAGAAAAAGAAAAGAAAAACAATGAGAGTCGTGGATGAACTAAACGCAGCAGCGACACCAAGTTATCTCGACTAATCCGTAATGAATGTGAGCCGAAGCGGCGTGGACGCTGGTTTTGAGAAACTCCCTTTCGCCTGAGACCACGCCCCCTGACGCAGAGCGGACCAATCAAAGCGCTGTCCGTAGGACCGCGAGCGCCCCAGGACCCTCGGCACTCGCGGCGTGATGCGCGCGTTGTTTTCACAAGCCCGGCGTTTGTACGAACCCACTATGTTTTCATGTCATTTTCACGTGAGAAATCTAAGATGTCACACTCTTCCCTTTTGTGCTGAATCCACTGTGACTCATCAAATGCAGCTTTTTTTCTGATTCTGTGTCTGTTAAACTACAACATGTATTTATTAATTCATCCTATTGATGGGAATTGTTGCTCTAAATCACAATAAAACCCTCTGCTTTCTTTGTTTAGCTACTAGTTTTAAAGTTGGTGTCTATAAAACGGATATGTCTGACCTTTCTTATAATGTCCAGGCATTTGCAGAATATGAATGCCATGATTTTCTTAGGTTTTTTTTGTTTTTTTTTGTTTTTGTTTTTTAAAGATCTGAGTCAGGCACCTACAGGAGAAAAACAAAACAATATTCACAACTTTATGCCACCTCAAGTGACAATACCATAAAAACACACCCTGCCACTATAATTTTACCTTCACCATAACACAATAATAATAAAACCTTTGTATAACAGATTCCCAAACTGTATATTTAATTGCATTGCAATATAGCTGAGAGCTACGGCTTTTATCCTGAACCCTTATCTCTCCCTGAAGTGCACCACCCATGGTTGAGTACCGGTTGAGCAACATCTGCTGTGTTTTCATTGTTTGCTTAAACTAAGGTTACTTGTGTTTATGGCTTTCTCCTTTGTATGAGAACAGACATTATTGAACGTTATTGCCATGTGCTTCTTGCACTTTCAGTTTCTACTGTAATGCCAAAATCCATCATAGCCGATCTTTGTATGAAATTTGAACTTGTGAAATATACAGCGATCGAATTAGTGAAATATAATGATGGCAGCTATAAATGAAAACACGTAACCTCCTTGCTGTCAGATACATTGCAAATCCAGTTTCTAGCTTGAATCACGTTGACATGGATAATCTGGACCCCGGGCTGCTTGTTCAGTGTGGTAAACCATTTTGCCAGAGGGAGTTTTCAAGCCTGCTTCTGCTTGACATAGCGCTATATTTGCTCTGCCTGCTAAGCAGCGTTATAACTTTCAAAGGTATCTCAGTAAACAACAACAAATAGAAGTTAGGGATAAAAGCACAACAGTCACCATGAAAAATTAATGCTGACAGCCACTTCGACAGAATTTGCATTGGCGGCTCTTCAGGATACAGGTAAAGGATTCTGGGATATGATCAAATAAACTCTGCAGGGATTCGGTCCATGTTTCAGAAACACAGTGAGGGAATGCAGAGGGTGCAAGCTCCACTCCTGATGTAACTAGAAGGTAACACTTAATCTGAAAGGTATTCTTCTCCACAGTAAAGGACAGGAGATTGAAATGAGTTGGTTCAGTCTTACAGTATATTAGGCTCTGTGCTGCCCCGAGGTAAAGATTTGATGTTTGTTCTTAAATAGGTCTCACACAGATGGATTCTTCCAAGAGAAAATTCACGAAATCCGAGAAGGTTGCAGTTGACAGTTTAACGGGGTGATTGAGCTGTCGGGCAGACTGTTGATAACAGAGCATCACTTTATCTGACAGTTTAATAGTACTTTCCACTCATCTCCTCCAAACATAATAATGCAAATGCTTATATCTAGTTGCATCTCCCAGTGTCCCAGGTCTGTTCCCATGCTCTGTTGTTTTTACCCTCGAATTATCACTTCTATAAAACACCCACGCAGCCACTTTTGTTAAGTGGTTTATGTAAACTCTTTTTTATTATTTACCTTATGCAGCAAAAGTTCCAGACTCAAGGGGAGTGCTTTGTAACTTACCAACAATTCATTTGGGGCTCAGTGATTGTGACAATTCAAAGTGTATGCCGCTTGAATTAAAAAAAAAAAACCCCAAAAAACTGTCAAAACTGAGAAACCATTTCACATTTTAACAGAGCAAATTCAGAAATGCATACACACGATAATTGTGTGCTATTCGGTGTCATGCAGGTCATTCAAAATGACGGGTTTTGTATTCATGAAGGGCATTCACCCCTGTGGATCAGTTTTCAGAGTCCAATTGTTTTTTTTGTTTTGTTTTGTTTCGTTTGTTTTGGTTTGGTAGGAAGATCAGAAGGTGAGAGGGACTGCCAACATAACTCATTTGCACTGCAATCAATATTTGGCGCGGAAATGCTTTCAGCTCACTGAAATTTATGTCAAAACTCCTTCTGGAGCCAAATGAATAAACGTTTAATTTGATATCAAACTGAATTTCTGAAGGAATAAATAAAATGCTGGAGTAGAAAAATAAAACAGCAGGTCAGCCATGATATATATATACACTTTGTGGCAGACAAACAGATACACAAACACACACATTCATGGGTCTTTGCAGACTTGAATGTCCACACAGACACAAGCACAAATGCACACACACACATAAACATAACCCTTTTCACCTCAAATCCTGACGGAATTTGCACCGAGTCAATTCTGCGGCATGAAAATAAGATATAGGAAAAATGATAGGGAAAACCATTCAGTGTAGGCATGGGAACTTGACTGTCCATAATTAGTATTTTTTTTTCTGTCACTCAAACCCAAGTAATTAGATGATGTCACGATAATGCACTTTCCATGATTCAGAAAAGATGAAGCACAACATGGCAGATCTTTTCTTCAAATTCACATCAAGGCATGACAAGAGAATATACTTTTTTTCCATTATTGTTCTCGTTGATGGAATTTCCATTTTATATTGATTTTAATGTACTTCAACGGGCTGTCTGACTAATTTGCAGTTGTTTATGTCCGCCTCAACCCCAGCAAGTCTTTAGAGATGTACCACTTGTTGCTTCCTCGTCATTTATGAATGACTGTAGCCACTTTCTTTGCATATGCTTTTCAGCACCGCCATCAAAGGGGAAGTGTTTGGACCCTTTGCCGTGAATACAAATGAGAGGTTTAATAACAGACTGTCATCGTGTTCCCATCCACAAACAACACCCCAACATCTATTTGCATAAACCAACTGTGTGAACCGTGAAGCGGCGCGGCAGTGCTCAGTCCGCCGTGTCTCACTATATTGGCCTGTTTGCTTTTTGTGCCCCATTATTAGTCAATGCAAGTCTTCAACAGGAGCTGTTCCTGCACCTTTAAGCTCTTTCCTTACAAACAATGAAAGCGTTTCCCGTAATTAGCATCGTGAAGGTCTACCTCTCCTTCTGAAATAAAGACTCTGTAAAGGCCACATCGCTCTTCTCAGTAGTTTGCATGTGAAAAAGATTCATTCATAGGCGTGTATTTCCCTGCTCAAGAACAAATGAACTTTCCCCGAGGCTAGAGGAACCACAGTTAATGACGAGGTGGGGCAATTCTAAAGCAAAGCAGCGCTAATCAAAGAGTCACCTTTGCGTTACAGCAAAGAGATGAAGTGGTAAGTAACAGTTTTTAATTAGCTATGGTTAATTATCAGAAGTAAACAACGGGGATGATTATGCATAGCCATATCCAGCCATCAGGTAAGACTATTAGGATTACACCTCATCCGAGTCGCCATGTCGAACGCCACGTCCATGTTTGTGGATAGACGATCAGGAAGGCACACATACACACTCAGACGCACCCACGCGCACAGACACAAATATGAACGCCTGCAAACCCACCATACAAGCCAAGCCGAGAGACAAAGAGCAGCTGAGAAGGAGGCGGATGAGGAGGAGGAGGATTGAGGGAGAAATGCAAACACAATGTTAGATAACAAGAGTGTAAGACCAAGAATGAAAGCTAAAGTGAGGAGGCGTGCGAGATGAGAGTGAGGAGCTTAAAAAAGACATACTTTAAGGGGGACGATATGCAAAATAAAAAAGATGCAGGGGGGGGAATAAAGACCGGGAGGCATAGAGCATCAGGTACCAATAAAAATGTTTCAAAGTTAAATGATGCAGGGAGACCTTTGCGCCTTTAATTAGCAAACATGTTGCTTTCGCTGACCTGTAATTACGGCTGCCTCCCTTGGGCAAATTGAAATTTTGGACTGCAATGCATCATTTGCCTGAGAGTGTCAAAATCTAGTACGTGGTGTCTGAGATGTTGCAGGTGAGGCCCAGACAAACATGAACAATGCAGAAAGGCTCTCTGGGGGAGTGCTAAATAATTTTAGAAATAGAAGCTGTGAGCAGAAAGAGTTCAGTTCATCTGTCCCTTCCAGTGCTGACAGCGCAAAAGACACTAGAATCCTCACATGTGAGACAGAAATCCACAGGAAGCTTAATAACGCGGAAGCGATATGAAGAAGGCTCAGAACCAAGGTGAAAAGAGACTTAATGTGTACACATAAATATATATATTTTTTTGGCCAAAGTGAGTGCAGAGGAGAAGCGGAAGAAGGGACGGATGCCAAATGAATGAGAGGGGGCCGGCGAGATGGTGAGAAAGATAGAAATAGACAGGAAACAAATAAGAAGGACCGAGCGAGAGAGGAGAGGCACACGATGTAATAAGATGTTGAGATGAGGCATAACATACAAATGCGAGGGAGACTGGGTAGCGGGGTGACAGAGCGGGCCGGGAGAGATGGAGCGAAATAATAATAAAAAATAAAAAAAAGAGACAGAGAAGTGAGTGTGATTATAAAAAGCAGGAATAAATTATTACTGCATTTACTTGAGGAAATTTGGAGAGGAGTTGAGAAACAGTAAGGAAAAATAGCTTTGAGATCAGAAAGAAATAGTTTTAAAGATTCATAAAAGGTATCATATGTTCAAGGGAAGATTTTGAAGGCGACATTCCGAAGGAAAGATTTAGTGGAAGTAAACACTTGGAGTGGTGAAAACGGGTGAAAAAAACACGGAGAGGAGTGTGAATTCCAGTAAAGAAGCTTTGAGGGATGTGCACAAGAGTGTTAATCTACAAAACAAAGGCCAAAAATATTTAGGCGGACAAAAAATTTGGAGCTAAGTGGGGTGAGAAAGGAAGGGAGCCTGCGTCAAAGTGGGCAGGTGGAAACGAGGGAGAAAGACAGAAACTGAATGGTGGAATGCCAAAGTACTTCTTCGAGAGATACAGACAGATGCAGAGAGAAAAAGAGAGGGGATTGACACTCAAATGTAAATGGGGAGAGGAGGATGAAAACGCTGCAGACTGGTGGATTCCTCAAAAGCCCCTTCAATATGTATGAGGGCAGTTCCATAGACTCCAGCAGCCGCAAACAAGCGACGGAACAGAAAGCAGAGGCGAACGGCAACGCAGGTTGCATTGAAAAGAGAGAGTTTTTCCTCCTGTTAGCAGACTTTACCCTGTGTCCGGAGAAAGGAGACCACCCAGAGGCTGTGTTTACCATCCCTCGCTTTTCCAGGACGCCACGACACAACAGTGTCCAGGGGGCTCGGCCCACCACATTACACTAAAGTACAATTTCATCACTGCAACACATACAGAGGGAAACACGTTCCACATTACACTTGCACACTCATACAAGGGGAATCTAAATGGAAAGCTCCAACAACATCAGAATACAGTAAGAAGAGGGGAAGCCGAATAGCAATGACAAGTCTCGCAGATATGACTTATTTATTTCTTTGTTTATTTTGTGTACAAGGCTGGAGGCTCGATTCACCTGATCCCACAGGGTAGTCAATATATCCAAATTTGAGCAAAAACAGCCATGCAGTCACACCGAAAACTGCAAGAATCTCCGCGTTTGCTCATTATCCACTGAAATATGGTGAAGTGAAAGTGACATGCTCTGCCTTCCCCCTGAAAAGCAACGATCTGTCCAAAGTGCCCAGACCTCGCCAGCACTGATGGGCCCAGGGGAGCCTTGAGGGACAGAAGAGACATTGGCAGTAGGCATGCCCAGAATAGTGCCATCCTGTCTGTCACGCCGATATCAACAGCAAATGACACCGTTGCGAACAAGAGGTTATATTTTACATGGACGTCCTCTCAACAGCCACATCGGCTTTGCTGCTGACAGATGGGACGTCCAATCAGTGCAACTTTCCAACTCTGAAGCTGCTTTTGTGCAACCTGTATTGCCGATAGTATGAGCAATAAAGAAAAAAATGTAATAGAAAATAACGTTATATAATTAAAGATGGCTCAAGACTTTGCGGCTGAAGCATAGTAATAGATGGTGTGAAAAATATGCAGCGCAGAGGTCGGGATGTATACACACTGTGAGACGGTGTGGTAAATAGATGGCTCGGGGCTTTTCGGCTGAAAAAAGATAGTGTGAGGAAAAAAAAAAAGAAGAAGAAATCGGGCTGCTGCTGCTCCAGAGTCTCCAGGAGCACAGAGATAGTGGTAAATCCAGCTGACACCACTGGCGTGCCTGTGTTCTTGCTGAAGATGTGTTTACATAAGTCTGTTTATGAATGAGCACGGAGTGTGCATGTGTGGTCCATGGCTGCAAAACCGGAGACCGTCCGGGTCTTTGTGCCAGCGTGTCACTCTAAAAACCTCATTAATAGCAATTACTCCTCCTTCCATTCAATAGGCACATGCTGCCGTTCTGCTTTATTACTTGTGGCAATAAGAAAAAGACTTTTATAGCCTCTGACCCCACTTCCTTTTTTCCATACGAACAGCCGTCCCTCTGCCATGGCACACTTTGCCAGTCAAAGTGTTCTTCCTTAAGAAAATACGGAATAAAGACTGAGGAAATGAATTTTATTGCCCCATTTTCCCTCCTTCTGCTTATTGACAAAGACACCACAGTCAACCCCAGTGACTCCAGCACTCCCATTACTTAAAGAGCGGAAGGGAAAATGAATTTTATAGCCTTTGGTCCTATCTGTCTCCTCATACACCCCCTGTCTCACATCTGAGGTGTCACACTACCATTTTCCTTCTTTCTCATTACTTAACTCATAGATTGGAAAAAGAATTTTACTGCCAATGCCCTTTCTTCTTCTCTCCTCATCACCACCCTGTAGTTACTCATCCACATTGCTCTTATTGTCTATCTTCTTTTGAGTCTTAAAGAAGGAGAAAATCAATTTTACAGCACCCCCTCTCCCATAAAGTGGCACACTTCAGATTTTCCTTGTTTCTTGCCTTTCACCGTATTCAAAAAAAATGTTGGCCCATAATCAATTTTTGGCCTCTGCTTCCACTTTATGGCTCTGGGCTTTCTCTAAAGGAACGGCACACGTTGTGCACTTCTGCCCTCTCTGAAAGCCTCACAATGCATTAGCATACAGGTGGTGTCTTTTGTCTACTTGTGAGGCACACTTCTGCCCCACGTATTGCCCATGTGTCCACTTTCAACGTCTGCCAGTGGAAGTATTGTGAAAGGGCTGAGGGTATTAAAAGGTCACTTAAGATAACTGGCCCTTCTGCTGCCACACCTCCTCCAACGCCTCCCGTAGATAAGTTGAAGTCATTAGTCTGGGCTGGGCTGTTCTTTCTTTGCGGCCAGTTCTCCACGAGAGCTCCCCAGTTTCCATTCACCAGTAATGTGTGTGAGCAGTGCAACCCAGTTTATTTGGCTTTTGATCACTGCTAAAATGTGATCGCTCACGTTTGACCCACCACAGATTTTCTCTTTACACGGAACATTATTATTATTGTAGATATTTGCATTTATTACGCTCAACACGGTGCATTTTCTACCAGCAAACACTGGCTTCTAAACATATTTTTTTGATTCCTCTCCTCCTTTAAGACGTGCACTGTTACCGCAACCTCTTTTACATGACTACACATATCTGCTGCCCAGATGCTACCCACCCTCCATCCTCCCCTCCGCCTCCTCCACCCCTGCCTTCCTCCTCCAGCTGCCTCGCTCCACTTGTGGCTGCTGCAGCACCCTATTCATTAACAGCTTCTTAATGCTCCCAGATGGGATGACTGTAATTTATGGTGGCCTCGGCGTGTTTACGTTTATGTGCATGTGCACGGGCATGTAGGAGAAGGTGCACATTATCCTTAGAACCTATGCATAGCAAGCAGGTTTGTTTATACGGGCAGCTGATTACAACCAATGGAGAAGTGTTATCTTAATTAGGCCGCACTTACAATTATTTGGATCCATTTTCCACACAACATTTGCACTCACTCAAGACTAAACTGTGAGCATATGCAAATAGGTTTGTGCTGATTTCCCTCTTTGTCCTTTGTTTGACTTGGGCAAGAGCACGTATCGCCGGAGGGCAGAGTGAGGACAGCGATTAAGGCACATATTTCAGGTTTCTACTTTGCTCTCTCAACATGGGGTTTGTCTCCAAAACTGACCTCAGCTGGAGCGATACACTCTTTCCATCTTATTTTTTTTTTCTCTTCCTCCGTTCACCACTCTGCGCTCAGTGGCGTTCAATTAAGATGCCATGAGTTTTGTGTGGGAAGTCCCCGCATTCAAGCAAACATTTACATGTGCTGCGCTGCGTGTGTGCACGCATGTGTGTTTATTTGCAACTGTTTTAATCTGCATTTCCGGATGCTTGATGCCCCAAAACCTCAGTTTACGGATGCTGGCACGCTCACTTGCTTAGATTGTGAAGTATCAATTCCCAGCTTCTCTCCTGGAGAGTAAGGAAGGGTGGAGGTGGTCTTGGTGGTGGTGGAGGCAGTGGGTGGAGGTTGCAGAGGTTACAGCAGATTTACTGACTGCATGATTTGTCAAGGAAAGCCGGTTTCCTCGAAATGTGGAGCCAAACGCACACAATGCACACCCACACACACACACAACAATGAAACAAACACATGGACACTACTGTCTCCACACGCTGTACTGTACAAGTACTGCAAGAGCCCACCGGCATATGGTTATAATGTCACACACACACACACACACACACACACACACACACACACACACACACACACACACACACACACACACACACACACACACACACACACACACACACACACACACACACACACACACACACACACACACACAGACATGAGAAATGCTGCCTTAAGAGGGATCTTTCCCCACTGACTCTTTGGCCATGTTGTTGCATTTCCTGCACCTCTTTCTCCTGCCAGTCCAGTGGAACCCCACACACATTAAAAATAACTGCTTTGACGGCCAGTCAGCACTCACTGGGGCCTGCTCTGAAAACACAGGGTGCCCACATTGCCTGTTAGCAGGGCCATTTCTATTTGTAGATATGTGCGCGTTTGGCAACAGCCAGTCTCCAGCGGTGGGAACGTCGGCCTCAGAATGTGGCAAAGGATTGTGGGAGGAGCTCTTCGGGGAGTTGCGGGGTGTAGCTGTTGCACCTTTGAGCACTTATTTCTAATTACTTCGTTTGTGCTCGACATTACTAATGGCTCGCAGACGTGACACACATGTGGAGACACAGTGAAGAGACTGAGATGATGGAGTGCCGCAGCGTGGGGACACACTACACACCAACACCCTGGCCGCTCCAGCGACGGAGCAAGAAAAACAGATGGAAATGAGCACCAGCGCAGTCCAGCAGACGTGTAAATATACTTATACACACACAGATGTGCATACAGGTTTCAGGGACGTGAACACAAAGGCACAGAGGCTGGAAGGAAAACAAACACAGACGGGCAGGATTTTTGGAAGCATTTGCACTCTCTTGAGCACGCATGGGTAGGCTGTCACATCCAAATACACACGGGTCCGCGCAGGCCAAGTATGTTCTCATCGCCAGCATGCGTAGATAAGTATATGTGTTTGGGAGTGTGTCCTCTCTGAGAGTTGACCACAATGCACAGCTGGCGAGGAGAGAGACCCGAGTGTGTCAGTGTGGTCAGGTCAGGGGCCCTGACTCTCTCCTCTCTCTCTCCCCACCGTCCAACCTCTCTCAGTCTTTTCCTCTTCTCAGACTCCCTTGTTTTTGACGCTGCCATCCCCTCCTTCGGTCACATTTTGGCATGTTTGTCTGTCTGTCTGCCTGTTTTGTCCAGACACCGGCCTTTCCCAGGTTTCTACCGCTGACAAACATACAAACAGAGACGGAAATTTATGAGAAAAAAAAAAAAAGAAAGGGGAAAAAAAAAAGGAAAATTAAAGCAAGAAAGGACTTTGTAAAACTACAGAGACACAGTGAATTATAGGGTTTCATTTTGACAAACCTTAACACAACATTAAACATACACAAACTGCATCGATGAAGCCAGTTGTGCGCACACAGTCGCAAACATCATCCTCTTACCCTCCACGAATGGACATGTCTCTCGTGTGACTGCTGACCACATTATAAATGTTTAAAGAAAACACTCAAAGTGCAGCACCAAACCCAGAAGACCACAAAAAAACCAATAACATATCTAAATACAATCATGAGTCAGTACAAATATAAGGGTTTATATTAAACAACAAACACACAAAGGGTGTCACTAAGAGACAAAATACAAATGGCTTCTCCTGAAATATTTGTGGAGTCCATTTCGGAGTCCTTGAAAAGAGGTCACGTTGAACCAATGCCAACATATCTAATGGACAAGACATCAATTAAAAGCCTTAAATCTCTTGTTTTTGCATCGAGCGCCCGGAGGCCTCTCGGAAAGCGATTTATCCGTCAAACCCTCTCAAATCTTTATTGACACGACAGAGAATATACTAATCAGATTAAAAGTGCTTGGCAGTGCCAGGAGCAGCAATCGATGGAAATGAGCGCTCCAAAAAAAAAAAACGGTCCGATTCATCCGTCAATTCTAATTTTCTTTAAAAGTTGGACGGTGATTGTTGGCAACTGTTACTCGCCACAGGACATAACCAGGACACAAGCAAATGGTATGACCTTCGAGTTTAGATGTGTTGCATCCATGACTATTTTTGCACAAAAAGCCAAAGGACTTTAATTTGTTTTCCAGAAATCATAGTTTTGCTGTTGTGGAGGATTATATTTCAACTGGCTACACAGTTTGGAGCAAACCAGATATTTGAAACTGATGAGTGTATTTGTTGATATAATCACGGGACAATTTGAGAGATGGTGACGATAATAAATCATGTATCATGATTGAGTGTGCTTGCATAAACATGTGTGCACATCTTGTGTGACCAAATGTTCAATTGTCTGCATGCATGCACAATGAATGGGCGTGTTGGTGGCCTGCAGCACTTCTGCATGCACCTGAGCACCTCTAGCTTGGTGATAACAATCTTTCAAAGCCATGTTGAGATTTTTTTTTCACCCCAAAGAGCAGAGAATCATGTGATGGGGAGATTCCTGGATCAGAAATAATTAGGTTGGACATTTGGCTCATAGCTGCTAAACGACCATGATTGTCAGTGTGCTCTTTTAGAATGATTTATTCACATCCAAGCATGGTTCAGCGCTGGCCAAAAATGACTTTACTGAAGAGCAAAATGACCTTGGGAAGTGAAATAATTGCTTGTGTATGTGGAATTTGTGCTAACTGATGTGCAAAATGCCGCTAAGTTCACAGAGAGCAAGAGTGTGGTCAAATCTGCATCATATTCCACATGGAAACAAAATGTCCCCGGTCCTAATTTGGGTAGATGTCACCACTATAAAATGAACAATGCTGCCTAAATGACTAACAGAAAACTAACACATGATCCTTTGCACACAACTGCTGATTTTGGCATCACGGCCAGAGACGAATCATTGAAGAGATGCAGAACTAAATGGAAGAAAGAAAAAGCCACATATTGAGTTTTTGTTCTGCCAACATTTTAGCTTGTAATGCGCCATGCACTGTGCACAACAATGCCATCAAACCTCTCCCCATGACTTGTCATGACAACCAAGACCCCCCCCAAAAAGAAAAAAAACATAATGTTGAGTATGCCCTCCAGCTTGTTTACTGCTGGTAAGAAATTCAATCTCGAATCAAATCAGTCCAAACAAGTGAAGCCATATCTGGCTCATCTTCACGCTCCTATCCTGGACTCTCTCCCTTTAGGTTATTTGCTTTACCTAATGAAGGATGAAAATTACAGATGTGTTGGAGGTCTTTCAAAAAAATCCGGAAACACCACGAAGGACAGCCGCAGAGCTATGGCAGGGAAGTTCAGGGAATACGTAATGACACATAGCTGGTGGTGATACTTGTTTTTTTATGATTGGCTGACTCATCTCGGCAGTGACTTGCACTGCAGCCAGATTTTTCTTTCTCTCTCGCTCTCTCTTTTTTTTTTTTTACTCTCGGAAACCATAGGGAAGAGGAGCTTTGTGGTAATAGCACGCACTCCGAGCCAATAAAATCACAAATGTGTTTGAGCAAGTAAATAAAATCCCACAGGAAGGAAGGTTTTCCTTAGTGGTTACAGTTGAAGACTAATAAAGTGGGACATCGGAACGACTGCAGAGAAAATCCTGAGGCGATTAGAGCTTAAGGACACTATAAACTAAATCGCTTCACATTGTCTTGTCTCGACTGTGTTCAAGAAATAGAGTTAGAAATAATGTTTCAAATAATACCTCATATACCAGCCCAATGTCTGTGCATGAAATATGACGCTGTTCACTACGGCCGGTTGGAAAGGCCGTGAATAAAAGAAACCGTGTGGTTCATCTTCAAAATCTACTGCCGAGTGCTTAAAGTTCACTTTCATGCAACACACACAGCGATCACTTTGTTCATTTCAATCGAATACATCCATTGCCCTCTATCAACCTACTTTCCCAAAAGGCTTTAGTGTTCTATTTTGCTTGCTGTTGTCAGAGTAGGCTTATAAGCTATGTCTAATACTCTGCTCCCATCGTGCATGTTAATGAAGAGGCCAGAATATCACAGATGCCTGTCATCCCCAAAAATTAACACAGAGATAAGTTAGATCTATTTCATGATAGAAAACCCACATAATTGTTACCATTGCAAACCCAGAACCGATGGCATATGTGATGATTTGCCTCTTAAAGACAGACATCGCAAACATCACTCAGAGAGTACTTATTTGAAACAAAAACCTCAACAACCTTCTCCATTTTGTGGAAACTCAGCTTGGTGTGGTCCGATTCGCCCCCTCCTTCTCTTGTTACGCGACGACTTTGCTTCCTGGTGGTCATCTTTCATTCAGCCACCCAGAACAGAAGGAAGTGGTGCATTCGGCACAGTTAATGTACAAAAAAAAAAAAAGCAAATTCAATTCAATGGAGATAAATTGTGACAGTCTGATTCCTCTCAGTTGGTCCAAACTAATACATCTATTGGCTGAAGACCTATAGATTAGAACAACTCCAAATTCAACCTCTTGTTTTAGTGCAAAGAAGAATGAGTAAAGTCTGAAGGTAATTTGACTTGTTGCAACTCATCTGCACAGGATGGAGTTGATGTGGTTTTGATAGTAAAAGAATTTTTGCGAGCTCTCACTGCAGCGTCTTGCAGTTTTCTGCCGTTTGGTTGTCTGTCTTGTGTTACGTCTGCTAATCTCACAAAAACAGTGCAACCCCCCGGAGGACATACTTTCATTCAAAACATTTCTTTTTTTTTTTATCCTTACTCTTTGTATGTTCATCCTACAGGTTTGACTCTCCTACCCTGGATTATCCAGCTATACACAATGGAAAGGTCGTGAGTGTGTCGTTCTGCACAAAAATGCATAAGTTGTTTGTGCAATGGTGTGAATAATTACAAATGAGTTATAAAACCAGCGTGATGCTCAAACCTCAAAATGCAGATGACTTCTAATCTCTTCCCGTCCTGGAGCCGATCTTTAGTTTTAACAGTCCGAATGACACTTAGGCTAAGTCATCAAGCGAGATCGCAGCGTGACAATCCTGGAGTGAAAATTATTATTTGTTAATGAGGACAGTGTACACTTAATACCATATTGACTGGCCCTGAGGGCCGTCGGCAGCAGACCAACGTGACCTAGTTTAAATCAACAGCTGACCTACTTCTTCTGCCTGACCTGCTGAAACTGAACGTGCTGCGGAGCGCTGACGGCATCGCCACAGTCTTTGTTAGATTATTATAAATCCAGATTAGACACTAACGCACAAAAAGATAAAAATAATGTTGTGCTTCAGCATGACCGCCGTAAGGAATGAAGCACATGCTCCTGCATTTGCATGAAACCGACCAGCCACTGGAAATAGATCATAAAGTGACATATTCATCTTAACCCTTTATTGAACGATCATATTTCATAGAAACGATGTCCTCACGTCCTTCTTTCAATCTTTCAATAAATCCTCGGCGCAGGGTTTTCTGACTGGGTTGTCACATCTGCAGTCATAAACATGGAGATATCAGTCACATATCAGCTCAAGCTAAGATAAGTTCAGAGTAACTCAATGGACAAAGACCATGTGGTCAGTTGTATTAGGAATGTTTGATTTCCCATCCTCTGTGTTTTGTAAGCCGAATCAATCTGTACAGCCACGTGTTTGAAGTAACGTTTGATTGTGCGACAAAGTGCATCTATTATGACCAGAGATCATTGCATGTAGCATTAGTTCACTCAGGTTTTAATACCGGAGAAATATGTAGATTTCGGATGCACTCTTCAGTCATTTTTTTAAATAAGAATTAATTAATGATATTAAAGTGCACAGTGGTGGAGCAGTGCACATTGTGATACCGTGCCCAGTCTGAAGTTGGGTGTGTGGAGTCTAACTATTCCTGCTGCAGGTGGATGGGTTTGCAGCAGGTAATCTGGTTTCCTCCCACAGTCTGAAAACACGAGTTTGACATGATCAATGACTCCAAATCGCCTGCGGGGGTGAATGTGAACGTGTGTTACTGTCTGTCTGTCCGTGATGGACTGGTGACCTGCAGGTGTAACTTGCCTTCACCCAAAGTTTGCTTGCTCCATTAAATTAGGCGTAACTGTGTTTATGATGGTGGGAAGAAGTTCTGTAACATGGTTATGTTTCCCTCTATCTTTGTCCATCTTAGCAGCGGAGTGCTGGAACTTCTCCCGATCGATTTTGGCTGAAGGCAGAAAATACCACGGACAGGATGCCGATCCATCACAGGGCAAACACAGCGAGAAAACTACACACACTCTCATTCAAACCTATGGGCTATGTAGAGTCACTAATTAACATTAAACATATGTTTTGGGACTGTCGAAGGAAACAGGAGAACCTGCACACTGTGCACAGAGAGAGACCCGATCCAAACCCTGGACTACAACCAACAACCTTCTCGATGCGAGGCCAGAGAATGCTAACCACTAGACCACTGCAGCCAAGTGACTTTTTTTTCAGCTAATATGAGTTCATTAGAGTAAACGCAATCGGCTGCACTTGTTTATTTCATCACTTTTCATATTTCTCGTGTTCATAATGAAATGATGCAGCTATTTAAAAAAAAAAGTTTTTTTTATTGTTTGCACCATATGCCTCCTCGAGGGGTCACTGTGATAATAAAGAAAAAGCGGCTCTCAAACAATTAACGTTGTATTATCAGGGGCAGATGTAGACATAAAAATATTTTTATTTTTATCAGTGGAAACAAATCTCACCACTGTTTTTGCTGCTGCGCTTCAGTTACAGATGTCTCATTCACGCTTTAGTGTTGAACAATAACACCTTGCTCAAGGGCACTTTGCTGCAGTTCGTGAACATATAGCAGTTTCTCTTAACAATTGAGATTTCCCAGGCTGGACATGAATTGAAACCAGTAATCCTCCAGTGAGAACCGTGCCATCTTGACCCGCACTCTGAAACAAGGCAGAATGTAAACCAGATATGGAAAGCCTTGACATATTAGAGGTGATTTTTAAACTTTTCCACCGCTGTGATGACTGACACGTTGTTTATACTCCCCTGAAATCCATGCTGTTAGTGTTTCAGACGGCATGTCGGTTCCTGCAGAGCTTTTCACAACATCTGTGTCCAGTTACGCCGAATGCATGTATATTTAAAGCTGTTGCTGCGTTTGATGGACGGCTGCCGTGAACCGCGCATGTCTGCGCATCGTCCGACGTGCGGCGGAGAGCATCGCGATGACGACCTCACCTCCACCAGATATTGAAAGTTGACTGTGTGTGGTGCTATGAAGGCCTAAAACGCTCCGTCATGAGTAAGCTGCTGACACTTCTGCTGCAGATGAGATTATTGGTTTCAGCTGTAGAAGTATTGCTTACTTGTAGCAGAAGTGTGATTCGTCAAAGGGGGCAGATTTGTGCCCCCTTAAAAAAAAAAAACACCAAAAAAACACTACTTAGAAAGTGAGGACTTACAGAGGAAGAGTGCGGTAGGCTTTAAAAGTACAGTGAGAAAAGCTGGAAAAGTTTGAATTATGCTTTTACACATAAATGTCTCACCGGGTCATTGCAGAGAGGGGAGTTGTAAATAACCTGTGAACCCCGGAGTCACTGGGGAGGGCCAGGAATAAATGCTTCAAGGAAGTGTTGGACATTTTAGGAAATTTGCACTCCTGACAAGAGAGCTCAAAGAAGGCGGTGTAAGATCATATTGATGACTGTGGGGAAAAGGAGAAACAGCAAACTCCTCCAACCCCCCCAATACTGAAAAAAAACTAAAGTAGTTCCATGCTAATGGACAGTTGTTGTACATGTGGTTATATGGTATAGCTTTTTTCATCATCTTAATGTCTCTATTACACTTTAAACGAAATCAGATGTGAAAATATGTCTTTTATGAGAGTTTTTCGTACTTTAGCGTTTCTTTTTTTGGGGGGGTTGATCATTTCTCCTCAAAAGAATTTCTGTTAGAAAAAGTCCCTGACCCCCAGATTTCCCCTGCTCCTGCATCCCCACACTGTGCAAACCGCTGCACTTATCTTTGTCGAAAACCTATTTGTTTGTTCTCTGAAAACCAAAAGTAAGTGATCCTTGTCGTGGCACAGCGTCACTGTGTATTTCCACTTAATTGCAGTGTGAGACAAAACCTCACCTTAGTGTCACACAGTGTTTAAACGTTGTGATCTCTTTGCTCAGTATTTTACCTCCCACATGGGAACATCTGTGTTTTTCAAGTCTTCTCGGGGAGGAAGGTTAATATCGTGGCACATTTACACCGAAGATCAAGTTCTCTCCTAAGACATACAAGAGTTGCCGTGCCTTTTTTTTTTTTTTTTGAGTCGAGTCATTGTGACCGGCTATGAAACAGTCCCCCTGTAAAACCGCAACATGCTGTGTTTATACTTTGGTTCTTGTGCAGATTAAACAAACATGAGTGAGCTTCAGAGGTGCTGGTGGGTGGATTATGTTACTTCATGAGAGACATAAGTTTTCAGTGCTTCCAGTGTTTTTTTTGGGGGGGGGGTAAATTACCTCACTGATGGCTGAAGCTTTACAGTGATACAGAAATATTGATCCTCTAACTCACATTTTACCAAAACCATTTTCAACAGAAACTTTGGGTCTCGTCATCTGTGTTTTGTTTCTGCACACGTACATGTCGTCCTCATCCACGTGGGCGTGTGCAGATATGTAAGCGAACACAGCAGCATATGCTTCTCCTATAATTGGGCATCCATATGCATGCATGCGTGTGTGTGTGTGTGTGTGTGTGTGTGTGTGTGTGTGTGTGTGTGTGTGTGTGTGTGTGTGTGTGTGTGTGTGTGTGTGTGTGTGTGTGTGTTCGTGTGAGTGTGTGATATGATGAGCGTCCTGGAGAGTGTGTTGTTGTTGTGTGTGTTGCGTGCTGCTAAAGAGTTTATGTTATTCTGTCCCTCCTCTCTCCCTCGTTTACTGGCTATTCTGGGAAAATCCAAATTACAGTCTTTCAGTGTGTGGTTTAGCTTGTGCGGTTCCAAATTTGTACTTTACCTACTCCTCCTGCTCCATCTTCCTCCTCCCTCTGCCTTTCCCTCTTACCCCCAGCTCGCCATACCTCCTTCACCCAAATAACACAAATCTTCATGTCTCTGCTTTTCCATCTCATTTCTGTTGATTGAATTTAAGTTTATTTTGAATAAACTGCATCTCGAGAACGTCATTCGATTAAAATCCCAGAATTACAGAGTGCCACAATGGTCTCCATGACATATTTGAGCTGGGAGACGCGTTCAGTTATTCCATGGCTTTTCAGTTCTTCTCACATCACTCATCTTTTCCCTCTTCGTCTTTCCACATTTCTTGTTTTCTCTTCTGGTTGTTTTGTCCAAGTGCCTGTTGCTGTGCGGGGAGACGTCCATGTCTCCTCTAAAAACATATCCTCCCTGTGGCTTTACTCGCCACTCAGTTTCAGTGCTTCCTGTCTCCCCCCTCTTCCCCCGCCTGTAATTACCAACCTATGGATGTGCAACCCCCCGCTTCATTCACAAAACGAGTATTTTTATCGCAGTCTGAGTGACAACATTTTTTTCTTTTTTCAGATGGCGTTCATTTGTGTGAGGATTTATGCAAATGTTCACTTAGCGGGTCTCTTTGCTTACATAATTGCTGTGTTCTATTCCTGATACCTGTTAAAATCTATTCCGGCCTACTAAGTGACCACCACCCCCCCTCCCCCCCCCCCCCCCCCCCCCCACACACACACCAGCCTGCTACATATCTGAGATGTAATGTGTTCAGAATAAAATCACAGAGTGAAAATTAAAACTCTATAGAGGCTGCACCTCTGAAATGGCCGATTGCTTTGACACTCTGATGCACCCTCAGAGGGTTTCTGGCAGTGCTTTGTAATTATCACTGAATATTTTTACCATTGGAGGAAGTTCATGTTTTATTTTGACCTTAAACGCCATGACGTACTGGCTCCCTCTGATGAGGCCATGCTGGGTTGTTTGTTAGTCCTCCCTTCACAGATGTGGTCAACGTTTAAGCTCTAAATGTGTTCAAATGAAAAAGTTGAAAATGGCAAATTGACTCTACAGCTTTGATAAATTTTTTTTTTTTTTTTTACTGTATTTAAAAGAAAATCTTTGTTAAACGTGTTCTGTTTGAGCGTCAAGTACATGTTTGATCTCAAATGGGCTGGTTATGTCAAGCAATGCATAATCGCCAACCAAATCAATATTGGCAACTTATTGTGAAATTTAAGTTTTAGTCTTACACATATTTTGAAAAATGCAACAAATGACTTACTGACTCTGCAGATGGATGAGGACACAAGATTTGTGCAGCCTCTAGCATGCATGTTTTCACAAACTCACACTCACACTTTGCTTCTTCATTAGCAGTCAGGTTGATAGATAACTTTCACGGCTGCATCGCTGATCTCAGGCTTCAGGTCTCAGCGCCATGTTATTTTCATGAAAACGGTGTGATCCACGGTGAAAAAACCAGAAGCATTCTTCTGGGATGTTTTTTCGCTCACCGAACATATCTTCAACACCATCGGTCTCCATTCCACTTCTCTGAATCCATATTTTATGCAAATGGTGTTTACACAGCCGGACAGATGCCTTAATGTGTTCAGGCCGTCGACATGAGACATTCTGGATGGTTTCAGTGCAGATTACGATATAATGACCACATCGGCTGCACTGCATTATGTCACACTTCCTCCAAAAATAGTTCACCGAATCTACTTGATACCTTCTGATGGTTCGGGCGTCTAATTTTAGGTCAATTTTTTGTGAGGGAGATTAATGAACTTCCTGGTAGGAAGAGATGTCGGGTGAGAGGTCTCATTAAATCTTTGGTGCAAATCTGCTTTAATATCTCCAGGCTGCAGTCTGTTATCTCTCGCCTTGTGAGTTTTAGCGAGAGTGAGACGCAACGGGAGACTTTGCCATCTGAAGTGACCAGATGTCTCATTCTTTCCCTGTCCTTCTCCGACCTGTGGCCCTAATCCATGTCTTCCTGTGGTCCTTGGCTGGTGTTTGCCGTGCTTTCTGCTTTTCCCAGTGAGTTGCAGGCGAGTGAAAACGCATGACCACGATGAGTGCTCACCATTCACCCCTCTAATCCTGCGGAGGAGAAAGGGGAGAGGCTGCCTCAAGGCCAAGCCCTGCTGGTATGACCGAGCACTGTGTGACTTTCTCAGTGGCGTGTCCTCGAGCTCTGCACGTCAGTGACAGCGGTCAGTTTTTTGGTCGTTTCTTCCTCCGCCTTCCCTGCTTTTCTGGGCAGAAGAAGGGCATGTTTGGTTCAGTTGCATGGATACGAACAATAAATAAATCAATCTGCATAATTATGTAAGCAGCCTTTTGTTGAACTACAGCCAAGAGTATTGTGAGTCAAGCACTGATGTTCACTCTTATAAGGGGAGGTGTAAAGCACAAAAGGATGTTTCTGATCATACAGAATTTCTACTTTCATGCAACAAAGGGTGCACATAAACTGGCTTTAAGGTTTTCACAAGATGGAAAAAAAATTTACTACAAAGACAAGAGCGTGTGTTCACCTGGTGCTGTAGACCAGCAGGCGAGGAGCTAAAAAGAAGCACGTGAAATCTTTCCAACCAGCTCCAGTGGAGTTATTGTCTCGTTCCATTTTCGCTTTCCTTCAGTTTATTTAGTCCAGCCTCTCCAGCTCTCGCCACTCACCCTTGAAGAACTCTTCTACACTTCCTTTTCTGCCGTAAACCCCTCTTCTGAATCCCTACAAATTTCTTCTTCCCATCTCCTTTGCCTTTCCACACTTCCATCACTGCCTGTCTCCCCTTTCACTCTCTTTCCCTCCTTCCACCCCAGCTTTGGTTGAGTGAAAGGGGGCTTTATCAGCCGGCCTGAATGGTGCAGGTCCACTGGAGGCACGGACAATAGGGCCATCATCAGAGGGAAGCAGAGCCCTTGAGAGAGGAACAAAGACCCCCAGCCCAAGTGGGCCCCACTCTGCACCTCACCAACAGCCTCCAGTGTGTGTGTGTGTGTGTGTGTGTGTGTGTGTGTGTGTGTGTGTGGGAAGGCAGGTGCCTTCCCCTTGGGATTTCTACATTATGGATCCACCCCTAAAAATGGCTTGGCTTTTAGCGGTCCGTCTTAAACAGGCTACTTTCTCCTGCTGGCACCGTGCATTCATTATTGTCAGAGCCTATCCTTCTGTGTGACCTCCACTGCACACCCTCGCCACTGTGCCTCGGGCATTTGTTTATTGGCGTATTAAAAACCAAAGAGATTCACCCAAGAAGAGGTTACAAGCTTACTTGCACGTCGTTGTGACAATACACGCGCTGGCAATGAATATGCATGTACTCTCACTGTCTTCTCTGGGGAGTTGCAGAGTCTCTAAAAAAAAAAAAAAGAAACGTGCCTGCGCAGGAAAAGCTGTTTGTGTTAGCGGGGCGCTAGACAAGTCCTGTCTGTTGAACAGGTTTTTCAGGAGAAAGTGACTGGACAGGACAGACTTGGCGAGAAGCTTCCCTGCTCCTGCATTTGTTCTCGCTCTTGAGGACGTGTGCACCCATATGCTACGCACACAAAGCCAACCACCAGAAATCACTTCTAAAGGATTGTTATTGATAGAATTTTCACTAAATTCTGATAATGTAGTCGCTAACCTACTTTTATAAGGAGCCATTCCATTTATATGCCGCTGATTTGAACGAACAATGGGCTTTTGTGATCAAGCTATTTTTATATTCAGAATGTACTTTGTCGAGTATTGCAATTACGACGGCATTGTACAAAGTGTCACATTCAACCACTGATTCAACAACATGAAAGGAATATAAATGATAATATTTTGTTTAAAAACAGCTCAACCGGAGATCGGACTACTTAATGTGACTTTGTTGTTTCAACAATTATTCTCTTCTTTCTGACAGTCAGGCAAGTGAGAGCATTCCTCTTCCTTAATGGAAAGTGTGCATTTATTGTTTCTGTCATGATGAGATCTATTTTTGGCCACTGTACTCGTCTTTCTTGAAAGCTTGAAAGTCAAGCCAGAAAACCATATAACCATAAACCTCTGTCACAAAGACAAGACCACAGCGCTTTGGTCTTCATGTGTAATATGCAACTGTTGTCACAGTTATGGTTTTGCACTTCTTTTATAATCTTTATTTATCTCAATTTCAAGTGTTTGCCCCGAGTCTTATTCATTTTATTGAATAAAATCAAAAGTATAGGAAACGTTGGAAAAAAGCCCCTGACCACTATTTGATTTTCCTGCTGCAAAATCTCGCCAACGTGCATGAATTTGGACAGTGGAAGGAAACACAAGAAAATCTATACACGGAGCATGCAACCAGAAAACCAGAAAGGCCCCCAAGCCCAGACTGGAACCAGTCGTCTTCCCACTTTCAGGGAAGAGTGCTGCCCACGACATCACTTTGCGGCCCTGAGGTATTAGCGTAGGCACCAATATATCACTTACTGATCTTCAAAATGTGATTCGTTTAGCTTTAACGGAGTAATTTGAGATCTCCAAATCCAATGTTCTCCCTGTAGGAGGTGACTGTTGTATTTAAGATGGGACCAAAATAAACTGATCGGAGAAAAACAGGTTTGCTGCCAAAAAGCAGGATACTAAGATGAAAGTTGGATCTTTTTGACAAGTAGATGGATGTTTTAGAAAGCTTCTTTTATTTCTGTAAATGTGATGTGGGCAGTGTAGAACTAATCTATCCGCTCTGTTTGGACTGAACTCCTGCGTTGCTTCTATAAAGTTGAGATGTGGTCAGTTTACAGAGTCATTGCCGCTCCAATCTTTAGTTTCCTTAAAACCTCTAATATGATTTTATTCTGTGCACAGACTGCATTTATAATTTAACAAGGACCTATCTTATTCTGGGACCTTATTCTCTGTTTCATTATTAACAACTGCTGCAGAATTTCCATAGTTGTGGACTCCAAAGGTATATTAGTGGACGGTATGGGCTTTACAGAGCCTTGAATCTGAAGTATTTCATTATGAATGCATCGAAAAACTACATCTGCGAGATTTTCTTTGTTCCAGTCTGTTGCCAATGTGAAATGGTATTGAATATTTGAGAGAAGATAAGGTCACATTCATCAGCTGACTTTAATTAGCTGGGGTATATTCATGGGCTGGAACAATCATTAAAGTCTATTAAACTAGGAAAGACCTTTTTTTGATTCAGGGTGAATTATAGATTTTATCCAAAAGGGTTCCCCCAAGGTCACTCTGGGTATTGTGCTCCTATAACAAGAAGGTGCAGAAATATATATTGTATGTATGTCGCGCTCATCCAGGTGTGTAATTTAAACTGTACATATTAGTTTGTAATGTCGGTGCTTCCAAAATGTCAGACAGCTGTGGCGAGGTGCCGACCTGGACCATAGGCCTGTCTATGTCTGAAAACAGACACAGGATGCAGGCAGCATTTTATGCCACCCACCGAACAGCACCCATGCAATTGACCTTTGAACCCGGGCCATTTTAAATCATTATCTCTGAGCTTAAGAGCAGGGGGCTAATCCTTGCTGTGTTTACCACACAACTGGCACAACAGCTGGATGGCCTGTTTGCAGTCTCTCCTGGACCTCTCAATGGGGAGATGCATATGGATGCTATGTGGGACGATGTGCTCCCATTTGGGCGTCCACCAATGGGCTTCAAGGCGGCATTAGTGAAGTGTACGGTAAGCTATGTTCATCTCGGCAGATATATGAGGCTCAGCCCAGTCGGAGGCTCTTAATCATCCTGTTACTACTGGCAAATTTGACTGTTTCAGTAAAAAATAAAAAATCGTATTAGTGACGGATTAATCAGAGTATCCATGTTGGCTTGTCGGCTAGTAGAAGTCACACAGCTTTGATCGGCCTACCTGACCCCTGTCTGCTGTTAATGAGCTATTTGAGGTCAATGGAGCAGAACATTTTATTTCAAGAAATGACTCAATTCAATTATTTGCATTGTTCTCATTTGACATTTTAACCACATGCATGGACATAAAACATTTTCTTTAAAAAACACATCTCTGCAAAATCTGCAATTCCACTTTTATGAATGCTCTGGTGAGCCACAATGACAAACAAGACGATTCTGAATCGTAGCGCTGACGGTCCAAGACATACAGCGCCTTGAGATCTGCAGCCTGAGGGCATCCAGAGATTATGTTTGAGAATTCAGAAAGACCCTGGTTGTGGCTATTAAAACAAGTTTGTTAATTTGACTTTACAGCAAGTGCTTTCTTAATGACAAACATCATCATATAAAGTTTGTTGAAGCAGTTATGTCACAGAAATTGATGCACTAAGTCTCCAAAAAGTGGATTTTATTTTGTCTGTGGAGCTCTTCATAGGAGTCTTCGTGTCTGACTGTGGAGCTGAAGGCAACACAATCTATTGTTTTACAACATACAAACTGTGATTAAATGTATTGCTGCAAGGCCTTTAGAAGAAATAATTACACAGTGCATCTGGCTGGACTAAAGATTGCTATTGAATTCTTTAAGGTCTTTCCTCAAATGATGAAACATTACATTTGCTTTGCTTTTTTATGTCACAATAAAAAAAAGAAGATGATGACTAATGGTGACTTTAAAAAAAACAACAACAAAAAAAACAAAAACACCAATGTCTCAAGACGATGTGATTATTGGAACATTTCCAATTATGAATTGATGAATGTCAGGTCAGGGAAGGATTGGATAGAGACTGAATCCTCTCTAAAACATAATAAATAAAGCTCCACTTGAAGGCATCTTCTGCTCTTTCTGTGGGCGGCGAGAAAAACATGACAAGTTTCTCTTAAAAATAACAAATAATGTCTGGGTTAAATGCAGGCATGGATATTTGTTATGTAAAGCATCTGCACAAGTTTAGTGCAGAATGTTTTTTCAGTTATGTGAAAACGTAATAAAGAGAGTGAAGACAGGATGTGTTTTGTTTTTTGTTTTTTAATTATATTTGATGCTGTTTTCCCCAAGACGTGAATTTCACTGAGCAGGGATTGTGTAACAGCTCTGCCAGGACAGGTGAACCATGTAACCATGTTCTGACTTGTTTTCATACCGTTGAATAAGCACTGCCTTGGGCTTGAATTCACATACACACACACACACACACACACTCTGACTGACACGGACACGTCACTTCTTAGAAATCATCCTGCTTCGACTAAATTTGCTCTTTTAATATCGCTTTAAAAATGTGAAGTTAATGCAGCACTGCAGGTGTGTGTGTGTGTTTACTTCCATTTGACCCCACTCAGTGAGATCACGGTTGTTTCATAACATGATGGCCTGAGAGGAGAGGGCTTAAGGCCCGCGCTCGTCTGGCCGGAGGTCACAGCAACAGACTTTACCCACGCTGGCCGCTTGGATATGGATGAAAGGCCACTTAAGGTCTTTTAATCATTTCTATACCGAGGTTTTCATTAAAAATAACTGCTCCTGAAACTCCAGTTAATAGGATGTGGCTGCGAGCAGCAGCATTCGAGGTGTGAGGATGAACTGCGGCAGAGCTTGGCAGTCATCAGTGTCTGTCAGAGTCTCGCGCCTCATTCAGGGACCTCGTTGCCACGGCGGCACTGGGGTTTGTTCTGGGTCATTTAAGAGGAAATGAACTAAAATGAGAGTATCTTTTATTCAATCTGCACAGAAAGGGATGGAAAAATACAAGACAATCATTATCATTCATCACAAACGTGAAATGGGTTATTTTAGGCAAGAAAAGAAATACCTTTGACCCATTAGCGACTCTTTTAATTAAAAATGTGAACCAGAACTTTAATATCAATTAATCTTTAACATCACTGTAGGATTTCTGCCATTAGTTCATTTTGAGAGTGTCTCACAACTGTATAAAGTGAAGTCGGTACACACACACACGCGCACACACGCACACACACACACACACACACACACACACACACACACACACACACACACACACACACACACACACACACACACACAGACACCAATTATCAAGTCTAAATAATGACCACTGATGTAAATCACTGCCCACTAATCTCCATAATCTCATTTGTATTTTACATGAAGGTGCCACAATTAATTTGACAGTCCTGGCATGCCCGGTAATTAAATTAATTAATAGCAGCTCAAAGAGCGGATGTACAATTCAGCTCTTGCGAGGGTGAAAAACACTTGTCAAATGATTTTCTACAGTTTGATAAGAAGGCTTCATTTAGGAGAACAGAATAACATTGTTTGTTGAAGTGATACGAAACGAATGCTAATGTCTTGCTGATTAGACTCTGGCAATGCCGAGCGAGAGGATGGAGCGATAACCCAGATGAAGGTGGGAGCAGATAAGAAAAGACTCCTAGACGAGGAGACTCCTGGAAGGATTTCAATGTCTTTCTGCAACAACACAATCACATTTAATAAATTGTGCAATTGCTCATGAATTCCAGATGTGGTTAATACAGAAATGTGGAATTTTTTTTTTTTTTTATCTGCCCTGAGGAGTTCTGCACCGGAGTTTCTCGTGACGTTAAAAAAAAACACCCTGACGAGCACTAACTTGTTCCCGCCAACTCAAGAAAAACAAAGACGGTTCACCGTTCGTGCTGAATATGAACCAATAACCCCAAGAAGGAAAACAAAAAGAAGAAGTCATAAAGGCGTGCCACAGGTCTTGACAGCTATACAGAGGTAATCAAAGGGCGTGGATTAGGGATCGACTGATTTGCGACTAAACTGAAATGAAGCGTGATACTGCATATTTGCTTGAGGATGAGTGCAGACAGGATTTTAATGGACATCATTTCCTTATCTAACCCATGTAGACGGTTTATTTAAACCAAAGTGTTTGATGTTCTACATGTATTCAAATCCCTACAACTGGGAAAAATATGAAGAGGAAAAAAGTACTGACCCCAAAAGAGAGAGAAAAAACATCTGTTTGGATAGATGTTTATATAGCAAACCAGTTCAATATGAAACATTTACTTAGTCAACATCATGTAATTTGAAACAATTAAAGCATTAATGGTGTAGTGATTAGAACTCGTCTCGATTCATAGAGAAGAATCATGGAGTTTAATTTGGAGTTTGCTCGTTGGGGTTAGTTTTCTTCCTTCAGTTCAATATCTGAGGACAATTGTAGAAGTAGAAGAAGTGAAGTAGCTATTGGAAAAAAAAATCCTTCCCTCATTGAAAAGCCAAAAGCTCCTGAAACCCCTGAGTTGGATAAAGTGGTATTTTGGACCCAAATGTAGCATCAAGGTCAAAAACAGGCAACTTTCAAAGAAACAACAGCACTACTCTAAAACCAGGATTAAAACAAGATGGTGGACACACAAGGGAAATGAGCTGCAAACAAACTGCCTATATACACACACACACACACACACACACACACACACACACACACACACACACACACACACACACACACACACACACACACACACACACACACACACACACACACACACACACACACACACAGAGTTAATGTGACACAGGTGACAACAATCATGCTGGGTAAAGCGGCAATCAGCACCCAGTGGGCCGACATGGCAGCACACCTGGAGCCACAACAGAGAGAAACAAGTGAACAAGACGTGACGGGAACATGAACATGAGACCTCAATACAAAGTTACACCAAGTTACTGGACCCTGCAAACAATCAGCTCAGCGTCTCTCTACTGAACTTCAAATACAAAACAAACAAACGTTGATTCACAAAGTGGATTAATTAAGAAGATGATTGTCTTTGTTTAGTTTATGTGAGGGAAGCCTTTTGCAGAACTATAGGAACTGAATTTAAAATATGAAGCTGAGTAATTTTGTTTGAATCACAAGTTTCTCTTTATTTTCCTGGTATTTACTTCTCCAATGACTTATTACTCTTACTCCAGCACATATCAGTATTTTCTACTCCTTACTGTCTTAAAACATGGTTAAGGTTTTGTTTCAAGTTCTGATAATATCTGACGGATCTCCCATTAAAAGTCAGGACCTTTGGTGTATGTGCACAACTTTAACAAAACAGAGTAGGATACAGTTCTGGTGTTGCTGTTATGCTTTTGAAAACAACAGTTATGAGTTACAGAAAAGATCGACTTCGCCAAAGCAGCACAAGTTGACAAAGCTTCACAATGAATCATAATCTGTGTCATTGAGTTTGTTTACAGCCACTCATTATTAAAATTGAGGAGCTATTTAATATTCATGATGGTGTACACAGGATAATGTCATTCATTTGTCAGATTGTGAAAGTTTGACAAAGAAGAACTGACATTTTGCATATTAAGTTGTTTATCGGATTTATTTTGTCCTTTTATATTCGTGCATGTTATAACATTTGTAGAAAATGAAAAAAAAAATGTAACAAGAACAAAAACGAAAAGACAAAATAACTTGGTGTACAGTGGAAAAGTTGAGCCACTTCTCGAGTGAAGAGGAGAGTTTCATCTGAAATTAAAAAAAAAAAAGAAAAACATAGCAACTTAGCAACTTAGCAAAATTAGCGGATATAGACAGGTCAATAAGATATTGCTAGATGTTTTGAAAATAAAGAGAAACTTGTTTGTTTTTTTAAATTAAAGTTACATACCCCAAACATGTGAATTTAGGTTTTTTTCTATCATTGCATTTTTAAAGCAGGTAAATGCCTTGCCACTATTTGATCACTCATACTTACCAGAATTTCATAGTAATGTCAGACGGCTCAGTATTAATGATTAATCTGATTTTACAAACATTAATTATATTTTAGCCTGAACAATCCATCAGTTGGAAATGAACTACTTTTTTAATTTAGTACTTAAGTATATTTCAAAACCTGTAAAACTCTTAGTTCAGTGAAGAAGTTGACTCGGTACTTCTATCTTTACCAAGGTTTTTTTTTTTAATTAATACTTTTGGCGCTTCAATTAAAATGAATTTAACTGAACACATAAATATAAACAAAACAGGTTTCAACATAAACTCTGACTGGATAGTTACCATACACCTTGATTATCTTCAGCCTGTTGGAAAACAAAAAAGATTTCGACTTGATCCATTTGGCAGGAGTATAAATCATCTGGGAATCAGGTCATTTTGAGAAGTTTGATCAATCTCAGCGTTGACTTTATTGGACAATATTTTAAATACAGGCCTTCCTCCACACTGTGGCCAAGCTTGGATGTTTTTTGTTGTTGTTGTTTTTTTCTCCCATATGAAATGCACCACATATGCCACAGCATTACGTACAGCGAAAGTCGTTCCTTCTTTCCGTCAGTGTTTACTGAACTGCTCATGTATAAAGGCGAAGGCTTGATGAGGCGCAGGTGTGGCCTGTTAAAAGCCAGACCTCTGCTGGCTTCCTACCAGGCGTCACGCCGTGTTCACGTCATGTCGGCTTTACCGTAAATATAAGCTGCCATCTGTGGGAAAAAACAAACAAAAAAAAAACACACATTCATTCGTAAGGATGACATGCCACAGTCAGTAAATACAGCAAATTCTATTTATACAGATGCTGCCAGCGTAAAAAACAAACAAAGGTCATACTGAGCTTGGTACTTTAATTTAACCTATATGCAACAAAGTGTGACTTTTAATGCATGTGTTCTCAGTTGTCACCATGTTTTTATTTTATTTTCTGAATGTTAACATCTCATCCATCACTGTAGCCGTTAACATTTTTAATCCCGTGGACAGGTATTTGGCTCTAAAACAGAGATGGTGAGCTTTCTTGAAATACCAATACACAGCTGTAAATGCCAGACATGGAAACAATGAAAACTTTTAAACATTTGAAAAGATTGTTTTCATGAAATCATGTTGTGTTTGACTGAGTTTTGTTATCAGATATTTCTAAGTGACACAACATGTCTGTCTGACTCGACATCAAAACACATGAAACTCTTAAAAAAAGAATGGCAGAAACTGAAAGACAATCACAGAATTAGCTTGTAAATATGACATTTGGGAGAAAAAGAAAACAAAAACTTGCCTCGGGGAAGTGAGTCAGGATACCTTGTGACATCTGAGGCAGCCATCTGAAGTAAGTGGAGCTGACACAGTCTCAGACAGGGTTCACAATGCTGTGATGAAGAGCAGCAAGCTGTAACTTTTGATCATAAGAATAAAAAAATAAAAAATTCCCCACTCAGTCTTTCGTCACAGTGTCAGTGTAGGAATCAAGATTTTTTTTTAAATTAGCTTCAGAATAAGCCAACGTGTCTTTTAACACATGATTTTAACTCATGCGGGAATCATCTGGTAATTAAACTTTTCTTTGAATTAAGTGTGTTAGAAAAAAAGCTGAAACACTAATCTATGTCTTTTTGAGTTGAATGTATAATTCATTTTATTCTCATGAAATCCATATTGTGAGTGTCAAACACTGTAGTGATGTTTCCTCATGGTTCCATCATTCTATCACTATCGTATGATACTCAGACTGGAGTTATTGAGAATGGCCCTAAATGTAAATACATGTCATGGTCTTTTGCTCTCCTGGCGATCTTTCTCCCAGTGTAAACTATAATTGGCTCCATGTGAGCTCCAGCTCCTCGACCCTCGCTGATATAAGCAAGTCTGATCAAATAAGAATCACAGGCAAACTAGTATATTTCAGCAGGTTCACTTGCAGACCTAACAAGGTTAGGCCTGCTAAAGATCTTTGCAAACTGAATTTGATTTTAAATTGAAAGTATTGCGGCTTCATGTCGCATTAAATAAACAATTACATCTTTAAAGCAACACATAATAAGTCCCCAGAGCGATACACTGTTAATCACATTCACCCATTTACACACCAGTGGGGGAGGCTACAAGGCAAGGCACTCAGTCCATTCACTGGGATGGGAATCAAACCGGCAGCCTTCCGCTTGTGAGACGACCGCTCTGCCAACCGAGCCACAACCTAAAAATATCTTCTACAAATACACGGCATGTTAAATTATTGCATCTGAACCCAAAAGTGATGTTTCTGAACTCGACAGGAGAAAATGTAAAAGTCGTGAATAAAAAGAGAAAAAAAAAAAAAAAAAGGAAAACCAGTGTTGATATCAAATTCAAATGTTGTTCACAAACCAGACAAGATGTTCTCTCTTTGCAGTTTCCTCTGAATTCTAAACAGTATATTCTTATTTGTTCACCCCGACATAAACAACGTGTCACATCTTGTTTACAGATGAGCATTAACTATTCCTCAGCTTAAGTTCAGACCAGATGCAGGAAGTGTGGGCACATGCTCGTATCCGTTAGACACACACACACACACACACACACACACACACACACACACACACACACACACACACACACACACACACACACACACACACACACACACACACACACACACACACACACACACACACACACACACACACACACACACACACACACACACACTCTATTGCTGTTTGTGAGAGTAGGTCTCCAGCTGTTGAGTGCTGTACAGATGCAACAACCAGAAATGAGGGATTATGGTTAAATCTGGAGGGAGCGAGGAAGAGGAGGAGGAGGATGAGGAGGAGGAGGAGGAGGGGAAGGTGAAGTAAGTTTATGAGGAAATGTGACCTGATGACAGACAGGAAAGGAGACCACAATCCAAGGAGGAGGCCACGGCCAGAGTTCAGGCTAAAATGTGAAGACCAAACACAAGAATGCAGATAAAAAGTCCAACAAAAATGATTATTGTTGTTGTTGTTAGAAATAATTAAAAAAAAAAAAGTAAATATGAAGGGAAGTATCTGAGGGTTGTTTTCAATGTGACTGCAAAGTCAGGGATTTGAACGACTTTTTATCATCTCGGCAAAAAGAGGTTTTCTAAATGCATTTTTATTTTTTATTTTTTTAAGGGTGCTGTAAATGTATTGTAAATTTCACATCCATTATCACAGTTGCAAGTAAAGCAGAGCTGGATGTTTTCCTGCAGAATGAATAGCGCGGCTTTCTGCAGAGTTCAAATGTGCTTTCTATAATTCATAAGGAGCTTTATCCTCTTAAACGGGAAAATAGATAACAGTTTACATTAGAAAAAGAAGGGGTCCCCCCCCCCCCCCCACTGATATGCTTATAAATGTAATACATATAGAAGACTTCAGCTAGGGAAATAAAAAAAGAAAAAAAACTTGGTTGGTTCTCCGCCTCGTATCTACCTCTATTTCTTTCTCGCCCAGGGTTACAGTCAAATCCCTTCTCTTTAATATTCAAACATTTTCACACGCACACTGTGGCAGCGAGTACTAGAGGCTGCTGGAGACGGCAAATGTGGTCTGTTTGATATTCTGTGATAACTTTCCTCCACTTGTCAACACATTAGTCAACTGATCTGCAGAGGATTGGCAAGAGCCCAAATTAATGTGCGCAAAAGCAAAGCCCTCTAGGAAGCTTAACGCTGCTCTAATTAAGATGCACATTCACATTTTCCTGCTTCTCTTTATATGTCCAAGAATGTCTGGATCTTAACACCTTAAATTATGGAGCTGTCATATTAGAATTAAAAAGTTTTCATTTCACGTGGAGTCCACTGCGGTGATTTATTTAAATGTAAGTTTTTCAGCCTCCTCCATGAGGCCTTCATTGTTCCTGCTGTGAGGCTTCATATTTAAATTTCACGTCGACTCTCACTGCTTCGAGGGCCAGTCATCAACTCAAAAGAGAGTATTAATGAGACTGCATGTCGACCTCCGCAGATCCTCCTCACCCCGAGTGCAGCGTGTATCAGAGCAGCAGCTGTGGAACGTAATAAGATAAACCCTGACACATCGCGACTTGTTAACTGCCTTGAAAGCTTGCTTACATCAGAAGCGGACCCTCGCGTCATCCTCGCCTTCCCCTGCCAGGATCGCTGCTTCCAGAGCTGGCAGCACATCTCCCCATGGGATTATATGATGTCATGTTGGATCCTCAAGCTGCCCGTCACCTCAAACTTCCACCTGGATCATTTCTGTCTGAGGAGGAGGAGAGTTGACTTGCGGTGACCTTCGGCCTGAGGAGGATCCAATCAAATCCAAAATCCAGAGATGACCTCTATTCAGTTTTAAAAAAAAAAAGAAAAAAAAATGGGGGTATGCATCTAATCACCTGTGACAAGGTGGAGTGAAGATATGAGCCTGAGCTCATTACATCTCGGTGCTCAGAGGAACATTATGCTGCGATTTATAGCGAATGTATGAAAAATCCCCTTCATTCAACCCGTGCTATACATATCAACCTGAACTTCAGATACTCGCAGCAGCGGGATGCCACAGGGCAGCGCCCAGGGAACTGCCGGGTCAAACATGTTGCTCAGGGACCAAGCAGAGGAATTTGAACCTGTGGACCTGTGAACAAGAGTTAAACTCCACTACCCCATCCGAAATCCCATCTTATTTCTAGGATTCAGGTTTGTTCAGCGCAAAGATGAACTTTAACTCCTTTCCCCACCAGAGACAGATGCTGATACTGTTCTCATATCTATATCTCCAACTTGAAGATTCAATTATTTTAACGGGGTAAACTGTATTAAAGTGAACAAAAGCAGTTTCTTTTATTTTGTTTTGTTTTTTTACAAGAATGAGCTAGAAACAATCGTTTGTGTTGTTGTGGTGAATATTAACAATAATGTTATTGGTCAGAGCAAAATGAACTCTTACTGAGCTCATCGACTTTTGCAAGAACATTAAAGCATATTAAAATAACACACACACACATACACACACAAAAACAGTTTTAATGGAATAATTGTTGTACCAATATCTCGTGGGGCTTTCATCATGATGCCACCAATACTCAGTGCTGTGAATGTCACATCTTAAAATAACTCTTTATTGTAATGATGCCTCTTTTGAACGTGTCAGTCGATGGCTCGTAGCCGGTGAACTGGGAATATCAGAAATGTCGACCCAGTTCTATCACTGTAACTGTAGTGGGGAGAAATACACCCACGTGGAGCAAGTAAATTGTTGACAATTTAGCAAAAATGGCAGTGAATTTGAAAGATGCCAAGACATGGAGCGGTTTGGAGACAAGGCATCAACTGGATGCAGAACGTCTGTCGTGCCTGTTCAATTGGTCTTATTTGAACAATAATTTGATTGTCTATAAAATCGAAGATCATGAATCCCGTCTCTGGTATAATGATTCGATACACAGTGTAAACATGCAGGAAATACTCAGACAGGCTCACAACATAAGTGAGTTTTTTGTTGTTGTTGTTGTTGTTGTTGTTGTTGTAAAAGCAACAGCTAACATGGGCAACATAGTGGTGTTGCAACTTTTCAAAATGAAGCCATCTTCCTTCGTGTGTGACATGTGACTACAATGAAAAAGATCTGACTCACTGTAGAAGAAAACCCAGACTTCACGCATGCAGTACATCAGCCTCTCACACAGTATTACAGCAGCGCCTCAGGCTTTAAATGCTTCAAAACTTCCAGAATCTGAACAAAGAAAAAGGAGAAAAATACGTGTCTGAGTTCGAAACGCTGCGTGAAACTTCAAATAGAGCCCATTACATATACATTTTCCAGATTCAATGCATTACATTCAGTCCATATGAAGAGGAGTAATTAAAAGAAAAATGAAAAGCAGCAGCCTAACACAATGGCGGTGAATTGAACTATTGACCTGAAGATTGTTCGACGTTAAAAAGAGGTGATATGAGAGAAATAGATGACAAAGTCGAGCCAAGCAGCTGCCGGTTACTGAGGCTTTTCTATCGTTTTCATGCTTGAATTCACTAATTGGACGATTTCATGCAAATTTGTTTAGACTCCGATAACGGATGAAATCACTGTCCATTATTTCAAGACACAGATTCAACTCTGCTCCAAACCTGTGGTATAAAACTCTCCAACCCCCACAGCCTGATTTGTTTTGTTTTTCTGTTTTTTTCCCCAGGTTCTGGTTTCCTCCCACCATCCAAAACATGCTGTTGAGGTTAACTGTTACTTATAAATTCCCCATAGATGCACATGTGTTTGTCCTCTGATGGAGTGGAAACCTGTGTTTGGCCATTGTTAGTCAAATCTTTCACAACTTTAAGTTGGATGGAAGCCTTAAAGCTGGCGGACGGAGAGTTTAATGTCGCTTCTGCGAAGGCAGGGAGAAAAAAAAATATGATGAGTGATAGAAATATCAATGGAAAAACAAACAAATCTGCTGACGTCAGCCTTTTATAAACCCAGATGTCCTTTTCTGTGTATTTCGGTGTCAAATTAGAACTTTCACGATGGATCTCTGAGGAGACATTCACCGATCACAATCAGCACACAAGAGATTACAACAAGTGCAAACTTAGATTTCCAAGAAAAACACGAATTCTTCACAATCCCCACCTCTGAACCCTTATAATCCTGCTGCGTTGAAGAAAAACAGTTTGTACAGTAGGTCAACTCATCTTTATTTGTGGGTTATGTAACATTCAATCTTCTATTCGACTATTTCTGTTTTGTCCGGTGAGACTGTGTGATGTCCTTCCTAAAACCTGATTTTAATCATAACATTGAAAGTCCCTTTGCTGCCTCAATTGCAAACTTCTCTCCATGAATGACATGTTTAAAAAAACCCAAAAATGAATGACCTTCAGCAGCTTAACCTACATTTTAAACCTGCTCAAAGTAAAAACAAAATCTATTCAGGGACACAATAATACTTAATGCTGCAGTCATTGCTTTTCTTAATTTTCCTTCCAAGATAGACATACTGTCTTTCCAGGGAATCTACTGCATATTGTTTATCAGATGTCCTACTTGTGTCTCAGTGTTCGACCAGCAGGATTAATAAGTGACACACAGATTTGGAGACATCTATGGGTGGAAAGTCGCTTTGCGTCCTGCAGGCTCGCCTGGAGGGAAACGCTCCACACATCCGCTCTCTGCCAACATGTTATCTGTTAGGCGGGTTTCATGCGCTGATTTATAGTTTCTCATCGAAAGCATAGCTATCGAATCTATAAGTGCAACTGACAAGAGAGCACACCAAACTGAAACCAGACCTGTTGCACATACGCACGATAAATTTATACTTGCACATGCTGCACAGATCTCATCTTGAAGAACTGTCAAGAGTAATCCTGAAATCCACAGACAAACTGGGCAAAAAAAGGTTTTCCAAAAGCAGCCAGGCATACAAAGAAAAGAGGAGGAGAGCTGCTGAATGCAAAAAAAATAAAAATAATAGAAAAAGAAAAAGTCATGTGCTTAAGATGTCCACGAATGCAGACACTAAATGGTATAAAGAAAAGACGAGAAGCTTTCCTGTGTTGAGATCATTTCAAGGAAAGTAAATACAAGTTGAGCACCAAAGAAAACACTGTGAACCGAGTAGCAGTTTGTGTAAATTGCTGACACAAAGTATACGTGTCGTCTCTGCTTCGGTTTTCACATCTGAAGCAAGTGAAGGCATGATGCTCATTTTCAGTTTTTATATCCTTAATTTCCTTACTCCTATGTGCTTCTGGTCATCTGTGTGCAACAAAGAACTTAGAGAAAGGAAGTAGGTGGACGGAGATTTAAACTTCGAACTGAATACCTTTAATCAAGAGAACGTGTAGTCTGCTTAATTTACCAAATAAAGAGACCAAGCAAATGAGAGATTTAGAAAAATGTTTGATGGACACTGATTAAAACAGAACAAGTGAATGAGATTAGTCTCACCCATTTAAAGGAAGCCCCGCTGAAAGAAGAGGATATTTCAGGTGACACTGTGAAGTAGGAAATGAGAACACATCAGTCTGAGTAAAGCTGAGGAACAAGCCGTTCCAAAGAAAGATTCCAGCTAATTGTCCTTTGTGAGATAAAGTCACTGAGAGGATTCACTACATGGACAACTGCGTCGGAAATAGGCTCTTTTTCTAAAATATCATCGGTAAATGTTCAATAAAAACATTTCACAATGATCTTAGTTGAAATGAAATTTCCGTCGTAAGAGAAAGGCCAAATCAAAATAACCTCTGAGTCATACAGGTCATTGTACCGTTGTCTAATGTTTCCTTAGATTAGATATGAAAAATCTTCAAAACCCTTCAGAAATTCCTTTAAAGACAAGAAATGTGGCGACCCTGCGTGACCTGCTCTCGCCATGGAGCCATCTAAAGGTCTGAGGCGGTATTTATGCCGAACACATTGAAACCACGAACTTGTTGACCAGGATGTGCTGCCATCAGTTTGTGGAATTGATTTTAAGCCCAAAAATGCTCATGTCCCAAAACAAGATAATGACTGTTAAAATAAGACAATGAAGGAATGAATGCTGGGGGAAAAAAAGATGATGTGGATCATTCAAAAACTCAACGTGTTCAAAATGTGGTGGCTGGAACCAAAGTAAGCAGACAATTCATTCCTTGAGATTAATATGGTTTTATCTGTTTAAAATGAGCTGTGCTGAAAGGAGCGGATATCTGAAATGTCATCCAAAACAGAGTAGTGAGAGCACATCCAGTTCGTCCTCCAGTCATTCTTTGCAAGAAGATTTGTCTTCATTCAGCTTGAAGACGGTTCCTCCAAACATATTCTGCAAAGAGCCGATAATTTAAGCACCTCTTCACCTCCACTGGATGTTTTTGGATTACATGCACAAACACACTCATTGAAAACATACAAACTTCACAGAGAAAAACCGTAGACAGTCTTGCGCTGAAGCACGAGCAAGCATAAAGCCTGATGATCGAAAAGTTAAGGTCAGGGGCAGCATTTATGGTTGACTCTATATCAACCGAGAAACACCATGACATTCTTGAACAGGATGTGCTGCTATCAGTCTTGGAGTTGAAGATAATGACTTGGAGCGAGACAACGAAGAGAAAAAAAAAAAAAAAATAGATCACTGCTCCAGACCAGCCAACTGAACAACTGAATCTGATCAAAATGTGGTGGCTGGACCTGAATCTGATACTTGATATCATGAGGTCAGCCTGTCTAAAGCGTTTAAACTGAGTCGTGCAGAGAGAAAAGGAGATCTTGGATGACAACAGAGACAGGATAGTGAGAGCACATCAGTCTGGGGAAAGCTGACAAATACTCTCCGGAAGATTTATGCTCTATCAAGAAACTACATCACCAAGAAAATACAACACCGAGAGAGTTCAATGTGTGTGTAACTTTTACAAGAAGATGCATTACTTGGTCTCTGAATCCAAAAGATGACGACGGAAATATCCGAAGCAGTGTTTATGGTTAAAGCCACATAAACAGAAAAGTAATGACACTATTGAGCAGGATGTGACGGCATCGGTCTCAGAGTTGAAACTCGGCCGAAATAGCATCATGTCACAGAACAAGACCTGAAGTGTTCCAGCAAAACAACGACCGAAAGGCTGCTGGAAAAAATAAGATCACTATTCTGGACGGCCTGAGCACAAATCACACTGAATCACATCAGAATGATGCGTCTGGGCCCGAAGCTGATGGTTGTCTGTAATGATAAGTGGTCACCAACGCCCTGCAGCAGATGTGAGACATTGATTACTTGTTGTGTGAGACATTTTATTGACGTAATAGCTGCTGAAGAAGGTGTCATGACTAAATCACTGTTGGGACTCACATACGTTTTTGTGAAATCAACTTATTACAAATACATGACTGTCGAAAATGTGTCAAAGACAAGGTATGATGGGCATTCGAGTAAAATACACAAAAACAAAAACAAACTTCTGCTAAAATGGTGTAAAAAAAACCCAACTGAAATGTTATTTTTGGTCCTGAGCCATTTAAATGAACCACAATTCCCTTTTATGACTTGCCAACTGAAAATAGGAGTGTGGAGGAGCACTTGAAAGCCTCTGCGTGTCGGCTGCGATTGTCTCCTTGTTGTCCCGAGTTACAACAGGTTCTCTGAGGACGAGGCATCTGTTTCATTGTTGTGGCCAGACGGTGCAGCTTGTCAGGGGAATTTCTCCTCGACAGACCTGCCCGAGCTACAGATGGCTTATCTCACAGCAAATGATTCAGAAAACGATAATATGTCTCCGCACACAGGCGAGGTCATCTCTCCTTGCTAATGGATTGTCTCTCTTACTTAGAGTGTGGACAGTGCACTTGTTCCCTTTCTTTTTCACGGTGGAGACGTGAGGCTCCGTGTCTGCCGCTCGGGGAGAGGTAGGGATTTCAAACCACTGGCAGAACTCCCAATGCGCTGGCTTGAATTGTAAGTAGATCAATTAATGTTTCATTTAGTTATGAACAAAACGTACGCTGTCCCAGACAGAAATTTTAAGGTGCAACTTTGACAGTTAATTCGCTTATATAACCAGCTGAAAGACATTGGAGCTGCCAAAAACAACGTAGCCTTATACCCCCCTCCCAAAAAAAACAACAAAAAAAAACATTTTAAAATGTCAGCTCAGGCCCCAGAGCAGGAGCTAAAACCCATCCACTCTCTCACGGTGTCAGAACAGTGAAGCGTTTATGTGCAAGTTCAGACCTATAAAAAGCCAAAGGACTGAAAGCCAAGACCGCCTGTAATATTCAGCAATTATCAGTCTGTCAGCTAAGTGCACGAATGTCAGTGAGAATCAGAAGCTGTTACCTCCGAGCCGAGTCGAACAGCTGTGAAACAGACATTATTAGACCTGATCACTTCACTGCAGCCTGACTGTTTAAGTGTGAGTCACGGCACGTCCAGTAATATTGTCGATCAAGCCCCTTAACACATGCACACACACACACACACACACACACACACACACACACACACACACACACACACACACACACACACACACACACACACACACACACACACACACACACACACACACACACACACACACACACACACACACACACACACACACACACAAATAGTTTTAGACCCAAGTCTGCAGAAGAAAATCACAAGCAGACAGCGGAGTCTGCTCGCCCTCTTTCCCTCTCCTGTGATTGCATGCTTGATGTGAAACATCAAAGACAACATCTTATCTGCCCCCTCTGTCCTTTTCTGACGTGGACATTAGTGCATCAGAGACGGATCCCTCTGGATTGTCAGCTTCTCTCTGTTCTGCGTACAAAGATTAGAAAGAAAGGAGCTGACAGGGGCGAAGGCAATGGAGAGAGACTCACAGAGACAGATTTGTGGAGACATGAATGGCTTGCAGGTGTTTTTTTTTTTTTCCTTCTTCTTCTCTCTTTTCTGAGAAAGATGGATGGATAGAGTGGGTAATGTGGGACTGTGACTTTTCCCCTCCACTGTCATTTTGCTTTATGGCAGAAGAAGTGTATGTGAAACTGAAGCGAGGAGCTGTGAAGATGAGCTGCGCGGGAAAGAGTTTTATGTGCTGCACGACCATTGTGTGTTTGCACGTCTGCTCACAACCAACATATCTAAAAGTGGAGTGTGAGAACGAGAGAGAGAGAGAGGGGGGGGGGGGGGTCTGCCTTCAAGGAGGGCTCAGGAAAATAAACAGAAGTGAGTGAAGGTGAAGGAGTTGGGATAAAGAAAAGCCACACAGAAATAGACATTAGATTAAAAATACACGAGAGGTAAATTTGCAAAAAGGATTTTAATCGGCATTTTTTTTTAATTTTATCATTCTTGGTTCAATTTACAGTTTATTCATTCAAAGGTAAACGCATGTCTTGTGGTTGTCTTCAACATCACTAAATGCTTTTTGCCCGCCTCCCAAACCCTGTAACATAAACTAACATTACAGAAGAGCACATTCTCTCATACACACTTTGCATATTCAGATCCTACGAATGACTCCTTAACGAGTACGAAATTTCTAAATGCCACATACTTGAAAAGCGCCGACAAACACATTCTACATACATACGCACCGATGTGCACACATATGTTTTCCCTCTTGCACACGCATACACTCGCACACACGCGCGCACATACTCTCCTGTGCACGAGCACACACATTCCATCACCGGCATGTATTATAAATATACATTACAATGCAGACCTTATGGTTATGCAGGAGCAGCACTGGAGAAATGCTGCTCCTCCATCAACATTGGCCCGGCCTGTGCATTCACAGTTGGTTGATGACATGCTCTCTTCGGCAACATAATCTGGTTCGCAGTATCTGTTACATGAGAGCGGAGTTACCGAATGTCTGTCCCTACTGATTAGTCATAACCAACAACCCTCTCTCTGCGTCAGGCTGAATTACATTTATTTTATCTACACAAGCAAAAAATGCTGCAGTAAAAATTCCACCATTTAAAAAAAATTATAATAATAAAAAAATGGCACAGTAGCTTATTGAGCAAAGGCCTACGAATGCACACAAATAAATTAGATAAATAATACATTTCAATGTTAAAATAAATACATTTGTAAAGTAAATAAATTAAAAAAGCACAACATTGTAATCTGATTAACGCCAGCCTACGTTGTCCTGTATTACAATATAAAAAAAGTGAACTTGTCTTTATTTGCACATTCACACGTGTGTTTCATTTTTTGTTTCATTTTTTTTTGTTGTTTTTTTGAAATATCTTTTTTTTTTTTTTTTTTTTTTACAAAATGGCGGCAGCGTTACTTTGAGACTCAAAGCAAAATTTCTCCTCAGGCACCTGCCGCACTTTGGCGACTGTATGGGGTCGTTTCCATGGTGACCGTGACTGCTGTAATGGTCATCAGCACTGATGTAACTACAGCACTGGCTGTAAACCTCTGAAGTGGAAACGGTAACAGACGGGGTCTCTCTGGGACTAAAAGGAGATTTTTTTTTTTTCCACCCCTACTTTTCTTTATCGGGTTATAAATTAGCGACATTCTTAATGACTGTGCTGATTGCTGCGTGGCTGCGAGGAGAAAGATTTGACATCCGGAAAATTTACGTCAAGTGCTGAAGGTAAAATGCACTGAGACAAAACACACATCTAACCACGTCTAAGTGCCGTCAAATTACTAGTCCCTGGTCTGTATTTTTCGAGGCTTGTTATAGTGTGAAGGCAGGAAACGCAGACAAAAGACTAGTTCTAAGAGGGCACTCGCTACCTTCTAAGAAACGCAGGCTTCGCCTCTGTACCTATCACAAAGTCAGGGGTATTTTTGATGTCTGAAGAAAATGGGTTCTTAAAAGGCCAGTGGATATCCTCACAAAGTTTTGTTGTTGTTTTTTTGTTTTTTTTTGTCCTTTCTTCTGGCTCTTATTACGAGCAGCTCCTTCAAAACAGTGTGAAAACATTCTTCAGTATCCAGGACAATGGCAGCAGTTCTCAATACCAACTGATTATATAAATATCCTGCGTGGACCCGGCGAGATCAGAGTCCGTCTCACTGGTTCCTTCTTCCAAGTCGGGTTTAATGTGTCAACACACACGTTCTCTGTGGTCCGAGGCCTTAAAATCCACTGCAGGTTGTTCAAGTCGTCAACGCTCACAAGCTGCCTTCTCATCAGCCGCGCCACTTCAGTTCCTCAGGTGGCTTCATCACCACGCTACAATAAGTGTGTGCCGTCCGACTCATCGCAAGTTGGTATTCTCACTCGCACCAGGCGCGAGAGCAGAACAGAAGTCGGAACGTCGATTGTTGTCTCCATGTGGTCACCACACCCGCATGAGATGTTTTCATATGATGACGATGTCCAACAACACATAAGAGTGTCAAAATACACTGGTGTGAATATGACAGCAAAAAGGCCTCTCTTTTTTTTTTTCTTCTTCTTTTTTACCCCCCCCCCTCCAAGTTCATTAAGCTAAGGTCAAGATTTTTGTGTGTGTCCATCTGATTGTGGTATATTGTTACACCTCTGCTTGATTCTCTTCTGTGTTCCTGTCAACCTTCACATCATCCCGACCGTGGTGGACACGAAGCCCTTTGGACGAGGCGGTCCAGCTGTGTATGAAGTGTCACTCGGAGACGGTCGCTAGGACAAGAGCACGGTGGAAACCAGCAGCATCGCCACGGTGAGAAGAAGGCGGTCACGTGATGGGCTGCTGCCGCTGACACTTTTCTCCAGCTTGGGAACTTCGGGGTTAAATTCATCTGCAGAAGCAAAAGCACAAGAGAGGAAACAAGAAAGTGAGGAAAGACGAGCCGGGTGTGTGAACGAGCGTGCGCCAGACAGAAGGAAACCAACCATTGCTACATTATTAATTCATCAATCTAAAGGCAATGTGTGACGCATGCAAATTGCACTTTAACATATGCAAGAGAAAGAGACATGTTGCAATTATCAACAAACCACCAATTATCATCAGCTACATATGGGCATTTCCCCCGTGGGACGGAAAATTAAAAACACTTTTGCTTCTGATCTGTTTTTTTTTCCTCCATGTATTCCTCCTTTCACACTAATGATGTTTTTATCCTCGAGGGATTTCAATCAAACCAAATTACTATGGCCTCGCCATTGATTAGACACAACAGAACATTAGCTGGAGGGGAAAGATAGAGAAAGAGCTGGGAGAACACATTTAGTAATATTCAGTAAAAAGTGGATTACTCTGAGTCATTATGCTCTGTCTCGACATAATGCCTCCCATTATATCTAGAGGGTTATTACCTATCCAAATAAAGCAAAGGAAACACAACACTGCTCACACATCAATCACAGTTTTAGTGCAACCTCTGCTCAAGCCTGCTTTTGTCTCTCAAGAAAACGGCAGTTTCTTATTAATGTCAGTCATATTGTCGCACGTCGGGCATAAAACTGAGAAATGGATGGAGACGAGGAAGTTTAAATTACGTAACTTCTCCGAGTTTAAAGTCTTAAAACGTGACAAATTGATGTTGCATTGCATCAACGGCAAATCGAATTTTGAATCATAAAACAAAATTAGGAAGTGAGAAAAAACAACAAATCTCAAACAAATTGGATATTCATCTCAAATTTTGAGCAAAAAAATATACATAAATTATACGTCTTGTCTGTTGAGCCTTCGCACAGCCGTCGTAAACTCTCTTGACAGAAAAGTTATAGTCGACATATTGTCTGTTTTTTAAGTGAGGCATTAAATCGAGCGAGCGAGATGTCCTCCGCTGTTTCAATGTCAATGGCTCGTCTAGTTTCTAAATATAACTGAGACGGTAATTGCCTTCAAGTAAAAATAACAGAGGTGATGGCAGATAGCAGTCAGGGACAACAATCCCCTCGTATGTCTGATGAATGTTCGGAATTTTGTTTTGTTTTTCTTCTTGTGTCTCGTCTGAATCTCAACCAACCAACATCTCCGGTTTGTCCGGGTCTGGCGACTCCAGCTCACGTCAGAGACGTGGTTAACGAACACGCAGCATCCGCCTGCTGCCATGACACACAACATTGACATTCACACCGCGGCGTGCCGCCATGAACTCAGACATTAAACAGTAAGACAAGGCAGGAGGGAGAATATAAACCAGCACTGCCTCGGGTAGGGCCCGCAGCAGGTCGCGGCGAGGTCGTCACACTATGTGGACTGTTTCTCCAAAAGGTTTTTTTTTTTTATCAGATGGGATTCTGAGGTAAAATTTACTGACAGGGGCCGGAGGAGGAGACTCGCTGTCCCTGCAGAATAAGCGACCCCTTTCTTACCTTTACATAAATAAGTACATGCAGCCACAGCTCCATCTCCACAGACGCATTGCGTGTGAACTGAATCTTCCAGACTTATTTGGAGGAGCTCGGGAAAAATCTCAAAGCTGCACTTCTTCAAAACCTTCGCTATTTAGGGAGGCCAGCCTTGGAAGATGAATGTGGGGGACGTTGGGCGCCTCTGGCCATAACAAGTTATCAAAGGTTCACAGTATGACATCTAACATCACAGTACAATTGTGGGATACAGCAATCAATTTCCAAGCGCACAATCTGCTGCAGTCTTGTCTGAACGGGGTGCAACAACAGACGGGCAAGCAGGGCAGCGCCGCCTGTCCACAGCGAAATGCCCAAGGCGTTTACAGTGAGATAAGAAGCATCAGCACTAGACTGTCGATGAGTGGAAAAAGGTTGTCTGGCTCGATAAATCCTCGTGCACCCCAATGACGGCGGACTCGCAGTGATGTGTCAACAAACACGAGGCAATGGACCCGTCCGGAACGCCCACGGATCCGCGGGTGAATCGAGGCGATACGACACTTTTGGAGGGTATTCAGATGGCTCGCACCTCGCCTATAAAACAATTCACTGATTGTCGTTCCCAACAAAATCACCAGAGCAATTAACATTTCCCAAATAACTTCAAGCAGTTCCATGAAGGAATAATGTTATTGGGCTCTTCAAGCTGACCGCCGAACAATAATAGCTTTAACACTTGAAGGCAATTAGCAGCTTTCAGATGTCTGAATTGCTGCTTATATCTCTGAACAGTTCAGCGATTCAAATCGTGTCACGGGGGGTAGGTCAACAAGAGCGGGGGTATCATCTTCATTATTGTGCTAAGTGGCACAGATGTCGCTGTGCACGCTCTTTTAAGTCGACTTTCAGAACGACTCCTCTTCTCTTCTGTGAGCATAATGGTCCTATTATATTGAAAAGACTAGTCCTTACTACTGATGCAGATTCAATGTCAAGTGAAGATTATCTCATGCTAATGAGTTTTACATGAACTATCCATTGAGCTGACAATAAAAATGCATTGCAGCATTAATGTGACATTAATGTGACTTTTTTTTATAACATGAAGAGAAATTTTTGAAGTAATGTAATAAAATACATAGTTATTAACTGTAGGCTTCTGGGAGATACAGACAAATGACACGCATCTGTGGTCATAGTGACCTTGACCTCCTTTTACCCATTGACATGTGGACAGTGAGTTTAACCACAGAGACAGGCAGTCAGGCACACTTACAGGAAAGATTCATGGATAAGGTTCAAATGCATGTTTTTTTGTTTGTTTGTGTTTGAGGGGAGAAAACCCACACATGCACAGTGACAACATGTAACCTCTGCACAGAACCGAGAGTGCGAACCGCTACACCCCTGTGTAGCCCTGCAGGACAATTGAGGCAAAATAATATAAAAGCTACAGATTCAAAGTCCAAATTTATAAAGCATTTCAAGTTGATTTTGGAGCTGGGAAAAATGAAATAGCTGTACATCAAAATATTTAGATTTACGTTCTGGAAAAAGAAAAAAGAAAAAAAGTCAAACAGGTTGACCATGTCTTTATACTGTTTTCCTGGGATTAGCTGGAAAGCTGCAACTTGTTCTTTCCGAGGAAGCCACATTATTCTGAGTTGGAAATTCCAAGGAGCCACACACACTCACACCTCGGGGCAATTTACAGGCAAAAACTAACCTGTTTTTGGACAGCAGGAGGAGTTAACCAGATCAGTGTTTGAACCCATGCATATCGCCTGTTTATTCATTAGCTATTTCTATAGTAACTTCTTCAATGGATGAAAAGTATACCAAAGTGTAAGCTCAGGATTTATCGATTGAACAGCTTAGGAACAGAGCAGGAGGACGCTGTGTGGACCAGGAGGCTGGAGCTTGTTTGCTCTCCTTCTCACACTTTGACCCTCGACACAACTGCATAATTCTTCTAGCACCTACCATGTTAGCAAGATATGGATTTGTTACTTGAACTTTTGAAGACCAAGACTTTTACTTCTGAGGACGGTGGAGAATTTCTGGAAATCTCCTTGATATTTTGCATTAAAAGCAGAGTTCAAAGTTCTATTAATACTGACCTACCACACATTAATCAATCTGAATCTAGATGGAGCCGACCAGTGTGGAGGTGGGCTCAGTCACCTCAGCATTTTGCATGTTCTCTCTGTGTGTACAAAGTATTCTTACAAAACTGAAGAACACGTTTGGTTGGGAGTTAAAATGTCTTGAAATACTTCAAGCATGCCCAATCACCTTCAGGAAAAGAATCTGATATACCATGACCTGTCAGCTTGATAATCTTTACCCATTTCTTGGTGAACAAATGGTAAATTGCCGACAGACCCGAGTGTGTCTGATTGTGTGTTTCTGTGTTCGCCCTGTAATAGACCGGTGGCCTGTCCACTGTGTATCGCTATCTTCAGGCACCGGCTCTCAGCATGCCAAATTTGAAGACATTTCCTGCAGGCATTCTGTAACTATCGCCCTAACAAGCATGACAAAAATGGACCTGCAACCCAAAAAGATGATGCATCCTGCATTCATTGCTCGGATGTAGAAATATCCCACCTGATGGCAAGCGAGCAAACATGAACATTAAATGACACGAGGCTCCAGCCAATTATCAGGCCAGAAAACCACAAGTCTGTTGTCGATTTGCCACGAAAACACAGCTGCTGTTAACATGACCAAAGGTGGTGAATCATCTTGGTGGATGTATCCTGGTTTCCTTCGCACAGCACAGCTATATATTCTGTCCAATTTGAAGAAAATCTGCATACAACACGATGCACAGATGTCATGGTTCACATTTTTTTTGGGGAGAACAGTTTCCAGTTGTATTTTCTGTCCACTGACTAATTTATGTTTTAGCCTTGAGCCCTCCTCCGCTGCTGCAGAAAACCTCACATGGAATGTGTTTAAGGCCAAGTAAGTCACAGATGGAAGAATGCATAGAAGACTTTTGCTTTTGCTGGAGGAAACTACAAATCTATGATTAATTCAAGCAGGAGGTTTCAGCATTGAAATATTATAGCACATATGTGTAAAATACTGTGAGAAGCTTGCTATGAGATACTCCTCTCAAACGAATCTCTGCTATTCATAATTAATGCCAAAAACAGCCGCAAGCAGGAAAGAAAGGGAATTGCAGGGAGATTTAGAAAATAAATATTGCAAGTTTGGCCAAACCAGTGATTTTACAAATAATGGATCATATTTGTATTGATGTATTAAACTACAATGACAGGCAAGCTGTTTTATTTTGTAAAATGGGGCTGAGATAAACAAGCTAATAAGACAATCTGACAGATTGAAAACAAGCCAATAGTGTCATCTTTCATAAATGTGATTTGAAAGCATTTCTCATTCACATATTAATGTGGAGTAGCTTCTTGTTTGACAAATGATTTAAAGGGATGTATGTCGCAGGTAATGCGATTTTTCTTGGATGTGAAGGTAAAGATGGGGGTTTGGTCTTTTAAACAACTGTATCTGTAACATTATCACCATTCTTTCCACTTCTAAAACAAAGAAATAATAACGGGAAGTACAATAACAAGACCCATATAGAAATATAGCCAACTTATCCTTGAAACACCTTTTTACACAGAAGGGAAGTGTGACGTCGAAGCTAATAATAAAGTGACAGCGAGTCCAAACATATGCAAAGGAAGATGAAGAGAAGAGTTGACGCTCAGCCAGTCTGTGGGCTGGTCTGGTCCTGCAGCTTAGTCAGGGAGTGGGTGTCCAGAGGGTCAGCGGGGCCGTCAGGGGCTCTCGGGCGGCTGTTTCACAGTGCGTGCATGCCCATAAATTTGTGTCCTGATTTTGTTATCCTTTCAAATGTATTCAGTAAAATGCATCACAACGCCAGAGGCAATGACTTTTTATGATTCCCTGCCAGAGTGTCTTTTTTTTTTTAATATATTAAATTCTACGTAAGCTGGAGCCTAAGTTACTGCTGAGCAATTCGCCCACCACTGAGCTTTTTCTTTCCTCCTCTGCCCCTTCTCTCTGCGCCTCCCTCTCCCTGCCCGCACTCTGGTTTTTATCTTTCTCTCTCTCTCTCTCTCTCTCTCTCTCTCTCTCTCTTTACCTCTCGCCTATCTATCCTTCCTTTCAGCCAGACTTTCTCTTGCTGCAATTCTCCTTCCCGTCTTTTATCTCACTGACTTTCTCCGTCTCACTTTGTCAACCTCTTTCCAAATTCACCCTACCTTCTTCCTCTCTTTTCTATTTCTCTTTTCTGAATTCTCTCTCTCTCTCTTTCTCTCTGAAGGTACTCGTTGCTCAAGAGCTCTTTTCATTCGGCCTCTGTTGGTCTCAGTTTCCATCTCAGGCAGGTCACAATCTCTTCGCCCTCGTCGCAGGCCACCTACGGCTCCCAGAAACAAGCACACTAAATGATTCCCGGCAAGAAGCTTTTGTTTGAGATGGGGACGGAGAGAGAGGAAGAAAAATAGAGGGTTTATGTAACCACTCGGCTGCACAATTGACTCGCTCACTGACATGCTTTCTCCTTAGGTAAACATGGACTTTTCATTTCTTACAAGACCTCTACTGACCTTCTAGATTTTGCCCAGGGGTGAAGAGGAAAGATTTTACCTGTGTGTGTGTGTGTGTGTGTGTGTGTGTGTGTGTGTGTGTGTGTGTGTGTGTGTGTGTGTGTGTGTGTGTGTGTGTGTGTGTGTGTGTGTGTGTGTGTGTGTGTGTGTGTGTGTGTGTGTGTGTGAGTGAGTGGAAAACTTTGGGGCATTTTCTCTATGTTCATTTTGTTTTTGTTTTTAATATCGAATGACTGATATATTTTTTTTATTAGGTGTGCTGACTGGGATTGCAAAGGGCTTGAATTTTAATATACAATGGAATCAACAGAGATCTACTCCACTTATCCAAGTTTATTTTTAATTTCCCCGCTCACAGAGGGAATATTTATCCGAAATAGGAAGGCATGGGATGTGAGTGTGATCTGTGTTTGCCAGTCAGTATAAAAAAAAAAAAGGCTAGATGTAAGATGACAGGGGTGCACAGTGGTGTAGCTGTTCGCACCGTCACTTCACAGTGAGAAGAACCCGGTTTGATTTCAGGCTGTTTGGAATTTTCATGTTCTCCATGTCCTTTTTCTCCTACAATTCAAAAACATACTAGTTTTTACTGTCTTCGGACTGAAAAAAGTGAATGTAGAAGACGATTACTTTCAAGCACTACTTTATCTGCAAGTCATTTTGATAATCTGGATAAGATCTTCACATCATATTTGATAACTTCCTTCTAAAGTAATCGAGTAGTAGCAGTGCTCCCTATTTTGCCTGCTCCTGACTTTATAATCTGTATGCCTCACTGTGTGCAACTCATTAAAAGCGTCTTTATGTAAGGTAATGTGAGGTCAGAGACTGCTGTGTAGCATCATGACTGAATTAATGCAGCTGACAGAGGAAACAATTAATCTTGTAACGACACTGATGAATGAATGGTATAATAAGGGCAGTATTGGGGCAAATTCTCTTCCTGTGTATTGGATCAGTGCTTCCACATTATTCCTCGTGATAATTACGCTATCAAGACCCATACAAACAATGGCCGCAAGTCCAAAATTGAACATGATGCCTTCTTATAGTTTCATAGTATACAAAAAAAAAACCCCTGTTGAATCATTATGGATGCTGTGTTCATGGTCTTGCCCACATTGCACAACTCCAGTGCAGAAAATAAAGATTTTACTCATCAACCATTTATGACTTGGGGATTTTCTTTCGCCAACCAAAGAGTAGAAAAACTAACAAATGGTTGGTTCCTTTCCACAAAGAGTGATACACAAATCAAGCTCTGCAGCCAAATATTGACCAGCGTCTGACAATTGGCAGCCGTTCCCTTTCAGCAGCTCAGTCACTCACCAATGTCGTGTATTTTGATGTTTGGCCTTACTGTGTAGTCGGGAGGAGTCTGACTGGAGTCATCATCTGCCTGGGAGACTGAGAGGCACACAACATATACACAAAGAGAGTGACAGAATGGAAGAGGGAGAAATAACAATCCCAGGACAGAAACACCGGTGTGTGAAAAGAGAGAGAGAGAGTGAGAGAGAGAGCGAGAGAAAACAGATCATTAAAACAGGCCGGAGAAAAACTTGCATTTTAGACATCATTAAACCGTGTGCAGTAATAGTAGGACGTGGAGGCGTTAGAGTGCCCCTGCCACGGCGAAACCACAAACAAATAGACTGCGTGTCCAGACTACCATCTGCACATTAAAAGCAATTGGAAGAGGTGGACAGAAATCATTATTACATTTACTGTTGGTCTAGACACAAAATTACATTCAGCCTGCAATGCCAAATTATCCGTGAATGAACGACGTGTGGGTTCCTTGATGCGCGCGTGTACGACTTTGTATATTTTCATGCTGCTAAATATGTGTCTGCATGAGCCTACGACTGTGATGTGTGGTTAGCAAGATGAAACAGCGTCAACAGACGAGCCTGCAGACATGCTGGCAGTAATCAGCTGGAACCTCACAGATGTAAATCGCATGACATGCATATTCACATCTTTCTCACTGCGAAGTCTTGTAAGGGTTAACCGGGGAGACGCGCATGGGAATGGAAAGAAAGGCAGTCGAATCCAGCAACGTCTTTGATAGCAGGCTGTTAAAATGACCTTGCCGAGCAAAGGTTGCAGATCGTAAAGCGACTAAATACACCCTCACGCACACACACACACACACACACACAGGAGAAAAATTTATGGCCTACATGTGCAGACAGACACACAAACTCTTACATCCAAACACACACACACAGAAGCAAATGGAAGCACGGTAGACACATCAATAGATTAGCAGTGACACTGGGATTGGGGGGTGGGTGTTAAGGTGATGTGTACACAGGGGCTGACACTGGCCTGAGTGTGGGATGTATTAGTGCTGACAAGGTTAGAGGAGAGGGGGAGGCTTTCAGCACCGGGCTGCCTGATCAAAGGCCTGCAGGGGCTACCAGGGTAAAAATAACACACACCACTATACAGAGCAGCAGGCATCGCAGAGCAAGAAAGAGAGGAGCAGAGATAGGGAGAAGGAGGGGGTGGTCAAGAGAGCTGTGGGAGAGAGGTATAGGCAGTGACGGGCAGAGAGGAGGGCAGAAGGATTTTGCAGCTGAGTATTTCTCTTTTTTTAACTTTTACGTCTTTTGTGCAGCTTCACGAGAGCATGTCACTCATAGAGTGAGATCGAGCATTACTGTAATAGCACTGAGACAGAGAATAACATTAAGCCATCACTCTCAAAGCTCTGCTTCGAGGAAAGAGACACCATCATCAAAACGTTGCCAAGACAGCACGAGGCAGAAAAGCCTCTCACTGAGACAAGACTGTCAGATCTTAGTTTCTCCCTCTCTCTCTCTCTCTCTCTCTCTCTCTTTGTCTGTGTCTCTCTGCCTCTTTGTTTCTATTTCTCTGTTTATTTGTGAGATACAAAGGAGATAGGATGGGGAGTGGATGTGAAAACAAAGCAACACAGAGCGGGCGAGGGCGGCGTGACTTTGGATCTCACCGGTGGAGCAGCAGACGTAGACCCTCAGTCTCAGGCAGCTGTGGCCGTGGTGAGTGGGTGTGGCTGAAAGACCAGGGCAAACACAGAAAAACGTGTCAACCTTGTGCCCTCTGCAGGCCACACAGCCCTCGACAACCGTCTGAGAGACTGAGCTCAGTCTGTCCTCGGCTGAACTTCCAGAATCAATTAACAACACCCACATGCCGTCAATACATGGAGGTGACAGTTATAATCTCCGATCAAAATATTGAATGTGCAGCCCCCTCAGGCTTTTTTTTTTTTTCCAACCCATTAAAATAAACCAGCGCCAGTGTTTATTGGCCCGACTCACAGATGTAGTAGTACTCCTGGCCCACGTTGAACTCGTAGCCTAGCGAGAAGGCGCTGTAACGCTGGAACTTCTCGGAGAACTTGATGGGCGCGTGGGGCGCGTGGGGCCGGTTGCACTCCCAGCGTTTGAATCCCAGGTGGGGGTCACAGGTCCGATATCCGCGATAGCTGACCATGTAGAGGATGTACTGCTCGGCTATGACGCGCTCCAGCGTCCCTCGCTGGCTGGTGTTGTAGTGTGGGCAGTAGATATCCAGGTAGTCGTTGACACTGACTTGTACTGTGAATCCCTCCCTTCGTAGCCTGAGAAAACAAAAAGATGCAAAATAAATGTGGGCATCGAGTGAGAGCCAAGATATCCTGCACCAAACTTCAAAACAGCACTTCTTTCTGCCAAGATGTACATGTTTTCCTGGAAAACTGAAACTCCGTTTTTAGATGTTTTACAAACAAACAAGAAATGTGAAGATATGTGACTCTATGCAGGTGCTTCTAGCATGAGACCTGTGGCAGTTTTCACTTTCAATTTTCAGCAGACAAAACAAACAAACAAGCCCCTGACTTACAGCAGTGTAATGACAATGATGCAAGACAGAAAAAAACGGCACATCCTCACATTTGTGGCTAAGGAAGTTGTGCCCGTTTATCAGGATAAATTATTAATCAGTCGTCAGTTTCCTTCATGCATATCAACTGACTCTTTAATTGACTTGTAGTTTAAGCAAAACTGTTCACATTAACAGAATTAATGGGAGCAATAGACTTTCCCCTCAGCCTTAAAAAAAACAAAAAAAACCCCCACCTTTTCTCTTGAAGAGATAAACTAATACATTCCTCACTTCCTGCTGCATATAAAAACAGTTTTTTTTAGTGTGAAATGCCCCATGGCACTCACTGAGACCGATGCTGAGAATGATAATCTACACGGCAGCTCGCCCCTCCTGAGCCAGCTACAGGCGGGTCATTGAGGTGAAAGGAGATTCTGTCAGCGGCGATGTATGCTCCGGCCGCAGGGGGACCAGCCCGAACAACGGACATATCATGGCCCAAACTCCCCTGGCAAGGGTTAGTGATGGAGGACAGGGATGTTAAGCGTGAAAGAGAAGCCTGTGTGTGTGTGTGTGTGTGTGTGTGTGTGTGTGTGTGTGTGTGTGTGTGTGTGCACGCACAGTAACCCTTTCGTCGATTTAAATCTCTTCATTGAACAACTGAGAGGATGATGTGATATTATTTCCCATACAGCCTCCATGCTGTTACCCTCACTGTTTATAATACTAAGTATACTGATTATGTAAATTACACAGTCTGTAATTACACAGAGCAGAAGTCATTAGAAGGGCTCCTGCAGGTGAGCTGATGAGATGGGAATTGTCCTCGGCTGCAGTGGTGTGTGTAACCTGCACCAACCGGCTGTAATGACCGATTTCAACCATTAGGTGGAGGTATTGTTACACCTCCTTTTTCCTATGTGCTTCTACCCCCGCTGATCCTCTGCAGCCATTTCTTTTTCTGCACTTGCTCCTCTCCTCATTCTCGCACATGATCTGCTACACACCTACAGAAGAGGCAGGAATTTCACACTGTAGTAACCGTCGCCTCACTGTGCATTACGCGGAGCTGTTGACAGGCTCACCTAAACATGTGCACACGTGCACGCGTTACTGGGTCAGGCCTCCGGAGAGAGTATAATTTTATTACAAAATGAAGATCAGAAATGTCAGAACACCCTCCTTTCTCACTCTCGCTCTCTCTCGCTCTCTCTCTCTCTCGCTCTCTTTCAGTCTCGTAATATTTCTCACCGTGGCGTTACATCTTTCTTTTTTCGGAGCCTCTCCTTGACTCTGATCTTCATTCCTCCCTCACTTCTCTCCATTTACACTCACGCTGGGGCAAGATGAATATCAATTCTCTTAACCAGCATTCTTTTTAGGCCATCAATCTTATCTGTGCTTTCTATCCCTGCTGCTCAGATGTGAGATGACAAGACTTTTGTCTTGCAGTGTTGCGGGAAGAGACAACACTGCTCTGCGCTTCAAAGGGACTATATTTAGAGAGTGGGGCTGGTGGTAGAGGAGGGGAGGAAGGTTGAGATTGGAGGGGTGGAAGTAGATAAAGAGGTACAATGGGTGTGGGTTAAAAAGAAGAGTAGACAGGCATAAGATAAAACGGCGTGCTGAAGATGAAAATATGCACAAAGGAGAATCCTTGGACGCAAGTGGTGAGTCAAAAGTCAGACAGAGTCAGAGTCATTGAGAAATAAGTGAGAGGGCAGTGGCGTGCAAGAGGAGCTGAATACAAGAAAGCAAGAGGATTCAGAAAGAGAGTGTGTCTGTGTTTGAGCGCTCAATAGTATTTATGGATGAAAGGCTGCTGGGTACCACTGAGACAGAACAGCAAATGCAGCAAACTTGTCAGCAAAGCGTTTCTTCTTGAACATTCACTTCATTCAAATGTGTACATCAGAGACTACTGCAAGGGACAATAACGCCTTGTTCGCTGGATCCAAGAAAGCTGATATGGAGGCTGAGAATAACTTCAAATATTAGTATTTTTCTTAACTAATCCACAGACAACGAAGCTCTTCTTGGACGGTTCTCCTGAAGAGATGGTGAACGATTACTGTGCTCACCCGCCACATTTTTAAACCAGAGTATTTACAATAAGTAAGGAACGTATACTGGTTGAACAAACTCGTATCGTATGATTTATTTGGATTTTATGGCTCTAGATTTGTGAGATGTGACAGGACGGTCATACATAATGACAGGTTCATATTTCTTTAATGGACATTATACATGTAAAGCTAATGGTGTATATCTGATGTATATGGTGTATGCCTTCTGGTTATGAGGTATCGTAAAAGGGTCAACACTCTATTTTGGGTCAGGGACCCCACAAACCCACCGATGCAAGTCAAACTTAAATTATTCCAAAATATGAAGATACTCTAGTGAGTACTCATCAGTATATGTGGACTGACACACACAGTGTTGCACACGAGGACGTGCAAGCGTCACACAGACATCCTCCAGTTTCTGATTTGATTTAAACAAATTTTACCATTTCTGTCATTTGCTGCCACTTGGTAATCAAGCGCTCCGTGAGATGACTCCCTTTGTGCTGTTCACCTCGCCGCTTTGACACGGAAATTAACAGACGGTCCTGTGACTGCACTGTTTTTCTGTTTTTGGTTTTCACTGAGGCCGACTCGCTGTAGCAACACAGCAGGAGGACCGTTTGTTCCAAACATAGTCAGCAATAGAGAGGAAGCGCGGGGATAAAAGAGGAGGAGGAAAATGACTCTGTAGGAGGAAGAGAAGGTGCGGTGCGGCAGAGAGGAGGACAGAAGAAACGCAGCAGCCCGGGAGGGAGGAGTGAGAGGAGCAGGCTGGGTGAGAGGAGGCAGGGAGTCCCTCTAGGTGCACGCCGTTATATAAGCAGACCACTTAGTGGCACAAAACAAAAAGTTTGCAGGGCAGGGAGGAATGGAGGGAGGAGAGGAGAGGGGAAACTGAAGGAAGCTGTGAGGAGAGATTTAATAACTTAAGGTAGGGGAGGGAGGGAAATGCATTGAATGATGACAACACGGGAGAAAGGCACAGGAAAGGAGGCAGAGGCCGAGACAGAGACGTAGCGCTCCCCGGGGATGAACATATATGTGGTAAAAGTGCATAAAAAAGACTGATGGCTCTCATTGGCGCGTTGTCTCTCTTTTTCCCGCAGCATCCGACTCTCCTCCTTTCCTTTTCCGCTGTGCATTGTCTCAGCGGTGGTTTTGCTGTCTCATCATCATTTTCCTATGAGTGGGAGTGCACAGCTAGTTAGTAAAGGCTGCACAAGCTGGTGAAGACTGCCAGGGGAGGCAGATAGAGGGGGAGAGAGACGGAGAGTGATAGAGGAGGACCAGAGGAGGGTGGAGGAGGAAGAATGAGATAAAGATAGCACCACTGCACCTTTCACATCTGTGCTAAAAAGAGTCTTTGGGGAATACTGAAGGTAATAAATAACAGTGGTGTAGTGGGGCTTCAGCAGAAGACGCCAAAAAAAATGCTGTGAGTGTACAGAAACAGCGTTTACTAAATAAAACAGGACACATCAATAACATCTTTGATATCCCCTCTGATAGGGTTACAGCAGTCAGGAATTATTATGACAATTATTGTAGTGTGATTACTTTTTTCTCCAACAAGTAAGACACATGGGCGTTCCTGTCCAGCTGGTTAACAACCACCACAACAATGTGTCCATGCAAGAGACAGGCCGCCTTGCCAACAGGAAATCTCAATGTCCACTGTGCTGCTGAAGTGTCACTGAGGATAAGATAACAGCTGGACTGGCAGTGAATCCCTGTAGATTCATGGTGAAACCCACCATCTTGCTTTCTGACGCAACATTGTAGGAGTGGAGCGCTCAGAGGAGTGCTGGGTGAAAACTCTCATTATTTCAGGGTGTTGCTGAAAATACAATATTTATATTATGAACATACGGCAAAATCACACTATACGTCCGTTCACTGAGCTTGAACCGCATTGCACAAGCTTTGTCTGAAGCCAAGTGGTGTTTGGTGAAATGCCAGATTTCTTTGTGTTTTTTCAAATTGTAGGATATTCGTTAACGGCAGCAGGGATTCATAGGCAATAAAAGGCACAAACCTTCTTGTGCAAGGTAAATGCTTCTGGTGTTCAATACGGTAAATCTTCATACATAGCCTGCAACTGTCACAACTTTTAAATGTACATTTCTTCATTTTTGATGCATCTACATCACATTTACAATAACGTCAGGTCTTTAATATGTGTTTTGATGAAATGGGAGACCCAGCCCAACACTTACTACCTCATCACATTTGTATTTAATTTAGATTGCTGAATTATTGCTCAAATTAAGTAATTTAAAGTTTGTCTTTCTACGAGAAAGTGAGCAATAATTTCAAAAACCCTGCTTTAGTTTGAGATGTAATCATTGAGTTCCTCATTAAAATAGTGTTTAAAAATGCAAGTGATGTATGATCAATGTCAATATTTTTCAGGTATATCTATATCTATATCTATATCTTTTTCTACACACAAACATATCTCCATTATCTATTCAATATTGATCAAAAATGGGCTGCTACTTGTTTGAACTTCTATGGCAATGATTCAGAGTTACAGTGAAACGATGAGAGCTGCCATGTTATCCCTGTGCAAGACATCGATTTGCTTTGCTCCGAGCTCCCACGGCGCAAAAACACAAAAATTGAGATTGATTCATGACTATAAGTTGCAAGATTTAAATTGTATACGACCGTCTGTCTCTCTGCGTTTGCTCGGTGATGGACCGGCGACCTGTCCATGTTGTAACCTGTCTGATGTTTGTTGAGAGCGCTTCACGACCCCAAAGTGGATAACGAACTGAAAAGATGGACGTATGGATGGATGAATGAATAAAAGCAACTGAAGGTAACAGTTATCAATGCCTAAACTGCAAAATGTGAAATATTGAAGAAAAAATTTAAATCAAGTTACATCAATAAGAAGTGAATTCAAATACTTCCCGTTTCCTGTAATTAATAAAGTAACGTATCAGTTGTTATAGAGAAATTATGTCAATCACCTAATCGACTTGGTAATGTCCTAATCATCTCATTACAATAAGAAAGTAAATAGCCAAACTGTTTGTCAACAACAAAACAGAGGACACATTTCTTTCCTTCACTCTCAGGACGAGAGATGTCAATCATGTGTTTTACTTTCCAGAAGGTGTAAGCTGGAACGGATCCGTGTTGTCTCTCATATTTTTCAGTTTAATAAAATTTGTCAGATTGCATCAAAGGGGGGGGGGGGGGGGGCAGAGGCACGAGAGCTGCTGAGTTTCAAGGAAAATAATACCGGTGCAATTGTATTTGTTTTCTTCTCGTCTGCTGACATGAACGGTTATGAGAAGTCTAAACCCGCCGAGATATTCCTGAGTCACAGAAGTTAGTGCTGTTTGTTCTGCCGGAGGTTCGTCCTACATTGCTGCCAGAGGCTCAAACTGTTTTTTTTCTTTTTTTCTTTTTAAAAAATCCATTAAAAACAGCTGGAAGAGAAAAGTAGCCGGTTTTGACAAACGCCGTCCAACCTGGCAGAAGAAAAGACAGTAATAGCTTCTGACTACACAGACAGGCACTTGTGGTTTTCAGAGGTATTAATGCTGATAGGTAGTGTAGCGAATAAAATTACACCAGTATTATCCTTTGTAAATGCACATTTCAATAACTGTGAGAGGCTTTTTGTGAATATTACCGGTTTTACAAGAAAGCCAAATCACAGTTGTACTTTCATTGTTCATCATTGCTCTCACAGTTCAAAAACCTTCTATTATGAGGCAAAATTCTCATTCCTTACACTTTCTTTTGCTCATTTTATGTACCTATACAGCTACAGATCAAATCACAGTAAAGTGTTTCCACCTCAAAAGTAGCACAATATTGGTAGTATGATATCATTTGATAATTAGTGCATCTCTATGTTTTTTTGTTTTTTTTAAACACATAGGAAGTACAACATAGGAGAAAATTGTGGAGCCAAATATTGAGATCTGGTGATACATTTCTTATAATGATGCATCATGGAAAAAGAATGGTGAAAAAAATTGAAAACTACCATTAGAGACAGTGTGTATTTTTACACTCCATCCATTAAACACATTTTACTTATTGGTAAGTAGTACTTAGTGGTGTAGAAGGAATCTTTCAGAAGGTAAAAATGCCATTTTGAGAACTTTTTACCCAGAAATTTCAGATATGTGTGATTCTAATCCATTTTGTTTACCCTTGCAAGACCTTTCATTATATGACTGGATACAATAATTTATCTTTATACTGACTTTAACAAAAAAAAAAACAACAACTGTCGAAGTCAGTGAACTGACTTTCCTAGAACTACTCGAACAATTAAACTCTGCACTGACTGTATACAATCTATATTCAATTACCAGTGCAACATGGGCTCTTGCATTGTTTTCCATTATTGGTCTCCGATATGGCTGCCATGAAAAATTAGCTAATGGAAGCTTCAATCAAAAGTAATTATGCAGAATCTTGTACTTGCTGTGTATCTGCAAACGGTCCCTGAGACGTTCACTCTTTGTCCAGAGTTGTAGAAGCTACTCCCAGTGAAGACGAGGTCAGTGTAGCGTCGTCATCGGCGACCTTAAACACAGTCTCTCTGGGGTAATCAACATCAGGCTCATCAGAGGGATAAACTGCCGATGCACGAAACGCCGTGACTTAAATGCCATTCACCACTTGTCTGTTTACCGCCGACAACACTCCCCCAATCAAGTCCCCTGGCAGCGACAAGCTCCACTCTGCTGTTTTTCTCTGAACCTCAGCAGCAAAACTCATTACTTGTGCACGAACACAAGCACGCCAATGACACAGACAACAATCGGACATGCAAGCTAGCGTACACACACACACACACACACACACACACACACACACACACACACACACACACACACACACACACACACACACACACACACACACACACGGGCGCGCGCGCGCGCGCGCGCGCACTATATCTCCGGTGAGTCGTCACTGATTGAGTTAACGCTGCAATTAACGGCCCGGTTTACAGCGTTTCGATCCAAAATGGAGGATTGGGGGAGAAACAAGTGCTGAGCCAGTGTGTGGGAAGAGGCAGACGCTGCAACTATCTTCTATTGTACCTCCGGGAGTCGTCCATCGGTTTCCTCCACAACCTCTGTCCACTCTGGGTCCAGAAACATTGAGCAGCGTTACCTTTTCATATTTACCAATTCCTACACAAACCTTGCAATTTCCCTCCTGATTTTCACCTCTTCTTGTATTATTTGAACAGCCCTGCAACACCTCTCTTCATTCCTCTATTTATTTGAAGAAGTAAAAAAAAAAAAAAAAAAAAAAAAAAACTTTTGAAAACGTATGTTTGATCTCGCCTATAAAGCGAAGCGTGTGCTGACCCCAGATCGCTGGCAGTGGTTTATAGTCCTGCTAAGTAATTGCGAGCCTTGCTCAAGGAGACCTTGACATAAATTACTCTTTCAAACCAATCACTCTAACAGCAGTTTATTGATTTAAACCAATCACATCTCGGCAATCCCTACTCGTTGACCACAATGTGCACACGGAACAATTCCCGCCGTTTCCAATGCATTCACACGAACGCAACTCAAAGTTCAGTCGCAGGCGGGGGGGGGGGAGTTATAGTTTGTGATGTTTTCCTAATTTGCAAATGAATTAATAACTTGTCATAACACATCCAAAGTGTAATGAGATTTGAGATTAAACACCAAAAAGTGTTAGAAGACGCTCTCTGCTGGGCTGCTGAGAGATGCTGAAATGCCACAGCTTTCAAATGAATTAATCGCTGCAGTAATTAATACATTTGTGTGGATGTTGACATTTGCCAGCAACAATGAGGTGAAACAATTGCTTAAGAGCAACACTGAATCCAGAAGGATGTAGCTGGTCCATGCAGAAAGTTATAGATTTCAGGTTTGAAGTGATATTTTATCGATCATCCACTCTCCCGTCTCAGTGGGGAGCGTTAAGAGTGCCGAATCAGCTGAAGAGCAGCATCCAGCAGCTTGCGGGGTCAATTCTTGCCAGCGCCGGGCCTGAGAAATGGATCTTTAGGTTAAGTTGAAGGATGGCCTCTCATCTCGCCACTCGACAGCTGCTTTTTGTTCGTCTCTCCGAGCGAGCATTGCTCCAAGTCGGCCTCTTATAAAGTGGCTGATGACAAACTTCACATGATGATGATCCCATTCAACACAACTGATTCAAAGACCATCACTTAATCGCTTCTTTACTTACTTTTGTGAAGAGAAATTAATTAATCTTTTGTTCTATAAATTATTTCAAAATGACGAGGAACCCCTAATCCCCCAGGGAATGGCTTCAAAATCCCATCTTTGTGCAAAAGACCTCCTAAATATTCAATTTAGTACAGATGAAAACGGAGAAAACAACAGAGCTTCACACTTCAGAGGATAAAAGCATGAAATGTTTTCTCTTTTGTGCTTGATAAATGCCATTAAAAATTAACTGGTGATCACTGCAAATCATTTTCCTTCATTTCTCAGTAAGGGGTTTCATCACCTCGACATATTGTTCAGTTATGTTGAAGTTTGTTTTGTGGTGGCTGCCGAGAGGAGCCGTGCTTAAAAATAAACCGCTGGTTCAACTCTAGACTTTGGGCTTTTCTATGTGGAGTTTGCATGTTCTCTCTTTGCATTTGTAGGTTTTTCGCCAGTATCCTGCCCCCCCCCCCCCCCCAAAATTGCAAAAACATGCATGTTTGGAGCTAATTGCATTGACTCTAAAATGCCCTCAGGTGGGAATGTGAGTGTGTGAGTGCTTGTCCTTTCCTGGACCACACCGGTACTCTGCCTCCGCTGGGACCAGCTCCAGGACTTCACGACCCTACAGGCCGGATTTTTGTTAAACTGCACACTCATGCAAATAGATAGCATTTCTAGTTTGCTTGTGTTTCGTGGGTGATTCACAAGCAACATGAGTGGTATTGTGTGAAAACGGGCATTACCTATTACCGGGTTTACCTATTTTAACTGAGTCATGCCCCAAAACGTAAATCTACCCAGGCCTGAAGTAAAGGGATTTTTCTGTTTGCCTGCTGTTTGAATCCACGGATGTCGTTACTTGAATTGTGACAGTGATGGAAACAAAACCAATCATGATGAACATAATAACACCGTTTCCGCAGTTCCAACTTCTGATTAAATCACTTGCAAAGCATCATGGGTTGCTGCCAGCTCGTTCAGAGGAAATATGAACAGACATGCGTTGGATTGATTAATCTGTGTGGCTTAAGCTGCTCTTTACTTTCTAGACATCCGCAGAGGAAGTTTAAATATCAAACAGAAATATGGATGACGCGGTTGAATATTAAACTGTGGCTCTCCTCCAGCAACACTTTTTGCATAAAATAAATTTTGCAGAGACCAGTAGGCATCTTGTCTTTGCTTTTATTACAGTGGAAAGTTTCCAAGGGCCAATTGGGAATCTCTTTCCGGCTATAATTGGCCCTTGGGCTTTGGGCTTTGCACTGGTGTGGCAGCTCACACTGGCAGCAATATGGCTCACACTTTAGCAAGCACTCAAAGCCAGTAATTAAAATTCCTGTGTTAATGACTGTGGAATGAATGTTGTTCAATGCAACTGGGACTTTTGGGTGTGCAAAATATTGCCGTTATTATGTTTGTTACGTCTGAAACAGTATCTGCTGTTAATGTTTTAATTATGAAATGGAGCGACTGAAAGACAAAAGCACTGAATCAAATGGGAATCCCTTTCCCTGTGAATGAGAGCAGGTAGAAAACCCTCAGAGGTATCGCAAGCTAATGCTGGGCTGCAACCAGGGCAAGCCTTGAAAAGTGATCCATCCTGCTGAGATCCTGGTGTGATTATATCCTGCGACATGCCGGGATAACAAGCGTCCAGCTCTCTCAAGGTGAGGCTCTAATTGTGTCTCACTATTAAAGGCTCGATCGCCCACATCTGCTCTCTCTGTGAGCCTGTAGCTCTTTCACTGTTGCACACCCAGCCCCCTAATGTAACCCACTATTTATCTGCTTTGCACAGCGGTGCCATCAAATCATGAAAACAATAAGTCATTCTCTTTTCGCCTTCATCCAGTGACGCTCGTTCTCCCGCAACTGTGCCACATTCATGCAAGGATATAATGGACTGGAGCAAACCAATGATAAGTGTGTGTGTGTGTGTGTGTGTGTGTGTGTGTGTGTGTGTGTGTGTGTGTGTGTGTGTGTGTGTGTGTGTGTGTGTGTGTGTGTGTGTGTGTGTGTGTGTGTGTGTGTGTGTGTGTGTGTGTGTGTGTGTGTGTGTGTGTGTGTGTGTGTGTGTAAGGGGGGGTGGGGGCATTTAAGAATTAAGTCACCTTACTGAGTTTATTAATGCCTCTCTTGTGCTGTCAGATCTTTGACACATCAAAGCCTAAACTCACCAGGAACCTCTGGAGATGTCCAGGATATCCGGCACCAAGACTTAAAAATGTTTTGTAATCTATTGGACTTGTCATTTCAATACACCCCACTGATGTCAAACTCCACCGTTAAACCCGTTCTGATTTCTTATTTGTAAACTTAATTTCACCTTTTCTTCACTGGAAAGTCACTTTGAGATTCTAGTCTTTTTATACAAGGCAGACCTGGCCGACGTTTAAGCCCATGCTGATATTTGCAGCGTGGCGGGGTGCATTACCTTGCCGCGGGATGCCACTGCCATCTACATGAAGGAGTGTCTAAGAATTCTGCAGATATGTTTAGAAATGTGTTTAGAAGTGTTGAAGTAAGATCCTCCTTTCTGCAGGACAAATGGATTCCCAGGGGAACTTTGTCTTTTCTGGCTGCGGTCATATTTTCTCCTGGCACGGAACACGCATGCACCTGCACGCTCGCTTGATAACAATTCATGATGTTCCTGCCTGGTCCAATTGTGACGCTCATACATCCGTCATAGGTACTTTTGGTAGTGATATGTCAATGTGAGCACTTTGACCAATCTGCAGCAACAGGTCACTGCCGGAGAGCCTCTAATCCCAAACTGCTCAAGTTGTGTCAGAAAGGCCATTTGGTGTAAAAATCAAACATGCATATCACATGACTTCCTGAGGTGACACTCGTCGAGAGCGACACAAATGCATTCTTTCTCATTTTAAATGTTTTTGCAATACTTGCAATCCGAGATTAAACAGCCACTTGGGCTGCAGCATTTAGTTCTTTTTTTAAAAGTCACATTCAGGTCTTTATTCCTTTGCTATTTCTTTCTGCATCCAGCACAACATGTCCCACTACTGATTGCTGATAAGGAGCCACTGTCACCAGATAATCAGAGTTATTTCGTTCTCCATGAGGGATTGATTTTGATGTGTTTTCACGTAATTGAAAACAACACTGGGTTCAAAATGAGAACTTTTTGGGATGTGTTCAAGACGTGATGTCCAAATTAAATATATCCTGACATCGAACAAAACAAAGGCGACACAACTGTCATTAATTTCAGAGGATGAACACAGGAGAAATAACTTGAACTGACCTGATAATGACTTTTATGTAAAAAAAAAAAAAAAGGGGGGGGGGGACAGACGGGAGGATCAAGGATGAGTTAATCGTGGTCACAGATGATTGGCTTTTAATGATCTTCTTTTTGATTAAAAAAACTCTAAGAATAAAAGCCTTTTATTATGTGAATATAATTCCATTTTTCACGTTTAATTCCAGATCCATCTCATTAACAAAGTCATTAATATTCACATAACATACAGTAGAGCAATTTTTCCTAAACATTTTGTGCATGTTCAACTTTATAGTTCATTCTTTATGTGTCTTCTCTCTGAATTCTTCCTAATAAACTACTTTAAGTGCAAACTGTGAAAGAAAATAAACAGTGAACACGTAGAAAAAAGAACATTAACTGCTCTGTCTCACATTCAGTCATAAATCTGCTGGAACACCTTAGTGTAGTTGAACTGACAATGAACATCTACAATCAATTTTGTTTTAGCATGGAATTGATCCATCCTCAGCTTGTTCATCCACTGAGTAGAAAAGATATTGCTCGAAATTTCTGACAAGTTCAAACCAGAAATATCAGCACACTGTGGCAAATCGAAGCCTTTAGTTGGCCTTTTTTTCCCTCCCTTTTTGTCAGAGGCCCAACACATTGCCTGCGAGAACAGGTACATTTCGATTTTGTTTATAGCACACTGCCACTTTAACGTAAAGGGTGCCGGCCCGAGAGAGAAACAGAGTCAAACTGGCAGCCAGAAAGACAGAAAGTAAGATAGCAGGAGGAGCTGTGACACACAATAGCGACTCTCATCAAGATGAATTCTCCACAGCACACACCCTCAGTGAGGGTGCCAGGCAGCTCCCGCTGGCCCACGTGGCCATATCCAAAAACATAGTGCTTATCTTGCCAATCTCCAACCGGCTGGCCACTGAACAAGCACAGGACGCGTGGAAGAAATGGTCTGAGCGAGTTTACAAACACACATCAGCTTAGAGTTAAGTGCCCGGACCTGCGCGCAGGTACAAGTGAACATAAAATAACAACCACACATGAAGAGGTATCGCTATAACACAGAGGTAAATACGCAGAGCAGCTCGTGAGCCACGAGACAACAATAGCACTTACATTGTCTTCATAAAGTGCAGTATGCACGCTTTGAGGTTCGGCGTGTGAGGGGCTCTGCTGTTTCTCACAGGAAGTCAGACACAGTAGGGTGTTCATTTTTCAAAAACCTCAGTCTTTAAGCCTCTACTCCGGGCTGGCACACACATCCCTCTCTCCGTGAGCACAAAAGAGGGAAGGGAGAACAAAGACGAGAGAAGGGAAAGGGGGGAGAGTTGGAAAGGAAGAAAGAAAGAAAGATGAAGGAAAGTAGTTCTGGGTCAGATTTGGACTGGACGATATTTAGACGGCGCCAACCTAATGGGTGCCAAGTAGAATAATCCTTTCTTTCATCTCCAAGCCATGGCAACCGCAGGGTTTCATGTAGGTACGTAGCACTCACCAGACAAGACCACCAGACACACTCACTTTCTTACACTTTTTAAACTGTTAAAAAAAAAAACCCATCAAAGCACGAAAACAGTCCCTGATCACCGAGGCTCAACTTACACATATCTTTTAAAAGATAAACACCTTCACACCACATTATTTCCAGCTTGTGAAAAAGTAAAACACACCAACATACAGAACCACAAAAACAGTTCATCGCAGATCTCCATAAATAATTCACCCACTTTCTCAAAATAGCCCATCGCCCTTTTGAAAATATATCCTGTCTTTGTGCAAACACCCCTCTAGCCTACACAGCAGAGTGGTCACGGAGTAATTATTTACATGTTCTGCCAGAGAAAACTGATAAGAGCCTGTATGAGAGGCGGTGGGGCTGCCGGGGTGAATCCGCTCAGGTAGCACGTCAATCTGTGGCCCATTAGCAGGTGATGGCGGGCAGGCATGCTCCACGCAGCTCCCCAGGTACAACAGACCTTTCTCTTCTGAATAATTGACTGGTTGAAGCCCACGTTTTTCTTGCTTCCCCCCTCGTCTTCTCTTTCTCATCACCTGCATGGTTCCTCTACTTCCATTGTTTTTTTTTTCCTTTTCTATTTTTCATCACCCTGACTTTTGTGTTCTCTTTGTCTTGCTTCCATCACCCGGCGTCTCTCAAGGCTATGAATTGTGAAGGTTGCTGGTACATATAGGCACTTGCGTAAGCAGGGACATGAAGGGTGTAGCGCTCTGAAAGCACTCTATGCGAGGTGTCCTGGGAGAAGCAACGCATCTTTCAGCATGTTTACGTCTTCTGGACAATTTCTCACACCGGAGCTGCCGCTGTTTTGTAACACATGCAGACAGTGGCAGGAAGAAGGAGACTGAGCGTACTGGGTGCATGAGGCTGAAATGCTACATGTTTGTATTGTTTCTGACAATTGAGAACCTTGAATCTTTCACATGAAGCTCAAGGAGATGGACTTCGAACAGAGTGATTGAAAAAGAGCGCACGGACACTGAAAATCCAATCATTATCAGATTTCGGTAGTTTGTATAGCACATCTGGGTTCCTCCACAATGCTGTTTGTGCAAAACACTGTTGTGCATGTACGATGTCCGTCTCATCATCGCTGCATGTGTAAAGAGAAATATACAAGTCAAGAAAACGCAAGTGAGATAGTCACAATGTGAGCAGAAGACAAATGATGCGAAAACACTGCGCCGCAGAGAAAAACTGACAAAGAGCCAATTCTGGAGTGAAGAGCAGTTGACGTTCATGTTCAAATGACTTATATAACAAATAACAGAGTTTGAGTCTACATCAATAAGCATATACTTGATATCTGATAATGGAATAAAACATGTGAACTCGTGTTTTTCAATTGTCGCACCGCAGATACAATTATTAAAATGATCTAATTACTTATCAGATGTTTACGTCATGTAACCTGACTCACTGGTACTTAAAAAAATCCACCTGCTCTTACAATACTTCCATCGGATTATGGAAACCCCCTTTCCTGGAACAATTTTTTGAATAGGCACAATATATTATCTGGAGGACTCAAATCAAATTCACTCCCGTCCGAGTACAGCGCAGCATCTGGCCGGGGCCATTAATGAATGCCGCCTCATGCCATCTCCTAATGGAATTGCCTTGTCTTGTGGTTCACCGTACTGACACCTGCACAGCAGTGGCAAAAAGATTACTACAAAGATTAAAAGACAAAATAAACCAGAGGCTGAGCATGACAGGCAGCCAGGCCCCAGGATCACACATTAGATAATTGGGGAAAAAGAAAAAGAAACAGAAAAAAAAGAAAAGAAAAAAAGAATCGCCCATTTCTGAGTGTCCTCTGCTTTCTGCTGGGGTTTGGAAATGGTGGGCAGCAGATCGCCGCCTGTCGCGCTGTCACACCTCCACAGCGGAAATTGTTTGAAGGGGCTGGAACGAAGCCGTCGTGTGTGTGTGTGTGTGTGTGTGTGTGTGTGTGTGTGTGTGTTGTTGTCTGTGTGAAAATGTTGCGTTTGTGGGCCCAGCGATGAGCCTACATCCAGTTAGCGATTCCTCACACAGCTGGTTAGATTTGGGAGCGATGCCGCGTCGATCCCACCGACACACACAGGCGGGCACGCGTTCACACAAAGACAAGCGCGCATATTTTTTTTTTCCTTTCTCTAAAACAAACACCCTTTCACTTCACTTCACTACACATGCATGCTTTATCCCCCCCACCCCCTCTTTATTGTGCCAGTGCATCTTTGTCTCCTTGTGTATTTCTTTTCCATTTTGCTTTGCTTCACACTATCTTTCTATCCATCTACCATGTGTAGTTATCGCTCCCTCCATCCCTTCCTCTCTCAGAGCAGCCCAGCAATGGGCTCATGCCCTTTCATAATTCATGGAGTTGTTCTTATGGCTCAGGCAGCCATGTCGGATGTGAATCTGTGCGCCTCAAGGGCTCACTCAGCCTGCACTGCCTCAGCCAGGAGGGTTATCGCTCCAGTTCTGTGCTCAGGTGTCATACAAGACTAAATCACCTCCTTCAATAACACTTGAGTCTTGCAGCAAATGCAAATTGTCCACTTCCACACACTATACCAGCCTTGTTTTGAAAGGCAAATAGATATGCGTTCATGTTACGAATGATAAGCCTGGATATCAATAATGGCAAATCAATAACCCCCTGTCAGCACAATTGTATTGTGATGATTTGTTTGTGTTACATTAAATATCAGTGATCAAACTGGTGGCGGTTGAAAGCCAATAAGTTGGTTCGATTAACATTTACATTTCATCTTGAATGGCACTCCAACTCAGGATAGAAGTGCTCACAATGACACCGACAACTAATTTTTACCTTTAAACATGTTTTGCATGGGGGGAGAACATCTAAAATCCATTCAGAACGGCCCACAACCAAAGTCAAACTGGTGGTCAGTCACTGTGCAGCAACTCCCACAAAACCATGTGGCCTTTTTTTTCAACATTTGAAAGCTAATTTCCATGATTGGATTGATGTTTTGACATGATGTAAGTAATTCGATATATGCTCAGTCTTTGTTTTGCTTGCATATAGGTTACTTATGGCCATGTCTGGAGAAATCACGTAAAAACCTGCTGTGTTAAGTGCCTATTGCCACATTAAGCAGATATATAGAGAACAGCAATCATTTTCAGCTGTTGTTGGTCATCTGATAAAGTCATTATTTGCTTTCATTATTCTTTGGTATTTGCCCACTCCTGAGGGAAATATTAGATTCGTTGGCGGGTAAACGCTCCTCCACGTTCGTCAGTAATCTTTGTGAGAGTAATGCAAACAATAAAGCTGCACAACATAACAAAACAATTAGCTGAAACACAAATAAAATACCTTCTGGAACTGAGAGGAGCTTTCTTATCAGGTGATTATTCTCAATGGGCTCCTTGCTACAAGTTTACATTGTGCTTGGGGATGAATTTGTTGTTGTATAAAATGCTAACGGGGCGTGTAGCAGTTCGCACCCACACCTCTTGGCTCAAATGTCCCTGTTCAAGTCTAAATGTGTACACACATACACACACACACACACACACACACACACACACACACACACACACAGATTCCATAAAAGACCATGATGCACACAGTGTGTTTTTGATGTGAAATGACAAATTTGTTTGGCCCGTCGATTGGAGGCTGAATTAAGCCGCGGGCCGTTTGGTTCTCACTAAAGCAAATCTGTGGGCAAAATCTTCCACGTGGCACCAGAACAAAGGACGGCAGACTCTGCTAAACAGGCAGCTGAAATTGTAAGTATGTTCATGCGAGTTGCACGTTTTAACAAAAGCGCGAGCGCACGCGGATAAAAACACATATTGTACTGTCCACAATCCCATTCAACACACCTACACCTCCTCTCTGCTGAGCTTTTCTTCACTCACAAGCCAGATAAGTGACAGTTTCATGGACACTTTCTGTGGCACAAAAACATCGTCCCACACATCAACGACACATACATAAAACACAAAGTCCCACAGCCACAACAACACACACCCACCGCAATGAAAAAGGGAGACTCGTTAGCCACTTTAATCAATGTTAATCACTGCAGACTCGCCTCATTGTCAAGACTGCGACAATGTCTGTCTGAGGAGGATACAAAGAGAAAGAGACGGAGAACAAAACAGATGGGGGGGGGGTGGCACAAACATGCTGGGTGGAGCAGGGCGGGGAGAACGTAGAAATGTGAAATGGTATCCAAAAATATACACTGCCCACGGAGCGGTAAACCCACTGCAGTCTTGATGTACTTTATCTTGTTTTTCAAGGTCTGTTTTTCTTGGGTCGGTGCGGCTGCGCCTCAGTGGGAGACGTGGTCGGGCCGGGCTCGTGCCGGCGGGGTTTAATTTCAGCCGGGGGGGCAGGAGGACGGAGAGAGAGGGGACAGAGGGCATGGGAAGGGAGGATGTGAGAGGTAGCTGGGCAGAAAATAGAGAAGAAGAGATGAAGGAATACAGAGGGGAAGATAAGAATTGTGTCGAAGGGGGGAAAAGTGTGCCCAGGCATGGAGATAGAGGAGAGGTGAACCGCTTTAAGCGAGGCAGAAGAAAGGAAAGCAGAGACGGAGGGCGGCAAAGTACGGAAAATTGAAAGATGAGAGAACAGATTATTAAGAAAAGATGGGAAATGCATAAATAACTGGTGACAAAAGGAACAGATCTGATGAAAGCATTGTGGGAAGAAGAAAAGGAAATACTGTTTTGAAGTTGGAGCAAAGAGCGGTCAAGGCCAAGGTGATGGGAGACCACCAGCGCCGGGGGGGTTAGGGAAGGAGGAGGCATATTGGGGGCAGAAAGTAACAGACAGATTGTGTTTATCAATATGTAACACAAATGTGGGTGTTATGAAATGGACTTTGGCCTTCACGGTTTAACGAAAACTTTAGTGCAGAGCTTAACCGTTGCACAGGCAGCCAGCGGGAGCGCTGACTGAATAGTAATGTCTGCGAGCGGTGATTAGAATTTCAGATACAGACAGGCAGGCAGGCCTCCTCGCCATGATTCCTGGGCCTAATGCAGCCGTCCTGTGTAGCGAGGCATACAGCAGCTCTGAATGTGACCTTATGCGCTTAAAGATAGAAGACTCAAACAGCCTAATGTACTGAGTCGTATGTGCGTGTGTGTGTGTGTGTGTGTGTGTGACTGTGCATTCATTTGTGCTGAAGCATGACAGAGCAGAGGGAACTGACCATATCGAACTTGAACAAATAAACAGCAATAAACACACAGGCTGTTCTGTGCGGCACAGCAAACGAAGGGTTAAGAGCTGACCTCCTGGACAGGTTTGTTAACGGGGGCACTTTATGAGAGGCGCACACACACACACACACACACACACACACACACACACACACACACACACACACACACACACACACACACACACACACACACACACACACACTTCACATGTCATCTCTGTGAAGTTTGTCCATCTGTCTGAAATTGATGGCTGTCAGTACAGACGGATCAGGAGGAGGAGGAGGAGGGAGGGAGAGGTGAGTGGTGTCACGGTAGCAGTGACGGGAAGAAGCAGATGGAGGGGTAGAGATCAGGAGAGGAGGAACAGAGGGCAGGCTGGAAGAAAGAAAAGAGAAAGAGAAACAGATGAAGAGAGAGAGAGAGACAGAGAGAGAGAGAGAGAAGTGTTGAATGAAAAAAACAAAGGAAGAGAGACACGTGGAGAAAGAGGGAAGGAACAGAGAATGCCTCCCTCTTTCCATCCTTGTCAGTCTTTATGATCATCTTTTCCTCGTCTCCTCTCTATCAGCAACTCGGTAACCTTCAGCACAGGACCAAGTGGAGATGATGAATTGAGACGGAGAGCAGAGAAAGGACGGAGATTAGCAAACACAGACGGATGATGAAAAATGACAAACACGGGAAGAGAGGTGGAGGGAGAGAGGGAGGAAGAGAAGGAGGAGGTGCGAGAGGAGGAGAAAGTAAAAAGTGGAGGGAGGAAAGGTGACATTGGGGGAGGAGTGAGGAGGAGAGCGAGCCGCTGGCTTTTAGCCGGAGGACGGCCACAGGATGACATTAGAGGAGCGCACTTTGGCTGCTCCTGCTGGGAGGTGGCTCTGCACACGAACACACACACACACACACACACACACACACACACACACACACACACACACACACACACACACACACACACACACACACACACACACACACACACACACACAGGTAAAAACTAAGCACCTGGTGCTGCATACTTATAGCTCCTAACCTGTGGGGAGCCCGCCCCACCGCCCCTCTACCCCCCCACCCCTCGTCGAGTTTGTGCACTGGCCTGATAACCTTCATGGCAACTGGGCTAAACACACACTCGGGGTGACAGGCCTGCCTACCTGGAAAAACAACGATAACTTTGTCTGCGAGAGCCTCTGAGGCTGCTGCCAGTTAAGTCCAATCCCGATAGATTTATTAGCACCAAAAAATGGGAGCATTTGACGTGTTGTAATTTAAACCGTTATCACATTGAAACAGAGTCGTATTTCAGAGTTAATTGTACAACACAGACGATGTTACTTATTGCTCGGGTTAGACAGATAAATCAGCTGGTTAATATACAGTTTGTGACTGATACCGGCCTTTAATTAAATATCAGTTGTCAGCCAGTCATTGATTTAAAGTTAGATCACTGACTTTTGTCCCTCTGCAGACAATTAGAAACAGACCATAAAGCCAGTGGGGACATTTATTTTATGTTGCGTTCGCGCTTTTGGGCATCTAATATGTTGCAATATTAATATGCAATATTGTGTCACCATGAATTTGAACACTATTGGGCTTAGACTAATTATAATCACAGTTAATATTGAAGGAAACTTTTCATTTAACTTTAAACTACAAATTCAGCATTCTTACCCTTTATTATGTGTGCAAAATATTCACAAAAAGTCTTCAGAAGAGACTATGATCTGTGTTGAAATGAGTCAATTGTTCTACCAGTCTTTCAAACACCTGATAAGATAAAAAATTTTTTTATAAAAACACTGAATGACTTCAAAATATATAATAGTCATGGAATGACATTGAGCGTGCAAATGAATTCATGCAGTGTATTCAATGATAGTTCATAAAAACGTTTATTTATTCTGCATATTCAGAATTTCACATTTCATTTTTGTGGGGATTAAATGAAAAATATGTGAAACTAACAAAAGGTAGCAGCTGCAGGGAGCTTCAAGTTATGAGGTTTTCTTTCACCTTCGTGAAATCACAAAAAAATGTGTCCTTTGCTGCTGCACTTAAGGTTGAGGTCTTGGCATTTTACTTGAGTGTTTTTTTTTTATTCTGATGACTTTTTACATCCACTTCCTACTTTGAACACAACTATCTAAACTTTTTTACAATCTTCAAATGGCTCCATCCTCGTTTTAACTTTTATAGCAGTTCAGAATTCACTTTCATCCACAAGGTGCTGAAATTGACGAATTCTTGAGTGCAAAGATCAAGTTACATCTCTAATGGTTGAGTGTTGAAGACTTCCTGTTTCTGTGGCTCAACGCTGTAATACATACTGTATTATTGCTGGCAAACATAATAATTATAATATACGCTCTCACATGTCTGTCCCACCTTCAAAAAATGGCATGACATTTTAGCTGGAGTAAATTTCAGAACCTTGACTTTCTTACTTTTACTTATGTAAAGAAGTTGAAGCAAGAGTACAAGCAAGAGTATTCAAGTTCCATTAGTTAAATTGTTGCAATTCAATTTAAAATACACGTTGCTCATTTTGGTCTCATAGGAAGAAGTGTTCGGTTCAAGTCCGGGTCTGACCGGTCTGTCTGCGTTTGCATGTTCCGCCTGTGCATTCATGGGTTTTATTTACCAGTTTCAGCTGAGCGTGTCTCTGTCTTTGCCCTGTGATCGGCTGGCATACATCTCCTGGACTGACTCCAGCACCTCGAGACCCTGAATTAGATCAAACGGTATAGAAGATGGATGGAACTGTGCGACGATAAAGCATTCCAGGGGCTTACTTTTGTTTCCGGCTGAAAAATAATCATTTAATTGTCTTATTAAAGCAATTCTTTCATATTGGCTTGGCGACTCCGGGATGTGACTGTACCACCTGACAAAGCGTGACATTCAGCCTGCAGAAGCAAAGAGCAGGAGAAGCTGTATTTGTAAAGGTGGTACAAGAGAGTGAAAGGACAGTGCAGAAAAACAGGGTGTCAGAGGGAAGAAAAACAACCTAATGAAAGGAGGGCTGACTCATTTGGTGATGAAAAGAGCACTACACTGCTTTTCCAAATTGCCCCATTTTCACATGAGCCACCTCAAATGCACACACACACACACACACACACACACACACACACACGCACACGCACACGCACACGCACACTCACACACACACGCACACACACACCGCACCAACAACTCAGTGCCCTTTACCTCTCCCTCGGAGCGAGGCATAAACGAGTGGAGTGACAGACATAGAGAGCCGATGGGCCCCCTCCCCAGAGAGAGGAAACGCACTCATCCGTACTGATCTTAAAACAACACCCCCCACCACCACCCCCCAACACCCCCCCCCCCGTTCACTCTGCATCCCTCTCCTCTTCAAATCTTTTCACCCTGACTCTCAACCTTTTCCTGCCCTCTCTTCTTGCCTCCTCTATATCTCAGGACCTCCACTCCGTTTCCTCATCCCCTCCATTTGTTTTGCATCTCCTTATGCATCATTTATCTCTCCTGGTTTGTTTGTCTGTTTGATTGCTCAGGTTTGGCTCATTGTGTGCTCTCGTTCGTTCTAATACCGCAACCCGACATCGGTTCCCAGCCCCTCATCAGTAACCGTTGCTCTTTCAAAACATTCATCTCTCACACTGTCTCATCCATTTGATCACAATTTCATGTCATTCTTTATGTCTCATAAATATCCAAGACGGATCCTTGACCCTGCTCCACTTTCAAGCACAAGCCGCCTCTGTCTTGTTCTTTTCTTTCTCGCGTCGTTAGCAAAGCTGGATGGTTTGAAGAAAATATCTGATTTCGATGTGAATAAATCTTAGAAACAAGCTGGAGTTCACCCTATTTAAAGACAATAGTGGCTCTGGATAAAAGGTACATCAATTACAACGACTGAAAAGTTGTGGAAAAAATATTAACGTTGAGCATGGCAGTCATTTAATATCTGACTGACAGCTCCTGCTACTGCTTCAGACAGAGCTGCTACTTGAGACAACGTCTCAGAGACAAAGGTGATGAACGACTACACAGAACTGACTCCTCACAGCAAGCCTATTATAAAAACCAATGGATGTGGTTATGCACAACAAAGAGCAGCTGCGATGTTGGCCTGAACGCTGTTGCTTTACTACCTTGCCTGTGGTCATGTTACCGTGACCCTCATGACCAATATGTAGATTATTGCTACAATATGGAGAGTAAAAAGAGTCTTAGTAAAGCCCACAACACAGAAATATCCATATTTGATAGAGTTCGCACAGGAAAAGCCGCTTTAAAATATCAAGGAACAGTCTTGAAAATTATAGTACATATATCTACAGGGACCTTTAGGAAAGGCAGTTGCCCTCAAATCCAGGCCTGCAAGGGGCCGAGCCATTATTTGAGGTTTCTAAACAATTAGCTGTTTTATATGTCTTTGGTGACGTTAGCCAGGAATATACATGCAGGTCAAAGCCCAACAACCATGACTCATTGTCATGGTTGGTCGTGACTTTTGTCATCAAATATTAATAAAATGCCATCTTATATAAGTAGCTTGTTGATATTCATGTTTACGATCTATCTATAACCAGAGAAACAGTTTAGTTATTATTGCTACTCTACCACTTCACATTTGATTCATTTACATATTTTTTGGGGGGGGGGACCACAGTCATCAACCAAAGTTATTAAAACTCTCTCACATGCAGGTGTGCCGGCACATCGTGTAACGGAAGCTTTTTTTTAAATTTATTTTGAGAGTGGGTAAATGTCAGACACTGATTGTTTTGGCAAAAGTCACAGGTGTCACATATTTGAGCTATTACAGGATCCGTATGGAAAAACAAGACAGAACCAGACCAGTCTGGACT